>NC_048267.2:20052784-20677784 GCF_005286985.2 Setaria viridis | reverse complement strand
AAAATTTAGGTTTTTATACAAAATTTCATGTTTTGAATTTAACCAAAAATTGAGGTTTCAAGGACAAATTTGCGTTTCACTTGCTGGATTAGTGTCTAAGCGTCCTAATCAAGCGTAACCAAGTATAAATTGCTAGAGCACATAGAGTGTTTGAAGTAATTTTTAATTGCTACTGATTTTCATTCTAGCTTTTGAACCTCTTACTCTCCAAACCATTCAAAGTGCTAATAGGAATAATTGCTAGAAATGTAAAAATCTACAACTTTTAGTTTGATAGAATCTTAAGTTTCTATACGAAATTTCAAGTTTCGAATTTAACCCAAAATTGAGCTTTTGAGGGCAAATTTGACTTTTGACTTGCTGGATTAGTGTCTAAGCCTCCTAATCATGCATAACCAAGTATAATTTGCAAGAGAACTTAGAGTTTTTGAAGTGATTTTGAATTGCTACTGATTTTCATTCTAGCTTTTGAACCTCTTCCTCTCGAAACCATCCAAAGTGCTAATTAGAAAGGTTGCTAGAAATGTAAAACTCTACAACTTTTAGTTTGACAAAAATTTAGGTTTTTATACAAAATTTCAAGTTTTGAATTTAACCCAAAATTGAGCTTTCAAGGACAAATTTGACGTTTCACTTGCTGGATTAGTGTCTAAGCCTCCTAATCAAGCGTAACCAAGTATAAATTGCTAGAGCACTTAGAGTGTTTGAAGTGATTTTGAATTGCTACTGATTTTGATTCTAGCTTTGAACCTCTTCCTCTTCAAACCATTCAAAGTGCTAATTAGAAAAGTTGCTAGAAATGTAAAACTCTACAACTTTTCGTTTGACAAAAACTTAAGATTCTATACAAAATTCCATGTTTCGAATTTAACCCAAAATTGAGCTTTCAAGGGCAAATTTGACTTTTCACTTGCTGGATTAGTGTCTAAGCCTCCTAATCAAGCGTAACCAAGTATAATTTGCTAGAGCACTTAGAGTGTTTGAAGTGATTTTGAATTGCTACTGATTTTCATTCTAGCTTTTGAACCTTTTCTTCACGAAACCATTCAAAGTGCTAATAAGAAAAGTTGCTATAAATGTCAAACTCTATAACTTTTAGTTTGACAAAATCTTAAGTTTCTATACAAAATTTCATGTTTCGAATTTAATGCAAAATTGAGCTTTTAAGGGCAAATTTGACTTTTCACTTGTTGGATTAGTGTCTAAGGCTCCTAATCAAGCGTAACCAAGTATAATTGGCAAGAGCACTTAGAGTTTTTGAAGTAATTTTGAATTGCTACTGATTTTGATTCTAGCTTGTGAACCTCTTCCCCTCCAAACCATTCAAAGTGCTAATAAGAAAAGTTGCTAGAAATGTAAAACTCTACAACTTTTCATTTGACAGAATCTTAAGTTTCTATACGAAATTTCAAGTTTTGAATTTAACCCAAAATTGATTTGTTACGGGCAAATTTGACTTTTCACTTACTAGATTAGTGTCTAAGCCTCCTAATCAAGCGTAACCAAGTATAATTTGCTAGAGCACTTAGAGTTTTTGAAGTTATTTTGAATTGCTACTGATTTTGATTCTAGCTTGTGAACCTCTTCCTCTCCAAACCATTCAATGTGAGAAAAGTTGCTAGAAATGTAAAACTCTACAACTTTTAGTTTGACAAAAACTTAGGTTTCTATAAAAAATTTCATGTTTTGAATCTAACCTAAAATTGAGCTTTTAAGGGCAAATTTGACTTTTCATTTGCTGGATTAGTGTCTAAGCCTCCTAATCAAGCGTAGCCAAGTATAATTTGCTAGAGCACTTAGAGTTTTTGAAGTGATTTTGAATTGCTACTTATTTTGATTCTAGCTTTTGGACCTCTTTTTCTCCAAATCATTGAAAGTGCTAATAATAAAAGTTGCTAGAAATGTAAAACTCTACAACTTTTCGTTTTACAAAATCTTAAGTTTCTATACAAAATTTCATGTTTCGAATTTAACCCAAAATTGACCTTTTAAGGGCAAATTTGACTTTTCACTTGCTGGATTAGTGTCTAAGCCTCCTAATCAAGCGTAACCAAGTATAATTTGCTAGAGCACTTAGAGTTTTTTAAGTGATTTTGAATTGCTACTGATTTTGATTCTAGCTTTTGAACCTCTTCCTCTCCAAACCATTCAAAGTGTTAATAGGAATAGTTGCTAGAAATGTAAAAATCTACAACTTTTAGTTTGACAGAATCTTAAGTTTCTATACGAAATTTCATGTTTTGAATTTAACCAAAAATTTAGTTGTTACGGGCAAATTTGACTTTTCACTTGCTGGATTAGTGTCTAACCCTCCTAATCAAGCGTAACCAAATATAATTTGCTAGAGCACTTAGAGTTTTTGAAGTGATTTTGAATTGCTACTCATTTTGATTCTAGCTTGTGGACCTCTTCCTCTCCAAACCATTCAAAGTGCTAATAAGAAAAGTTGCTAGAAATGTAAAACTCTACAACTTTTCGTTTGACAAAATCTTAAGTTTCTATACAAAATTTCAAGTTTCGAATTTAACCCAAAATTGAGCTTTCAAGGGCAAATTTGACTTTTGACTAGCTGCATTAGTGTCTAAGCCTCCTAGTCAAGCATAACCAAGTATAATTTGCTAGAGAACTTAGAGTTTTTGAAGTGATTTTGAATTGCTACTGATTTTGATTCTAGCTTTTGAACCTCTTCCTGTCCAAACCATTCAAAGTGCTAATAAGAAAAGTTGCTAGAAATGTAAAACTCTACAACTTTTCGTTTGACAAAATCTTAAGTTTGTATACAAAATTTCATGTTTCGAATTTAACCCAAAATTGACCTTTTAAGGGCAAATTTGACTTTTCACTTGCTGGATTAGTGTCTAAGCCTCCTAATCAAGCGTAACCAAGTATAATTTGCTAGAGCACTTAGAGTTTTTTAAGTGATTTTGAATTGCTACTGATTTTGATTCTAGCTTTTGAACCTCTTCGTCTCCAAACCATTCAAAGTGTTAATAGGAATAGTTGCTAGAAATGTAAAAATCTACAACTTTTAGTTTGACAGAATCTTAAGTTTCTATACGAAATTTCAAGTTTTGAATTTAACCAAAAATTTAGTTGTTACGGGCAAATTTGACTTTTCACTTGCTGGATTAGTGTCTAAGCCTCCTAATCAAGCGTAACCAAATATAATTTGCTAGAGCACTTAGAGTTTTTGAAGTGATTTTGAATTGCTACTCATTTTGATTCTAGCTTGTGGACCTCTTCCTCTCCAAACCATTCAAAGTGCTAATAAGAAAAGTTGCTAGAAATGTAAAACTCTACAACTTTTCGTTTGACAAAATCTTAAGTTTCTATACAAAATTTCAAGTTTCGAATTTAACCCAAAATTGAGCTTTCAATGGCAAATTTGACTTTTGACTGGCTGGATTAGTGTCTAAGCCTCCTAGTCAAGCATAACCAAGTATAATTTGCTAGAGAACTTAGAGTTTTTGAAGTGATTTTGAATTGCTACTGATTTTCATTCTAGCTTTTGAACCTCTTCCTCTCGAAACCATTAAAGGTGCTAATAAGAAAAGTTGCTATAAATGTCAAACTCTACAAGTTTTAGTTTGACAAAATCTTAAGTTTCTATACAAAATTTCAAGTTTCAAATTTAACCCAAAATTGAGCTTTTAAGGGAAAATTTGACTTTTCACTTGCTGGATTAGTGTCTGAGCCTTCTAATCAAGCTTAACCAAGTATAATTTGCTAGAGTTGTTATAGTTCAAGATCGTGATTACTTTTGAAGGCCAGATGACATATGGATTGAGTTTGAAAGTCTTCATTACTTGTACCATCAAGACGCCCTTGACAAGTCCCTCATTAGTGCATGGGTTCCGCAAGTGTTTGCTCTCATTTCTATATCCTAGCTCCTACATTAATTGTGCGTTGTCTCATCCCCTCTTTTATTTTTTTATCATGCAGAATGGAGATTCAACAGCGCTAGAGAAAACAATACTATGATGCCAGAGAAAACAATACAGTCGAGATTGATCGAAGCCACATCACAGTGCTGAACCCAAAGAGGAAACCAAAATCAGAGTACCTAAGCCTCTTAGACGTTCTTAGTAGGGTATGGGCTCGCTTCAAAAAAAAAACACCCAGGACCATTCAAGGAACAACTTCATATTAGGGATAACTTTCCAGTATGAATTCAATTTGGACATCTAGTGCATGTCATTTCTTTAAAAACCATGACTGCTTGAATATTTCATAACTCCTTTTTCCATATTTAGTGTTTGAGGTAGGAAGATGGAAACAACTTAAGCAGATACTATTGTTGTGAGTTCATCCATGACTTCGTAGGTCCCAAGCAAATAACGGACCGTGAACACCAAATACGTAAACAGAATTCAATATTTTTCACTCTTCACATACATTGGTTTAAAATGATGATGTAATTTGCACGTAACAAATTTCCGAAATGAGAGAAGATTTCATCACCCCAGAATGACTTAGGGCAATTCAAGAACAACTATGTGGATTTCTTTTAGAGGAGGTCGTAAATCCAAAGGGAGAATTCTAATACGATGGAATGAGTGTGGGGCAACTTCATCTAATCAAGGACTCGGATTACGATACATAGTGCATATTCAGAATACTTATAATATTTGAAGTGCATATAAATTGTATAAATATAATATATGTAACCTTTACTATATACTAGATCAATATATATTAGCGTAATATTACTAATATTACTACTTTAAGCAAACAATTGGGATGCTGGCAGTTAGCGCGTCAATTGGTAAACCACAAGCGCATGAATTAGTTCTAGCTTTTCCCTTAGGCCCCGTTTGGGATGAAGGAATTGGAATCTATTTAATGGAGTAGGCTAATTTATGTTGGAATGTGGCATTCCACAACTTTCCAAAGTTTAGATATAAGCCTATCTTAAATTCATGGGGTGGGAGATGGAAATTGATTCTATAGATTATGGTTATTAGAATGGAATTCAATTCTTATAGCACGCTCTTAGACTCGCTTCTCTATAGTAGAAGTGCAGCATATAAGTATCTCTCCCATATCACCAACTATAATATACAACTATATTCCACATACAATTATATGAGCTTAATTAATTTGTGTCTAAATTATAATTATTAGGATGGAATTCAATTCCAACGATCCAAACGGGGCCTTAGGGTATTCCCCCAAGGTTCATCAATCCATGGAACAAGTGGGATGTTGGCTCTCACTTTATACTAATCTTACTAACGAAATTAGGAAATATGGGTTATGTAGAGAGACAAACTAATCTAAACTAAACAAGGAACAAGAAGCAAAGGTTGATATAAGATAGATAACAAAGATAGATATGCGCTTCCTCCCTAGGATCTAGGTTCACATGAATATGCATCTACTACAAAAATTGGTGCTGCCTTCACTAGCTATCGCAGAGATTATGTGCTCGCTTGGCTCTTTCCCTCCTGCATGTTGTCACTAGGTAGGGATACTCAACAACTTCACTCACACATCTATATCAAAGCATCCGCAGAGTTAAGCTAATTACCATGATTACCACAAACTCTACTAAGGACAAATGAAGCGCTCACATAAGTAAATAAAGCATTACAATGACATAGATCATGAACCATTGATAGGCATAAACTACATGTAGCAGTTACATATCGAAGATCCAAACAATCATAGGGATGAATAGATGCTTTACCCCATCATCTTACAGAGATTGATGCAAAAGGGGTAAAGGAGACTCTAGAGAATGTTGTCACTGTTGGAGGTATGCCCTAGAGGCAATCATAGAGATGATGATATTCCATTTGTATCCATGATTTGTATGTTGTGTTCATTGAATATCCATTGAAGGCTACTTGAATTGATTTGCAATTATGTGAATTGTATGTGAAACTCTTTACTTGTATGGTTATTCTAAAGTTGTCCCTAGTCGGAGTTCATGTGAGGACACACATGAATATTAGACTAGCACATGTATTAGTTGATGACTATGTTTCACAAGTCATGGACATGGAGATGTTGAACTAATAATGTGGACACATGTGGAGACATGTGCTAGGACTGACCCAACACGAGAAGTAGTTCTCTCTTTAAACAACATATAAGCTTTGTCCTTAGACCTGAGATTGTCGCATGTATTCTAGATGTGGATCGACCTACTCAGGGACTATCAAACGCTATGCCGTAACAGGGTAGTTATAAAGGTAGTTTTCGGGTTTGTCAAGAAGCATGCTATGAGACATGGTCAATCAAGATGGGATTTGCCCCTCTCTGATTGAGAGTGATATCTCTGGGCCCCTCGAGTGATCGGATCCGAAAATGCATGGCCATGCTACGTACGGTTAAGAGTTAACCTACAAAGGGATTCCGAATCACAGGATCGAAAAAGAGCGGTCGGCTTGAAGCTAGACCAAATATCGTGAGCCAAAGGGAATAGCATGTATATTATGTTGTGATGGTTCGTCTGATATGATCTTCGTGTGCGTATAGGAGTTGGCACGTCTTGCTAGAGGCCGCTACCGACTATTGGGCCGAGTAGGAGTACTCGGGCCATGTCTATACGTATCCGAACCCATAGGGTCACACACTTAAGGGGTTGGAAGCCCAATTCGGATCAGATCCGAGTTGGATTAGGTTTAGAAGTACTAATGGGCCTCGGATCCAGAGGCCCGTCAGGAACCTCTATAAATAGAGGGGTAGGGGCGCCCTAGGGTTTACACCTTTTGGCGAAACACACCTGCCGCGCCTCCCACGCCCTCGCCTGTTGCAACTCGCGGATCTAGCAGTCCGGCTTGCGACGCTTCCTCCCTGCACGTGTGGATACCTTGGAGGTGTTGCGCCTGCAGCACTTGGACGAGCCACCGACGAGCCACGACGAGTCGACGATGAGCCGCGACGAGCCGACGACGAGCCGCAGCACCGGAGGCGACGAGCCACGACGAGCCGACGACGAGCCGCAGCACCGGAGGCGATCTTGCTGCACGTGGACGAGCTGCTGAGGAGCTGCTGGACGTGATCGACTATGTACGACTACGTTGATCGACTACGTACGACTACGTGATCGTCTTCACTGCATCGACGCATATCTACATCTTCCGCACCAGTAGTGCGTCGAGTGGTAATCCCGTGATCCTTATACGGCAGTTCTTCCTGGTTATACACGGTAGAAATTTTGATTTGCGCTAGTGTAGCCTACCTCGTATTCCAACAGTGGTATCAGAGCTGTAGCTGCTTAGTTTTGGATTCGGGATGTGTGCATATGGAGATATGCGAGTTTTCTGTTTGATCTATGTCCTGGTTTTGTGCCCTTGCTGCAATGGTAGTGTAACGACATACTCCTACCGGTCGGTTTCCGCCATCGGAGTTAAGTGATACACGTAAATCCAGTTCCAGTGAGCGAAGATCAATATGATTGGTCGAATCGAGATCCAGGGTCATACGCCAGGCGCATTAGATGTGCAATAGTAGATGAGATCTACTGCCAGGGTCGGGATTTTTGCCGTATGCGTATGCTTCGGTAAATCAGCCGTAACTTTTCGGTACGATCTCGGATCGGGGCGATTTTTATATGAAAATTGATCTACAGAAAAAGTTACACATGAAATTCAACTGCTTCGCCGTTTTCGGTGAAATTAGATTTCCCAAATTCGGCTTGGAAGATGGAGTTTCGGGCCTCCGAAGTTTGGAACGTTAGGACGCCTAACTCTGTTTTGCAGGATGTATGTTTGTATCTTGTGATCAGTATGGCCCCCTTGTGTATGTGATGCATGTGTGTAACTCATTCATGACCTGCGTGTCGCGCGTACGGCAACACGGCAGGAGCCATATGTGTTGTCACTTTATTGTATTTAATGGTCTGCGTACCAATCTGTGATGATCCAAGCAACTATGTAATCTTCATTACTAGATTCTTTACTAGCTATTAGGTGTAATAGCATGCTCTAGTTCTTGGAGGACTCATCACCAGGAGGATGGCGCACATGGAACATGGAGATGGAGATCACCATGGTGAACAGGTTCTTTGGAGATGGAGATCACCATATGAAAACGGGCCATACTGTGTCACAACTGTGTGAATGCTATTCTGTTTATGTTTTACTTTCTGCATGTTGTGATGTTAGAAGTAGAACGATCCCTCACAAAGTTTAATTTAGTATGCCCTCCCAGCTAAAACTTGCACCGTCCCATGTCTTGTACAATTAGTGGTGGGTCTATGAAATTAGGGTACCACTAGTTTTCCTTGACTAGACGGGTTTGTGTCGGACACTTACACGCATAAGGGTTGGTCTGCTTAACAAGGTTATCTTAACGGTTAAGGACCTTGGGGCATAAAGGTTGGGCGCCGAGACATAGAGATGTCACCCAACAATAGGAGTCATATGTGATATGATTAGCAAAAGTTGCTTACCGATCTACCTCGTTTGCTAGCGGTGATGCTAAAGCTCACTAGTCGACTTGTTAGTTGTGGATCCTGAATCACTAAGTTTCAATAGAGGGATATTGATTTTAGTGGGAGTAGATTCTGTTAAAATAGTTTAATGTAATTTGCTCTATCATGGATACGTTTGTCTTAGTGTATTTTGCATTACTTTTGTTGTAGATTAAATGGCACCTAGCACCACCACCACATCGTTTGCTTTGCGTTCGGTCCTTGAGAAGGACAAGTTGAATGGAACAAATTACTCGGATTGGATCCGCAACCTGAGAATTGTTCTCAGGGCTGAGCAAAAGGAAGATGTTCTAGACAACCCACTACCAGAAGAACCTACTGATGATGCACCCGCTGCTGCTAAGAATGCTTACAAGAAAGCATGTGATGCTAACCTCGAAGTAAGCTGCCTTATTCTTGCTTGCATGGAACCCGAGCTGCACATGCAGTTCGAAACAAACCATGAGGCGCACGATATGATCGTGGCGCTTAGAGACATGTTCCAAACACAAGCCAGGACTGAAAGGTTCAATGTGTCTAAGGCCTTTGTTGAGAGCAAGCTAGTAGAAGGCGCAACAGTAGGACCACACGTAATCAAGATGGTTGGTTACACTCAGCGATTGGAGAAGCTGGGCTTCCCAATGGGCAAGGAGTTGGCCACTGACTTCATTCTTTCATCTCTTCCGCCTAGCTATGGGAACTTCATCTCGAACTACCATATGCATGGGACGGAGAAGGGTTTGAATGAACTGTGTGGTATGCTCAAGACAGCAGAGGTAGACATCAAGAAAAGCGCTAGTATCAACCATGTGATGGCTATACAGAACAAGCCTAGCTTTAAAAAAAGGGGCAATTCTTGGAAGAAGAAGGGCAAGGCTGGAACGTCCAAGCCAAACCCAGCGCCCAAGGTTAAAGCTGGACCTGGACCTGCTCCAGACAAAGAGTGCTTTTACTGTCATGAACTTGGTCACTGGAAGAGAAACTGCAAGCAGTACCTAGCTTCCTTGAAGAATGGCGGAAGTAAGAGTACTTCTACCTCAGGTACGCTTGTTGTTAATGTTATAGACAACATATTTCTCGCTGATACAATTATTAATTCTTGGGTATTTGATACCGGATCGGTTGCTCATATTTGCAATTCGATGCAGGGAATGATAAGAAGTAGAAGCGTGGAAAGAGGAGAAGTTGATTTCCGCGTGGGCAATAATGCAAGAGTTGCTGCTTTGACCGTCGGGACGATGCAACTCCACCTCCTGTCAGGATTTATTATGGAGTTGAATAATTGTTATTTTGTTCCTAGTTTAAGTCGAAACATTTTGTCTCCTTCATGCTTGATGAAGGATGGTTATTCATTTGCGAGTGAAAACAATGGTTGTGTGATCTCTAAGAATAATATGTTTATGGCTTTTACACCCATTGTGAATGGATTATTTGTTTTAAATCTTGATGGTTCACCTGTCTGTAATGTAAGTGCTAAAAGGCCTCGGCCTAATGATTTGAGTCCTACCTACTTGTGGTATTGTCATTTGGGTCATATAAGTGATAAGCGCATGAAGAAGCTCCATTCTGATGGACTTCTAACTTCGTTTGATTTTGAATCATACGAGACATGTGAGGCTTGCTTGCTAGGCAAGATGACCAAGACGCCTTTCACAGGATTTCCTGAGAGTGCGGTAGACTTGTTGGAACTCGTACATAGTGATGTATGCGGACCAATGAGCACGACGGCTAGAGGAGGATTCCAATACTTCATAACTTTCACTGATGATTTTAGTAGATATGGCTATGTCTACTTGATGAGGCACAAGTCTGAAACCTTTGAAAAGTTCAAGGAATTTCAGAATGAAGTTGAAAATCAGCATGGCAAGAAAATTAAGGCCTTACGATCTGATCGTGGAGGCGAGTATTTGAGCCACGAGTTTAGCAATCATCTAAAGAGTTGCGGAATTGTTCCACAACTTACGCCGCCTGGAACACCTCAGAGAAACGGTGTGTCCGAGCGACGTAATCAAACTTTGTTAGACATGGTTCGATCAATGATGAGCCAGTCGGACCTACCGTTGTCATTTTGGGGATATGCTCTAGAAACAGCAGCTTTCACACTTAATAGGGTACCATCTAAATCCGTAGTTAAGACACCATATGAGATGTGGACTGGAAAGGTTCCTAGTTTGTCTTTTCTAAAGATTTGGGGATGTGAAGTGTTTGTCAAGCGACTTCAGTCGGACAAGATCACACCCAAGTCGGATAAGTGCATTTTCGTGGGATATCCAAAGGAAACTTTGGGATATTATTTCTACAACCGATCAGAAGGCAAAGTGTTTGTCGCTCGGAACGGGGTTTTCCTAGAGAAAGAGTTTCTCAAAGGAGAAAAGAGTGGAAAGACAGTGCATCTTGAAGAAGTTCAAGATGAGCCGATCGGGCAAGAATCAATGAGTGATGCTAACGTAGCAGAACAAGTTGAGATACCCATGGCAAGAGAAGCACCGCCACAACCACGAAGGTCGGCAAGGCTCCGCGAAATGCGGGAAATATTATTGTTGGACAATGATGAGCCTGCGACATATGCAGAAGCAATGATGGACCCAGACTCCGAAAAATGGCAGAGTGCCATGCAATCCGAAATAGAGTCCATGGGAGACAATCAAGTTTGGAACTTGGTTGACCCGCCTGATGGTGTTAAAGCCATAGAGTGCAAGTGGATCTATAAGAAGAAAAAGGACATGGATGGAAATGTTCACATCTATAAAGCACGACTTGTCGCAAAAGGTTTTCGACAAGTTCAAGGAGTTGACTACGACGAGACCTTCTCGCCCGTAGTGATGCTTAAGTCCATTCGGATTATTCTAGCTATAGCTGCATATTTCGATTATGAGATATGGCAGATGGATGTCAAGACAGCTTTCCTGAATGGAAACCTAGCTGAGGACGTGTATATGATACAGCCCGAGGGTTTTGTCGATCCGAAAAATGCTGGAAAGGTATGCAAGCTTCAGAGATCCATTTATGGATTGAAGCAAGCATCTAGGAGTTGGAACATTCGTTTTGATGAAGTGGTCAAAGGGTTTGACTTCACCAAGAACGAAGAAGAGTCTTGTGTTTACAAGAAGGTTAGTGGGAGCTCTGTAGTATTTCTAATCTTATATGTGGATGACATATTATTGATTGGAAATAACATTCCTATGCTTGAGTCCGTAAAGACTTCACTGAAAAATAGTTTTTCGATGAAGGACTTAGGGGAAGCGGCATATATTCTGGGCATTAAGATCTATAGAGATAGATCGAGAAGGCTTATAGGTTTAAGCCAAGATACTTACATTGACAAAGTGTTGAAGCGGTTCAGCATGGAAGAGGCAAAGAAAGGGTTCTTGCCTATGTCACATGGCATACATCTCAGCAAGACTCAGTGTCCTTCGACTGCTGATGAGTGGGATCGCATGAGTAGAGTGCCATATGCCTCGGCTATTGGATCTATCATGTATGCAATGATAAGTACTCGCCCAGATGTTTCATATGCGCTAAGTATGACAAGCAGGCACCAATCTGATCCAGGTGAGAGTCACTGGACAGCGGTGAAAAACATTCTTAAGTACTTGATAAGGACTAAAGATATGTTCCTCGTCTATGGAGGTGAGGAGGAGCTCGTTGTAACAGGTTACACCGATGCTAGTTTCCAAACCGACGGAGATGATTCAAAGTGACAATCAGGATTTGTGTTCACGCTGAATGGTGGTGCTGTTAGTTGGAAGAGTTCCAAGCAGGAGACGGTGGCCGATTCTACGACAGAAACCGAGTACATCGCGGCTTCGGAAGCCGTAAAGGAAGGTGTTTGGATAAGGAATTTCCTCATTGAGCTTGGTGTGTTCCCGAATGCGTCCAGCCCATTGAATCTCTACTGTGATAATAATGGGGCAATTGCGCAAGCAAAGGAGCCAAGGAACCACCAGAAGAACAAACACGTAATGTGGCGATTTCATCTCATTCGAGACTTCGTTAACCGGGGTGAGATCAAGATATGCAAAATACACACGGATCTGAACATTTCTGATCCGTTGACAAAACCACTCCCGCAGGCTAAGCATGATGCGCATGTAAGAGCTATGGGTATTAGGTACCTTCTAGATTGACTCTAGTGCAAGTGGGAGACTGTTGGAGGTATGCCCTAGAGGCAATCATAGAGATGATGATATTCCATTTGTATCCATGATTTGTATGTTGTGTTCATTGAATATCCATTGAAGGCTACTTGAATTGATTTGCAATTATGTGAATTGTATGCTACTTGAATTGATTTGCAATTATGTGAATTGTATGTGAAACTCTTTACTTGTATGGTTATTCTAAAGTTGTCCCTAGTCGGAGTTCATGTGAGGACACACATGAATATTAGACTAGCACATGTATTAGTTGATGACTATGTTTCACAAGTCATGGACATGGAGATGTTGAACTAATAATATGGACACATGTGGAGACATGTGCTAGGACTGACCCAACACGAGAAGTAGTTCTCTCTTTAAACAACATATACGCTTTGTCCTTAGACTTGAGATTGTCGCATGTATTCTAGATGTGGATCGACCTACTTAGGGACTATCAAACGCTATGCCGTAACAGGGTAGTTATAAAGGTAGTTTTCGGGTTTGTCAAGAAGCATGCTATGAGACATGGTCAATCAAGATGGGATTTGCCCCTCTCTGATTGAGAGTGATATCTCTGGGCCCCTCGAGTGATCGGATCCGAAAATGCATGGCCATGCTACGTACGGTTAAGAGTTTACCTACAAAGGGATTCCGGATCACAGGATCGAGAAAGAGCGGTCGGCTTGTAGCTAGACCAAATATCGTGAGGCAAAGGGAATAGCATGTATATTATGTTGTGATGGTTCGTCTGATATGATCTTCGTGTGCGTATAGGAGTTGGCACGTCTTGCTAGAGGCCGCTACCGACTATTGGGCCGAGTAGGAGTACTCGGGCCATGTCTATACGTATCCGAACCCATAGGGTCACACACTTAAGGGGCTGGAAGCCCAATTCGGATCTGATCCGAGTTGGATTAGGTTTAGAAGTGCTAATGGGCCTCGGATCCAGAGGCCCGTCAGGAACCTCTTTAAATAGAGGGGTGGGGGCGCCCTAGGGTTTACACCTTTTGGCGAAACACACCTGCCGCGCCTCCCACGCCCTCGCCTGTTGCAACTCGCGGATCTAGCAGTCCGGCTTGCGACGCTTCCTCCCTGCACGTGTGGATACCTTGGAGGTGTTGCGCCTGCAGCACTTGGACGAGCCGCCGACGAGCCACGACGAGCCGACGACGAGCCGCGACGAGCCGACGACGAGCCGCAGCACCGGAGGCGACGAGCCACGACGAGCCGACGACGAGCCGCGACGAGCCGACGACGAGCCGCAGCACCGGAGGCGATCTTGCTGCACGTGGACGAGCTGCTGAGGAGCTGCTGGATGTGATCAACTACGTACGACTATGTTGATCGACTACGTACGACTACGTGATCATCTTCACTGCATCGACGCATATCTACATCTTCCGCACTAGTAGTGCGTCGAGTGGTAATCCCGTGATCCTTATACGGCAGTTCTTCCTGGTTATACGCGGTAGAAATTTTGATTTGCGCTAGTGTAGCCTACCTCGTATTCCAACAGTCACCAAAAATGGCGGCGAGGGGGTGCAACCACACCCTAGGCCGATCGGCCTGAGGGCTTCTTCATGCCTCCTGCCCTGCGCCGGTGTTGGTCATCATGGTGATCTGATCTAATCCCTGTTTTTCATCTTATGGTGATGGTGGCTAGGTCTAAACTCGTTGGGCTTCTCCTCCTTGTTGGATGTCTTGGGTATTTATAGTTGGCGGTATCGGTTGGGGTACCTTCGAAACCAAGTATCTGGAAAATAATCCTAGGATCATTGAGGGCTTCCTCTTGGTGAAAGGGGGCATTGAACGGGGCTAAAAACGGGCCAAGTCGATCGGCTTGGACCCCCATGGGCCGATCAGCCAGCCCTGTTTTGGCCTCCAATGCCTTTGTGCTTCATACAAAAGTTGTTGATCTCGTCGAGCTATACAATTTTCCTTGTAAATTCACCCCAATTGGAGTTTGGATCTGGAAGATATGGCCTGTGCAAGTTTTAGCTCCTCCGTTAGGCCTGCAGGTTTTAGACCCTTACCTTCTTTCATCGTGAAGAGTTTTTCAAAAAGATGCATATCCAACATAAGTGAGATTCTCTTGCAAAAGTTCATGGAAACACTCATCTCATCAAGTCACTCAAGCCTATACTAGATTATTTTTGACCTATTCTACTCATATATGAATGTGGAAGGCTTATGTGCATCTTGGTAGGTAGAAGCAAGCCTAGCAAAACATTATATCTAAAATATTGTCAAACTAAGAGAGATCTATTGGGATTACCGAGACTTGTCAAAAAGGCCATGGAAAATAAATGTTGAAGAGGGAGAAGGATGAAACACACACATTTAGATAGGTGGACATGAGCAAGTGGCAAATGAATGATCCCGAGGCACAAATGAAGTCCTCATTATCAGATTGCACATGGTTGGAAAATGAATATGGATCAATCCTTAATCTTGAAAGCACTGGGAACTTTTAATGAAGCTCAAAGAACTGAGGAGCACTTTATTATTTTCATTTAATGAAGCCCAAAGAACTAACGAGCACTTTATTCTTTTTCTCCTTTATTTATTTTTTCTTTTTCATTCATTTTTCTTACTTCTTTCTTTATTTCTTTCTTTTTCCATATTTTTATCTTTTTACTCCTCAAAACTTCTTGTAACATAGTACTTTTCTCAGCGGTAGTCAAACATAATGCGATGACTCCTCCCCCATGCTTAGACGATGGTCGTCCTCGAGCATGAAAGAGGAAGAAAGATAAACTGCAGAGGTAAGTACCAAAATCTTCAATCTACACCAAACAAATTATTTTATTGCTTTGGAAGGTCATCCACACCAAAATTCAGAGTGTTTAGGGGTGAAAACCACCTAGGTCGATCATCTTGAGGGTGTCCAGGCTGATCGACCGTGCCCCTTCTTGCTTCTGTTTCCTCCAATTTTTATTCCATGCACTAGTGGACGCCTCCAAATATTATTTTTCTTGAAAAGGTACTGATATATATTCTGGTTCTTTGTCAAAGTATTTTTTCATACTCAATAATAGGTTGTGGTCAAGGAGGTAGTCACAAAAATGATAATTTGGGTTTAGGTTGGATTCCCAGCGAGGTTTGTGAGATTCCCGATGTGGAAATTCACAATGCATGGACAGAAAGGCTAGCAATAAAAGGTTACACAAAGGAATGGCTAGCTTCTAAGTCTCATACCATAGAAATCAATCTTAATCCAACTCATCAAAATATAAGTTTGCAATCGAAAGGTTTCATCATGAAAGATCATGCATGTATATAGGCTCTAGGAGGTAGAACATTGCAAGAGATTCACAAATGTAGATAGCATAAGAATTAAGTTTCAATAAAAGCAAGACAAGTTATCAGTCATTTAACCTCCACAATTAAAAGAGCTGGTATTTAAATCAATTTAAAATTATTTTTTAGAGAGCAATTAGTCAAGGCATATACAACATCGTGTAGGTAAAACAAAGCGGCAACTTTCATCATTTTTCCATAAGCAAAGGCAATATAAAACATCGAGGTGAGCACATGGTCATGCCTTTTATTGAAAATAAAAAGAAATCTTAGTTGTCCTCCTAGTAACCATGTTATTATCACACAAATGTTGCAGTAAGTTGAAGGTTGAAGGTATATAGGCATTTTAAAATAAATGGAAAAGAGAATGTGCAAGAAAAATTTACTGTCCTGTTGATGCTTGTGATGAAGTGTAGTGAAGGCTCCGCCATGCTTAAGCATTGTGCTTTAGCATGGAAGAACAATGAGAATCTTTTGGCGGTCATGATCCTTGTAATCCACATGTCATTTTCATCCAGCAAGTCCTCCACCATGCTTAGCATTTTCCTAGGTATTGAAGAAGAAGACAGAGCATCTTGTGATCATCCTTGATGCTGTCTTTTATTGTCCATTGTGGTTCCCTTCTAACATCTTTATCTATCAAATGTTTCATATCTATGTTTCCATGTGGCAATGCTCCAAAGGGTGTGATTCCGTCATAAGCTTCAGAATCATCTTGTATGCTCAATGGAAGCATTGCCCAAGCTTCTCTTCATTGTCGTCATCTTCATCTCCTTTGTTTAGCTATCATCTTCTTACAATCACCTTTTCTTCATGGATTTTCCCCTACGTCCAGAATAGAACATATACCAAAGTATAGATATATTGAAATTTGTATGTAATTACCTTTCCAATGAGTGGTCATTCATCAAAAATGGAGTTCAAATGAGAAAGTTACGCCCGTTTTATTTCAGCACTGTGTGCTATCCAGAACTGATTTTAGGATGCGCAACGTTCAATGATTTGGTCATAAGCGCTTGTAGGAACTCAAAATGCCTTGCCGCTTGATTCGTTGGAAAGAAGACTTCATAGGGCTTTTGAGTATCCAAAAATATTTTGTTGTTTGTCTTTGAGATGATGCAATATTTTGATGACAACAATAACTTTGAAACCTTCTCTTTGGAGATGTTGATGATCTTGATCTTGTGGTCATTAGGGCACAAGGTCGCGCATCCTTCGGCTTCAAGGTCATCATCGTTGTGGCATCAGCAGCTAGCATGGTGGCAAAGGTGCTTTGTCTCCATAATACTTGCTTTTACCGAGGTGATGGGATCATTGTATGCTTCTGCACTTCGTGTTGACAATATGGATGGCTTTCTTCCTTGTTCGTACTTCTTAGTCACCATAGAATGGTGGTGCCATAGTGCTTTGAATTTTATGGCCTCCAAATCTGATTACCATCGAATCATATTCCTCTTATTTATCATCTTTTTATCGTGAGAGCATCTTCATCATGCCTGCAAAATAATTCAAGTGCACATACTATCCCAGGGTGACGATTGGGAGTAGAAATAATTACCAACAAACCAATAACACATCCAAAGATTCTTAACTTATGGCATAATTTGTCAGTGAAAAGAAAGATAAAAACCTAATAGGTTTATGTGAGTGAAAAGTGTATATGCATATGAGAGGAAGGCATATAAGCAAAGACAATATTTACGCCTAGTTCTAAACACCATGTTTACAACTAGGTTGCTAAATTTCTCCATAGCCATAGAGATTAATTAACCAAGGTCAAAACACCATGTCTATCACAAGATGAATAATTCTTTATAGTACAAGAAAAACAAAGCACATTGCAATGCTTATAAACCAACCAATACAACATGAAAACAAAATGGATAGCTAGCAAGGTCTATTGAACTGCATGATGACGGTCTACAAATAAGTTTAAACACCACGTTTACACAAGATTGCTAAGGGAGAATGCCCATTAAGTATAAATATGGATATGAAATCATTCATCATAAAGCATAAAGAACAACCAAGCCAACTATATGCGAAGCATGTTTAGAATGCAACAAAGGTGCAAGAGAACTTTAGGATGTACACATGATGGCAAAATGCAATGCATGCAGAAAAATAAATATGAACATGATCATGATGATGTTCTAAAAATAAAATAAAACCTAAATTAATTAGCCACAAGTTAATCATCATGAGATGTTGAAGTGCTCTCTCCTCCCTTTTTTTTATTTTCTAAAAGAAAAAAAACTCAAAGAACGGATTGCCTCTCTAAAAGTGCTTCATTTAAAGTTATAGAGCTCGACTTTCTCACATACCTTCTCATTGTCGCAAAGCTATGGTTCTCTATGCAAGAACTAAAGGTTGACATTCAGTTTTCATTCACTTCCCATACTGTACATGATCATTTAGGCTCAATAGAACACCTTCCCAAGCTATTTTCTCTCACATCGTCATCTCCTTCTTCATCGTTCTTTGGTGCTGCCCATTCTCCATTGAATTTCTCTACGTTTAGCACAGAAAATGTACCAAACTTATACTCCATTGCAAAGTGCATCAAATTTTCTTTCCAACAAGTGGTCATTCTCCCAAAATGGACTCCGGATGAAAAAGTTACGTCCGTTTTACTCCGGCACTGCGCTCTATCCCGACCTGATTTCAGAACGCGCAGCGTTAAAAGATTTAATCATAACTCTTCGTACGGATCTCCAAAATTAGCGATTCTTGATGTGTTGGAAAGAATATTTTCTGGAGCTTTTGAATATATAATTTTATTATGTTGTACATCTCTGATCATGGGTAGAAAATTGATCACAACAGCAGCATTCAACCTGAGATGTTGATGATCCAACTTGCAACTCTTTTGGCATGACTTCTCCACATCAATTGGATCTCATGTTCCTGCATGGTTAGTGAAATTCAGGAAATCACCCCGCAAGTTCTTTTTTAAGTTCATTAGCTTGATCTAGCGTAAAGCAAGATCGAGGTTTGCAAAACTTATTGTAAACATAAGCATCCATAATCACAACCACAATTGATTTGCAAAAGAATATCATGGTGCAATTAAATATAGCATATGTTTGTTGCATAGCACTAAGATCTCCACAAGATTATGGTTCTGAAGGTATAAAATTAATAGGTTCAAACAAAAGCATTGCCTCTTTATCATTCTCAAGAAACTCTAGCCTATCAACATGATAAACATAGGTGCAAGGCATAGAATTTAATATATCATACATACTATTGGTTGAACATAGGCAATTCAAGATATCATTATCAAAATCAATAGTACCTTGAGAGTTTAATGTGTATGTTGACCTTGGAGCTTTTTCAACAAAAGTCATTTTTGGTTCGCCCACTGGAGTTAAAGGCAAATCAATCTCAACAACTGGATGTGGTTCTTCATCATTATCTTGCAATCCCTCCAACTCTCCATCATGTGGAACATGCAATTCATTAGCAATATTAATAGTCACCTCGTCTTCGAAGTCTTCATTATTTGGAATCACACCTACATCTTCATCTTCAAAGTCTTTTGTATTGCCTTCATTATCTTCCATGTGCCACACATCATCAAGATCACTTGTTGAAAACTCACTCATTTCTTCATCTTTGAGCACTACCATGTCCTCATTCTCTGGTGTTCCAGCTTTAATAGCACACAAGCTGTACACTTGTGCAGAGGGAGCTTCTAGGTGTGCAAAATGCACCCTGGCCGGTTGGCATGAACACGCTAGGCTGATTGGATTGGCCTGTTTCTGCCTCTTCTCAGTGTCATCTTTCTCCCACTCGTTCTTCACGTTGCGTGCTCCTGTTTTCTGAAATTTCTCCTCTGAAACTTCAGCCATATCACCAGAATTATTGGAGAAGAGATCTTGAAATATTTCTAAAGTTTTTTCAAACCGGGGTGATTCCCATCTCAGTAGCTCTTCTCTTCATTGTCTTTCTCTCTAGTGACTCTAATTCTTCTTCTTCAAACATCTTCTAGATTGATTCCCCACTCATCTCTTGATCAAATATATCATCAATTTTTGTGGCTTCACTTCGGTGTTTCTTATGTCGTATATTGCTATTTAAATGGCCAAAATTAATCGGAATCCAATCAAGCTGTTCGAATTCTGTCAATGGTATAGCATTCTCGAAAGTTCGGTCTGCATTCATGTTAGTTTTAGCAGTTTTAATATGCGTAATGACTTATCTTACCTCAGGAAGTGGTTCTTTGATTTTTAGTGTGGCCGGTTCATCTTCCTTGAGCTCTGGTTCATCTTTTTCAAAAATTTCAGCAAGCATCTCGGGCTTGTTCTTGTCATTTTCCTCCTCCTGGCAGAGTTTCTACCATTCTCGTTCATCTCTTTTTGCATTACTTATCCTTTGTAAGATCTGTGTACCTTCTCTAATCATCTTTTCTATGAAATCACCTCCTGCACACATTCTTACATGATGGGAAGAGTGAGGGAGTGAAAAATAAAATGAATGCAACATCATGTCACCAGAAATTCCCAAGTTTGGACCTTGCTTGAATAGTCCATTAAATTGGCTCCAAGCTTCATCGATACCCTCATCTTCTCATTGCTTGAAATTAATCACTTCCTTCCTTAAATCTTGAATCTTCTCTAAGGCTAAATATTTTGAGCAGAATTTCATCACGAGCTCATCCCAATTTTCCTTCACTTCAACAGATGCAAGTGTGTGCCATCTTCGCACTTCACCTTCAAGAGAGAATGGAAAAAGATTCCACTTGAACCAAGCAGCTGGAACTCCTCCTTGTTGCACCATGTTGCATATCATCGTGAATCACTTAATGTGTCTATATGGGTTGTGGTCCTCCAATCCTCTGAAAGGGTTTGTCACCACCAACTTGATGATTCCATGCTTCAATTCATAGTGAGTTGTAGCAAGCTCCAAATCTGATTTTTCATCTCAAAGTCCTCTGATGATGGCATTGCTAATTCCCTTAGTGACATTTCTTCGTTTTCCAATGGTAAGACGAATAGATCCATCTAGGCATTGAAAATAAAAATAAAAATAAAAAGATTCTACACAAAAGTTAAGTATTAGCAGGTTAGCAAAATCAATATAAAGATCAAACACAGCAAACTAACTTGTTCCCCGGCAACGGCACCAGGAAAGCTTGTTGACGACAGTTAGCGTGTCAATTGGTGAACCGCAAGTGCACGGATCAGTTGTAGCTTTTCCCTTAAAGTATTCCCCCAAGGTTTATCAATCCGTGGAACAAGTGGGATGCTGGCTCTCACTTTATACTAATCTTACTAACGAAATCAGGAAATATGGGTTGTGTAGAAAGACAAACTAATCTAAACTAAACAAGGAACAAGAAGCAAAGTTTGATACAAGATAGATAAAAAGATAGATATGCAAACTAGGATATAGGTTCACATGAATATACATCTACTACACAAATTGGTGCTGCCTTCACTAGCTATAACAGAGATTACGTGCTCGCTCGGCTCTTTCCCTTTTGCATATTGTCACTATACAGGGATACTCAACAACTTCGCTCACCCATCTATATCAAAGCATCCGTAGAGTTAAGCTAATCACCACGATTACCACAAACTCTACTAAGGACATATAAAGCACTCGCATATGTAAATAAAGCATTGCAATGACATAAACCATGAAGCATTGGTAGGCATAAAGTACATGTAGCAGTTACATATCAAAGGTCCAAACAATCCTAGGGATGGACAGAGGCTTTAACCCATCATCCTACAAAGATTGACGCAAAAAGGGGTAAAGGAGACTGGAGAATGACGTCACCGAAGATGGCGGCGAGGGGGGGGTGCAAGAACACTCTAGGCTAATTGGCCTAGGGCTCCTCAGGTCGATTGGCCTAAGGACTTTCTTCATGCCTCCTGCCCTCCGTCGGCATTGATCGGCGCGGTGATCTGATCTAATCCCTATTTTTCATCTTGTGGTGGCGGTGGCTTGGTCAAAACTCGTCGGGCTCCTCCTCCTTGTTGGATGTCTTAGGTATTTATAGTTGGCAGCATCGGTTGGGGTGCCTTTGAAGCCAAGTATCTAGAAAATAACCCTAGGATCGTCGAGGGCTTCCTCCTAGTGAAAGGGGGCGTTGAACGGGGCTGAAAATGGGCCAGCCTGATCAGCTTGGACCCCCATGGGTTGATCGGCCTGCCCTATTTTGGCCTCTAATGACTGAGTGATTCACATAAAAGTTGTAGATTGTTGGTGTTTTAGACTGGCAACCCGCCTAGGGAGTACCCTAGGTGGTCTTTTATGCGGTAAGGGTCGTCGAGAATCAAGGAATCAATGGTGACGCAAGGAACATGATTTAGACAGGTTCAGGCTGCTAGATCGCGTAATACCCTACGTCCTGTGTGTTGGTTTGTATTGATGTATGTTCTGGTCTTGAGAGAGAGATATGTTGAGGGGGGTCCCTGCCTGGCCTTATATACACGGGAGGGCAGGGTTACAAGTCTGAGTCCTAGTTGGGTACTATTACAGAGTTGTACTCGGTATTGGCCCGAGTAGTTTTCCATAAACATACAAGATTAATCCGAGAAGGATACGCTCATCCTTGTTCTGATCTTGTCCGAGTACATCCCTTGGTGGGTCGTCCAAGGCCTACTCGTGGACCTGGGGTGTATGCCCGACAAGCCCCCGAGTACTTTGTAGTCGTGCGCCACAGTTTTGGGCACTGCAGGCACTATCCGAGTAGATTTAGTCGTAGAGTTTGCAGGCTGAAGTGCTCGAGTACTGTCGCGTGGCTGGAAGGTACTCTTTTTTCCTCCTTCGAGTTGTTTCCATCCCGTGTAATTTTATATGGCAGTGCGATGTCAATCGCACTCCATATGGAGTAGCCCCCGAGTCTTAGGTTGAGTCGAAGAGCTAGGCTTAGGGTCCAGCCAGCTTTTGTCCATTTTACCCTTGGGGATCTTTGGGAAAAGAAAAAACTGATCAACGGGTACGGTACCCGCAACCCCCGAGCACTTAGGCGAACTTTGTCGTTGATGTGGTCAGCAGTCCGTTGGATAGAGTAGCCATTGGGTGTTTAAGGCGATTAATACGCAATTAATCTGTCCGTTGCGCAATTGACACGTGGATACCGGGGCTAGCGGAGATAAAATTGGGAGGCCCCCTTTCGGTTGCTGTTACGCCGTACGGCAATTAGATCTCTTCTTCTTCCTCCTCTGTGCCTCCGCTCTGCATTTTGCCGCCATCAGAGCTGCCGCCGCCGCCATTGCCGCCTTTTGAGAAAGATCCAAGTGTTGAGCCCCTTCTTCCTTGAGGTTTAGTCCGTCGAATGCGCACCAAGAAGATGGGCAAGAAACCCAAGAAAATCCAGGGCAAGGCTTCAGCGACGGGCAAGATCAAATCCAAGAAGGGGAAGGAGTTGGTGCTGCCGGCGCCGAAGGTGGGGCCAACGAACCAAACTGCGCTGCCGCCACCTGGGGCAACCTGGCAACACTCGGTGATGAAGGAGGAAGCGGTCCAGGCGCTAGTCGAGGCAAAGCTCCTACAGCCGAAGGAGATTCTTGAGTGGCGCCCCACGTTTCCCAATGCATGGCAGTTTGAGGAACATCCTGCCGAGATGGTAATGCTTGCGCATTTTGTGGAAAGGGGATTGGCAGTGCCCACCTCCGACTTCTTCAGAGGTATTCTCGAGTACTACAAACTTCAGCTTGTCCACTTGAATCCCAATGGTGTACTGCACATGTCTATTTTCGTACACCTTTGCGAAGTTTATCTGGGAGTACCTCCAAGTCTCAAGTTGTTTAGGAAGTTGTTCCGTTGTAAGCCTCAGCCGAGTGCCCAGCAGACGGAAGTCTTTGGAGGCGCCGGGTTCCAGCTCAGGAACTCGGGCGCGTATATTGAGTATAATCTGACCGACTCCCATAGGGAGTGGAAGAAAAAGTTGTTTACATCGGGAACCATGAAACCCGCTTGCCTGTGGTGACTGGTCACGCGCCCAAGCATGCGGAGAACTAGGTGAGCGAGCCCGAGGACACCCCTCAGCTCGATCACCTGATGCAGTAGATCACCGAGTTGAAGGCACTCGGTTTGACTGGGATCAACGTGGCGGCCAGCTTCCTGAAGAGAAGGGTCCAGCCGCTCCAACAACGTGCTCACTCGGGAAGTGAGTACGTAGGTCTGAAGGATCCATCGCGTATGTCCAATGAGGACATATCCGATGATGACGTAGAGGCGCTGCTGGCTAAGTTTTTTAGGAACTATCAGGGAGTACCAGTAATCCCTGCAGCCCTACATCAGTATGACGCCTGGTACGAGCCAGAAGTGGTAAGTGTTTTCCTCCTGACTTGTTCTTCTTTGACTTGTGATTCTTGTTGCTGATACCGATTTGTTGTTTGAAGTCTCAAGTTCTTGCTGGCTACTTGGCGCAGTCGGAAGAACAGTCGGAGGCTGTCGTCGAGGAGTCGGAGGACGAGCCTTCTCCTCCTGTTAAGAGACGCAGAGTAGTCTGCAAGATGTCTGCGGCTAAGTCTGCTTCAAGCCCTGAGAAGTCTCGGGGTACCAAGGTATGTAGTCGGTAACTTGTCTGTTACTGATGGATTTGAACTCGTTATTGATGTGGCGAATCTTGTTTTGGTTCGTGAAGGCTGTAGATACGGCGCTTGGTGAAGATGAGGCTGTTTCTGAAGAAATGGCCGTGACCGACCCAGAAGTTGGTGATGTGGCTGTTGACATGGTGCTGGAGAGGGTACCATCAACAGAAACTGGGGTAGCCCCCGAGTTAACCGCGTCAACTCCATCGGACACCATGCCGCCTATTGCTGACCAGGCGGTCCTGGGGCTGCCTGCTGAAGTAGCGGGTACAACGAAGGAGGTGTCGCCAGTACTCGCTACTAGTACCTTGCTGTCCAATGTGATCGCCAGTGGTAAGCGTTGTCCCTTCCGATTGTATTCGTTTGAGTAGTACTGTAGTCTTAACTTTGGTTTTGTAGGTCTTGGCAAGAAGACAGCGCCGGTCAGTATTCCCGCGGCGCCTAGTACTCGGCCACCTGTCGCCGAGAAGAAGCATGTGCGACTACCACCACGTTCAACCCGGTGAGCTTCCTTGTCTTTTTGAATGACGTTGGATTGTCTTGAAATCATGTAGTGACACTTTTTTGGTGCAGAGATGCAGAGGAGACTATCCCTGTAGAGACAGGGATAGTGCCGGATCCCTCGACTACAACATCCGTTCCTTTGGAGGACTTGACTATTGAAGAGGTACCCGAGGTTGACGCTAGCTGTCTTGGAGCTACTATGTTGATGCTTCAAGATGTGATTCGCTCGGTGGAGGTTCCCGCTGCTGCATCAGGCTCGGGGAGTGCTGGCCTATCATCATCTTCTGGCGGAGCACTGGCCGTAGTTGAAAAAACCAAATAAGCGACTACTCCAGGTAAGTGCCTGGAATCTTTTTATTGTAGTCGTAGTCGGTAGCTGACATGGTAAATGTTGTAGGTGCTACTATGGGTACGATCCCTCATCTTGGGAAAGAGTACCCAAAGGTCAGTACTTAGCCTGCCTTCTGACTTGGAGTTCCAGAGGGCCATCGATGTTTTTCGGGGCTTCCAGGTAGATGTCCTTGTTGACTTTGTTGCATGACTCGAGTAGTTGTGAGGCTTGAAACTCACCATACCATACTTGAATATTTTCAGGAAAGAAGCTATCAGTTGGAGCAGGAATGTGCCCGACTGACAGAAGCTCTTCGGGTTCATGAAGTCGGGGCAAAGTCTTTTACCGTGGAACGCGCGGATCACGCGGTTCTGCAGGAAAAACTGGAGAGCCGCTACAAGTCCTTGAACAAGAAGTATCAAGGTAAGCATTCCGACTACTCTAGTTGTGTCCAACTATAGTTGGCTGTGGCCTGAGTTCTTTGTTTTGTAGAGCTCAAGAAGCAGGAAGCGGCTACAAGGAGCCAAGTCATCGACTGGAGAAACGCTCATGACCGGGTGGCAGATGAAGCCGAACATCTTCGGGCCGCGCTGATGGAAGCTCAGGCTGCTTGCGAGCACCAGCAGGACCGAAAGATGCAAAATGGCGTGATGCTTGCCATGGCCATGGTGGCATGTAGAGATCATGCCCAAACCCTGGGAAGACTTCGGGGCGAACTCCAAAAGCTGTCTGGAGCGGCCAAAGACTTGGTGAATACTATAGCCCCCGTGGAGGAAGGCGCAGGGCCGCAATCGCTAGTTGAGTGACTAAGAGCTGCCCCGAGTAAAGTGGCGGGACTTTGCAAGACTGTTTGCAAATAAGTTCTTGCAGTTGTGCAGTCCTACTACCCGAGGGCAGACTTGGCAGCAGCTGGTCATGGCGTGGCTCGCAACTGCACAGAGGAAGCATATGCGCAGTACCTCGAGGAGGTAGAGCCTATTACAGCCAAGATGTCAGAGTTTGTCTCCTTAGAAGAGCTTTGAGCTTTTGTGTGTACTCTTGTTTTTTGTAGAGTACGTTTGATACTTTTGAATATCAAGCCTTTGGATTTTGAAGTTCATTGTCTTGCGAAGAGAAGTTTTACTTCATTGTGTCCAATCCAGAGTACTGGAGTCGGTTGGGTCTGACCCTCTAGGGGAGAAGCTTCGTCTTGCCCGACCTTGAGTCCTGGGGTCGGAGTAGTCCGAGCCCCCGAGCTGTAGACCACGCTTGGCTTGTAGTAGTCCCGAGTGTCAAGTAGTCGTAATGCTGTTGAGTACTCGTCTTTTGAGGGACACGGGTGTACTGTATTCCTTTGTCCTTTGTGGATGCACGGGTGTACTGTACTCTTTTGTCCGTTGTGACATGAGTGCGGTCACGTGGGCAGAGTCAAGAGGCGTCAGACTCATTGAGCATGGGTGCATAGTAACTCTTGGGCAGGTGGTAGTTGTGGCCTTCGGCTATAAATAGGGCCACCTGGTGAGCGAACCTCAAGCTCCTAAGTAGCGATGGATTGCCTTCGGTTGCTTCTATTTGAGTGTAGAGAGCCATCAAAGAGTGCATCGGTGCTAGAAGATTTCTCATAGATTGAGGCCACCTTCCCTCCACAGACTCCTGCGCTCGTAGGGATAGTCGCGATGCTAGAAGAATCCTCGTAGGAGGTTTCGTCGCACGCCTCATCTTGCAGCTCATGATCCAGTGGGGTACGCGCTGGAACTCGCGAGTAATGGGTGATGAGTGTCGCGGTCTTTATCCCGCTCTGAGAGTGGTGGAGGTGCGGCCGTAGAGTAGATGGGCTCCGCAAGGCTAGCAAAAGAGCAGCCTTGGTTCCCTCTAGGTGCATCGTGCCGGATTTGGCGTTGCCACTGTCAAGGCAGTGGCGATGCTGGAGTTCCTGGCATTGCCTTGGGTAGGGTACCTGGGCATGGCTGCGTTTTGCGCAGCTTCCTTGCGTGTGGGCCCTTCTTGTGGTCGGCAGACCTGAGTGGCCTTGTGATATAGTAAAAGCCTGAGGCTTAAATGCAGCCCGCTAGTAGGCAGTTGCTTGTAGTCTTTGTGTATGCCGAGTACTTGTACTTGTATGTAACTTGATGTACTCTTGTTTCAGTAAAGATATTGATACGAAGATTTTGTATCAGGGCAATGGTCCTTGTTGTGCTGAAAGCTCATGTCGAAGCTGAGACATCCTGAAGTTGGTAGTCGGGCGGTTGGTCCGAGTAGTTGCCTTGAAGCGATTACTCGGGTGCTCCTATGGGTAATACCGACAGAGATGTTCGATGTTCCAGGAATTTGGCACTTGTTCTCCTGAGAGCTCTTGGAATCTGTAAGATCCGGGTCCTGTAACCTTTGATACGATGTAAGGACCTTCCCATGGTGAATTGAGTTTATGCAATCCTAACGTGTCTTGGATACGCTTAAGGACCATATCGCCTGAGTTGAAGGATCTTTCCTTGACGTTGCAGTCGTGATAACGCCTTAAACCGTCAAGGTATTTGGCAGATTGCACTAGTGCTGCGCATCTTATCTCTTCTAAACTGTCTATATCTGTTCGCCGTGTTTCTATTGCAAGTTCTTCGTCGTATTGTTCAATGGATGGTGATTGCCACATGATGTCGGCGGGTAGTATGGCTTCCGAGCCATATACCAGAAAATAGGGTGATAGCCCCGTAGTCTTGCATGGTTGGGTACGTAGGCCCCACAAGGCATTGGGTAACTCTTTGAGCCATCTGCCACCTTTGGAGTTGCCAACGTCATGTAGTCGTTTCTTCAGAGCGTCTAGTATCATGCCATTAGCACGCTCGACTTGTCCGTTGGCTCGCGGATGAGCAACTGAGACGTAGAGGACGTCGATGCCACTGTTCTCGCAATATTCCCAAAAGTCGTGATTATTGAAGTTTGACCCTAGGTCTGTGATAATCCTGTTGGGAAAACCGTAGCGGTGTACGATTTCATCCAAGAAGTCGAGGACTCAGTCTGCCTTGGGGCAAGTGACCGGTTTGACCTCGATCCATTTGGTGAATTTGTCGATTGCCACGAGTACTCTGTTGAATCTTCCTGGCGCAGTTGGTAACGGACCAATCATGTCGAGCCCCCAACAGGCAAATGGCCATGTTGGAGGTATTGTGACTAGCTTGTAGGCCGGTACATGTTGCTGTTTTGTGAAGAATTGACAACCTTTGCATTTCTGAACTAGTTGTTTGGCGTCGGCTAGAGCCATTGGCCAGTAGAAGCCTGCTCTGAAAGCTTTGCCAACTAGTGTCCTTGAAGAGGCGTGGTTGCCGCAGACTCCTCTGTGAATCTCTTCTAGGATTTCTTGGCCATCTTCTCTGGTGACGCACTTCATGAGTACTCCAGATGATGCACCTTTCCTATAGAGCTTGTCTCCGACTAGAACGTAATTCTTTACTCGTCGGGAGATTTGCTCAGCTTTATTCTTGTCGGATGGTAACTGGTGATCTTTGATGTAGTCGATGAAGGGTGTCCTCCAGTCGACTTCTATCATCATGATTTCGCGAGAGACGTCAGTAGCCGAGGCTACTGGTGGTGTGACTTGTTTGGGTATGGACGGCTTGCGTAGTTCATGTACAAAAATTCCTGCTGGAACTTCTGCACGAGTTGAGCCCATTTGGGATAAAACGTCGGCGGCAACGTTGTTGTTGTGGACGATGTGATGAAACTCCAAGCCTGAGAATTTGTTTTCCAGTTTACGAACTTCTTTGCAATAAGCGTCCATGTTGTCCTTGTTTCGGTCCCACTTGTCATTGACCTGGTTTATAACAACTAGGGAGTCGCCGTACACCAGTAGTCGTTTGATGCCGAGGGAGATTGCGAGGCGAAGGTCGTGTAGCAGTGCTTCGTATTTGGCTTCGTTATTAGATGCTTCCTAGAATATCTGCAGCACGTACTTGAGTTTGTCTCCTTTGGGGGAGATGAGTAAGATGCCTGCGTCGGCTCCTTCAAGTTTGAGGGATCCGTCGAAGTACATTACCCAATGTTCTGGTCGTTCGACTGGTGTTGGAACTTGATTTTCAGTCCACTCAGCTATGAAGTCAACCAAACCCTGAGACTTGATGGCTATCCTTGGCTTGAAGTTCAAAGTGAGAGCTCCGAGTTCAACTGCCCATTTGGAGATTCTACCCGTGGCATCTCTGTTATGGAGAATTTCGCCGAGCGGGAAGTTGGAGATGACTGTGATGTTGTGCTCTTGGAAGTAATGGCGGTCAATGGACTTAGGTTTTAATGACTCGAGCCAAGTCAGTGGTGCGGGTTCCATACATATGGGGAAATGAATGACTTTGGTGTCGTTATTGCCCCCGGCTAGTTGGACGGCTAGCGAGTAACAGCGTAGCCATTGAATTGGGTCTTGCTTGCCGTCGTACTTGGTGATTCCGGTTGGCTTGAACTTATCGGGTAATTTTGTTTTCATTACCCGGTTTGTGAAAGTAGGAAAATGGCTGTAGCTGTTGACTTCCCGTTCGCGCCGACTGTTGAGAATTTCTCGCAAATCACTGAAGTTGGATATTTTGTTGTTCTTCCGAGTAGGGCAGATGCTTTTAACCGAGTTGGTGCAGCTAACCTCACCAATATCTTTATGTCGCGCAGGAGCTTTATTCTTGCTTGGACCTTGGCTGTGTTGCCGAGGTTGATTGACTGCATCATCGTTTCGTGGGGCGGCATTTTTGTCTGCAGCTCCCCTGCTACCTTCTTGATGAGATGTGATATGAGGAACAGACGGAATTGGTGATTCTTTGTCGAGTAGCTTGTAGGCTTGCTCCGCGAGTTGTGCGATCAGTCCGTTGCCGCGCTGCACGAGTTGAGCTGTGCCTGCGTTGTCCCTATCCTGAGGCATCAACATAGTTAAAAGGTTGATTGAGGCGATGGCCACGAGTGGAGTATTGTGCTCCTGAGCTTGAACTGCGTTGAAAGCCCTTTCAAGATTCGTAATGGGGATATTTGTAGCCATCAACTGTCGTCGCTTGGCTCGAGTAGCATTGTGCGCCCTTCGTTGGTTGCGCTGCTCGGAAGTTTCATCATGAGGGGCGTCAACAGTAGATTCATTTTCGGAGATGTTGTCGATTTGTGCTAATCGCCTGGGGGTTCTGTCCTGGCTAGTACCCAGGTTGTTATTCTGAGTAATAACAAGTATCTCCTTGTCCGGGTAGCAGCTTTCAGAGCTTAATGTTGCAATTTCTGTGTAACTGTCATCACAGTTGAGTGGAACGCCTTCTTGATATGGTAAGTGTTGGCGCTAGAAATCACTGATCGAATTCCCAACGTCGGACACACGACCCGGGAGAATCTACTTAGCTCCTGTTCAGGTGATCGCCCTGGTGCGGTTCGCGCGGCGTGCCAGCCAATCTGACCTGTTGATTGGCAAGAAAATAAACGTGTCAGTTCCCAGAGGTGGCGATCGGCTAGAGTTCCGATCTTGAGAAATCTTATCAGCGAATCGGCCGATTTGCAGTAATAAGGAAATCGGCTATGATGCAACCGATTACCAAGCAACGTTTATAAAGAAGACTGCTAGAGTAATCTAAACAACGCTACAGTAGCAACACTAGGAACAGATCTAATCGGCTATGCATGAAATAGGTAGATTAATCAGTAAAGTACAGGAAAAGCCGAAAGTATCGATTCCTAGCTGGATAACTGGTGATAAAACTAGAACAACAGGTAAAACCTAGAACTCTAGTAAATATCGATAACTGGTGAATAAATCTAAATGAAACAACAGCGATGCGCCCGAAGTTAAAGCTTAGAAATTACTCGATAAACGGAACTTACAAGATCAGCCGGAGGTCAAGTTGATGCAGCCCCGCCAACCCGTACGAACTTGTGAAAAAGGGGAAAAAGTATTGGCGAAGTCGCCTGCTTGAAAGTAAGTACGAGGAAAAAGTAGTTTGTTGTATTGAGTTGATTGCTTTTACAGATCCATAAGGGTGGCTATTTATAGCCCCGTACAAATGACTTCCTATCCGGTTAGAACTCTATCCCTAAGTTTAAACGGAAAACAAATATTTACAAGTACGATTCGTACTATTTTCACGCGCTTCATGGGCTGACTCCTTCATCTTCATAATCTTTTTAAAGCCCACATCGGCCCATCCATTCTAACCTCTTAATCGGCCGATCACCTCTTTGGCAAAGGGGTAACCGATCAGGACCCACATGTCGAGGGCTCAGACCTATCCCGATCCTGGGGACTAAGGTCAGACGAGGTGGAGATCCTCCTTTAGAGGGTCGGGCGCGTCCGATCCCAAACCCCAGGGGTCGGGCGAGGCGGAGATCCTCCCTTGGAGGGTCGGGCGCGTCCGATCCCAAACCCCAGGGGTCGGGCGAGGCGGAGATCCTCCTTTGGAGGGTCGGGCGCGTCTGATCCCAAACCCTAGGGGTCGGGCGAGGCGGAGATCCTCCCTTGGGGGCCGAGCACGTCCGATCCCAAACCTCAGGGGTTGGGCGAGGTGGAACTCCAAGGATCAATCGGCCAATCCTCGACTGTAACATCATTTGGCTGATCCTTGACTGTAGCACCAATCGGCCGATTTCCAATCATCGCCCTTGTATCTCGCCGCATCTTCCGATCTCTTCTTCTCCTAACGCCGATTTTACACGTGTCAAAATCTGGCGTCAACACATGCCCCCCCAGTTTCGGAGTAAAACATAGTCTTTACTTCGAAATTCTTTTCAACTTCCCATCTGAAACAGACGCCATGAAAATATCCTTCCGTTTCGCGGTCTCCAACCTGATGATTGCAATCTTTTTGAAACGGGCGCCCACGACAACCACTACTCCGAAAAAACTCCAAACGCCGGCGCGGTAAAAGTTCCGCTTTTACCCCATCTCAGACCTTCTTTAAATATCAGCACATCCCGTACTCCTTACGAGCTCACATCCCTCTTCTCCAGCGCACAGACTTTCTTCTTCCTCCAACACTTTCCTCAATCCTCCAATTCTCCAGCGCCTCCTTCCCTTCGTATTCTCTCCTACTTTTCCAATGGCGGCACCCTCAGGCACCTCGCAAACGCGCGAAGCTCCAGAAATGGTGCCTTCGGCGGAGATTCCAGTAGCGACAGCAGCGGCTCCATTGACGGAAGAAGGAGCTCCATCGGCGAAAGCTGAAGCCTCATCCGAGATCCTATTGGCGGCTTCATCATCTGCAGCTGCACCGGCGACTCCGCCGATTACGAGGAGCTTCATCCCGGAGGTTATTACCGAAACCTTCCCTTATTAGTAGTGCATTTACCTTAGATCTATTTCTTACCCTCGCACCCCTTTTTCCCTTTTAGGCAGTTAGGCATCGCATCACCATTCGCCTCACAGAAAGCCTCGGCCTTATCTGCCTCGGGCCCATGGGAAACCCAGATCCAACCGACCTAATCAACTTGGAAACCCATAGGATCCCCTTCAAACAATCAACTATGGACCTAGATCACTGGTCGGGTACCTTTAGGTCTTGGCCGAACGAAACTCCTGGTTGGAAGGAATGGTACCAGCGGATAGCCGCCTCCAAGAAAGTCCATTGGGACGAGCTCAAAATTGGCCAATGCATCGATCTATCCTTATCCCAAATGGAACGAAATGAGCCATTAGTGATGGCAGCTTCTTACTTTTGGTCCGACGCTCTCAACGCATTCCTGTTTGGACACCGGCCCATGACCCCCACATTGGCCGATGTAGTCTTGCTGACCAGCCTGGACATCTCCTCCCCGGACACCCCTTTCCGCCTTATAGCCGCAACATCACATCGGCTGGACACAAGGGGAATCGGGCGGGTGGAAAGGCTTCATTAGATGCAACAAAAGGGCCGGATCTGTCGAGAACAGAGAGTATACAGCCTTCCTGATGATGTGGCTAGAGAAGCACTTCTTCTGTGGGAGAGCATCTGGTCCATCTACCAATACCCAGGCTCTGGCTGAAGCACTGTCAATAGGGACTTCTGTTCCTCTTGGAAAGCACTTACTGGGAGCAGTCTACCACATGCTTCACCAAATCGGCATCAAGCTATCCCAAGGGGAGCCGATTGGAAACCCAGGTGGGCCCTGGTGGTTCATTAACTTATAGCTGAACTTGTATATGAGCGAGATCTCACAGCAGCGAGTGGAAAATATGACATTCCCCAGCGTCGAATCGGAAGAGAATCTTACTGTCCAATGCCGGTGCATGTCTTTCGGCGAAGCGGCATCGGCCTTCTCTGGTTGCTCTTACTCTGCGACCAAGGTGGCCGAATACTTTCGGTGTTTCTATGACGGCTTCAATGAAGATGCAACCGTCTGGTTCCCTTATCGGAGAGATGACCCAATCTTTGAACTTCCTTCTTGGTTTGACTCAACCACCGGCCGATTCGACGACGATCTTACAGATGAGTTAATTAAACCGGGGATCTTACCGGTCAACTTCTTCTCAGGAAAAGATGCCCCTACATATGAATTCTACAACCCCTCTGTTGCAGCGCGGCAATTTAGCATGGGTCAACTGCCGATTCAGGCATACTTTGTCGGCCGAGCAAAGTTCAGAGACGAGCTCACCAAGGGCCTTGACTACAGTCGGCTGCGAGATCGGATACCGGACTCCAGCACCATAGACTTGAATGACTGGATAGTAGCCCCCTTTGCTGTCCAACAATTCAAGCTATGGTGGGCCGAATTGAAACAGTACCTGTTCTGCGCCTCTGCATCGACATACTGCAATCTCTTGGATCCAACAAACATCGATCCGGATGCTGAGGTATTTTTCCCCTAGCCGATCTTCATTCCTTTATTAATGCATTTAAATATGTACACTAACATCTTGCTGTTCTTTCAGTCTGAAAACCACGTTCCCCCAACACATAGTCAGAGTGGCCGGCCGATAGAGGATCATCACCCATACACCATCTTCCCCCATATCGGCTATGATGCCCCTTCTATGGATGTGATTGCCGGCCGATCGAAGCAGGCGCGGAAGAAGGTTACCAAGAAGACCAGTCGCCGAGTACGAACTCGTATAGAACCGGCCGACCCCCCTATGATCACATCGGCAGAAACTTTGGCTGCATCGCCCCTTCCAGCTGCTGGAGAAGTGGATACTCAAGTCATCACGCAAGCTGGGGCGGCCGCTGCATCATTACTGGTGGAGGCTATGCAGGTAAACTTGTTGTCTCATCCTGCCGATGGCTATCCTCATACTGACCCATCTTATTTTAGACTGCACAAATCACTCCTGTGGATTCGCAACAATTGGCAGCAACCCAATCGGTCATCTTTCAGGAAGCCGGCCCGAGCAAAGCACCAATCATGGTGGAATCTTCTACTTATGACGAACCAATGGAACCGGCCCCTGAATCGAGGATAACAACCTCCCGAACGCAGCTTGAAGAAATTCGTTTTAAGGAGGTAAGAGACTTCTCCCCTTTACTTGGCCGATTCGCTATCATCATCGGCTAACTTATTCTTCTTCTTGACTTACTATTTTACAGGAACAGGACACCCCCAATAACAGCCTTTTCTCGTTTGCGGTCACACTATCTGATGATGAGGAAGTCGCCTCTCGCCAGGTCAACTTGAGCTCTGTTCCTGATGACGTCCGTGCCAAACTCGCAAGCATCCGATCCCTTCTTCAAGAGGACATCGGCCAATTAGTAGAAGACGCCTCGCCGATTCGGCAACTCTTTGGTGACGTCAGCGGGCGAGTACCAGAAGAAGCGGAAGAGGCCTTGGCGCCGGCCGCGTACATCGAGTCAATGAGGATTCCGGTCTTTAGGGCCCTGCGCCATATGGCCGACCGCGCTAAGTTGACCAAGACCCGTGAGGAAGAGGACACGTACAAGCGCCAAGCTCAAGAAGTGCATCAACGGATTCACTTTCTGGAGGACTCTCGCCCGGGGATCGTCGGCACGATAGATCGCCTCAAACGCCGAAGGGCAGAGCTTGCCAAGGAGATGGAGCAGGTGACTAAAGCAATAGACGCCGAAGAGAAGAGGCTTCAAGAACTCCCTTCCGTCATCGCCGATCTGAAATGGGAGAGGCAGCACCTGGCTCACGAAGCCCTCAAACTTCACCGCAATATGTCAGAAGTCCCCGGATTGGCAGAAGATGACCAACGCGTCCTTGACTCTGCCGATCAGATCCGGCACCGAGCGATCGCAACTATCGATGCCCTTCTGGGTGACCTGTAAAAGTACTGGCAGTTCTTGTACATACATTTAATGCCTCCTTTGACCGTCCTTCATGGTGCCTCCTTTATTAATTACCTTTTTCACTTCCGATGGGATGCAACTTACCAAACATTCACACCTTCCTTTCTTATAAACGCCGGTCTAGGTCCCTGTTCCGAGAGCACCTATCTAGTTCGGCTTCATTTTCCCAACCTGTTTTCGTCGGTGCGACTTTCAGTCATGTCTTCTTCATCCTCTTTCTCTTCTTTTGTTAATCAGGTGAAAGTTTTGCCTTCATCCTTTTTCTTAGTTTAGATCTTTTGAAGGGAATCACCTTTTTGATCATTGCTTTTCATAGTCACGGTGCCTTAGCCCTGAACTCGAACGAGCCATCGAACTCATGCACTCCGACGGACCGTTGTCGCAAGAAGACAAGGACTTAATTAGGGCTCATCGTGACGAACTCCAAGAGCACGTCCCTGCTGACATCCGACGGATCTGGGATTTTCTGGACGGCAACGCCCACCGGCGACCTCAAGCTGACAGAAGTCATCTGCTTCCTCAACAAATCGTCCTTGACGATGCAGCAGCAGGAACATCACACCCGGCAATGGACCGGAGCCACCCTCTCCCCCGTCAAGTCGAAGCGGAGGCTGCGGTGAAAGAGATAGAAGAAGAGTACATCCGTCTTCTGATAGAACTAGGTCGGGCTGAGAGAGAGCATAAGAAAAAGTGTGATTAATTATTTTTTGTTCTAAGGGCGACTTGTACCTTGTCGGCCGTGTAACCCATCGTTCGTACCGAATGAAATATATCGGCCGATTTGAATGATTACGTGTTTTCTCTAGACGAATACTTTTGTATCGGCTGTATGTTATTCATCGTGGTCGACCCTTATGCTCCGACCCATATACTAGGGTAGTACCTTTTCAAGTATCTTCCGTTCAAAGCCCTAGTAAACTCTTCTCCTTCGATTGTTTCCAGAATATAAGCGTTTCCTAGAGCACATCTGCCGATTTTATACGGCCCTTCCCATGTAGGGGACCACTTACCGAATTTAGGATCTTTCAACCCAATCGGCAATACTAACTTCCAAACCAGATCCCCCGGAGAGAATTGTTTGACTTTGACCTTCTTATCATACCACCTGGCCACTTTCTTCTTGTTTTCTTCGATGCTTATCAAAGCTCTCAATCGTTGGCCAGCCAAGTCATCAAGTTCCCTTTTCATGAGCGAGGAGTAGTCGTCGGCCGTCAACTGGTCCTGGAGCGAAGTGCGTCTCGACCCCGCCCTCAATTCCCATGGTAGTACTGCATCGTGTCCGTACACAAACTGATAAGGGGACAACTTAGTGGCCCCATGGCAAGCCATCCTGTATGCCCATAGGGCTTCAGTCAGACATAGATGCCACTTTTTCGGCTGCTCCTCTATCTTCCTCTTGATTAACTTTATTATCCCTTTGTTGGAGGACTCGGCCTGGCCGTTAGCTTGGGCATAATACGGAGAGGAATTTAACAATTTGATTCCCATATCGGCCGTGAACTCCTCGAATTCTCCTGATGTGAACATTGTCCCTTGATCGGTTGTGATAGTCTGGGGGATGCCGAAACGGTAGACGATATGGTCTCTTACGAAGTCAACCATAGCAGCCGATGTTACGGCCCTTAACGGAATTGCCTCCACCCATTTGGTGAAATAATCAGTGGCCACCAGAATGAACTTGTACCCTTTGCTTGATGGAGGATAAATTTGGCCGATGAGGTCTATTCCCCATCCTCTGAATGGCCATGGTTTGATAATGGGATTCATGGCTGATGCGGGTGCACGTTGGACATTCCCGAATTTCTGACAATCCTGACATCCCTTATAATATTTGAAGCAATCTTCGAGGATCGTCGGCCAGTACTGCCCATTATTCCTGATCATCCATTTCATCTTATGTGCCAACTGGTGGGCTCCACACACTCCTTCATGGATTTCTCCCATCAGAGTCTTAGCCTCCTCCGTTCCTAGACACTTGAGTAGGATGCCATCAATTGTTCGGTAGAACAAGTCGTCTTCCAGTAATACGTATTTGGTAGCACGGAAACGCACCCGCCGATCCACTTTCTTAGATGGATCTTTCAGGTAATCGGCAATATCTTTTCGCCAGTCATCGGCTGCGAGTTCTAGAGCCATAGCGCCTTGAATCGGCCGATTAATTCCGATTTCGAAAAAGAATTACCCAGATGCGTGTTGGGCGAGCTGGTTGGCATCCTCGTTGTGATTCCTTGGGATGTGTTCAATAACTGCCGACTTGAATTCTTTCAGAAGCTGCAGGCAATCTTCATAATAAATCCTCAACACATCGTCCTTACATTCGGACTTCCCTGTCAATTGATCCACAATAAGCATGGAATCTCCAAAAACTTTGACAGAATCGGCCTTGACTTCCCTTAGCAATTGTAACCCCTTCAGTACAGCTCGGTACTCTGCTTGATTGTTAGTGGCGGATGCTTCTATCGGCAGAGAAAAATCATAGCTTGCCCCCCGAGGCGATATGAGGATGATGCCGATTCCTGATCAGACCCCACATGACGATCCATCAAAGTATAAAGTCCAAGGTACTGGCTCCACGAAGGTAGTCTCTGGTCCGTAGTGTTGGGCAACGAAATCGGCCATGACCTGACCCGTAACGGCTTTTGCCGATTCATATCGAAGGTCAAACTCTGACAAAGCTAAGATCCATTTACCGATTTGTCCTTTCAAAATCGGCAGTGACAGCATGTATTTTACAACGTCGTCCTTGCACACGACCACACATTCCGCCGATAGCAAATAGTGCCTGAGTTTGGTACATGAGAAGTAAAGGCATAGGCACAACCGTTCCACTGGAGGATACCTTGTTTCGGCATCCAGAAGTCTTCTACTGACATAATAAATTACCCGTTCCTTTCCTTCGAACTCCTGAACCAGAGCCGACCCAATAGCTCGTTCATCAGCTGATAAATATAGTTTAAACGGCTTACCAGTTTGAGGAGGGACCAATACCGGCGGCGAGACCAAGCACTACTTGATATCTTCTAATGCCTTGCGTTGCTCTTCTCCCCATATGAACTCCTGGTCGGGCTTCAACTTTAATAATGGTGTGAAGGCTTGGATTCGCCCAGACAGATTAGATATGAATCTTCTGATGAAGTTCACTTTGCCGATTAGAGATTGCAGCTCAGTTTTATTCTGCGGGGCCACGACTTTGTTGATGGCTGCTATGGTCTTCCGATTGATCTCTATTCCCCGCTCGTGTACCATGAATCCTAAGAATTGTCCGGCGGATACGCCGAAGGCGCACTTGTTCGGGTTCGTCTTCAGCCCATGTTTCTTAGTGCATTCCAATACTTGTCGTAAATCGGCAAGATGCTCCTGGTGTCCTTTTGACTTGACTACGACGTCGTCAATGTAGATTTCTACTAGTATGCTGATAAGTTTGTGAAATATGTAGTTCATGGCTCTCTGATACGTAGCGCCGGCATTTTTCAAGCCGAAAGTCATTACCACCCACTCGAATAAACCAAGGTGACCTGGGCATCTGAAGGCCGTTTTGGGTATGTCTTCTTCGGCCATAAGTATCTGATTGTACCCAGCGTTTCCATCCATGAAACTAATAATCTTGTGTCCCGCGGCGGCATCTATCAGCACATCGGCCGTCGACATGGGGTATCCATCCATTGGTGTGGCCTGATTAAGGTTCTTGAAATCGACGCATACGCGTAGCTTTCCGTTCTTCTTGTATACTGGTACAATGTTGGAGATCCATTCGGCATAATGGCATTGCCGAATAAATTTTGCTTTGATTAGGCGCGTTATTTTGGCTTTTATATCTGGTACGATTTTAAGATTGCACCGCCGTGCAGGCTGTTGATACGGCCGATACCCTGGTTTTATGGGTAGCCGATGCTCAACGATAGATCGGTCTAATCCGGGCATCTCATGATACTCCCAAGCAAAGCAATCCTTAAATTCTCTTAACAAACTTGTCAGTTTACATTTGTATTCCGGATCTAAATTTGCACTCATATATGTCGGCCTTGGTATGGTGCCATCACCTAAGTCTATCATTTCTAATGAATCGGCCGACGTGAACCCGTGTCCCAGCTTCCCATCTTCTCGGGCGAACTGATCCATTTAATCTGAGTCTTCGGAGCCGACTGCTCGGATTGGCTGTAGGCCAAAATCGGACACCTTCAAGAAGTCAGTATCCCATACTCTCCCGGATATGCACTTGACGGTTTCGCAACTCCACTGCTGCGTGTCGGCTGCCGCGATGCTGTATGCGGAATCGGCGGTGACCACCTCGATGTTGTCGCCAACCCATTGTACGAGACATTGATGCATTGTAGATGGAACACAGCAATTTGCATGTATCCAGTCTCGGCCGAGAAGCATGTTGTAGGACCCCTTGCCATTAATAATAAAGAAAGTAGTAGGGAGGGTCTTACTGCCGATGGTGAGGTCGACGCAGAGAGCGCCACGAGCGGGAGATACGTTGCCCTCGAAGTCCTTGAGCATCATATCTGTCTTGGTCAGGTCATCATCGCTCTTCCCAAGCTTCCGGAGCACGGCGTACGGCATGATGTTGACTGCAGCCCCTCCGTCTACCAGTAATCTGGTGAGGGGTCGGCCGTTGACATGCCCTTTAAGAAACAACGCTTTCAGGTGTTGCCGTTTGTCGTCTTCGGGCTTCTCGAATGTGGCTGTCATTGGCTCCAAAGCCAATTGCGCCATTTGTTCTTCCATTGCCGATATGTCCTGTCGGTTGGCAGGAGTCATGAATTCTATCGGCAGTATGAAAACCATGCCGATGTCGGCTGCCAATTCGTCGCCTCCTCTGTCGTTTCTTTTGGGGCGCCATACCTGAGACCTGCCTTCCCTCTTGTCCATCGTGTACTGTTGTTCTTCCTCTTGCTGTTCCCACTGACGGAGACGTTGGATTCTTCGTTTTTGAGACTTGGTCAATCCATCGGGACACCACCTGGGGTTCACCGGTTTGGTTCGTGGTCTAGCACGTTCCCATTCCGGTCCGCGTCCTAAAGGGTTCTCGTCTGACATCCGAGCATCGGCCATCTCTTCAAGACGACTGTGGACGCTGACCCTGTTTTCTGGCCGGTCATGTCGATCAATTCTACCCCCCGGTCCATCATTGCGCCTGCCTTCCGACCGGTCATATCGGTCACTTCTGCCCCCCAGCCGATCACGTACTGGAGGGCGCCGGTTGTCTTGGTCGTGCCAGTTCCTGCTGATCGGCTCTGGTCTCCCATCTCTGGAGCGAGACCTGCTGAACGGCCGATTGTTACGATACGAGCCGTTGCACTCCGGGCAATTATCGGCCGAAGGCAACCTGAGGTTGCTTTCCCAATAGTGGATGAAGAACGGGCATCTCCAGTGATCTTCATGTCGCCGCATTGCTTCTTCCCAGGATCTTGAGCGTTCATGTTGCCGCTGATATTTGTTGAGCAGGAATTGGGAAGTAATGCGTGGTTCTCCTGATCCGCCGTCATTGTCCTCCATCCGCCGCTTCCCCTTGACGTCTTCAGGCGCCGCTTGATTTCTGGGGTCTACGGCGCCACTCTTTTTAGCCGATTCGGATGTTAGCACCTTGGTTTGGAGCAAGTTCTTTCCCGTGTCAACCATGTTGGTGGGGAAGGGGTGCTGATCGATCTTCATCGGCTTGGTTGGTTTTGTTGGCACTTCAAACTTAAGTCTGCCCTGCTCAATGGCCATCTGTATCTGCTGCCGGAAGATTTTGCACTCATTAGTGTCATGGGAAGTAGCATTGTGCCACTTGCAATATTTCATCTTCTTCAGCTGTTCGGCAGAAGGAATAGTATGGTATGGCGAGAGCTTGATCTGTCCTTCCTGGAGGACGAGGTCGAAGATTTTATCGGCCTTTGATGTGTCAAATCCGAATGTTTCTGTTTCCTTCTTACCGAACGGACATGATATCGGCTTCTTCCCTTTAACCCATTCTGCAAGACCGATTTCTGCATCTTCTTCGGTCTCAACCTCCTCTGAGTATGCCACCTTCTTCTGGAAGTTTCTCCGTGGATCGAAAGAACGTACCTCTTGACCAGACAATCGGTGGACAATTTGGCTCAAGCTCTCAAACTCCTGTGAGGCGTACTTTTCTTTGATGTGAGGCAGGCGACCTTGAAAGGCTATATCAGCCAGTTGTGCATCAGTCAGAGCTAGAGAATAGCATTTGTTCCTGATTTCCTGAAACCTCTGCACATATGAGGATATCGGCTCGTTGCTTCTCTGCCTGAGGCTGGTCAAATCGGACAGCTTCATCTCATGTACCCCGGCGTAGAAGTATTTATGAAACTGCCTCTCCAGATCGGCCCAGGTAATTATCGAGTTGGGCGGTAAGGTTGTGAACCACTGGAAGGCCGACCCAGACAAGGATGATGAGAAAAGTCGCACCCGTAGAGCATCTTGCGCCGCTGCCTCTCCGCATTGGATGATGAATCTGTTCACATGTTCTACGGTTTCTACGGTTGAGGTGTCGTCCAGCCCCAAAAATTTGGTGAAGTCAGGAACTTTATACCGATGGGGAAACGGCAGTAAGTCGTACATAGACGGGTACGGTGTCCTATAGGTGTAGGTCTACACCTTTGGCTTCAAGCCGAATTGTTCCTGAATCACCTCTGCTATACGTGCCGACCAGTCCGGCTGTTGCTGGTAAACAGTCGGCTGAGGGACTGGTACGTGCTGGTATATCGGCGGCGGGATGACTTGATGTTGAGTGAAAGCATGTGGCATTTGATGTGTCACAGCCGGCTGCGTATTCAGGGTCGGCTGTTTGAATGAGCCGCTTGTTTCATCATATAGTACGAGCTCTGCTGCTTTGCTCATCTCTGGTGCGACAGGCTGGTACGGTGGCATGGTTGGTCGAGTGGCTGCCTGGAAAGACGCCTGGAATTGGGGGCTTCCCTGATTGGCCGATTGATCCTGAACGGCCATCGCTGATGGTGCCCCCCAAGGCGCTGGATTAACCGGAGGAAACTGCGCAGAGGACAACTAAACGAGATGTGGTTGAAGATGTTGCGTGCCATTAAACCCCATAGGGATCGATGATGAGGAAGCGCCAGAACCCCCAACTGGAAATTGGGTCGGCTGAGAAGCCGAATTCGGATAACTCTTGTTTGGAACCGTAATCGGCGGAGCATATGCCGGCCCCTTGTACCCTTAAGATACACCGCTAGCCAAGGAGCTGATGACGGCATTGTACACCGTATTAGCAAGCACCGGGGATTGATCGATAAAAGCTTGATAAACGGATTGCTGAACCATCTCGGACATCTTGTCCGAGTCCTCGGTGATTGTGATCTAGCGGGGAGTTGGAAATGGAGTCTTCTTGATAGTCTCCCCGCTCCTGGTGCGACTGAAAGACTGCAGACACGCCTTCCGGTAGTATGCCGTCTGCCTCTCTAGTTCTTCCTTCTGGTCGTCCCTGAGATCTACCTCTGTCACTTCGATAACGTTATCTTCGGAGACTTCAGCAGCTTTCGACATGGTGGCGGTTGTATTTGTCCCACCGGGCATGCCAAAAGTGTGTTGGCGCTAGCAATCACTGATCGAATTCCCAACGTCGGACACACGACCCGGGAGAATCTGCTTAGCTCCTGTTCGGGTGATCGCCCTGGTGCGGTTCGCGCGGCGTGCCAGCCAATCTGACCTGTTGATTGGCAAGGAAATAAACGTGTCAGTTCCCAGAGGTGGCGATCGGCTAGAGTTCCGATCTTGAGAAAGCTTATCAGCAAATCGGCCGATTTGCAGTAATAAGGAAATCGGCTATGATGCAACCGATTACCAAGCAACGTTTATAAAGAAGACTGCTAGAGTAATCTAAACAACTCTACAGTAGCAACACTAGGAACAGATCTAATCAGCTATGCATGAAATAGGTAGATTAATCAGTAAAGTACAGGAAAAGCCGAAAGTATCGATTCCTAGCTGGATAACTGGTGATAAAACTAGAACAACAGGTAAAACCTAGAATTCTAGTAAATATCGATAACTGGTGAATAAATCTAAACGAAACAACAGCGATGCACCCGAAGTTAAAGCTTAGAAATTACTCGATAAACGGAACTTACAAGATCAGCCGGAGGTCAAGTTGTGCAACCCCGCCAACCCGTACGAACTTGTGAAAAAGGGGAAAAAGTATTGGCGAAGTCGCCTGCTTGAAAGTAAGTACGAGGAAAAAGTAGTTTGTTGTATTGAGTTGATTGCTTTTACAGATCCATAAGGGTGGCTATTTATAGCCCCGTACAAATGACTTCCTATCTGACTAGAACTCTATCCCTAAGTTTAAACGGAAAACAAATATTTACAAGTACGATTCATACTATTTTCACGCGCTTCATGGGCTGACTCCTTCTTCATCTTCATAATCTTTTTAAAGCCCACATCGGCCCATCCATTCTAACCTCTTAATCGGCCGATCACCTCTTTGGCAAAGGGGTAACCGATCAGGACCCACACGTCGAGGGCTCAGACTTATCCCGATCCTGGGGACTAAGGTCAGACGAGGCGGAGATCCTCCTTTAGAGGGTCAGGCGCGTCCGATCCCAAACCCCAGGGGTCGGGCGAGGCGGAGATCCTCCCTTGGAGGGTCGGGCGCGTCCGATCCCAAACCCCAGGGGTCGGGTGAGGCGGAGATCCTCTTTTGGAGGGTCGGGCGCGTCCGATCCCAAACCCTAGGGGTCGGGCGAGGCGGAGATCCTCCCTTGGGGGCCGGGCGCGTCCGATCCCAAACCTCAGGGGTCGGGCGAGGCGGAACTCCAAGGATCAATCGGCCGATCCTCGACTGTAACATCATTTGGCCGATCCTTGACTGTAGCACCAATCGGCCGATTTCTAATCATCGCCCTTGTATCTCGCCGCATCTTCCGATCTCTTCTTCTCCTAACGCTGATTTTACACGTGTCAAAATCTGGCGTCAACAGTAAGTTATCTATATGGGCAACTAGGCGCGAGTCGTAGCCACGGTCGAGAAGAGGTGGTCACAATCCCGGCCAGTGGACGAATCTGCCTTGTGATGTCGAAGTTATTACCAACCCTTGGGCTGAACCAGATAATGGTATCTTTGGTGAATAGGACGAGTCGGAGTCGACGTCTTTGTCATGCCCGAGTTCGGATCGGGTTTCAGCAAGAAAGCCTTGGTAGACTTTGGTTGCGTTGCGAAGTCCGTGCGGGAACCGCCTTAAAGTTGAAACTGACTTGGATACCGGCTGAGACTGACGAACTCGAGGCGAATCCGACCCTGAGACCTGGGGTCGGCTGAGCCCGACCCTTTGAGTGTGAAACTCTACCTCGCCCGACCCTGAGTCCCGGGGTCGGATGCGCCCGGCCCCTTGAGGGTGGAACTCCACCTCGCCCGAGCCTGAGTCCTGGGGTCGGGTGTGTCCGACCCCCGAGCGGAGGTTCGGAGTAGTCCGAGGTGAAGTCGAATCCGACGCGTAGTCGAACTCGAACTCGTTGACTTTGAAATCTTGGTTTTTTCTGGTCAGATTTTCTGGTTTCTTCTCCTGAACGTCGACGATCTGGCGCCGGAATGATCCCAAGCCTTCGGCGACGCAAAGCCAGGGTCCAAAAACGAAGGTGGGCCGGCTTCGATGAAGAAGACGGGCCTGATGATGACCTTTGCCATTGAGTTCGCGCTGAGAAACTCGACGAGTTCCCCTACCTGGCGCGCCAGCTGTCAGTGTTTTAGACCAGCAACCCTCCTAGAGAGTACCCTAGGTGGTCTTTTATGCGGTAAGGGTCGTCGAGAATCAAGGAATCAATGGTGACGCAAGGAACACGATTTAGACAGGTTCGGGCCGCTAGATCGCGTAATACCCTACGTCCTGTGTGTTGGTTTGTATGATGTATGTTCTGGTCTTGAGAGAGAGATATGTTGAGGGGGGTCCCTGCCCGGCCTTATATACACGGGAGGGCAGGGTTACAAGTCTGATCCTAGTCGGGTACTATTACAGAGTTCTACTCGGTATTGGCCTGAGTAGTTTTCCATAAACATACAAGATTAATTCGAGAAGGATACGCCCATCCTTGTTCTGATCTTGTCCGAGTACGTCCCTTGGTGGGCCGTCCAAGGCCTACTCGTGGACCTGGGGTGTATGCCCGACATAGATCTCCTCAAGCTATGTAATTTTTCCTGTAAATTTGCCCCAATCAGAGTTCGGATGAGGAAGATATGGCCCGTGCAAGTTTTAGCTCCTCGTACGGGCCTGCAGTTCAATGTTCGTGTTTGGACCTTCAAATATCCAAAGTTCGGGCCCAATTCCAACTTATAGAAAAACCCTTTATTTATGTCATATTTCCTGTGATTTTGCAATATGGTCCAAAACACAATACATATGCAAATATGGGGTTATTTCGGGTGCCAAGTGGCGGGTTAGTATAAGAATATGCTTGGAAACACTAGTTCAATAGCACTCAAAGTGTATCAATAATCAAGTGTCAACGCTAACCCACGAACTAAAATGAAAGGAAAACAAAAAAAAGAATAACCATTTACCAACCGGTACTAAACTGCCATCTGCAACAGCGTGATGTGGCTCGCAGTTTAGTACCGGTTGGTACTACCGACCGGTACTAAGGGCCTGTTTGGCAGAGCTCCACGCAGCTCCAGATCCAAAAAAACAACAGCTCCACCACAGAGCAGCTCCAGCGTGGATCTATGCTCTCACCGTGGAGCTGAGCAAAAGTGTTTGGCTGAGACAACAGCTCCAAATCCAGAAACAGAGTTTTTGGTTGGATTGTCCACTAATGCCCTTGGTGTTTTCCATTTTTTCTTCTCATTTTTTTCTGCTTATAAGAAATAAATGTAAATGTGAGAAAACAGTTATGCGCCAATTAACGATTTGTTGTCAACCGTGTTTTTTAGCTGGTTGCCAGCTTATATAAAGTTTTTGAGTGAATTTATGTTCGGCGTGGTAGCTACCAATTGGGTGTTTTCCCATTTTTTATTCTCATTTTTTCTAATTACAGGGGAGGTACGCAATAGTGATCATCATGTTGTCATATCTGGCCGTTGAATCCATAGACCGATAAAGACTGGACAAAAGCCTAGTCATTTTCCCAAGAAGTTGATTAATTGTTCATACATAAATTAATTGTTCATACATAAATAATTGTCCATACATAGAAAATAAATTTGATAATTCACTACTTCATTACATTCTACCTCCAAGCAAGAGCGAGATTGGTGGCCAGCTCATCGCGAAAAATATCCATTGTAGTGACACTGCCTTCTGAAGTAGATCCATCCGATGGAAACTACAAATCGATTGTACCGTTTGGGTATTGTAGGGACAAAATTAGGATCACGATCAAACCGAGCAAAGTCTAAATCCTCACTATTATGCTCACGAATGAAATTTTGAAGGACCATAAAAGCAATAACTACCATTTTTTGTTTCCACATCGGGTAGTTCGGCATTTTGTATAAAATTTTCCACTTCATTTTCAATACGCCAAAAGATCGCTCAATCACATTTCGAATAGAAGAATGGATGCGATTGAATTTTTCCTTTGGGGTTTTTGGTTCCATACCTCTATGCCACTCAGGCATATGATACCTCTCACCCTTATATGGAGCTAGATAACCTGGACGATTGGGATACCCCGCATCGACAATGTAGTATTTACCTACAAATGATGACAAAAAATAAATTTATTTGTAGTCACATATAATGGTAAAGTAACTATTCCAATAAATTTTACCTTGCAGTGGATGTGGAAAGAATTTCTCGTCCACACTCAATGCATTGTATAACACACTTGTGTCATGCATAGCTTCTAGTTGGCCCGTTGACACATATGTGAACCGCATGTCGAAATCACAGACTGCTAAAACATTTTGGGTGGCTATCCCTGTCTTCCCGATATACCTCACTTGATCATCCGGTGGAAGGGAAACATGAATATGGGTGCCATCAAGTGCTCCAATGCAATCTTTGAAATGTGGATATGCTCGCCTATCATCCCTTATTCTCCTATGAACATTATGAAAATTTGGATCTTTTGGCCTAATGAAATCCTTTGCCATGGCCATCAAACAGTTCAGAACATTCTCAAATTTTTGACTAATAGTTTTACCAGAGTGCTTGAATCGATTTTGACATTTTCTATTAGACTCATTTCCCACACAGATAAATAAGAAAATTCCTAGGCTCTCTTCGGTAGACATGTGCAACGATGGTTTTAGCCCATACCTCTGTACCAATAAGCCATGAAGATCAAAGAAGATTTCTGTGCTCATACGCAACTGGCTATGGCATTCGCCTGGAGTGTGCAAAGTCTCCAAAATAAAACCCATTCCACTGGTGGTAGATGTCCTTGTAGGGTTTTTCGTAAGGAACATATCAACATATATTTGAGCAAGCATAGCACCTCCTAGGATAGTTTTGAAAAATTGCTCATTCTCATCACTAGAATCATCACTAGACAACTGCAAGAATAAAAATAACATGTCCAAATAACAACGTAAGATGAATAAAAGTTGACAACAAATTGACCATCACAAATTATCCACACAAGATAGATGAATAAAAAATGACAACAAATTAAGCATCACAAATTTGTCCATATGACATACATGAATAAAAATGACATGTCTAAAAAAAAGATAGCAAATCACTCGGCCATCACTTTGCAAACATCATATCCAGCCAACTAAACCTAGCCTCATTGGTGGGAATAGTCATGAACATTTCCCTTTGCTCTTTCTTGACAAAAAGCTCAGTTGCCACAAAATGCTCATCACTGCCACACGCAGCCCCACATGCGGCAACATGGTCCATTACTTGTTCAATAGTGATCCCAGCTTGCCTGCTTGCTACAAAAGAGGAAGCATTATCTGATATCTTGGAGATGTGTTCTTGTATAACTAATGCTGTGCTTGCCTTATGTTTCTTGTTAGGTTTATCAAGGATCACATGGATTTTTTTCTTAGCATTGGCAACGGAAGGAGAAACCTCCTAGACCTCATTGCCATTGTCTAAATCATTGTTACCACCCATCTCTAACCCATCCTCGGCATCAATGAAGTTGGAACTCATAGGATTGGGTGCTTCTTGGCTTGGGGGTATGATGGGGTTGGAACTCATAGGATTCCAATGATCTTGCTCTTCATTAATGATGTTTCCAAACATCACCTTCAACTCATCTTCATTTTGGAGAGGCCTATTCTTAAATTTCCCCACGCCAGGAATGTCCTAAAAGTGTTTGACAAAGGTATTAAATTGAAATTATATAAGACTAATATAATCTATATATGAACAAAATACCATGCGAGAAGTGCTCACTTTTTTTGTTTTTTTCCACCACTCGGCATCCATATTGATAGTTCCCTTCTCCCAGTTCCAACCAATACCAGTTTGCTTTCTCATTAATTTGTTCCATGCAGACAAATCACCCCTCAACTTATCCCACTTGTTCTTAAGTTGACTTTTTTTCAACATGATACCAGTACTCTGAAAAAACCTTTCTTTCACCTCGGAATATCCCACATTGTTCAAATGAGTGTTTGGTCGATTTCCTTTTCTAACTTGTTCAGCAAACAACTTGCAAACAATGGTGGTATAGCCATCATTCCAATCCATATGATCACCCTATTAATGATTTCCCCAAAATATTGTTCAAATTCCAACTCTATTATACAACAGCTCCACTACAATGGAAGAAAAATATACCTCATCATCCCTTGCCCTTTTGTTAGCTGATGCAGCACGCCTCCTAGCTTGCGCAACCGGTGTAGAAGATGCCTGCGACGCCATCAAGAACTCATCACCGATCACCGTGTCCTACATGCCATTTGCCAATAATCCAATTAGTATAGCCCATCAGAAGATGTTGTCACAATATTAACAGAGTTAAGATTTATGATCTTTTATAATCTTGAAGTCCTGAACAATGAATGAATTAGCTCAGATTTGATAGCTGTCAACTAGGCGAGTAATTCTGTAAACTGATTTGCCACTTGCTTGCGTTGGACAGTTTCATCTATATTATATCTGTTAGGTGCAAGTTTCAATAGCCTCATGATCAGAAATAAAATCTTCCTTTCACCACTAAATACCAAAGAATAAACATGAACTCGTTTTGCAGAAAAGTGGTATCTATTACAATTATATAGTCTGTGCAATAGTAGATAGAACAAATAAAATGAAACTATGCTCCACAGCCTGCATTCGTCAGTATTCATTTCCAAGATGAGTTTGCTTAATGCCCTTTTACCAGCAAGGCAGCAAATGTGCACTTGGTGTTAAATGCTAGTTTCCCCCAACATATGGTATTTTTCTCTTGCATCAGACTATGGGCGAGTTACAATTGCCAGGCAAAACAAGATGGCCCTCGACTCCAACTTCAGAGTCTAGGGCCACCTTGTTTACTCATAAGCAACGATAAGATTTATTTTCTGCCCTAAAAAAATGATAAGATTTATTTTCAGAAGAACAATGGGCACGCAATTTTAGTTCTAATTACGAATGATGAAAAATTGCCAATTGTGAGCAACTAAAAAGTCAGTTTGTATTAATATGTCAGAAAGGTTGCACACCATATTCTATACGGGAAGCTCGAGCAAGAGAGAACCAGTATAACATTCATCGATGGTACAATGTGGTGAACCAGTATAACAAATACAATGCATATAACGTTCGGTCATTTTTCCCTCGGGTGCAAATGCAATTATCGCTATCATGCTGAACAGCCTGCCTTCAGGTTGCGTTCAGCACGAATTAGCTAGTCTCCGCAATGTGAGCAAATGAAATGAAACTAAGCCCCCAACACCAAATGACGTTATGATCTGCAACTCAGATCTCCACATAATCATTATAACATGATAATCATGAAGCCAGGGGTAACCCAGAGTGGTTTGCAAGGGGGCAATTTCACGCAACTGTCTTTCATGAGTTGATTAACAATATCAGAGACAATATCAGTTGAGGCATTACTCACCAAGCCATCCGCGGCCACGCTACCACTGCCGGCCGCGCCACCCAGGCCCGCCGCGGCCCGGCTTGCGCCGCCCAGGCCACCCGCGGCCAGGCTTACGCCGCCCAGGCCAGCTGGGGCCACGCTTGCGCCGCCCAGGCCACCCGCGGCCAGGCTTGCGCTGCCCTGGCCGGGCCGCCCAGGTCAGCGCAGCCATGCTCCCACCACCGCCCATGGCCGGAGATCCAGTGACGCCGCCAGGACGGGGAAGTCCAACCCTAGGGGCCGGATTGGAAGACGAAGGAGGCGGAGGAGGTGGAGGAGGCGCTGATCTCCTCATTCCCGGTGGCGGTCCGACCACCGACGGTGATGAAGGGGGCGCTGGAGGCGGCGGCCGGCGCTGGATGCGGCGGCATGCACTAGTCGTGGGAGGAAAAAAGAAAGCAACGTCGGAGGAGAAAAGAGAGGCGGCGCGGAGAAAAGAATACGCGAACCGGTACGAGGATGTGTAAACGATGGTATTGGTGGGTAATTCCCACCAACTCCATGAGGGGTTACAAAACCAGCGTTTTGAGAGCACCCCCTGGGGTGCTCCGTGGATTTGGTGGATCTGGGAGCTGGATCCAATTTTTTTGCGGATCTAGATGTGTGCATATATAGTCACATGTATGCGGTATGCCACATAGATGTACTCCCTCCCTCCTGTAATATAAGGCATCCAAATGTTCAAAATTTATCCTCAAATACAAGGCATTATTGCAGGTATATTTGGATGATTTCTCATTTAATTCTTCCTGGAATTGACAAGATAAGGGTGGCTAAATTCCTTGTTATCTGCAACTACCATTAATTCAGAGGTATATGTGTTTTTTTGCTACTTTTACTACTATGTTCTAAAATATCTAGGATGTCTTATATTTCAGGCTGGAGGGAGTATTTAGTCACGCACCGTGGCAGGTGGAGGGTTTACGCATATAATCCTTTATCTCTGTTCCCCTTCTCATCTAGGTTCAAAATAAATGTGGATATTGGTACAAGATAGAGAAACTTTTGGATATCCATCGTATTTCCACGGGTAGTTCAATGCAAGGGATGTATTCACTCGTAAACAATTCATGCCGGCGTAGGTCTTGTCCGTCAGAATGAATTGAGTCAAACAACACCACGGCATTCGCATAGGATGGATGGTCTTTAGGTGCAACATTGAGGTATATGGCGGCGGCATCATTTGAGGGCCATGTCCAGGTCAAGGGATCGCCACCATGACAAGTTTTACAACAGCATCCCTACGGGCTAGGCTGTGTCGACCTCTACGCCAATTACGTTGGGCCTAGATCGATTACTATGGCGGCGGCGTTCGTGCTCGTTGGATTGGCATGGTAGTTGGGAACTGACCGAGCATTCACGGGTGATGCTGAGCTCATGGCTTCTCCTCCTGCCACTTCGGTGCTCGACGTCGTCATGCGCTTGCGAAGGACCCAATCTTCCTTTCTCTTTCCCAAGGCGTCGGCAACTCGGCATTGCGTCCATCGAACAAAACCAAAGGAAGATGAAACTAGAGCAAGTTAGAAGAGATTAGATATTTGGACAGATTTTGAAATATTTTTAGTGTTGGATTTGAGTTAGATTGGATTTTCCACGATCTAAAATCAATTGGGTGGACATGGACCTAATAATATTCAGATTTGCTTTGGACTGTTGTGTTTGAATACGGATTTCCATCCATTCCCACGTCTAATGATGGGCAGTGGCAAAAAAGAAGCGATGGCAAAACATGTATGGGGTTACATGAGGGGATGTTTGGTTCCGTTTGCTTATTTTTAGCACGTGTCACATCGAATGTTTAGATACTAATTAGGAGTATTAAACGTAGACTATTTACAAAACCCATTACATAAGTGGAGGCTAAACGGCGAGACGAATCTATTAAGCCTAATTAAGCCTAATTAATCTATCATTAGCAAATATTTACTATAGCAACACATTGTCAAATTATGGACTAATTAGACTTAATAGATTCGTCTCGCCGTTTAGCCTCGGCTTATGTAGTGAGTTTGGTAAATAGTCTACGTTTAATACTTCTAATTAGTATCTAAACATCGATATGACGGGTGCTTAAAAATAAGCAGCATAAACCAAACCAGGCCTGAATAAAACCGTCTACGTCAACTATTACGGTGGCAAAACATATATACATGGAATGTAGTCGTGCATTTACTTGCACGTTTTACTAAGTGTCGGATCAAAGTGATACGAACATACAAGTTGGTGTATGCATGTTAATTGCAATTTACTCTTAAATTTATGATCCTCCCACAAATGAATAAAATAATACAGGGCATCACCTCTTTGATACGGTCAATTTGTGAGCGGCAACGACACCTTGAGTTGAACGGTGGCGCTGTATAATTAGCTTCCAAAAAGTGAACAAGACTAACTCGACGCGACAAATGCTTTCTACGGGAACTGACAATACTGATTCCGAGTCAGTTTACGCAAGATCTTCTCAGATTCTTTATAAATATAGAACCATTTCTATACTACACTCTACTCCTCTAGTTATGAATAGAGACAATGTAAAGGTTTAATTTAGAAGCTACACATCCATTTCTAACGGTCCCCATTGAGCTAGTTATACACTAGACTGAGATTGTCCTTCAGTGTGCAAAATTGTCAGAGCGGTTCTGCAAGGACGTTGGTTTACTTCCCAAGTTGGGAGTTGCAAAATTAGCATTTTGCTATAAATGCAACACTGTAGCGTTTCGTTTATATTTGTGAATTATTATCCAAATATTGACTAAATAGGCTCAAAAGATTCGTCTCGCAAAGTACAACAAAACTGTGCAATTAGTTTTTGATTTCATCTACATTTAGTACTCCATGCATGTACCGCAAGTTTGATGTGATGGGGAATCTTCTTTTTGCATAGTGTCAAAGTTGGGAGTTTGGAGGGAAGTAAACAAGGGCTAACTTATTTTTGGGGATAACACAACAAATTAAATCTGAGGTCGAGCTATCTTTTTTTTTTTGGCCAATTCTCCCAGAACTTACGTGTACTCAATACGCACGTTCGAAGTTTGTCAATTTCCTTCAACCACAGTCCACATATCACGTCGTCTGGATTCACAGCACATAACATCCACTCGATATTTGAATTCTGGATAGCATCAAATACTAGAAGCTTCTAACCTGACACATCCATCGAATTAAACACCTCAATGCATCCTGATATGGAGTATTTGTTTACTTTGCAGTTTTAGAGTTAGCCATAGTTTACCGTGGACTTTGCATTCTAAACTACCAATAGTCAAATGGTATTCCATTGATTATAAGGAATCAGGTCGTGCCTACTTCAGAAATCAAGCTAGAGAATGACCAAATTACAGCCCGTGTTATAATAACACTACACCATAAGTAACAAGTTCTGAAGTAACCATTATCATACAGGCTACTTTGACTTGAAAATACAGCCACCACTAGTACTACTTCAAGACCTTACTTCGTCCTGCATTTTTTTAGAGTTTTAGGGCCTTGACCCCGTCTTAAGCAAAAGCAAAAGACCGTCTGATCGGTTTACAGTACAGTTTTACCATGGACCGAGCCATCGGTTTACAAAGAACAACCCAAAAAACTAGCTCTCACACTCCCATTGCAAGTAACTTTCTCAGGGACACACTTGGTACTACTAAGACAGTTTGCAACGGCGGGCTTCCTCCTCCCCCAGACCCCCACACAGCTCCTCTTTTGCCTGAGCTGGTAGGTCTTCTGCAAAAAACCAGAGGGAAAAAACCTGAGCAGAAAAAACCCTCATCTTACAAAAGAACTAATCACCTGTTACCAGAGGGAAATACCAGACCCTAACTAGCACTAAGATAAGATGCCAGGGCGAGGAGATGAGAAACTCCTCTAGCTCCAGCAAAAGTCAACAGATGCATCTCTTCTCTGACAATTGACAGAACTCCATTTAGGCTTGGATAAATCCCGTCAAAAACACATCGATTTCAATGGTTCCAAATTGACCAAGCACCAAGAATGATGATGGAGTTCAGGCCATTACAAGCACTTTGGTATATAACAAGCTCATTACACATTACTCCAAAAAAAAATTTGCAATTTTGAAACAAAAGTATTCAACCTTGAACAAACGCAAACAACAAAGAGGGTAGAGGGCAGATACAGCAAGACTTACATGAAGTCAGTCATATTCCAAGTTTGTTAACTTCCTTCTTCAACCACAAACCACGAAGTCTTGATTCATAGCTCATAAATATCTCTCGATTTGTTGCATCCTTGAGAACATGATAGGCAAGATGCTTGATCTCATCTGACATATCATCCATGTCATGTAAAACTTTTAAGCATTTTGATATTGAGTATTCATTTCCTTGTTTTGTAGTTAGAGGCTGCAAAATGAATGGTTTTAGATCAGACAAAAGAAAAATAGACCGAGGCAATAGTTTAAGGTGCACTTTTCCATACAAAATGACCAAGAGTCAAACGTTATAAAATACAATTGCTAAATAAGAAAATGTAACAGAACAAATAATAGAGGCAAACTACCTCCTGACTCCTGTGGTTGCAAAATGCACAGCTGCATTGTTTTAAACAGAAATAAAAATTGGGAAAAATCTTAAATACCTCAGTCAGAATGTCTATGTTCCCCAGATACGATGTATTACTGTTTTGATTAAATGCATCGTTTCCAGGGCCAGCATATAAGCATAGCCTCTTGGAAGGTTTCTCCACAGCACCGCTGCCATGATTTCCTGTCCTTCCTGATAAAGGAAGCACTTGACCTTTCATCACAGGACACGAACCCAGGGTAATGTGCCTTTTTAGATGGCTAGTGCCTGCTGTTTTGGAGCAGGCAAAGATTCTCTTGCAATAATTACAGCATGCTCGTGTGCATCCATCAGAATCAGTTTCAGTAGTGAAATGCTCCCAGATGATGGAGTTCTTTCTCCGACGTCTTGCTGTGGTTGGTGGTGCGTCTGGTGCTGCCTCCGCAGTGTCATTACCATGAGGCATCTCAATACCTTGAGCCATCTGCCTGTCATGGATGGCCATTTGGTTACAGCGGATAACTGAGCAACCATGATCCATCCTGCTACCAGGGACTATTTCGCAGCCATGTCTTGATGAGGTAGGCGCTGCCTCAACAGTGTAAGTACCATGAGTAGCTTCAATACCTTGAACCATCTCACGGCCCTCAATAACCATTTGGTTGCAGTGGATCATCTGATCACTGTGATCCATCTCATTGCTGCATCTTGATGGGGTAGGTGGTGTCATCTCAGCAGTGCCATTATCATGATTCCTCTCAATACCTTGAACCATCTCACTATCATAGATGACAGTTTGATTACAGTTGATCATCTGACCACCATGATCACTAGAAGCCATCTCGCTACCACATCTTGATTTAGTTCGTATCACCGACTCAGTAGTGTCATTACCATGAGTCTTCTGAATACCTTGAACCATCTCACAGCCATGGATGACCATTTGATTATAGTGGATGATGTCACCAACATGACCTAGCTTGCTAATAGGAATTTTCTTGCTTCTGCGAACCATCTTGTCACATTGCACACCAACCATCATATTCATCTAACAAATAAATAAGGAACAATTGTAAGAATTATTAAAAACAAAGTTTTGCAAGAATGGATGCAGCAGCATTTAATCTTAGTGGCCAAGAATTGATAAATTTAAATGGCAATACAAAGTACAATGCTATATAACGAATTTGACTGAACAAAGGTGCCCAGGGAATATTCATGTACGGCTGGGACACAACAAGTTGGAATATCTTTTGATAGAAATGGAAGTTTGTTAAAAATTCATAAATACCTCAGTTTCCTCGATTACCAAAAGATTTTGTGTTACAACATCCACAAGATAATTAATAGTCTCTGCAGAAAAGTTACCACAATTGACCAGTGTAAGTAGTAACCAAAAGGTGTAGTTCACTCATACTTTTCTGTTGAAGATCTATCTAAAGCGTCAAGTGTGGATCACTTACCACTACCAGTTTCCACCAACACAGCAGGTGGCCATGGCATTTGCAAAGGATAACCAAGAGCACTGCACTCAAATTCAGCATTGATACACATTTTCCTCAGATTGATGGCGAATTGGTGGCACCGATCCCAGCATAGAAGAGCTAGTCCATTGGTTACGACATGGACTTGATGCAATTGGGCATCCCTGCCAAGCACTTGGCTCACTGGAACTTTCTTCTCTGGCTCCCACGTCTTGACAGCACCATCCTCCTTTAGCAGCCACACTTGCAAATGGAGGTTGTTAATGCTGCCAACAAGGCCCACAAGGCAGCACACACCATCGTCGGTGTCTCCTATGGCATACATTGACGGTTGGAAGAAGGTGAAGGGGAGTCCAAGGATGGAGAATTCCACAGTTGCCATGTCAAGCAAGAGCAATGAAGCGTCTTCATATCTCCAAAAGATGAGCCTATCAGAGTGCATCGCCTGGTCATGTTGAGGTCTTTTGATGTTCTTCACCCACTGATGGCGATGCCACTGGCGAGTACATGAGTCGTACTCGGCAGCTCGCACCATCTGGTCACGGCCACGATGCTGCAGGGAGACCACACGGAACGATGTCGCATCGTCGCTATGGCCTTGCAACAAACATTCAGAAATGAAGGTGCCTTCGAGGGGGCTATTTTGCGGAAGCCATAGTGGCTCACGGCCAGACACGGGGTCGTACACGGCGCGTGATTCGCCTCTGGAGAGGAGGAGGCGGTTGCTGTGGCAGTCAAGGAGGCGCCACTCCGGATGGCTCCCGAGGCCGGTGAGATTGAAATCGCCCGCGCGCACAAATTTGGCGAGGGCGCGGTCAGATCGGACCGAATCCGCAAGCTGGAAAGAGGGGAGCCCAGCGTGCGCGCGGGGGACGTAGAGGCCAAGCAGGGGCGACGAGGCGTGGCGGGAGCGGTACCTGCGGAGGAACCCCGGGGAGGAGGCGACCTGGCGCCAACGCCTCGAGGCGAGCGCGGCGCGTACGAGGGCGGCCGGCGATGGGAGGCGGAGCAGGATCTCGGCTACGGCGTGGAGGTCGTCGGCGAGGGAAGTGGTGGTGGTGGGGCCGCCACCACCATTGGTGAGCTGTGCCGCCATCGACCTGGAGAGGCGTCGGTGGTGGGTGGATCCGTGGATGGGCGGGTCGAGGCGTAGCGCCAGACCACCGGGAAGGAGCAGCGGACGTGCGAGGCTTCCTCCCGTCGCTCTACCACCGGATGAACAAAAGAAACGGATCGAAGTCCAGATGCGAATGGAGATTTCGAGTCGGAGAGATGTTCGCTTGTCGACAGATTTTTTTTTTAACTCAGCGCGATGCACCACGTATTTAAAAAAAAACAGTAAAAATTGCATTCCAATAATTACTATTTATAGCAAATATGTATATGTACCCGGAACACTCGTACTTTTAAAAATATAATAATTTTAGATTAAGGTCCTGTTTAACTAAAAAATAATCCAATGTTGGGATGTTAATTAGGAAGACTAAATATAGACTCATTGCAAAACTAATTGTATAAGTCAGCTAATTCACGAGGTAGAATCTATTGATTCTAACTAGTCCAAAATTAGCTCATATTTACTATAGCATCACATAAGCTGATCATGTTTACTCATTAATCAGCCATGACATCACATGAGTTGATCACGTTTACTCATTAATTAACCATTAACTTATATAATTAATTCATATTTAGTTCTATCAAACGATCAAACTAATTTTTATTTCTGAGGTTTACTGAATAACCAAAACATATATAAATAAGAATTTTATATAACTTCATATTGAGATTAAAGAAATTTAAAACCAACAGCTTAACATCACACATAAAAGGTAAAACATAGTGTGCCAAATAAAATAAGTGAAGGTACATCTGCCATTGATGTAGATACCATATTTAGTGATATTTACTGTTGTACGATAAAAAATTACCCATAATGAAAAATTTAAAATACATACATCATAGGTAGGTTGCCACTGGGAGGGTACCGGTAAACCCACTCTTATTCACACTCAAATTTAAATAATAATTATCCACTCCTTACATGTAATACCCCGTCCTCCAAAGACGCATTACGTCCTCTAAAGCCGCATTGTCCAGCCCTTCCGAGGGTGGGCACACATACACATAGCATCATGCTTATACTTTCGTCCTTACTTCGTGTAAAAGGATTAACCCGAAGGTATTACGGCTGGTAGATAAAGTCTTATAAGTTGATTTCGCCCTTGCTCAACATGGTACTAAACATGCGCACCTGCGCTCATGGGCCACTACCGGTCCATATCCAAATTGGATCGGGTGTCACGTAACCCTCCCAAATTCCACCCGTATCCAATGGATAATTAAATTTATATTATATATATATATATATCCAATTGATTAATTGTAACCTCCCCATGCCATACCCTCCCAATTTTTAATGGGTATATAATTTTCAGCCATACTCCCCCCTTGAAATTTGTGTGGATTTAGGAAGAGGGTATGGATACCCAGTGGCAGACCCAAGTACATCATCATAGTTATCTCATTCAACCCATTTACGATTGCACCACATGAATTATACGGGAGGACGAACGTGATGATAAAATGTTTTGGATCTTAACAGACGCTCGTATGGTATTGTATTTTTAAAAAATTTAGCAAATAAGGATATTAGCGCTAAACTATATGTGCCAAAAAAAACATTGTTGTGACAAGACGTACTTTAATTTCTTAGATGCTATTTCACCTGTCATGGCCATGTACTTCAAATAATTATTGTTGTCCCAAATTGCAGCTTGATTCCTTGCATGCTCTTGTTCACGTATGCGCGGGTGTACATTATAACTAAACAAGAAAGCATCTAATTTCTGATCAAATTTCTTATTATCAACTAAACAAGCAGGCATGTAAGTTCTTATTAAATTTGAAATTTACTCCTCAAATTTGAAAAAAATACTCCTTCTGTCAGTTGGAAAGCACTCTTATTCTCAATTAGAAAATACTCCTAAGGTCAATTAAATACTACTCTCACTTGTAGAAATAGTAGCATCCATAACGTTCCGCGTGACGTCTTAGAATTTCGTCATTGAACATACCTTATCTATGATAGAAAAAAATCTATGATTCATCATAGATTATAGGCGGCAGCCCTCAGCCACTACGAAAATTATGAGGAATAGTACGTGCGTCAGTGTAAGCAAACTAATTCAGTCATTACCACCATAACTGATAATTCAACATAGCAGGAATATGTTGGAGATATGCCCTAGTGGTAATCATAGAGATAATTATATCTGATTGTATCCATGATTTATATATTGTGCCCCAACCCTAGGATATGTCCCTAATGGACCCAACTTGATACACGGCCCATTGGGCCAAAATAAGGTGACGCAGCACCAGAAAACCTATCGGTAGTAAATTGGTCATTGCGACCGCCTCAGACCAGATATAGACTTGAGTCCAGATCCATATGAAAATAGACTTCATAACGAATCTGTGAAGTACTTACGCCCCAATCCGTGTCCATATGCGACCGTGGTGACCATCACAAGTTGGTACTGTCCTGGAGTCCGAATCCAGCTTGCGCGAGTCTGTTTCCCTTTCGGTCTTCTCCATGATTCCTAACCAAAACAAGAGTGCACGCGTCTCCATGGTCTAAATAGTATGGACAGGAACTCAAGAGTGAACTTACTTGATGATTAAGTTGATGAGCACGGGCGCGAGTTATAGGACCAGAAACTGGTACTTGTGTAGGTGTGGATGTATCGTTGGTGTTGATGTCCTCATCATCCTCCCCTTCTTGCATTTGAGTCGTCCTCGACTCAAGCTCTTCTTCTTCTCCCAAATATGGCTTCAAATCTGCAATGTTAAATGTGGGACTAACCCCAAAATTGGCAGGCAGATCGAGCTTATATGCATTATCATTAACTTTCTCCAACACTTTAAAGGGTCCATCAGCCCGAGGCATCAATTTAGACTTTCGCAATTCAGGAAACCTATCCTTTCTCAAGTGCAACCAAACTAAGTCGCCAAGTTCAAATATTAGTTCCTTTCTACCTTTATCACCGGCAAACTTATATTTAGCATTCATACGCTCTATGTTTTCTTTAGTTGTTTCATGCAGTTTTAACATAAATTCAGCACGCTTAGTAGCATCAAAATTTAATTTTTCAGAAGATGGCAAAGGCATCAAATCAATAGGAGCACGAGGCAAGAAACCATATACAATCTGAAATGGGCACATCTTTGTAGTAGAATGCAGCGAACGATTATAAGCAAATTCAATGTGCAGCAAACAATCTTCCCACATCTTAATGTTCTTCTTTAAAACAGCCCGTAACATAGTAGACAAAGTTCTATTGACAACTTCAGTTTGACCCTCAGTTTGGGGATGACATGTAGTAGAAAATAAAAGCTTAGTTCCTAGTTTTCCCCATAAAGTCTTCCAAAAATGACTAAGAAATTTAGCATCACGATCAGAAACAATGGTGTTGGGCACACCATGCAAACGAACAATTTCTCGAAAGAACAAATCAGCAATATGAGTAGCATCATTAGTTTTATGACATGGTATGAAATGTGCTATTTTAGAAAATCTATCAACAACCACAAACACACTATCACGGCCCTTCCTAGTCCTTGGCAAACCCAACACAAAATCCATAAAAATATCTTCCCAAGGAGCACTAGGAATAGGTAGAGGCAAATACAAACCGTGTGGATTTAATCATGACTTAGCCTTTTGGCAAGTCGTGCAACGAGCAACAAACCTCTCCACATCTCTTCTCATCTTTGGCCAAAAGAAATGACCAGCAAGGATGTCCTCCATTTTCTTCACTCCAAAATACCCCATCAAGCCACCTCCATGCGCTTCCTGTAGCAATAACAAACGAACGGAGTTAGGTGGAATGCATAGCTTGTTAGCTCTAAACACAAACCCATCACTAACGATGAATTTGTTCCATCCTTTTCCATCTTTGCAATGCAGCAACACATCTTTAAAATCAGCATCATTAACATATTGGTCTTTAATTGTTTCTAATCCAAAGATTTTGTAATCAAGTTGATTCAGCAAAGTATATCTCCTAAACAAAGCATCAGCAATAACATCTCTTTCCCTTTCTTGTGCTTAATAACATAAGGAAAAGATTCAATAAATTCAACCTACTTAGCATGTCTACGGTTCAGATGTCCTTGACTACGAATATGTTTCAAAGATTCATGATCAGAATGAATAACAAATTCTTTGGGCCACAAATAATGCTGCCATGTTTCTAATGTGCGAACAAGAGCATACAATTCCTTATCATAAGTAGAATAATTTAGAACAGGCCCGCTCAATTTTTCACTAAAATATGCAACAGGTTTGCCTTCTTATAACAAAACACCACCCAATCCAATTCCACTAGCATCACATTCAAGCTCAAAAGTCTTATTAAAATCAGGGAGTTGGAGGAGGGGTGAATGTGTCAACTTATCTTTCAGCATGTTGAAGGAGTTTTCTTGTACTTTGCCCCAACTAAAAGGCACTCCCTTCTTCGTGAGCTCATTCAATGGTGCAGCAATGGTGCTGAAGTCCTTCACAAAACGGCGATAGAAACCAGCAAGTCCTAGGAAACTTCGCACTTGCGTGATAGTCTTCGGTACAGGCCATCCCTGTATAGCTTCTACCTTAGCTTGATCAACCTCAATTCCCTATGGAGTCACAACATAACCAAGAAAAGACACTCGATCGGTGCAAAAGGTGCACTTCTCAAGGTTACCAAATAAACGCGCATCTCGTAAAGCATTAAAAATAGCACGTAAGTAATCAAGGTGGTCATCCATAGATTTGCTATAAATCAATATATCATCAAAATAGACCACAACAAATTTTCCAATCAAGGCACGAAGAACCTCGTTCATTAATCTCATGAAAGTACTAGGTGCATTTGTTAACCCAAAAGGCATGACTAACCACTCATATAAATCAAATTTAGTTTTAAAAGCAATTTTCCATTCATCTCCTAATTTCATACGAATCTGGTGGTACCCACTACGCAAATCAACTTTGAAAAACACAACAGCACCACTAAGTTCATCAAGGATGTCATCCAATCGTGGAATAGAGTGTCGATATCGAATGGTGATATTATTGATAGCTCTACAGTCAACACACATACGCCATGTTCCATCTTTCTTAGGCACTAAAATAACCGGAACAGCACAAGGACTAAGAGACTCACGCACATAACCTTTGTCGAGTAGTTCTTGCACTTGTCGCTGAATTTCTTTCGTTTCTTCCGGATTTGTCCTGTATGGCGCACGGTTTGGCAAAGATGCACCAGGAATAAGATCAATTTGGTGCTCAATCCCTCGTATCGGTGGCAGCCCCGCGGGGATCTCACTTGGAAACACATCAGCATACTCCTGCAAAATGTTAGCAACAACAGGAGGCAAAGAATGCTGCATGTCGTGAACCGAAATCAAAGCATCCTTGCATACCAAAGCATAGGCAACAGAAGTGGAAGCAACCAATTCATTAATATCAGATTTAGTAGTAAGCAAGCAATGTCCTTTCAATCTGATCTCATCTTTCTTACTACTAATAGATTTGATATTTTTTTCGCTCTCGGTTTTAGTTTTCTTAGCTTTAGCAACATCATCACGTACAATAGCTTCAGGAGACATAGGAAGCAAAACAATTTTCTTATCATGGTGTATGAGAGAATACTGATTTGATCTACCGTGATGCATACAATCCGTATCAAATTGCCATGGTCTACCTAGCAGAATATGACAAGCTTCCATAGGCACAACATCACATTCAACAACGTCATGATATGATCCAATAGCAAAATTAATTTGCACCAGTCTCGTTATCTTAACCTTACCGCTATTGTTGAGCCATCAAATATGATATGGATGTGGGTGCGGTTTGGTTGTAAGTGCAAGCTTCTCCACCATATCGCTTCTAGCCAAGTTGTTGCAGCTACCCCCATCAATTATCAAACGGCACGAACACTCTTTAATGACACACTTTGTTTGGAACAGTGTATGCTGCTGATTTTGCTCCGCCTTCTCCATTTGTGTGCTAAGCACACACTGCACAATGAGGCTCTCATAATGATCTGCATCCTCTGCACCAATCTCTTCTTCTGGTTGTTCCTCACTACCTGCATGGTGAGCAGCAAGTAAACCAAGTGTATCTTCATCAAAATCACTAGCAGAGGAATACCCACCATCTTCTTTGACCACCAAAACACGCTTGCTAGGACAGTCACGCTGCACGTGTCCAAAGCCCTTGCATCGATGGCACTGAACATCTCTTGTTCTACCCGTGGATGCAACTGAAGTGGTACTAGTGGCTGGTTTCTGGGCAGTCTTGGTTGCTGAATTTGTGGGAGGAGCACGTTGCTTGTCGCTGGACAGAGATGGTGGTGCCGGCCGACTCGGAGAGTGAGCGGGTGGAGGTGCACGTCCGGTCAAAGAAGTAGTCGTACGCGGCTGCCATGATGTAGATTTTCCTGCAGAAATATTAGTCTTGGTACTAGCACGTCGCCCTTGCACTTCCCTTTTAGCTTTACAAGCAAGATGAAACAAACGGGTTACGTTAGTATAATCTTTATAAGCAAGGATGTCCTGAATTTCACGGTTTAAACCACCCAAAAATCTAGCCATAGCAGGTTCCTCACCCTCCTCTAAGTTACAACGCAGCATACCCATTTGTAACTCCTGATAATATTCTTGTACACTTTTAGCACCCTGTCTCAATTGTTGCAATCTATTTAAAAGATCACGTGCATAATAAGAAGGAACAAATCTAGCTCGCATGACCCGTTTCAAAGCATCCCATGTTTGTGGCATGTTATTAGGATTTTTCTTGCCATGTTCTATCCACCAAACAGAAGCAAAATCAGTGAACTCACTAGTAGCAGCCCTAACACGTGTATTTTCAGGAAACTCATGACATGCAAACTTTTGATCAACAGCAATTTCCCAAGTAATATACGCATCAGGATCATATTTACCATCAAAAGGAGGTATCTTAAATTTTATCTTACTGAAAGCATCATCATTATTATGTACCTCGCGTCGTCGATAACCACCCATACCTCTGCGATTATTGCGTAGTCGTCGGCGATCATGAGCATCTGGGTCATCTTGTTCAGTATCAGCATCCCAATTGTCCTTGACACGCTCATCCTTGTTGTTATCTCCATCATGTCCATTAGTGGTTTTGGCGTGCATCTCATCAAAGCGCCTCAAAATAGCAGCAAGGCTTTTGTCAATACGAGCGACTGATGTCTCCAGCCCTGTAAGCTTGGTGTTGGTGGCAAGCTGCGTGGCCTCCAACTGCCCAATCTTCTCATTCATCACCTGCAAACCATCATCGAGCCCCTCGACGTGCCCTTCACTAGCTTTTCAAAATGTTGTATGATGCCCTTGGTGCGGGGAGAATGTGGCATATTCTGACTATCCTCTGATCCTGTCATGGTTAGACAAACAAAGGAAACAAGAAAATAGGTGAAGAAATAAAAACCCTACAGCTATTAGGATGTAGCTACTGCAAGGCGCTCACTCTCAACCCGTTACACAAGCTCTTACCAATTCTTACCTTGCTCAACAGGAGGGACGGCTACCAACAAGTCTGCAACCGTGGAATGAAGTGTATCGGTGCCGCAACAACAGGACCTGTCAAGCTGTAGTCGAAATATATGGAGCTATAGGTGGGCTGAAGCAAGGAAGTACTAGAACCACGTTAGTTGCAAGCAAATTGAACAAACGCTCAACGACGTTATTGTGCTGGTCCTAGGCTAGTACATGCTAGAGACGCGAGCCTGGACACAAATGAAGTCACTAAGCTGCAGCAAGGAAGGATCACAAGGAGAGGAAAAACAACAAAAGAAAAACCCTTCTCTTCTTCTTTATCGTTCTTTTCTTTCTTTCTTTCTTTCTGTTTTTCTTTTCTTTCTTTCTTTCTTTCTTTCTTTCTGTTTTTCTTTTCTTTTTTTTTCAAGTAGCACAGAGCTCAAATTTTGCAACAAGAGATAACAAGCTACTTACAGCAATTAAATATTTCCTTGGGAAGGGTGATTCAGTAGCAAAGTCAAACAAGTGGCTGTCTTGCAAATCCAGCAGATACGCAAATCTCCAGGGTGATTCCGAAGTGCTCAAAAAGAATTTGGGACCAAGGACAGATCCGTTGGAAAGAGGATAAGTTCAGGTTTCCAGATTGTATTCAAACTCCCTATTCGGACTCCTGATAATGGAAAAATGGTGCTTTTCTTTCAGGATAAAACAGGACTCCGAATTGAATTCTGATTTGAATTTGTGGGATTTCCTTTTTGGAGATGGAAGTATGGACGTGGATGAAACCTCCAAGGATGTGGTTTGGTTAATAGTGGTAAACAAAACAAAGGAATTTGGAAAATCCAATCTGATTTGTGGAGAGAAACAAATAAACTCAAATCTGCGATGGTGACACAAACGTGACAAGAACTCGAAACTCTAAACGACTAGACGCTAAGACCAGCAACTTGACACGACGATGCAACCGTTAATTCAATAAGCCCTAACTAAGAAATAATAGTAAAAGGCTCAAAGGGTTTTTTGGGATTATGGAGAACTAAGCTACTAATTTTTTTGGCCTTTTCTGGACTATAGGAAATTAAAAACAGCAAAGAACTAGAAGTCTCTCACTGATAAACCTTGCTCTGATTACCAACTGATATGAACCTGCTAGGGTTGATTCCCAATCTTTCGATGAGAGGCGTGGGATAACTCGATTGGTCGATGGAGACGACGTTCACGGCCCGACTACAGCCTTCCAAGCTGCGCCTTAGCAACCGATACACCACCTCCAATGGCTGCCGCGATCTTGTGGAGCGCGTCACCCGGCCACTAGGGCACTCGTCCTGCAAGCAATCGAAGAACTAGCAAGAACAAGTATAACAAGTACTAAATTTACTAGATAAAGATGAAGGTTTCCAACTCAATCTCAATACGGTGGGGTTCCGAAGACAGCAAGACGGGCGGCTGATCCAGCACGCGCGCTTACAAGCAAGGAGCGAGAGCTAAACTTGATCTAAACAAAACTCAATCTGTTTGTGGCGACTCTAATCCTTATTAATGCCTAGGAGGATGACCAGGAGGGTGTTGGGGTCGTGCCCCAACCCTAGGACATGTCCCTAGTGGACCCAACTTGATACACGGCCCATTGGGCCAAAATAAGGTGACGCAGCATAAGAAAACCTATCGGTAGTAAATTGGTCATTGCGACCTCCTCAGACCAGATATAGACTTGAGTCCAGATCCATATGAAAATAGACTTCATAACAAATCTGTGAAGTACTTGAACGCCCCAATCCGTGTTCGTATGCGACCGTGGTGACCATCACAAATTGGTACTGTCGTGGAGTCCGAATCCAGCCTGCGCGAGTCCGTTTCCCTTTCGGTCTTCTCCATGATTCCTAACCAAAACAAGAGTGCACGCGTCTCCATGGTCTAGATAGTATGGATAGGAACTCAAGAGTGAACTTACTTGATGATTAAGTTGATGAGCACAGGCGCGAGTTATAGGACCAGAAACTGGTACTTGTGTAGGTGTGGATGTATCATTGGTGTTGATGTCCTCATCAGTCGGAGTTCATGTGAAGACACATATGAATATTAGACTAGCACACGTATTAGTTGATGACTATGTTTCACAAGTCATGGATATGGAGATGTCAAACTAATAATGTGGGTACATGTAGAGACATGTGCTAGACCCAACACGAGAAGTAGTTCTCTCTTTACACAACATGTACGCTTTGTCCTCATACCTGAGATTGTCGCATGTACTCAAGATGTGGATCGACTTACTTAGGGGCTATCAAACGCTACACCATAACAAGGTAGTTAAAAATGTAGCTTTGGGGTTTGTCAAGAAGCATGCTGTGAGGCATGGTCAATCAAGATGGGATTAGCCCCTCTCTGATTGAGAGAGATATATCTAGGCCCCTCGATTGATCGGATCCGGAAATGCATGGCCATGCTACATAAGGTTAAGAGTTAACCTACAAAGCGATTCCGAATCACAAGATCGAGAAAGAGCGGTCGGCTTGGAGCTAGACCAAATATCATGAGTCAAAGGGAATAGCATGTACGTGATGTTGTGATGGTTCGTTTGATATGATCTTCGTGTGCGTATAGGAGTTGGCACGTCTTGCTAGAGGTCGCTACCAACTATTGGGCTGAGTAGGAATACTCGGGCTATGTTTATACGTATCCGAACCTATAGGGTCACACACTTAAGGGGTTGGAAGCCCAATTCGGATGTGATCCGAATTGGATCAGGTTTAGGAGTACTAATGGGCCTCGGACCCAGAGGCCCGTCAGGAACCTCTATAAATAGAGGGGTGGGGGCGCCCTAGGGTTGACACCTTTTGGCTGAAGCATAGCCGCCGCGCCTCCCACGCTCTCACCCTATTGCAACTCGTGAACTTAGCAGTTCGGCTTGCGATGCTTCCTCTCTGCACGTGTGGATACCTTGGAGGTGTTCCACCTGCAGCACTTGGACGAGCCGCCGATGAGCCACCGACGAGCCGTGGCACGAGGAGGACCTAGTTGTACGTGGACGAGCTGCTGAGGAGCTGCTCGACGTCGACATGTTCGACTATGCTGATCAACTTCGCTGCCCTGATGCGATTCTATAACTTCTGCACCTGTGCGTCTTGTGGTAATCCCGTGATCCATCTACGACAGTTTCCTAGTTTATGCGGTAGAAAACTTTTGTTTTGCGCTAGTGTAGCGTACCTCGTATCCCAACAGTGGTATCAGAGCTGTAGCTATTTTGTTATGGATTCGGGATGTGTGCATATGGAGATATGCGAGTTTTCAGATTGATCTATGACCTGGTTTCGTGTTCTTCCTACAATGGTCGTGTAACAACATACTCGTACCGGTCGGATTTCCGCCATCGGAGTTAAGTGATACATGTAATGATAGTTGCAGTGAGCGAAGATCAATGTGATTGATCAAATCGAAACCCAGGTTCATACGCCAGGTGCATGTGATGCGCAATAGTAGATTGGATCTACTACCGGGTCGGAATTTTTGCCGTATGCGTATGCTTTGGTAAAACAGACATAACTTTTTGGTACAATCTCGGATCGAGGAAAATTTTATATGAAAATTGATCAGAAGAAAAAGTTACACATGAAATTCACTCACTTTGTCAGTTTTAGTGAAATTAGATTTCCCAAATTCGGCTTGAAAGATGGAGTTTTGGGCCTCTAAAGTTTTGAACGTTAGAACGCCTAACTCTATTTTGTAGGATGCTATGATTTTGTGATCGGTATGGCCCCTTGTGTATGTGATGCATGTGTGTAACTCATTCATAACCTGCGTGTCGCACGTATAGCAACATCGCTGGAGCCATATGTGTTGTCACCTTAATGTATTTAATGGTCTGCGTACTAATCTGTGATGATCCAAGCAACTATGTAATCTACATTACTAGCTATTAGGTGTAATTGCATGTTCTAATTCTTGGAGGACTCATCACCAGGAGGATGGTGCACATGGAACATGGAGATGAAGATCACCATGGTGAACATGTTCTATGGAGATGGAGATCATCATAAGAAAACGGGTCATACTATGTCACAACTGTGTGAATGCTATTCTTTATGTTTTACTTCCTACATAATGTGATGTTAGAAGTAGAACGATCCCTCACAAAGTTTAAGTTTGTATGCCCTCCCAACGAAAACTTGCACTATCCTATGTCTTGTACAATTAGTGGTGGGTCTATGAAATTAGGGTGCCACTAGTTTTCCTTGACTAGACGGGTTTATGTCGGACACTTACACGCATAAGGGTTGGTTTACTTAACAAGGTTATCTTAATAGTTAAGGACCTTGGGGCATAAAGGTTAGGCGCCGAAACATGGAGATGTCACCCAACAACAGGAGTCATATGTGATATGATTAGCAAAGAGTTGCTTACCGATCTACCTTGTTTGCTAGGGGTGATGCTAAAACTCACTAGTAGACTTGTTAGTTGTGGATCCTGAATCACTAAGTATCAATAGAGGGATATTGATTTTAGTGGGAGTAGATTCTGGTAAATAGTTTAATGACTTTGCTCTATCACAGATACGTTTGTATTAGTGTATTTTGCATTATTTTTGTTGTAGATTAAATGGCACCTAGCAACACCACACTGTTTGCTTTGCGTTCGGTCCTTGAGAAGGACAAGTTGAATGAAACAAACTATACGGATTGGATCCGTAACCTGAGAATTGTTCTCAGGGCTGCGAAAAAGGAAGATGTTCTAGACACCCCATTACCAGAAGTACCTGCTGATGATGCATCTGCTGCCGTTAAGGCTGCTTACAAGAAAGCATTTGATGCTAATCTTGAGGTAAGCTGCCTTATGCTTGCTTGCATGGAACCCGAGCTGCAGATGCAGTTCGAAACAAATCATGAGGTGCACGATATGATCGTGGTACTCAAGGATATGTTCCAGACACAGGCCAGGACTGAAAAGGTTCAATGTGTCCCAAGCCTTTCTAGAGTGCAAGCTAGAAGAAGGCGCAGTAGTAGGACCACACGTAATCAAGATGGTTGGTTACACTCAGCAATTGAAGAAGCTGGGCTTCCCAATAGGCCAAGAGTTGGCCACTGACTTCATTCTTTCGTCTCTTCCACCTAGCTATAGGAATTTCATCTCGAACTACCATATGCATGGGATGGAGAAGGATCTGAATGAACTGTGTGGCATGCTTAAAACAGTAGAGGTTGATATTAAGAAAAGCGCTAGTAGCAGCCATGTGATGGCTATATAGAACAAGCCTAGCTTTAAGAAGAAGGGCAATTCTTGGAAGAAGAAGGGCAAGGCTGGAATGTCCAAGCCAAACCCAGCGCCCAAGGTTAAAGCTGGACCTGCTCCAGATAAAGAGTGCTTTTATTGTCATGAACCCGGTCACTGGAAGAAAAATTGCAAGCTGTACCTAGCTTCATTGAAGAATGGCAGAAGTAAGAGTACTTCCACCTTAGGTATGCTTGTAATTAATATTATAGACAACATATTTCTCGGTGATAGAATTATTAATTCTTGGGTATTTGATACCGGATCGGTTGCTCATAATTGCAATTTGATGCAAGGAATGATAAGAAGTAGAAGCGTTGAAAGAGGAGAAGTTGATTTCTGTTTGGGCAATAATGCAAGAGTTGCTGCGTTGACCGTCGTGAAGATGCAACTCCACCTCCCGTCAGGATTTATTATGGAATTGAATAATTGTTATTTCATTCCTAGTTTAAGTCAAAACATTTTGTCTCCTTCATGCTTGATGAAGGATGGTTATTCTTTTGCGAGTGAAAACAATGGTTGTGTGATCTCTAAGAATAATATGTTAATGGCTTTTGCACCCATTGTTAATGGATTGTTTGTTTTAAATCTTGATGGTTCACCTGTTTGTAACATAAGTGCTAAAAGATCTCGGCCTAATGATTTGAGTACTACCTACATGTGGCATTGTCGTTTGGGTCATATAAGTGAAAAACGCATGAAGAAGCTCCATACTGATGGACTTTTAACTTCGCTGGATTTTGAATCATACGAGACATGCGAGGCTTGCTTCCTAGGCAAGATGACCAAGGCACCTTTCATAGGTTTTTCTGAGAGAGCATTAGACTTGTTGGAACTCATACATACCAATGTATGCGGACCAATGAGCACGACAGCCAAAGGAGGGTACCAATACTTCATAACTTTTACTGATAATTTCAGTAGATATGGCTATATCTACTTGATGAGGCACAAGTTCGAAACCTTTGAAAAGTTCAAGGAATTTCAGAATGAAGTTGAGAATCAACGTGGCAAGAAAATTAAGGCCTTATGATCTGATCGTGGAGGCGAGTATTTGAGCCACGATTATAGCAATCATTTGAAGAGTTGCAGAATTGTTCCACAGCTTACTCCACCTGGAACACCGCAGAGAAACGGCGTATCGAAGTGACATAATCGAACTTTATTGGACATGGTTCGATCAATGATGAGCCAGCAGACCTACCATTATTATTTTGGGGATTCTCTCTAGAAACAACAGCTTTCACGCTTAATAGGGTACCATCTAAATCCGTAGTTACGACACCATATGAGATGTGGACTAGAATGGTTCCCAGTTTGTCTTTTCTAAAGATTTGGGGATGTGAAGTGTTTGTCAAGCGACTTCAGTCGGACAAAATCACACCCAAGTCGGATAAAGGCATTTTCGTGGGATATCCAAAATGAAACTTTAGGATACTATTTCTACAACGGGCGAGAGGGCAAAGTGTTTATTGCTCGGAATGGGGTTTTCCTAGAGAAAGAGTTTCTCAAAGGGGAAAAGAGTGGAAAGACAGTGCGTCTTGAAGAAGTTCAAGATGAGCCAAACGGGCAAGAATCAACGAGTGATGCTAATGTAGCAGAACAAGTTGAGATACCCACGACAAGAGAAGCACCACCACAACCACGAAGGTTGGCAAGGCTCCGCAAACAGCGGGAAATATTATTGTTGGACAATGATGAGCCTGCGACATATGCAGAAGCGATGATGGACCCAGACTCTGAAAAATGGCAGAGTGCCATGCAATCCGAAATAGAGTCCATCGGAGAAAATCAAGTTTGGAACTTGGTTGACCCGTCTGATGGTGCTAAAGCCATAGAGTGCAAGTGGATCTATAAGAAGAAAAAAGATATAGATGGAAATGTTCACATCTGTAAAGCATGACTTGTCGCAAAAGGTTTTCGACAACTTCAAGGAGTTGACTACGACAAGACCTTCTCGCTTGTAGTGATGCTTAAGTCTATTCGGATTCTCTAGCTATAGCTGCATATTTCGATTATGAGATATAGCAGATGGATGTCAAGATAGCTTTCCAGAATGGAAACCTAACAAAGGACGTGTATATGATATAGCCCGAGGGTTTTGTCGATCCAAACAATGCTGGAAAGGTATGCAAACTTCAGAAATCCATTTATGGGTTGAAGCAAGCATCTAGGAGTTGGAACATTCATTTTAATGGAGTGGTCAAAGGGTTTGGCTTCATCAAGAACGAAGAAGAGTCTTGTGTTTACAAGAAGGAAAGTGGGAGCTCTGTAGTATTTCTAATTTTATATGTGGATGACATATTGCTGATTGGAGATAACATTCCTATGCTTTTGTCCGTAAAGACTTCAATGAAAATGGTTTTTCGATGAAGGACTTAGGGGAAGCAGCATATATTCTGGGCATCAAGATCTATAGAGATAGATCGAGAAGGCTTATAGGATTAAGCTAAGATACTTACATTGACAAAGTGTTGAAGAGGTTCAGCATGGAAGACGCGAAGAAAGGGTTCTTGCCTATGTCACATGGTGTACACCTTAGCAAGACTCAGTGTCCTTCAACTGCTGATGAGCGGGATCATATGAGTAGAGTGTCATATGCTTTGGCTATTGGATCTATCATGTATGCAATGATAAGTACTCGCCCAGATGTTTCATATGTGTTAAGTATGGCAAGCAGATACCAGTCTGATCTAGGTGAGAGTCACTAGATGATGGTGAAAAACATTCTTAAGTACTTTAGAAGGACTAAAGATGTGTTCCTCATCTATGGAGGTAAGGAGGAGCTCGTTGTAACTGGTTAAACTGACGCTAGTTTCCAAACTAACAAAGATGATTCGAAATCACAATTAGGATTTGTGTTTACGATAAATGGTGGTGCTGTTAGTTGGAAGAGTTCCAAGCAGGAGATGGTGGCCGATTCTATAACAGATGCTGAGTATATCGCGGCTTCGGAAGTCGCGAAGGAGGGTGTTTGGATAAGGAACTTCCTTATCGAGCTTGGTGTGTTTCCGAATGCATCCAACCCATTGAATCTCTATTGTGATAACAATGGGGCAATTGCGCAAGCAAAGGAGCCAAGGAACCACCAAAAGAACAACACACATAATGCGGCGATTTTATCTCATTCGAGACTTCATTAATCGCGGTGAGATCAAGATATGCAAAATACACACGGATCTGAATATTTCCGATCCGTTGACAAAACCTCTACCGTAGTCCAAGCATGATGCGCACATAAGAGCTATGGGTATTAGATATCTTCTAAATTGACTCTAGTGCAAGTGGGAGACTGTTGGAGATATGCCCTAGTGGAAATCATAGAGATGATGATATCTGATTGTATCCATGATTTGTATATTGTGTTCATTGAATATCCATTAAAGGCTACTTGAATTGATTTGCAATTATGTGAATTGTATGTGAAACTCTTTACTTGTATGGTTATTCTAAAGTTGTCCCTAGTCGGAGTTCATGTGAGGATACATATCAATATTAGACTAGCACACGTATTAGTTGATGACTATGTTTCACAAGTCATGGATATGGAGATGTCAAACTAATAATGTGGGCACATGTAGAGACATGTGCTAGACCCAACACGAGAAGTAGTTCTCTCTTTACACAACATGTACGCTTTGTCCTCATACCTGAGATTGTCGCATGTACTCAAGATGTGGATCGACTTACTTAGGGGCTATCAAACGCTACACCATAACAAGGTAGTTAAAAATGTAGCTTTGGGGTTTGTCAAGAAGCATGCTGTGAGGCATGGTCAATCAAGATGGGATTAGCCCCTCTCTGATTGAGAGAGATATATCTAGGCCCCTCGATTGATCGGATCCGGAAATGCATGGCCATGCTACATAAGGTTAAGAGTTAACCTACAAAGGGATTCCGAATCACAAGATCGAGAAAGAGCGGTCGGCTTGGAGCTAGACCAAATATCATGAGTCAAAGGGAATAGCATGTACGTGATGTTGTGATGGTTCGTTTGATATGATCTTCGTGTGCGTATAGGAGTTGGCACGTCTTGCTAGAGGTCGCTACCAACTATTGGGCTGAGTAGGAATACTCGGGCTATGTTTATACGTATCCGAACCTATAGGGTCACACACTTAAGGGGTTGGAAGCCCAATTCGGATGTGATCCGAATTGGATCAGGTTTAGGAGTACTAATGGGCCTCGGACCCAGAGGCCCATCAGGAACCTCTATAAATAGAGGGGTGGGGGCGCCCTAGGGTTGACACCTTTTGGCCGAAGCATAACTGTCGCGCCTCCCACGCCCTCACCCTGTTGCAACTCGTGGACCTAGCAGTCTGGCTTGCGACGCTTCCTCCCTGCACGTGTAGATACCTTGGAGGTGTTGCACCTGCAGCACTTGGACGAGCCGCTGACGAGCCACGACGAGCCGCCGACGAGCCGCAGCACGAGGAGGACCTCGCTGTACGTGGACGATCTGCTGAGGAGCTGCTCGACGTCGATGTGTTCGACTACGCTGATCGACTTCGCTGCCTCGACGCGATTCTACAACTTCCATACTTGTGCGTCGACTGGTAATTCCGTGATCCATATACGACAGTTTTGCTAGTTTACGCGGTAGAAAATTTTTATTTTGCGCTTATGTAGCCTACCTCGTATCCCAACAGAATATTTAAAGAAATTTAGTCATCACCACTATAATAGAAATTTCAACACGCAGCAGGCATAATAGAAAATCAGTCAACATCATCATCGTTATAGAAGTTCAGTACAATCAAGATGCACACAGTAGCAGCATCACCATAACTATTAGGATGTCCAATAACAGGCATCAACAACTACACACGGTTAGAGCAATTCCAATAGATCATCATTGTCTTCGCACTCATCATCTATACCATTTCCATTGTCGTCACTGTCACTACAATATTGCAAGTTGGTGTCATCTTCATCCCCACTATTTTCAGACGTGTTAACTTAATTCTTGTTTCTTATAAGGTCTGCTAAATTAGCCTCAATGACTTGTCTTCTCCATCCTGCTCATGTCATGGTGCATGTCATCATCAGCATCACCTTCATGCACTTCATGCTCTGTATCAAAATAGTAATCATCTTGGTGTACGTCAGCATCCTTTTCAGGTAGATTATACATGTCCGTATGTTCAAATTTTTGCACAACTTGCCAACCTTTGCCAAAAAGATTGTCCTGCAAGTAAAATAACTTTCTTGATTGTGTCGCCAAAATGAAAGGGTCAGAGTTCTACCAAAATGATTGAATGTTGATGGACATGAATGTCTGTCATCTCTAATGACATACAGTCACTACAAGAAATCTTCTGGTCTCCGATGAACTCAAAAGTGTCATAAACATGTTTTTTCAATCATAAACCTTAATTTATGATGCTCGAGTGACGAAAACCCTTCATCATTAATCGAGCGTCATAAACCGCGACTAGCGATGTTCCTTATTTCGGTGCATTACTAAGATTATGATGAATGGAAATTCGTCAAGGGAAACGTCATAAACTGGCTCCTGCGTAGCATGCCACATTGGACCACAGTCCAATGTGGCATCACAGTTGTGACGTACTGTTTCATCATAGATTGAATTAGGCCCAATTCTTGTTGGACTGAGCCTAATAATTGCTGTTGTCATAACTTGGTTGAGGCCCAATTCTTGTTGGACTGATCCCAATAATTGTTATCATCATAACTTGGTTTAGATCCAATTCTAGTTGGATCAAGCGCAACATATACTGATGTCATAACTTTGTTTAGGTCCAATTCTTAATGGATTTAGCCAAACATTTGCTGTCGTAATAACTTTGTTTAGGTCCACAAAATAATGGGTCGATGGGGCGAGCCCACAAATTTTTTGGCCTAGTTATTTTCGGGTATAGCCGAGGTAGGGCCTAATTAAAATATAATCTAATTTAATGTTACATACAAATCAATTCCGTAATTGACATCACAAATAATTCGTACATACCACATATACAAATAAATATTTCTCATCATACTTCACACACTATTATTCATGTCCAAAGAACAAGCACTAGCACATTGTCCATAAGAGATCACAAACCGCTACACATGATATCTCTCTGACCAAGAACAAAGTTGACGTAAGCAGCTAGGAGGACTTGAGCAGATGCCTAAAAAACACATCGACCTTACCATCCAAAGTTTAACAGTTGATGGAGGTACTCAGTTTGTCTTACTGCTTTCTTCAAACTCTCAATGTCCTTAGACTTCATTTTCATTCTTACATCTGAAGCTTGTGGCTTCATCTTCAAGTTACTCAACATTTACTCCTATTCAACAACTTTTTATCTTAGTATTGCAGCTTCTTGTAGCCCTCCCAAAGAAACTTTAGATCTTGATCTTGTACCTGAGGCTAGCTGCATGGCCACATAATCAATGAAGGGATTTGAATGCAAATCTTGATGACCAGAATTTGGTACTGCAACCTCAAGGATTGTTTTCAATATTTTAGCCTACAAAAGAAAGGAGCAGAAGTCAAACTTCAATCTTGAACAAAGCAACTGCGCGTGTCTGTGTCCGATGCATTGTATATGCGTGTTGTGACACTTTCGTGTAACAAGATGACTTTATTTGTATCGTCTGGATTAGTGGTTTTAGCCTGTCGGTGCCTGGTGAAAGTGCACCAGTTTAGTATTTAATAAATGTATGGTTTCGTTGTTGTGCGCATGTGTGCCTGTGCCATTGTACGAGTGTGGACCCGTGGGGATGTATCATGTATGTGTACTTAAGAATGCGATCTAATAAGAATGGTCATGGTTTGTTCATTATTTTAGAAAAGAGGAACTTACGTTTTGTATCTTCTTATATAAGCTGATAGTCCTATATACTCTGCTCCCTATTTAAGGCACAAAGGATATCCCCTATTGTTTGTTGCATCTGCTCTCTCTTTCCCGCATCTTTCCACGAGTTGCTCGTCCTTGATGCCCAAATCCACAAGCATGGCTCAGTGCTAGAGAAGCTTCTCAAAGTGCACCAACACACTCTTTTGCATGGCAAAAGACATCTCCAAGGAGTTCGGTGCCCACATCATCATTGTCGTGTTCTCCCCCAGCGGTGAGCCCAAAGCCTTCGGCGCACCCACCGCCGACTCTATCCTCTATACCTACCTCCCCAGGTCCCCAAAAAAATGAGGGAAGACCAGAAATTGGTTTAAAGTCTGAGTAACCATGTCTACACAGGAACCAAGGAAGAGAAAAAGGTTGAGAGAGGAAAGGATAGACACGAGAACCGAAGAAAAAAAGAGTTTATGCAAGATAGTCAATTTATGCACAACTTATTGATATAAAAATAATTCAAAGATGTTATGTGAACTTTTATGCTACCTTAATCCTTTTGTCATCCATGCAAGCAAGATTTGTATGTTCTATTTATGCAATAATCTACCATCATGACTTAGGAAAACTAAAGCACCATGGAAGATGAACTGATTCATGCTGATGTCCCATCCACAACGCAAATAAAGCAAGAAAATAAGGGATTGATCTTTGTACTATAAAACATGGGATTTCCCTACTAGATTGATCTTCCATCCAAAAGGAAACAATGCATTAATCTTACAAACAAAAGAACACCTATGTACATGCAAAAGAAAACCCCAGGTTGGAGTAATCTACGTTGACCCCTCAGAGGAGTTCCCCGGTGACCTTGGCGTGAGTTCGACAATTGCGCGACTGGCGTCAACATCAAAGTCCACCTGCCTCTTCTTCTTGGCTATCTCCGAGTCCACTTCCTCCTTCTCCTCCATTGCCGCCAGAGCCACCTGCCTTCTCTTCTTAGCAGCTCGCTTCTTGGCCCTCTCCGCCACCACCTCCTCATCCGCCATCACCGCAGGCACCAGCACCACCGCCATCGCATCTTTATCCTCCTCCTCCGTTATTACCTCTACCACCACCTCTACCCACACCGCTTTCCACCACCGCCACCGCTAGTGCCCCCTCCTCCTCCTCTTCCGCTGCCGCCATTGTCGGCTAGGCACCTCTGGGCCTACTAGAAGACTTGTATGGACCTACTCAAAGGAACGTACCCGAAACCTACTCGGACATGAAGACTATTTTGCAGGGCGCGTAGGCTTCATGGACTCCCTGAAGACTCGTCGGGTCAAAAGGAAACTACTCTACCAAGTTAGAGTAGGACTCTATAACGTACTCGACTAGGACTTGTACACAATCTGCCCTGTAACCCTGCTCCCCTGACTATATAAGGGCGGGTAGGACCTCCTCCAAACAACAAGTACAACTCGACACAAGATCAATACAATCAACACACAGGACATAGGGTATTACGCGATCTAGCGGCCCGAACCTGTCTATATTGTGTTCCTTGCATCACCATCAACTTCTTGATTCTCGACGAACCCACCGCACAAAAGACCACCTTGGGTACTCCCTAGGCGGGTTGCTGGTCTAAAACACCAACAGTTGGCATGCCAGGTAGGGGCAGTCACTGAGTTTCTCCGCGCGAGATCAATGGCGCCAGTCATCATCAAGCCTGGTTTTGCCTTTGAAGCGGGCACAACCTTCATCTTCGGCTCCTGGTCTTGCATCGCTGACAGCGCCGGATCCTTTCAACGCTGCATCATCGGCAACCAGGAAAAGAAGCGTCTCAACAAAAGCTTTCTTCATCAAGAAGCAGAGAATCTCGTCGAGAAAATTCAAAATTTCAACGTCAACAACACTGAGTTCGACTACGGCTCAAACTCGACTTCGACTCGGACTAGCCCACACAGGCTGATGACCAAGTCATCCCACAAGTCGATTTCAACTCGAAATCGATTCCCACACGGACTCCACAACACAGCCGCGATCAACCAAGAATTCCTTACTCGAGTCCAATCCGGACTAGAGATAGCTAAGGACTGCGACTACGATCCGGACTCCATCCAAGAGATCCCTTTGTCAGGCACAGCTCAAGGCTTGGTAATTACTTCGACTCCACAAGGCAGATTCGTTTATTGGCCTAGGATGAAGCCATCGTTCCTACCCCAAGATTACAAGTCACGCCTTGTTGCTCACATAGAGAACCTCCCGTATCAAGAAGGCATCCCGCTTACCTCAACCCGTGAAGAAGGAAGCACTACAGAGATTGCAACATCAAGCTCTAGAAGGTACTACCTGGACAGAGAAATCTTTGTCATCAGGTCACCAAACAATGATGTAGGAGCCAGCCATCAAAAAACTCCTCGACGACATTTCACAAGATGAATCATTAGCCAACGTCCCGCAAGATGAAACCTCTGAACAGAGAAATCAAAGAAGGGCACCCAATTGTGCCTGAGCAGATCGTCATCAACTAATAGCTACAAACATTCCTATCGTGAACCTCAAAAGAGCATTCGACGCAGTGCAAGCTCAAGAGCATAACACTCCACTCACAGCAATTGCCTCGATCAATCTCATATCAACTCTCATACCTCACGACACAGATAACGAGTTAACAGCACAACTTGCGGAAAGGGGCAACGAGTTAATAGCACAACTCGCAGAACAAGCTTACAAACTACTCGACAAACAATCGCCAATCCCATCTATCCCTCGCAACTCGGCCCACCAAGATGGCAGTAGAGACGTTGCAGTCTACAGTGGTAATCGCGAGGCTCCAAGAAACAGTAACGAAGTACTCAACATAGCCAAAGGCAAAATAGAGATGAACATGAGGCCCCAAGGCGAAACAAAGATGCAAGGGAGGCTAGCTGCACCAATTCTGCAAAGAGCCCTCGCCACCGCAGAATTGATCATGAAGCCTCAATTTTCAGCAACCTAAGAGAGGTAATCAATAACAATCGTCGCCGCGAACATGAATGTGAAGTCGATAACTATAACCATTTCCCCGCCTTCACCACACGGGTAATGAAGACTAAACTACCCGAGAAGTTCAAGCCAACAGGGATCACCAAGTATGATGGCAAGCAAGATCCAGTCCAATGGCTACGATGCTACTCGCTAGTAGTCCAAGCAGCTGGGGCTAATGACGACACAAAGGTCATTCACTTCCCCATATGTATGGAACCCGCGCCATTAACATGGCTCGAGTCGCTCAAACCAAAATCGATCAATGCCTGGGAAGACTTGACGAAGGCTTTCACTAATAACTACACGGGCTCCATGTCTTGCCCAGGCAACAAAATTGACCTAAGCCAATTCAAACAAAAAGAAAGTGAAACACTTCGCGACTACCTATGCCGTTTCTTTGAAAAAAAGGCTCCAACAGTTGACATTTTAGAAGCAGACGTCATCGAGTGCTTTCAAAATGGCCTCTATGATTGTAGAACATACCAAGACTTTGGCAGATGTCGTCCAACCACCATCAAAGATCTCAAAATCATGGTGCAACAATGGGCAGATGAAGAAGACAAAGAGCGTGAGAGATTCGGCTCTCATCGCAACCACGGTCGCGACAACAATAACAACAATCATGAACAAGATAGAAACCGCAACAATGATACTCGAAACAACTACTCGGGTAATCAGAACCGCAAGCGCAAACCCGACAACACTATCGCAGCCATGACCAACTCAGACAATAAAGGGTCACACAAACACAATGACGGGCCTTCCTTCACCGAGTGACTCAAGAAACAATGCCCATGGCATCCAAACAGTAAACACTCGGCGATCGATTGCTGCAGCATGCATCGAGTAATGCAAGAATTACCCGCACCACCCCCTCCTGAAGACATTAGTCAAAAGAAGGACAAGGATAAAGGCAAGGTCAATAAAGATGACGAAGGTGAAGGCGAGTTCCAGACTGCCTCTAAGATGGTCAAGATCATTTTTGGTGGAATTTCGGGTACCGCGTCCAAGCAGTCCAATAAGCTAGTACTTAGAGAGATTATGGCTATCAAGCCAGTAGTTCCCACACCACTCAAATGGTCTGAGGTACCCATAACTTTCAGCAGAAAGGACCAATGGACAAGTTTCTCAAAACCAGGCCGATTCCCTCTAGTACTTGACCCTGTCGTTGCAGGCTCAAGACTTACCAAAATACTCATCGATGGCGGAAGTGGACTCAACGTCATTTTCGCCAAGACACTAAGGAAAATGTGCCTCGACATCACAGACATGCTCACTCCAATGGACTCACCATTTTACGGAATTGTCTCAGGAAATGCTACCATACCTCTAGGACAAGTCGTCCTACTAGTCACTTTGGGCACCAAGGAACATTACCGAACCGAGTACATCAGGTTTGAGGTCGCCGACTTCGAAACTTCTTACTATGCTATACTCGGAAGACCATCCCTAGTCGAGTTTATGGCCATACCACACTATGTGTACCTGGTACTCAAGATGCTAGGACCTAAAGGTGAGTTAACACTACGTGGAGACTTAAGGAGATCATACGAGTGCGACACGGAAGCTGTCGAGATCGCAGCGACTTCTCAAGCAGCTAATCCCATGCAACAAGTCTTCACAGCTTCAAAGAAACTCAGCCCCACAGAACTCGAGATCCCAAAAAACAAGTCGGGATCGAGTAAGGTGAAACCAGCAAGCAAGAAGGAGTTCAAAACCGTCAATCTCTAGACTGGTTACTCATCCAAAACAGCCCTGATTGGAACAGGGCTAGACCCTAAATAGGAAAACGCGCTCGTCAATTTTCTTTGGGCTAACCACGACATCTTTGCTTGGAAGCCAGCTGACATGCCCGGTGTGCCCAAGGAGCTGATTGAGCATTCATTAAACGTCGACCCCAAAGCTACCCCAAAAAGATAACGACTACGAAGGTTCGCCCAAGACAGAAGAGATGCAATAAAAAAAGAGCTGGCCAAACTACTCGCAGTAGGGTTTATCAAAGAGGTTTTGCACCCTGATTGGCTAGCCAACCCTGTACTCATTCACAAGAAGAACAATGAGTGGAGGATGTGCGTCGACTACACAGACCTCAACAAGCATTGCCCAAAGGACCCCTTTGGACTACCCAAGATCGACCAAGTAGTTGACTCCACAGCTGGGTGCGTTTTTCTCTATTTTCTTAACTACTACTTAGGCTATCATCAAATAGCCCTTAAAGAAGAAGATCAAGCCAAAACAGCTTTCATCACCCCATTTGAAGTATTTTGTTACAAAATAATGCCTTTTGGGCTAAAAAATGCAGGTGCAACCTATCAACGTGCCATCTAGATGTGTTTTGAAAAGCAACTACACCGCAACATAGAAGCTTATGTAGACGACGTAGTCGTCAAAATAAGAAATCCGGATGATCTAGTCGTAGATTTAGAAGAAACCTTTGCAAGTCTACGAGCATTCCGGTAGAAACTCAACCCTACAAAATGCATTTTCAGTGTACCTTCGGGAAAATTACTCGGATTCATCATTAGCTACCGTGGCATTGAGGCCAACCCGAAGAAAATCTCTGCCATCACAAATATGCAAGCTCCAGCTGGCATCAAGGATGTGCAGAAGCTTACAGGTTGCATGGCAGCCCTTAATCGATTCATATCAAGACTTGGAGAACGCGGATTACCCTTCTTCAAGCTACTCAAACGACATGATAAGTTTCAATGGACAGGGGAGGTAGACAGAGCCTTGACACAGCTCAAGAACTTCTTGTCAAAACCACCAATCCTCACGGCCCCATCTCCAAATGAGGACTTGCTCCTATACATAGCCGCTACTACTCATGTTGTCAGCACAGCAGTGGTAGTCGAAAGGTCTGAACCAGGCCACGTCTACAAAGTTCAGAGACCCGTCTACTTCATCAGTGAAGTACTCTCCGACTCAAAAACTCGGTACCCACCGGTGCAGAAGCTACTTTATGCAATCTTGCTTACCTCATGGAAGCTGCAACACTACTTTCAAGAACACAACATGTCCATCATCACCGACTTTCCACTCGATGTCATAACAGGGATGCAACGGGTAGAATCTCCAAGTGGGCGGTAGAACTCGGAGCTCTATCTCTAGACTTCAAACCTAGAATAGCTATCAAATCCCAAGCTCTGGCTGACTTCATGGTGGAGTGGAGGGAAAACCAAGTACCAACACCAGTTGAAAGGCCAAAGCATTGGGTTATGTACTTCGATGGTTCCCTCAAGCTTGAAGGCACCGGCGCAGGAATACTCTTGATTTCTCCAAAAGGTGAACAACTCAAATACGTTCTTTAGATCTTTTGGGAAGTCTCGAATAATGAAGCCAAGTACGAAGCACTTCTACATGGCCTTCGTCTCACAATATCACTCGGTATCAAACAACTACTAGTATATGATGACTCGCTAGTCGTCATTAACCAAGTCAATGATGATTGGGATCGCAACAAGGAAAACATGGATGCTTACTGCAAGGAAGTCCGCAAGCTAGAGAACAAGTTCTCAGGCTTGGAGTTTCACCATGTTGTCCTGGACAACAATGTAGCTGCTAATGTGTTATCAAAAATGGGCTCAACTCGTGCAGAAGTTCTAGTAGGTATTTTTGTACACGAGCTTCGCAAGCCCTCCATACCAGAACAAGCTACTCCAGCAACTACCAACACCAAACCTCCACAACCCAACCGAGAGATCATGATGATCAAAGTTGACTGGAGATCACCGTTCATCGACTACATTAAAGAACAAAAATTACCATCTGACAAGAACAAAGCTGAACAAGTCTCGCGATGAGGAAAGAACTATGTTCTAGTCGGAGACAAGCTCTACAGAAGGAGCTCATCTTTAGGAATACTCATTAAATGTGTCACTCGAGAAGAAGGTCAAGAAATCTTGGAAGAAATACACAAAGTAATATGTGGGAATCATGCCTCCTCATGAACGATCGTAGGCAAAGCTTTCAGAGCAGGCTTCTACTAGCCCATGGCACTGGCCGACGCAAAATAGCTAGTCCACAAATGCCAAGGCTGCCAATTCTTCGCCAAGCAACAGCATGTCCCCGCCTACAAGCTCATCACAATACCTCCAACATGGCCCTTTGCATGCTGGGGGCTTGACATGATTGGTCCACTCCCAACTGCGCTAGGAGGATTTAACCGAGTACTCGTAGCCATTGACAAGTTCACCAAGTGGATTGAAGTCAAACCCGTCACTTGCCCCAAGACCGACCGAGTCCTCGACTTCCTGGACGAGATCGTACATCGCTACGGGTTCCCCAACAGGATTATCACTGATTTGGGATCCAACTTCAACAATCACGACTTCTGGGAATACTGCGAGAATAGCAGAATTGACGTATGATACGTCTCTGTCACTCACCCAAGGGCCAACGGCTAAGTCGAGTGTGCCAACGGCATGTTACTCAAAGCTCTCAAGAAAAAGTTGCATGACATCGGCAATACGAAAGGAGGCAAATGGATCAAAGAACTACCCAATGTTCTTTGGGGACTACACACTCAACCGTGCAAACCTACTGGGCACTCTCCCTACTTCCTCGTATATGAGTCAGAGGCCAACCTCCCTGCAGACGTCATGTGGCAATCTCCCGCAGTTGAGTAGTATGACGAAGGAGTATCAGAGGAAACAAGGCGCCTAGACCTCAATAGTCTGGAAGAAACAAGATGTGCAGCACTGGTTCAGTCAGCCAGATATCTTGATGGACTACGATGCTATCATGACCGTAAGGTCAAAGAACGTTCCTTCAACATGGGTGACATGGTCCTCAAATGCATTCAAGACACATCAGGGTTGCACAAACTGAACTCGCCATGGGAAGGTTTTTACGTCATATCCATGGTTACAAGGCCTGGATCGTACTGACTACAGAAACTCTCAAGCAGAGAAGTATCAAACTCTTGGAATATAGAGCATACGTGTCTGTATTACCTGTAGCAGACTATAGGACATGTACTTGGGCCTTCACCCACAGTCTATTAAACAACAAAGCTCTTTGGCAAACACTATCTTTGCCTCCGCTTGGCTTTTCACAGCTACTCGAGGTCTCCAGCTCTGTGAGCCCCAGCTCTCTGCTCTCGACTTGATTCCATCAAGTCTCTTCGAGTTATCACAACTCGTCGGCTATTCATAGCCACTCGAGCTCTTCAGCTCTGCGAGCCCCAGCACTCCGCTCTTGACTTGATTCCATCAAGTCCCTTAGAATTATCACAACTTGTCGGCTATTCACAGCCACTCGAGCTCTTTAGCTCTGCGAGCCCCAGCGCTCCGGTCTTGACTTGATTCCATCAAGTCTCTTCGAGTTATCACAACTCATCGGCTATTCAAAGCCACTCGAGTTCTTCAGCTTTAGCGCTTTGCCCTCAACTTGTTTTCTTCAAGTCTCTTTGAGTTATCACAACTCGTCGGCTATTCACAGCCACTTAAGCTTTTCAGCTCCACGAGTTTCAACACTCTCTCGCCAACTCGTCTCTACAAGACTAAGCGGCTTCACCAAGCCATGACTCGTCATTGCACTTATTGAGCTACAACGCTTATAAAAAGCATCGACTATGGTGCTAGTCACTTGTCCTTCAAAGGCACAAGACTGTTGCAATCATCAGCCAAGGAGTACTCAAACTCACTTCATACTTAGCTCCACAAAGTTACATTCGACTACCCAATGAAGTCAGGGTATACAAAATACAACACAACTGCACAACAACGACTGCAAGCTACTACTGGCAGTTGGAACAGAAGTCCTAGGCTTTCGCTATATCACAAGGATACATGAGCCTGGTGACTGCCCGACTACCAAGGTGCAAGTCGTGTCAAAAGGTAGGACCTGCACACGAGGAAGCTGCGCAATACGTAGCCGTACCCTGACCCTTTCCCCTAACAACAGGAACACCAGGTACTCCTTCGCCGCTCCCTCAACGGTGACAAGATGAATACCCGATGCAGGATCAGGAAGAAAAGCACTAGGAAGATGAAGTGCACTCCCCGAGCTGCTCCTTGGATAGCTTCAGTGCACAGATCCTTACGGTATGCCACACCTCCACCTCTAATCAGGGAGCCGGATAAAGACTGCAGAGCTCATCATCCTTCACCCGCGAGTTCTAGCGCGGACTGCGCTGGATCGCGAGTTGCAAGATGAGGCATGCGGCAAACCCTCCAACGAGGATTCTTCTAGCATCACGGCTATCCCTACGAGCGCAATAGTCTGTGGAGGCAAGGTGGCTCTAATCTATGAGGAATCTTCTAGCATCAGGGCACTCATTGGAAGCTCTCTACTATCAAACAACAACAACCTGAAGCAAGCCATCGCTATACTGAAGGGCATGATCCTGGTTGAGTATCCAGGGGCTCATTAATAGTCAAAGGGCTGCAACTGCCAACTACTTGTAGTTACTGCTTGCTCGTGACGATCAGTCTGAGACACTGTCAAGGGCCAGGCAGACGCTTTAACTCCACGCTCGTGACCGCACTGAGCACAACAGACAAAACTGAACAGTGTACCCGTGCACCCTCTCAAGTACAAGGCAATAATTGCCACAGATCAACAACTCCAATAATTGTAGAACACACCAGATACTACGACTACTCTGTTACTCGGATCTATTTTTCCAACTACAAGGACAATCAACAAAGATCATCGATCATAATCAGAATTTAAATCTCAATAAAGGAAGGTTTACAAGACAATTGTTGGAGTACACCCACAAGTATTCGACCAAAAATGTAACTCGAGTTCAAATGACTAGGGCTCCTCCAAAGATATGAACTTGGCCATCCTTGCCACAATAGGCTCAGCCTCCTCAAGATACTGCGCATAGGCATCCTCTGTGCAGTTCCAAGCAATTCCATCGCCAGCCGCCGACAACTTTGCCCTCGGGCAATACGACTTGACCACTGCAAGGACTTGCTTGTAGACAGTCTTACACAGTCCAGCAACTCTACCCGGGGCAGCTCTTAGTCTCTCGACTAGTGAGCAAGGCTCAGCATCATCTTCGGGTGGAGCAATAGCATTGACTACATCCTGAGCAGCACTAGTCAACTCTTAGAGATCACCTTCCAGCCTCTCCACAGTTCTAGCATGGCCTCTGCAGGACACCATAGCCAATGCCAGCATCACTCCATTCCGATTCTTTCTATCCCTCTCACGCTCATAGGCCGCCTGAGTTTCAACTAATGCTACCCTAAGGCGGGCAGCCTCATCGGCTACCCGGTCATGAGAGCATTTCTCCAATCAAGCAGTTGGCTACTCACAGTGACCTCCTTGCTTTTGAGCTCTGCGCCAAACACCACACAGATTAGAATCTACGACTATGATCAAACATACTCAAAAACTATGAGTACTCACCCTGATATCTCTAGTTCAGAGATCTATAGCGACTCTCCAATCGCTCCTGTAGGACTTCATGATCATTCCTCTCAATTGCAAAAGACTTTGCAGCCTCCTCATGAACTCTCAAGGAACTTGCAAGGCAGCGACTGTCAGTGTTTTAGACCGGCAACCCGCCTAGGGGGTACCCTAGGTGGTCTTTTGTGTAGTGAGTATTGTCAAGAATCAAGGAGTCTATGGTGATGCAAGGGACACAATTTAGATAGGTTCGGGCCGCTAGATCGCATAATACCCTATGTCCTGTGTGTTGATCGTATTGAACTTGGATGAGTCGTTTTGAGGGGGTCCCTGCCTGCCCTTATATGATCGGGGGAGCAAGGTTACGGGCTAGAATCCTAGTCGGGTATGGTTACAGAGTTCTACTCGGTGTAGATAGAGTAGTTTCCATATGTATACCAACTAGTCTTCAGGAATTCGAGTGGGCCACGCTCCTTGGCTGCGTAGCCCCCGAGCCTTGATCACGTCCGAGTACGCCCCTTAGTGGGCCATACAGGGCCTACTCATGGGCCTGGGATGCATGCCCGACAAGCCCCTCGAGTACTTTGTAGTCGAGCGGAACAATTTCGAGTACCTAGATGCCGTTATCCAAGTAAATTCTAGTGTTTAGCGGTTGTGATGTCTTCGAGTACTCAAATACTGTCGTGTGGCTGGAATGTACTCTTCGTTTATTTTTGCTTCGAGTTACTTTTGCCTTGGAGATATTATATGGTAGTGCGATGACAATCGCACTCCATATGGAGTAGCCCCCGAGACTTAGGATGAATCAAAGAATCAGGCTGAGGGTCAATCCTGTGTTTTGGTTTTAGTAGTCTTCGAAAAAAAGAAAACTTTGTCCAGCGGGTATGGTATCCGCAGCCCCCGAGCACTTAGGCGATTATTCGTGGTTGATGAAGTGGTCAAGCCTCTTGATTTGAGTAGCCATTGGTATTATGGTGATAAATCTGATTTATATCTGACCGTTGCTTAATTGACGCTTGGAATCCGGAGGTGATGGAGCTATATAAAGGCGGGCCCGCTGGAGGTTAGCGTTACGCTCTTTTTTAGCATATCTATTTTTTGTGCCTCTTTTTTGTTCATCTTTGAGCCGCCGCCTGGGATCACTTGGCAGCACTCTGTGATGAAGGAACTAGCGGTTCAGGCTTTGGTTGATGCTAAGCTTCTTCAATCAAAGCTTGAACTCCAGTGGAGGCCTGCTTTTGGCAATGCGTGGCAGTCTGAGAAGTACCCAAAGGAGACTGTCATGCTTGCACACTTTGTCGAGAGAGGACTAGCAGTGCCCGCTTCCGACTTCTTCAGAGGTATTCTCGGGTACTACAACCTTCAGTTAGTTCAGTTGAACCCCAATGGCATGCTTCATATGTCTATCTTCGTACACTTGTGTGAAGTATACCTGGGTGTCCCTCCTAGTCTTGAGCTTTTTAGGAAGTTGTTTCGCTGTAAGCTGCAGCCCAGTGCGACTAGGATGGAAGTTTTTGGAGGTGCCGGGTTTCAGCTTAGGAACTTGAGTACTTATCTTGACTATATTTTGCCTGACTCGCATGGTGATTGGAAGAAGAGATGGTTTTATATTGGAAACCATGATCCTGTTTTGGCGGTAGTCACTGGACATGCTCCAAAGCATGCGGAGAATTGGGTGAGCGAGCCTAAGGACACCCCTGAGATTTCCAATCTACTGTCTCAAGTTGTTGAGTTGAAGTCGTTGGGCTTGACTGGCATCAATGTGGCTGCAAGTTTTCTCAAGCAGAGGGTTCAGCCTTTGCAGCAGTGGGCTCACTCAGGCTTGGAGTACTTGGGTTTTGATGACCCGTCACGGATGTCTCCTGATGACATATCTGATGATGATGTGGAAGCGTTGCTGGGGAAGTTCTTCAGGAACTATCAGGGGGTACTAGTTATTCCAGGAGTCCTCCGTCAATTTGACAGTTGGTATGGGCCGAACGAGGTATGTTCTTTTTCTTTACTTGTGTATTTCGAGGTGTGGGAATATCTTCGAGTAACAATTTGTTTGCAGTCTCGGGTTCTTTCTGGTTATCTATTGCAATCTGATGGGGAGGTAGTTGTGGCTGATACTGATGATAAGCCTTCTCCTCCTACGAAGAAACGACGAGTAGTTCAAAAGAAGGCTGGTGTGCAGCCTATTACGTCGTCGAGTTTGACCCCTGAAGGGTCGCAGAGTACCAAGGTACGTAGTCGTTGTACTTGGTAATTTTTATAAAGTCGTCTTGGAATCCTTGATGATTTTAGTTGATTGGGAAGGCCGTTGACTCTGCTCCTAGCAGTGACGAGGCTACTTCTACTGAGGTAGTTGCTATTGCCAAGGATGTTGTTGTCAGTGTCACGACTTTTAAAGAGTTGCCGGTGGGAGTGCCGCTTGTAGACTCGGGAGCAGCCCCCGAGCCTGCTGTTGGGATACGAGGTAGGCTACACTAGCGCAAAATAAAATTTTCTACCACGTAAACCAGGAAAACTGCCATATAAGGATCACGGGATTACCACTCGACGCACTACCGGTGCGGAAGATGTAGATTCGCGTCGATGCAGCGAAGTGGATCAGCGTAGTCGTACGTAGTCGATCACGTCGACGTCCAGCAGCTCCTCAGTAGCTCATCCACGTGCAGCAAGATCTCCCTCGTGCCGCGGCTCGTCGGCGGCTCGTCGTGGCTCGTCGTCGGCTCGTCGTGGCTCGTCGGCGGCTCGTCCAAGTGCTTCAAGCGCAACACCTCCAAGGTATCCACACGTGCAGGGAGGTGTTGGAGGTATGCCCTAGAGGCAATCATAGAGATGATGATATTCCATTTGTATCCATGATTTGTATATTGTGTTCATTGAATATCCATTAAAGGCTACTTGAATTGATTTGCAATTATGTGAATTGTATGTGAAACTCTTTACTTGTATGGTTATTCTAAAGTTGTCCCTAGTCGGAGTTCATGTGAGGACACACATGAATATTAGACTAGCACATGTATTAGTTGATGACTATGTTTCACAAGTCATGGACATGGAGATGTTGAACTAATAATGTGGACACATGTGGAGACATGTGTTAGGACTGACCCAACACGAGAAGTAGTTCTCTCTTTAAACAACATATACGCTTTTTCCTTAGACCTGAGATTGTCGCATGTATTCTGATGTGGATCGACCTACTTAGGGGCTATCAAACGCTACGCCGTAACAGGGTAGTTATAAAGGTAGCTTTCGGGTTTGTCAAGAAGCATGCTATGAGACATGGTCAATCAAAATGGGATTTGCCCCTCTCTGATTGAGAGTGATATCTCTGGGCCCCTCGAGTGATCGGATCCGAAAATGCATGGCCATGCTACGTACGGATAAGAGTTAACCTACAAAGGGATTCCGAATCACAGGATCGAGAAAGAGCGGTCGGCTTGAAGCTAGACCAAATATCGTGAGGCAAAGGGAATAGCATGTATATTATGTTATGATGGTTCGTCTGATATGATCTTCGTGTGCGTATAGGAGTTGGCACGTCTTGCTAGAGGCCGCTACCAACTATTGGGCCGAGTAGGAGTACTCGGGCCATGTCTATACGTATCCGAACCCATGGGGTCACACACTTAAGGGGCTGGAAGCCCAATTCGGATCTGATCCGAGTTGGATTAGGTTTAGGAGTACTAATGGGCCTCGGATCCAGAGGCCCATCAGGAACCTCTATAAATAGAGGGGTGGGGGCGCCCTAGGGTTTACACCTTTTTGGCGAAACACACCTGCCGCGCCTCCCACGCCCTCGCCTGTTGCAACTCGCGGATCTAGCAATCCGGCTTGCGACGCTTCCTCCCTGCACGTGTGGATACCTTGGAGGTGTTGCGCCTGCAGCACTTGGACGAGCCATCGACGAGCCGCCGACGAGCCACGACGAGCCGACGACGAGCCGCGGCACCGGAGGCGATCTTGCTGCACGTGGACGATCTGCTGAGGAGCTGCTGGACGTGATCGACTACGTACGACTACGTTGATCGACTACGTACGACTACGTGATCGTCTTCACTGCATCGACACATATCTACATCTTCCGCACCAGTAGTGCGTCGAGTGGTAATCCCGTGATCCTTATACGGCAGTTATTCCTGGTTTTACGCGGTAGAAATTTTGATTTGCGCTAGTGTAGCCTACCTCGTTACCCTACAGTGGTATCAGAGCCGTAGCTGCTTAGTTTTGGATTCAGGATGTGTGCATATGGAGATATGCGAGTTTTCCGTTTGATCTATGTCCTGGTTTCGTGCCCTTGCTGCAATGGTAGTGTAACGACATACTCCTACCGGTCGGTTTCCGCCATCAGAGTTAAGTGGTACACGTAAATCCAGTTGCAGTGAGCGAAGATCAATATGATTGGTCGAATCGAGATCCAGGGTCATACGCCAGGCGCATTAGATGTGCAATAGTAGATGGGATCTACTGCCGGGGTCGGGATTTTGCCGTATGCGTATGCTTCGGTAAATCAGCCGTAACTTTTCGGTACGATTCGGATCGGGGCGATTTTTATACGAAAATTGATCTACAGAAAAAGTTACACATGAATTTCAACCGCTTTGCCGTTTTCGGCGAAATTAGATTTCCCAAATTCGGCTTGGAAGATGGAGTTTCGGGCCTCCAAAGTTTGGAACGTTAGGACGCCTAACTCTGTTTTGCAGGATGTATGTATGTATCTTGTGATCAGTATGGCCCCCTTGTGTATGTGATGCATGTGTGTAACTCATTCGTGACCTGCGTGTCGCGCGTACGGCAACACGGCAGGAGCCATATGTGTTGTCACTTTATTGTATTTAATGGTCTGCGTACCAATCTGTGATGATCCAAGCAACTATGTAATCTTCATTACTAGATTCTTTACTAGCTATTAGGCGTAATAGCATGCTCTAGTTCTTGGAGGACTCATCACCAGGAGGATGGCGCACATGGAACATGGAGATGGAGATCACCATGGTGAACAGGTTCTATGGAGATGGAGATCACCATATGAAAACGGGCCATACTGTGTCACAACTGTGTGAATGCTATTCTATTTATGTTTTACTTGCTGCATGCTGTGATGTTAGAAGTAGAACGATCCCTCATAAAGTTTAAGTTAGTATGCCCTCCCAACTAAAACTTGCACCGTCCCATGTCTTGTACAATTAGTGGTGGGTCTATGAAATTAGGGTACCACTAGTTTTCCTTGACTAGACGGGTTTGTGTCGGACACTTACACGCATAAGGGTTGGTTTGCTTAACAAGGTTATCTTAATGGTTAAGGACCTTGGGGCATAAATGTTGGGCGCCGAGACATAGAGATGTCACCCAACAACAGGAGTCATATGTGATATGATTAGCAAAAGTTGCTTACCAATCTACCTCGTTTGCTAGCGGTGATGCTAAAGCTCACTAGTAGACTTGTTAGTTGTGGATCCTGAATCACTAAGTTTCAATAGAGGGATATTGATTTTAGTGGGAGTAGATTCTGTTAAAATAGTTTAATGTAATTTGCTCTATCATGGATACGTTTGTCTTAGTGTATTTTGCATTACTTTTGTTGTAGATTAAATGGCACCTAGCAACACCACCGCATCGTTTGCTTTGCGTTCGGTCCTTGAGAAGGACAAGTTGAATGGAACAAACTACTCAGATTGGATCCGTAACCTGAGAATTGTTCTCAGGGCTGAGAAAAAGGAAGATGTTCTAGACACCCCACTACCACCAGTACCTGCTGATGATGCATCTGCTGCCGTTAAGGCTGCTTACAAGAAGGCATTTGATGCTAATCTTGAGGTAAGCTTCCTTATGCTTGCTTGCATGGAACCCGAGCTGCAGATGCAGTTCGAAACAAATCATGAGGCTCACGATATGATCGTGGCGCTCAAGGACATGTTCCAGACACAGGCTAGGACCGAAAGGTTCAATGTGTCCAAAGCCTTTCTGGAGTGCAAGTTAGCAGAAGGCGCAGCAGTAGGACCACATGTAATCAAGATGGTTGGTTACACTCAGCGATTGGAGAAGCTGGGCTTCCCAATGGGCAAAGAGTTGGCCACTGACTTCATTCTCTCATCCCTTCCGCCTAGCTATGGGAACTTCATCTCGAACTACCATATGCATGGGACGGAGAAGGGTCTGAATGAACTGTGTGGTATGCTCAAGACAGCAGAGGTAGACATTAAGAAAAGCGCTAGTACCAGCCATGTGATGGCTGTACAGAACAAACCTACCTTTAAGAAGAAGGGCAATTCTTGGAAGAAGAAGGGCAAGGCTGGAGTGTCCAAGCCAAACCCAGCGCCCAAGGCTAAAGCTGGACCTGCTCCAGATAAAGAGTGCTTTTACTGTCATGAACTTGGTCACTGGAAGAGAAACTGCAAGCAGTACCTAGCTTCCTTGAAGAACGGCGGAAGTAAGAGTACTTCTACCTCAGGTACGCTTGTTGTTAATGTTATAGACAACATATTTCTCGCTAATACAATTATTAATTCTTGGGTATTTGATACCGGATCGGTTGCTCATATTTGCAATTCGATGCAGGGAATGATAAGAAGTAGAAGCGTGGAAAGAGGAGAAGTTGATTTCCGCGTGGGCAATAATGCAAGAGTTGCTGCTTTGACCGTCGGGACGATGCAACTCCACCTCCCGTCAGGATTTATTATGGAGTTGAATAATTGTTATTTTGTTCCTAGTTTAAGTCGAAACATTTTGTCTCCTTCATGCTTGATGAAGGATGGTTATTCATTTGCGAGTGAAAACAATGGTTGTGTGATCTCTAAGAATAATATGATTATGGCTTTTGCACCCATTGTGAATGGATTGTTTGTTTTAAATCTTGATGGTTCACCTATCTGTAATGTAAGTGCTAAAAGGCCTCGGCCTAATGATTTGAGTCCTACCTACTTGTGGCATTGTCGTTTGGGTCATATAAGTGAAAAGCGCATGAAGAAGCTCCATTCTGATGGACTTCTAACTTCGTTTGATTTTGAATCATACGAGACATGTGAGGCTTGCTTGCTAGGCAAGATGACCAAGACGCCTTTCACAGGATTTCCTGAGAGAGCAGTAGACTTGTTGGAACTCGTACATAGTGATGTATGCGGACCAATGAGCACGACGGCTAGAGGAGGATTCCAATACTTCATAACTTTCACTGATGATTTTAGTAGATATGGCTATGTCTACTTGATGAGGCACAAGTCTGAAACCTTTGAAAAGTTCAAGGAATTTCAGAATGAAGTTGAAAATCAGCGTGGCAAGAAAATTAAGGCCTTACGATCTGATTGTGGAGGCGAGTATTTGAGCCACGAGTTTAGCAATCATCTAAAGAGTTGCGGAATTGTTCCACAACTTACGCCGCCTGGAACACCTCAGAGAAACGGTGTGTCCGAGCGATGTAATCGAACTTTGTTAGACATGGTTCGATCAATGATGAGCTAGTCGGACCTACCGTTGTCATTTTGGCGATACGCTCTAGAAACAGCAGCTTTCACACTTAATAGGGTACCATCTAAATCCGTAGTTAAGACACCATATGAGATATGGACTGGAAAGGTTCCTAGTTTGTCTTTTCTAAAGATTTGGGGATGTGAAGTGTTTGTCAAGCGACTTCAGTCAGACAAGATCACACCCAAGTCGGATAAGTGCATTTTCGTGGGATATCCAAAGGAAACTTTGGGATATTATTTCTACAACCGATCAGAAGGCAAAGTGTTTGTCGCTCGGAACGTGGTTTTCCTAGAGAAAGAGTTTCTCAAAGGAGAAAAGAGTGGAAAGACAGTGCATCTTGAAGAAGTTCAAGATGAGCCGATCGGGCAAGAATCAATGAGTGATGCTAACGTAGCAGAACAAGTTGAGATACCCATGGCAAGAGAAGCACCGCCACAACCACGAAGGTCGGCAAGGCTCCGCGAAATGCGGGAAATATTATTGTTGGACAATGATGAGCCTGAGACATATGCAGAAGCAATGATGGACCCAGACTCCGAAAAATGGCAGAGTGCCATGCAATCCGAAATAGAGTCCATGGGAGACAATCAAGTTTGGAACTTGGTTGACCCGCCTGATGGTGTTAAAGCCATAGAGTGCAAGTGGATCTATAAGAAGAAAAAGGACATGGATGGAAATGCTCACATCTATAAAGCACGACTTGTCGCAAAAGGTTTTCGACAAGTTCAAGGAGTTGACTACGATGAGACCTTCTCGCTCGTAGTGATGCTTAAGTCCATTCGGATTATTCTAGCTATAGCTGCATATTTCGATTATGAGATATGGCAGATGGATGTCAAGACAGCTTTCCTGAATGGAAACCTAGCTGAGGACGTGTATATGATACAGCCCGAGGGTTTTGTCGATCCAAAAAATGCTGGAAAGGTATGCAAGCTTCAGAGATCCATTTATGGATTGAAGCAAGCATCTAGGAGTTGGAACATTCGTTTTGATGAAGTGGTCAAAGGGTTTGACTTCACCAAGAACGAAGAAGAGTCTTGTGTTTACAAGAAGGTTAGTGGGAGCTCTGTAGTATTTCTAATCTTATATGTGGATGACATATTACTGATTGGAAATAACATTCCTATGCTTGAGTCCGTAAAGACTTCACTGAAAAATAGTTTTTCGATGAAGGACTTAGGGGAAGCGGCATATATTCTGGGCATTAAGATCTATAGAGATAGGTCGAGAAGGCTTATAGGTTTAAGCCAAGATACTTACATTGACAAAGTGTTGAAGCGGTTCAGCATGGAAGAGGCAAAGAAAGGGTTCTTGCCTATGTCACATGGCATACATCTCAGCAAGACTCAGTGTCCTTCGACTGCTGATGAGCGGGATCGCATGAGTAGAGTGCCATATGCCTCGGCTATTGGATCTATCATGTATGCAATGATAAGTACTCGCCCAGATGTTTCATATGCGCTAAGCATGACAAGCAGACACCAATCTGATCCAGGTGAGAGTCACTGAACAGCGGTGAAAAACGTTCTTAAGTACTTGAGAAGGACTAAAGATATGTTCCTCATCTATGGAGGTGAGGAGGAGCTCGTTGTAATAGGTTACACCGATGCTAGTTTCCAAACCGACAGAGATGATTCAAAGTCACAATCAGGATTTGTGTTCACACTGAATGGTGGTGCTGTTAGTTGGAAGAGTTCCAAGCAGGAGACGGTAGCCGATTCTACGACAGAAGCCGAGTACATCGCGGCTTCGGAAGCCGCGAAGGAAGGTGTTTGGATAAGGAATTTCCTCATTGAGCTTGGTGTGTTCCCGAATGCGTCCAGCCCATTGAATCTCTTCTGTGATAACAATGGGGCAATTGCGCAAGCAAAGGAGCCAAGGAACCACCAGAAGAACAAACACATAATGCGGCGATTTCATCTCATTCGAGACTTCGTTAACCGGGGTGAGATCAAGATATGCAAAATACACACGGATCTGAACATTTCTGATCCGTTGACAAAACCACTCCCGCAGGCTAAGCATGATGCGCATGTAAGAGCTATGGGTATTAGGTACCTTCTAGATTGACTCTAGTGCAAGTGGGAGACTGTTGGAGGTATGCCCTAGAGGCAATCATAAAGATGATGATATTCCATTTGTATCCATGATTTGTATATTGTGTTCATTGAATATCCATTAAAGGCTACTTGAATTGATTTGCAATTATGTGAATTGTATGTGAAACTCTTTACTTGTATGGTTATTCTAAAGTTGTCCCTAGTCGGAGTCATGTGAGGACACACATGAATATTAGACTAGCACATGTATTAGTTGATGACTATGTTTCACAAGTCATGGACATGGAGATGTTGAACTAATAATGTGGACACATGTGGAGACATGTGTTAGGACTGACCCAACACGAGAAGTAGTTCTCTCTTTAAACAACATATACGCTTTGTCCTTAGACCTGAGATTGTCGCATGTATTCTAGATGTGGATCGACCTACTTAGGGGCTATCAAACGCTACGCCGTAACAGGGTAGTTATAAAGGTAGCTTTCGGGTTTGTCAAGAAGCATGCTATGAGACATGGTCAATCAAGATGGGATTTGCCCCTCTCTGATTGAAAGTGATATCTCTGGGCCCCTCGAGTGATCGGATCCAAAAATGCATGGCCATGCTACGTACGGTTAAGAGTTAACCTACAAAGGGATTCCGAATCACAGGATCGAGAAAGAGCGGTCGGCTTGAAGCTAGACCAAATATCGTGAGGCAAAGGGAATAGCATGTATATTATGTTGTGATGGTTCGTCTGATATGATCTTCATGTGCGTATAGGAGTTGGCACGTCTTGCTAGAGGCCGCTACCGACTATTGGGCCGAGTAGGAGTACTCGGGCCATGTCTATACGTATTCGAACCCATGGGGTCACACACTTAAGGGGCTGGAAGCCCAATTCGGATCTGATCCGAGTTGGATTAGGTTTAGGAGTACTAATGGGCCTCGGATCCAGAGGCCCATCAGGAACCTCTATAAATAGAGGGGTGGGGGCGCCCTAGGGTTTACACCTTTTTGGCGAAACACACCTGCCGCGCCTCCCACGCCCTCGCCTGTTGCAACTCGCGGATCTAGCAATCCGGCTTGCGACGCTTCCTCCCTGCACGTGTGGATACCTTGGAGGTGTTGCGCCTGCAGCACTTGGACGAGCCATCGACGAGCCGCCGACGAGCCACGACGAGCCGACGACGAGCCGCGGCACCGGAGGCGATCTTGCTGCACGTGGACGATCTGCTGAGGAGCTGCTGGACGTGATCGACTACGTACGACTACGTTGATCGACTACGTACGACTACGTGATCGTCTTCACTGCATCGACGCATATCTACATCTTCCGCACCAGTAGTGCGTCGAGTGGTAATCCCGTGATCCTTATACGGCAGTTATTCCTGGTTTTACGCGGTAGAAATTTTGATTTGCGCTAGTGTAGCCTACCTCGTATCCCTACAGGAGGAAGCGTCGCAAGCCGGATTGCTAGATCCGTGAGTTGCAACAGGCGAGGGCGTGGGAGGCGCAGCAGATGTGTTTTGCCAAAAAGGTGTAAACCCTAGGGCGCCCCCACCCCTCTATTTATAGAGGTTCCTAACGGGCCTCTGGGTCCGAGGCCCATTAGTACTTCTAAACCTAATCCTAGCCCCTTAAGTGTGTGACCCTATGGGTTCGGATATGTATAGACATGGCCCGAGTACTCCTACTCGGCCCAATAGTCGGTAGCGGCCTCTAGCAAGACGTGCCAACTCCTATATGCACATGAAGATCATATCAGCTGAACCATCACAACATAATATACATGCTATTCCCTTTGCCTCAAGATATTTGGTCTAGCTTCAAGCCGACCGCTCTTTCTCGATCCTGTGATTCGGAATCCCTTTGTAGGTTAACTCTTAACCGTACGTAGCATGGCCATGCATTTTCAGATCCGATCACTCGAGGGGCCCAGAGATATCACTCTCAATCAGAGAGGGGCAAATCCCATCTTGATTGACCATATCTCATAGCATGCTTCTTGACAAACCCGAAAGCTATCTTTATAACTAACCTGTTACGGCGTAGCGTTTGATAGCCCCTAAGTAGGTTGATCCACATCTTGAATACATGCGACAATCTCAGGTCTAAGGACAAAGTGTATATGTTGTTTAAAGAGAGAACTACTTCTCGTGTTGGGTCAGTCCTAGCACATGTCTCCACATGTGCCCACATTATTAGTTCAATATCTCCATGTCCATGACTTGTGAAACATAGTCATCAACTAATATATGTGCTAGTCTAATATTCATGTGTGTCCTCACATGAACTCCGACTAGGGACAACTTTAGAATAACCATACAAGTAAAGAGTTTCACACACAATTCACATAATTGCAAATCAATTCAAGTAGCCTTTAATGGATATTCAAGGAACACAATATAAATCATGGATACAAATGGAATATCATCATCTCTATGATTGCCTCTAGGGCATACCTCCAACACCTGCAACCCTGACGCCCTCAATTACCGAGTTGCCAGTCCTCAAACAGGCTATCGTGGGTGCATCTTCTAAGGTGACAGACGTCGTGAAGTCACCGGTGATTGCTGCTGGCGCTTTGTTATCTGATGTTATCACTAGTGGTGAGTTTTTTTTTGACTATTTTGGTAGTTTGAAGTTTTCATAGTCTTATCCTTGATTTTTTTCCAGGTCTTTGTGAGAATATCGTACCTCCGACTGACCCTGTGGTGCCAAGTACTCGACCGGCAGTCACTGAGAAGAAACGTGTGCGACTGCCGCCGTGGTCATCTTGGTGAGTTTCGGATAAATGTTTCTTTGTGTCGTATTATTGAACTTCTGAAGGATGTGTGATGACTTTGTGTTTTGAACCAGGGATGCGGAGGATACTATCCATGTGGACACAGGAGTGGATTCTGGTCCTTCGACTACACTCTCTTTTCCCTTGGTTGATTTGACGATGGATGATGCACCTGAAGTTGACACGAACCGTCTTGGTGCCACTATCTCCATGCTTCAAGAAGTTATCCGCTCAGTGGAGAGCCCTGCGGTCCCTTCGAGTTCTGGGGGTGTGCTGTCTTCAATGACTGCTGGTGGTACCCTGGCTTTAGTTGATACGACTAAAGTGGATGAGGCTGGCCCACCGGGTATGTAGTCGGAGTACATGTGCTTTTTTTGAAGTCGATGTATTGTATCCTGTAACGATTAATGGGTTTCTTTTTTAGGTGCTGTCTTGGGTGGAGCTTCAGAACCTCAGATTGTTAAAGATACTAGGGGTCCAGTGCTCGAGCTGCCGTCAGAGTCGGAGTTTCGGAGTGCTATCCAGAGCTTTCAGGTGTGTGATCTTTATTGTACATTGACTGACTATTTTTTGCTGAAACTTGACAACTTGCTTTTAGTTGCAGGATTTTTATGATTCTGTACAACGATTGGCGCAATTGGAGCAAGAATGCAGCCGTCTTACAGAATCTTTGAAGGTTCATGAGGATGCTGCAAAGTCTTTTGCCATAGAGCGAAGGGACCATGAAGTGTTGCAAGAGAAGTTCGAGAATCGTTATAAATCTTTGAACAGGAAGTATCAAGGTGAGTACTCATAATTTTGAGTATTTTTTACTATAATCGAGGGTTCTGATCTGTTCTTTTGTTGCAGAGCTCAAAAGAAAAAAGGCTGTTGTGAGTAGCTAGCTTCTTGACTGGAGGAATGCTCATGACTGGGTAGCTGACGAGGCTGACTATCTCCAGGCGTCACTGGCTGAAGCTCAGGCTGCGTGTGAGCATTAGAGGGATAGGAAAAATCAAAACGGAGTTATGCTTGCTATGGCCATGGTGGCCTGTAGAGATCATGGTAGGACCATAGGAAGGCTTCGAGGCGAGCTCCAAGTATTGACTGTTGCTGCGCAGGACGTGGTTAATGCCGTTGCTCCTCTTGAAAACGATACTGAGCCTCGCTCACTAGTCGAGCGGTTGAAGAATGCTCCAAGTAAGGTTTCTGGCCTCTGCAAGGCTGTTTGCAAACAAGTCCTTGCGGTGGTCAAGTCATATTACCCGAGGGCAGATTTGACAATGGCTGGTGACGGTGTTGCTCGGAACTGCACAGAGGATGCTTATGTGCGATATCTCGAGGAGGTTGAGCCGATTGCTTCGAAGATGTCCGAGTTTGTATCTTTAGAAGAGCCTTAGGCTTGTGTAGCTCTCGAGTTGTTACTTGCCGAGTATTTTGTTGGAGTACTCGAGATGATTTATGAATTTTATTTGAATTTTGATGAATGATCTTGTCCTGGCTAATCTTTGTAGCCTGAGGGAACAAGTCCGAGTTTAGCCGAGTAGTCATATTATCTGTCGCGGACGTCAATTATTGTTGTTGCTGTCGAAAGTACTCTATCCTTCTTTGCACTTTTTAAGAGAGGTGCACGGGTGAACTATACACTTTTGTCCGTTATGGTTGAGTGTCTTCACGTGAGTGGAGTCATAAAGGTGCCCATGTGACCTGTGTCAGTGCTTTGGGCTGAACGTCACGAGCGAGCAGTAACTTCTGAGTAGTTGGCAGTTGTGTCCTTTGGCTATAAATAGGCCCCTGGGTACTCGACCAAGGTCATGCCCTTTAGTATAGCGATGGCTTGCTTCAGATTGTTTCTGTTTGATAGTAAAGAGATTTATATGAGTGCTCCGGTGCTAGAAGATTCCTCGTAGATTAGAGCCACCTTCCCTCCAGAGACTCTAGTGCTCGTAGGGATAGCCGCAATGCTAGAAGAGTCCTCGTAGAAGGATTTGTCGCATGCCTCATCTTGCAGCTCGTGATCCAGCTAAGTCCGTGTTGGAACTCGCGAGTGATGGGTGATGAGTGCCGTGGTCTTTATTCGGCTCTCTGATTAGAGGTGGAGATGTGGCATGCAGTGTGGGATGGCACGCCGAAGCTAGCAAGGGAGCAGTCTTGGTTCTTTTTCTCCTTTATGCTGCGCCGGGGATTCATCGTTGCCACTGTTGAGGTAGCGGCGGTGAAGGAGTTCTTGGTGTTGTTTTGGGAGAAGGACCTGGATATGACTGCGTACTTCGCAGCTTCCTTGCGTGCGGGCCCTGCCTTTGGATACTGCTTACACCTTGTTGTTTTAGTAGTCGTCAGGCCTATGTATCCTTGTGATATAGTAAAAGCCTGAGGCTTATGTGCAGACTACCAGTAGGCAGTTGCTTGTAGTCGTTGTTGTGTCATCATGTTGTATTTTGTATACCCTGATTTCATTGGGTAATCGGATGTGACTGAAGATAATGAAGAAAATGCGATCTTGAGTGATTATTCAACAACTGCAAGTTTTGTGTTTTGAATACAACGATGTAGTCGTGGCTTTGTGAAGCCGCTTTAGTTTTGTGAGACGAGTTGAGAACTCGATCTGGAGTAGCTGTGGGCAGCTGACAAGTTGTGGTAACTTGAAGAGACTTGATGAAATCAGGTCGAACTGAGCGGAGCACAGGGGCTCGCAGAGCTAGAGAGTTCGAGTGGCCGTGAGTAGTCGGATAGAGGCAGTGTTTGCCGGAGGACTCGTTTGAAGTACATTAGGGATGAAGGTCTGAGCACATGTTCTATAGTCTGCTATGGGTAGTAGCGGCATAGATGTTCCATATTCCAAGAATTTGGTATTTCTTCGCCTGAGCTTGTGCAGCCCCGATGTATCTTGGATGCATTTAAGGACCATGTCGCCTATGTTGAAGGAATGCTCTTTGATATTGCGGTCGTGGTAGCGTCTTAACCCGTTGAGGTATCTGGCTGATTGTATTAGGGCTGTGCATCTTGCTTCTTCCAGACTATCCAGATCCAGTTGTCTTGTTTCTTCTGCTATTCCTTCATCGTATTGTTTGGCTACAGGAAACTGCCACATTACATCTGCTGGAAGGATAGCTTCTGACCCATGTACAAGGAAATAGGGGGAGAACCCGGTAGACTTGCATGGTTGGGTTCATAGTCCCTACAAGACATTAGGTAGTTCTTTGAGCCATTTGCCTCCTCTTGTGTTGCCGATGTCGTGTAACCTTTTCTTGAGTGCTTCGAGTATCATGCCGTTGGCACGCTTGACTTGTCCATTGGCTCGTGGGTGAGCCACTGAGACGTACCGGACGTCAATTCCACTATTCTCGCAATATTCCTAGAAATCGTGGTTGTTGAAGTTGGATCCCAGGTCGGTGATTATTCTGTTCGGGAAACCGTAACGATGTACAATTTCGTCCAAGAAGTTGAGGACTCGGTCTGCCTTGGGGCAAGTGATGGGTTTGATTTCGATCCATTTGGTGAATTTGTCGATGGCCACGAGTACTTGGTTGAAACCTCCTGGCGTAGTTGGCAGTGGTCCTATCATATCTAGCCCCCAGCAAGTGAAAGGCCATGTTGGAGGGATTGTGATAAGTTTGTAGGTGGGGACATGTTTTTGTTTAGTGAAGAATTGACAGCCTTGGCATTTACGGACCAATTGTTTTGCATCAGCCAATGCGATGGGCCAGTAGAAGCCTGCTCTGAAAGCTTTGCCTACGATTGTTCGTGAAGATGCGTGGTTACTACAGATCCTTTTGTGTATGTCTTCTAAGATTTCTTGGCCATCCTCTCGGGTGACGCATTTCATGAGTACCCCTGATGATGCGCTTTTTCTGTAGAGCTTGTCTCCAACTAGAACGTAATTTTTTCCTCGTCGGGAAATTTGCTCAGCTTGATTTTTGTCAGATGGTAACTTATGATCTTTGATGTAGTCGATGAAGGGTGATCTCCAGTTGACCTCTATCATCATGATCACCCGATTGGTTTCGGTAGTCTTGATGATTGGTTGTGTGATTTGTTCTGGTATGGATGGTTTATGGAGCTTGTGTACAAAAATTCCTGCTGGAACTTCTGCACAAGTTCAGCCCATTTTTGATAATACATCAGCAACTACGTTGTTGTCACGGACAACACGATGAAATTCGAAGCCTGAGAACTTGTTTTATAACTTGTGGACTTCTTTGCAGTAGGCGTCCATGTTTTCCTTGTTTCGATCCCATTCGTCATTGACTTGGTTAATAACGACAAGCGAGTCACCGTATACTAGTAGTCATTTGATTCCGAGGGAGATTGCGAGACGAAGACCGTGTAGGAGTGCTTCGTACTCGGCTTCGTTGTTTGAGACTTACCAAAAGATTTGATGTACATATTTGAGTTGGTCTCCTTTTGGGGAAATTAAGAGTACTCCTGCGCCGGCTCCTTCGAGCTTGAGGGAACCGACAAAGTACATAACCTAGTGCTCTGGCCTCTCGACTGGTGTTCGTACTTGGTTTTCTATCCATTCAGCCATGAAGTCGACTAAAGCCTGAGATTTGATAGCTGTTCTTGGTTTGAAGTCTAAAGATAGAACTCCCAATTCTACTGCCCATTTGGAAATTCTACCCGTGGCATCTCTGTTGTGAAGGATTTCGCCGAGCGGGAAGTTGGTGATGACTGATATGCTGTGTTCTTGAAAGTAACGTGGCAGCTTTCGTGAGGTGAGTAGAATTGCGTAGAGCAGCTTTTGTATTGGTGGGTACCGAGTTTTTGAGTCTGAGAGTACTTCGCTGATGAAGTAAACGGGTCTCTGAACTTTATAAACGTGGCCTGGTTCAGACTGTTCGACTACTACTGCGGTGCTGATGACATGAGTAGTAGCCGCTATGTATAGGAGCAAGTCTTCATTTGGGGATGGGGTGGTGAGGATTGGTGGTTTTGACAGAAAGTCCTTGAGTTGTGTCATTGCTTTGTCTACCTCTTCTGTCCATTTAAACTTGTCCTGACATTTGAGAAGCTTGAAGAAGGGTAATCCTCGTTCTCCAAGTCTCGAGATGAATCGATTGAGGGCTGCCATGCAGCCTGTGAGTTTTTGCACATCTTTGATGCTAGCTGGTACTTGCATACTTGTAATGGCAGAGATTTTTTCTGGGTTGGCCTTAATGCCGTGATGGCTAATGATGAACCCGAGTAGTTTGTCGAAAGGAACACTAAAAACGCATTTGGTAGGGTTAAATTTCCAGCGAAAAGCTTGTAGGCTTGAGAAGGTTTCTTCCAAATCGATGATTAGGTCTTCTTGGTTTCTTGTTTTGACAACTACATCGTCCATGTAAGCTTCTATGTTGCGATGTAATTGCTTCTTGAAGCACATCTGTATAGCGCGCTGATAAGTCGTGCCCGTGTTTTTTAATCCAAATGACATTGTTTTGTAGCAGAAATCCCCAAATGGAGTGATGAAGGCTCTTTTGGCTTGATCTTCTTCTTTGAGGCTTATCTGGTGGTAACCTGAGTAACAGTTGAGAAAGGAGAGTAAATCGCACCTGGCAGTAGAATCGACTACCTAGTCGATCCTGGGTAGTCCAAAAGGGTCCTTTGGACAATGTTTGTTGAGATCCGTGTAATCGATGCACATTCTCCATTCATTGTTTTTCTTGCGGACAAGTACAGGGTTGGCTAGCCAGTCAGGGTGAAAGACTTCTTTGATGAACCCTGCTGCGAGTAGTTTGGCTAGCTCTTTTTTAATTGCTTCTCTTCTATCTTGGGCGAACCTTCGGAGGCGTTGTCATTTTGGGGTGGCTTTGGGATCAACATTTAGAGAATGCTCAATTAGTTCCTTGGGCACACCAGGCATGTCGGCTGGTTTCCAAGCGAAGATATCATGGTTAGCCTGAAGGAAACTGATGAGCGCGGTTTCCTATTTAGGATCTAGCCCTGTCCCAATTAGAGCTATTTTAGAAGGGTCGCCGGTCTGGAGATCAACTGTTTTGAAGTCTTTCTCACTTGTTGGCTTTACTTTTGTTGGCCCTGATTTGCTTTCTGGGATTTCGAGTTCTATTGGGTGGAGTTTCTTTGAAGCTGAGAAAATTTGTTGCATGGGGCTAGGTGCTTGAGACGTTGCTGCAATCTCCACGGCTTCAGTGTCGCATTCTTAAGATCGCCTTAGGTCTCCTCGTAGTGTTAATTCTCTCTTGGGTCCTGGCATCTTGAGTACCAAGTAGATATAATGTGGTATAGCCATGAACTTAGCTAGAGCTGGTCTCCCGAGTATGGCATGGTAAGAGGTTTCGAAGTCAGGGACTTCAAATCTGATGTACTCGGCTCGGTAATGTTCCTTAGTGCCGAAAGTTAATGGTAGGATGACTTGGCCTAGTGGTATGGCTGCATTTCCTGGTACAATCCCGTAAAAGGGTGAGTCTGTTGGAGTGAGCATGTCCGTGATGTCAAGACAATTTTTCTTAGTGTTTTGGCGAAAATGACGTTGAGTCCGCTTCCGCCATTGATGAGTACTTTGGTCAATCTTGAGCCTGCAACAATAGGGCCGAGTACTAGGGGGATCGGCTTGGTTCTGAGAAGCTTGTCCATTGGTCCCTTTTGCTGAAGGTTATGGGTACCTTAGGCCATTTTAGTGGTGTTGGATCTGTTGGTTTGATGGCCATAATTTCTCTAAGTACCAGTTTGTTGGATCGTTTAGATGTAGTACTTGGGATTCCGCCAAAAAATACGTTAACTATTTTGGAGGCGGTTTGGAAGTCTTCCTCGCCTTCTTCATCCTTATTGACTTTGTTTTTGCCCTTATCCTTTTTATAATTATATTCTTTGGGAGGTGGCGGTGCGGGTAAATCTTGCATTACTCGGCGCATGCTGTAGCAATCTATTGCTGAATGTTTGCTGTTAGGGTGCCATGGGCATTATTTCTTGATTAATTCGGTGAAGGTTCGTCCTTCGTCACGTTTGCGGGATCCTTTCTTTCCTGAGTTGGTCATGGAAGCAACGGTGTTGTCAGGTTTACGTTTCCAGTTTTGGTTACTCGAGTAGTTATTTCGAGTATCTGTATTTTGGTTCCTGTCTTGTTTGTGATTGTTATTGTCGCGCCCACAGTTGCGATGAGAGCCGAATCGCTCCCGCTCTTTATCTTCTTCGTCTGCCCATTGTTGTACCATGGCTTTGAGGTCTTTGATGGTGACTGGTCATCGTCTACCAAAGTCTTGGTATGTTCAACGATCGTAAAGGCCATTTTGAAAGGACTCGATGACGTCTATTTCTAAAATGTTGACTATAGTAGCCTTCTTTTTGAAGAATTGACGTAGGTAGTCGCGCAGTGTTTCGCCTTTGTTTTGTTTTATTTGACTTAGGTTGATCTTGTTGCCTGGTTGGGTCATGGAGCCCACGTAGTTGTTGGTGAAAGCTTTTGTCAAATCTTCCCAAGAGTCAATTGTTCTAGGTTTGAGTGATTCCAACCATGTTAGAGGCGCACGTTCCATGCATATGGGAAAATGGATGACCTTTGTGTCGTCGTTGCCTCCGGCTGCTTGAATTGCCAGCGAGTAGCATCGAAGCCATTGAATTGGGTCCTGTTTGCCATCATACTTAGTGATTCCTGTTGGCTTGAATTTTTTGGGTAACCTTGTCCTCATTACCCTTGTTGTGAAAGTAGGAAAATGGTTATAGTTGTCGACTTCGTGTTCTCGTTCACGACGACTATTGATTACTTCCCGTAGATCGCTGAAATTTGATACTTCGTAAGTTTTCCTGCCATGGCAAGGACTTTTTGCAGAGTTGGTGCAGCTGGCTTCTCCGGTGTCTTCAGTCGTATTGGGGCCTCGCGTTTGCTCTGTCCTTGGCTATGTTTACTTGGTTGGTTAACTACTTCGATGTTGTTTCGTTGGGCTCCGTGATGGCCATTGTTGATTGCGGCACCCCTACTGCCCTCTCGATGAGCTGAGTTCTGAGGAATAGAAGGGATTGGTGATTCTTTATCGAGTATCTTGTAAGCTTGTTCTGCGAGTTGTGCAATTAGTCCATTACCTCGCTGCGCAAGTTGAGTCGTTATTTCATTATTTCTGTCCTGAGGTATGAGAGTTGATATAAGGTTGATTTAGGCAATTGATGCAAGTGGAGTGTTGTGCTCTTGGGCTTGTACTGCGTCGAATGCTCTTGTAATATTTTGTGCCCTTCTTTGGTTTCTTTGCTCAGAAGTTTCATCCTGCGGGGCGTTAGCCGATGACTCGTCCTCTGAAATGTTATCGGACTGCGCTATCCCTCGAGGGGTTCTCTGTTGGCTAGTACCCACATTATTGTTTTGAGTGATGACGGAAATTTCTCTATCTGAGTAGTAGCTTCCAGAGCTTGATGTTGCGATTTCTGTAGAGCTTTCCTTGCGGTTTGAAGTGAGTGGGATGCCTTCTTGATATGGGAGGTTGTCTATGTGAGCGACAAGGCGCGACTCGTAGTCATGGGTAAGGAAAGATTCCCTCATCCCTGGCCAGTAAACGAATCTGCCTTGTGGGGTTGAAGTAACTACCAGACCTTGAGCTGGTCCTGATAATGGAATTTCTTGGACGTAGTCTGAGTCGAGGTCGCAATCCTTAACTTTCCCGTGCTCGAGTTGAGTTCGAGTAAGGAGACCTTGGTAGACTTTGGCTGTGTTGCGGATCCCGTATGGGAATCATTTTCGAGTCGAAGTAGACTTGTGAGGTGACTGGGGCTTCGGCTTGTGTCGACTACTCTGAGCTGAGGTTGAGTCTGAACTGTAGTCAAACTCGTTGTTGTTGACTTTGAAAACTTGGCTTTTCTTGGAAAAATCCCCCATCTTTTGCTGAGGGAAGCTTTCGTGGAGAGGTCCCTTCCCCTGGACACTCATGATGTGGCGCTGAAACAATCCAGCGCTGTCGGTGATGCAAAGCTAGGATCCGAAAAGAAAAGTTGCGCCCGCCTCAAAGGTGTAAGCACGCTTGATAATGACAGATGCCATTGAACTCGTGCGGAGAAACTCGGCGACTGCCCCTACCTGGCGCGCCAGCTGTTAGTGTTTTAGATCAGCAACCTGCCTAGGGGGTACCCTAGGTGGTCTTTTGTGTGGTGAGTATCGTCGAGAATCAAGGAGTCGATGGTGATGCAAGGGACACAATTTAGACAGGTTCAGGCCGCTAGATTGCGTAATACCCTACGTCCTGTGTGTTGATCGTATTGAACTTGGATGAGTCATTTTGAGGGGGTCCCTGCCTGCCCTTATATGATTGGGGGAGCAGGGTTACTGGCTAGAATCCTAGTCGGGTACAGTTACAGAGTTCTACTCGGTGTAGAAGTTTCCATATGTATACCAACTAGTCTTCGGGAGTCCGAGTGGGCCATACTCCTTGGCTGCGTAGCCCCCGAGCCTTGATCACGTCCGAGTATGCCCCTTAGTGGGCCGTACAGGGCCTACTCATGGGCTTGGGATGCATGCCCAACGGCGACACTCTTGCTCCAATTGCGCTACCCGCTATGCGGCTTCACTGCGCTCCTGAAGAGCCTGAGTATTTTTCTAGGCCCTATCATACAGATCCTACAACACAACAACACAAGAATAAAGACTTGTCAAATAACAATTAGTCAAAGAACATGGGATATACACACCTGAAAGCTCTGGACAGCTCTCTTGATCTCTTGATCTCTGACTCTAGTGACTTGAGGCTCTGTATCTCTACCGACAACAACCCCTGACAAGAAAAAATGATGGTTAATTACTGGATACAAGGGACTCCCCCTTCAAAAGCGTCTCTACTCTAGTAACATACCTGTTGCACCGACTTCACCTACTTCTGTCGCAACAACCAGTGCCAAGGTATTTGCACCAGTCGCGCTCATAGTTGACACAACTTCAGCCGTTGTAGGCAGCACACCTCCAGAACTCTCAGGGACTGTTGGTGTAACGACCTGGGTTAATCAGCCGAGTTGATCTTAACCCGAGTCCCTAATCCCGCTGACTCAGCTTTCCTGAGCTTGAGCGCTCAAAATCCGGTTCTTAGCCCCGACCCCTATAAACCCAAACCAAAACCGCCGGTTCATCTCTGAGTCCAAAGGCAGTGCTCCTTCCCATCTTGGAGCAATGGAGAAACCGAGACTGACTGGTGGACCCACAATATTTTCCCCTTGTTCTCTCGAGACAGATGCGCCTGAGCAGCATGTGCCATTTCAGAGCTCCCCCGCCGCGTGGCTCAACTCCTCCGACGCCCGCCGCCTCGCCCAGTCACTTGCCGTGACAGGATGGATCAGCGTGCCCTCCTCCCCAATCGCAGCGGAAGCCCCCTGCAACCATTTCTGCCTCACCTCGTCTCGCTCACGCCCTCGCCGGCCGCGCCAAGGTGCCCCGTCGCCGCTGTGGCAAAGTTTTGCCGTGCTGCGTCAGACCGCTTCGCGACCTGCACCCATCACCTTGCCCGGATCCCCGGCTGCAAGACCCAATGCCTTCCAATTTTTCCGCCCCTCCACAGTCGCGCCACCCACGAGCTCCGGCAAGTGACAGCTCCTTTTTTCGCCTCGCCAGTAATGTGCCCTGGCAAGCCGCTGTTTGCACTCGCCCGCACTGCCGCTCGCCCTACAAGTGTCTTTTCTGTAGCCTTGCTACAAGTGTCTGAGCTTAATCTTGCAAGTGTTGTTGAAATAACCATCTAAGTGCTAACTCCTGCATTTGCATTTGTGTAGAGTTACATCTCGCCGACGGCACCTACGAGCAACACCCGGCGCCTGAAGACAGAGCTGCAGCAGAGCCGCCAATCCCAGAAGCCGAAGCAGCACCAGCTGAAGACCAGTTCACCTCCACTCCGCTTGAAGGCAAGCCCCGGAGCATGCACCCAACTTTCTAAACTTGCACATGCCTTCCTTCTCATGAATGTGCATTTGCGTATAGGAGTTGTTTGCAACCATAGATGCATGACATAGTTCCTTTGATCTAAACACTAGTCAGTTGGGTCGAGTAGTGGCAATGCTTAATAGGACTCGGTAAAAGTTGAGTGATTTCCTGTCACTCGCGAGTTATAGGAGTTGGTTGTCCTCTTCTGTTTACAACTATAAGGACGATGGACGGGGCAGGGTTATGGTAACTCTTTTCGTGGTCGGCTGATTGTCCCGTCTGTTTACTGAATCTGTTAAGGACCGACAGTGGTGATGGGGAAGCCTAGTACCTGATCGAACTTAGACGTGAGCGGTTCAATCCACTATCCCTGGAACGAAGTTCCTCTGCGGCCGCACGTGGTGGCAAGTGTGGTGACAGAACGGCAGAGGCCGGGTCTGTGGAACCTTGCACCAAGGGAAGTGGGCCCGACACGGGTTAGGGAATTGATGGGGAAGGCCGACACAGGAAGCAACCTTCGGTGGTGCGCGGAAGTTGGAGAAAGACAGACCTATGGCCCTGATTTAGTAGTACAAGCAGAAAAGCAAGTAAAAATAATCCAAGCAAATCTCAAGGCCACCCAATCTCGACAGAAGAGTTACTCCGATAGGAGAAGGAGACCCCTGCAGTTTGACATTGGTGATCACGTATACCTTCGAGTCTCCCCGACCAAAGGAGTGCAACTGTTTGGAACAAAGGGATAATTGGCTCCCCGTTACATTGGTCCTTATGAGATTGTGGAAATTTGTGGACCCGTTGCTTACCGGATCCAACTCCCAGAACAGCTCTCGGCCATACATGATGTTTTCCATGTATCCCAACTGAGGAAGTGTGTCCAAGTTCCAATTGAGGTCTTGGAATAGGAGCAACTTCAAATCGAGCCCGACCTGACTTACACCGAGTATCCGACCAAGGTCCTCGACCGAAAGGAGAGACATACCCGACGGCAAAAAGTGAAAATGTACAAGATACTATGCAACAACCACACAGAGGAAGAAGCAACCTGGGAAACAGAAGAATATCTAAACAAACATTTCCGAGGTTTTCTTTCCAACCAAGGAGGTAAGGACCATACGCCCCCACTAGTTACCCTTACACCCAAATCTCGGGACGAGATTCTTTTTAAGGAAGGTAGGCTGTAACGACCTGAGTTAATTAGCTGAGTTGATCTTAACCCGAGTCCCTAATCCCGCTGACTCAGCTTTCCTGAGCTTGAGCGCTCAAAATCCGGTTCTCAGCCCCGACCCTTGAAAACCCAAACCAAAACCACCGGTTCATCTCTGAGTCCAAAGGCAGTGCTCCTTCCCATCTTGGAGCAGTGGAGAAACCAAGACTAACTGGTGGACCCGCAATCTTTTCGCCATGTTCTCTCGAGATAGACGCGCCTGAGCAGCATGCACCGTTTCAGAGCTCCCCCGTCACGTGGCTCAACTCCTCCGACGCCCGCCGCCTCGCCCAGTCGCCGACCGCGATAGGATGGATCAGCGCGCCCTCCTCCCCAATCACACCAGAAGCCCCCTGCAACCCTTTCTACCCCACGTTGTCTCGCTCGCACCCTCGCCGACCGCGCCAAGGTGCCCCGTCGCCGCCGTGGTAGAGTTTTGCCGCTGCTACGTTAGACCGCCTCGCGACCCGCACCCATCACCTCGCCCAGATCCCTGGCTGCAAGACCCGATGCCTTCCGGTTTTTCCGCCCCTCCACAGTCGCGCCACCCACAAGCTCGCTCCATGACAATACCTCCCTCACTAACCACGACTCCGGCAAGTGACAACTCCTTTTTCCGCCTCGCCAGTAATGTGCCCCGGCAAGCCGTTGTTTGCGCTCGCCCGCACCGCCGCTCGCCCTGTCACCTCGCCTGCTGCAACTTGCTTGTAGCGCCTTCCTTCCTGTCACCCACCAGTCAAATACGACGCTCGACGCGACCAGACTACACTCGCCTTCGCCAAATCTAAATCCTGGCAAAGCCGCACCTGCACCGGCCTTGTCTCTAGTGCCCAATAGCCGAAGACCCTGTCTCCAAGGCTCTGTTTCGCCGCCCATTGCCGCTCAATCGTCGCCTTGGCAACGCACTCCACCCTTTTTCTTCCCGATCTTTGTGCTGCTCGAAATCTCTCTTTCCGCGCAGCCATAAAAAGGCATACCAGAGTCCCACCGGAGTTTCCTTCACCATCGCTGTTTCGCCGCCCCTACTCTGAGCGCACTTGAGCCCTCTCGCTGAACTCTTGAGAAATTCCACTCTCTGCTCAATCCCGCTTCTCCCCAACCCACCAGCCGTCTGCTCCTCCGCGCTGTGCTAGAGCTTTCTTGTTCCCCACAAGAAGCACCGCCGTCGCCGGAGCACCGTCAAACCTCGCCGCCGCTCAAGCCTTAGTGCTTTAGTCTTTCCGCCCAAGTCTATTCCTTCCCGACCCCAAAGCTTCACCAGTAGACCTGAAGGTAAGCTGCCGACCCCTTCCGGTTCGCCCGACCCCTTTTTCCGTCTCGCCCGACCCTGTCTGTTCGCCGACCCTTATCCACCTCGCCCAAGGGCTCGGCTGTATCCTTTCCTTGACCCGAGGGTATCTGTGTAAATATCAGGGACTTCTCTGTGTTAAGTCTGAGGACCCCGACATAGTTATTCCTTAAAGTTTAAGGGTCAGATCATAAGTTTATCCTCATCCGACCCTTTTATCCTGTTCTCCACTAACTAAAGTTGAACTCCCCCACCTTTATCTTGCAAGTGTTGTTGAAATAACCGTCTAAGTGCTAACTCCTGTATTTGCATTCGTGTAGAGTTACATCTCGCCGATGGGCACCTACGAGCCTGAAGACGGAGCTGCAGCAGAGCCGCCAATCCCAGAAGTCAAAGCAGCACTAGCTGAAGACCAGTTCACCTCCACTCCGCTTGAAGGCAAGCCCCGGAGCATGCACCCAACTTTCTAAACTTGCACATGCCTTCCTTCTCATGAATATGCATTTGCATATAGGAGTTGTTTGCAACCATAGATGCATGACATAGTTCCTTTGATCTGAACACTAGTCTATTGGGTCGAGTAGTGGCAATGCTTAATAGGACTCGGTAAAAGTCGAGTGATTTCCTGTCACTCGCGAGTTATAGGAGTTGGTTGTCCTCTTCTGTTTACAACTATAAGGACGATGGATGGGGTAGGGTTATGGTTAACTCTTTTGGTGGTCAGCTGATCGCCCCATCTATTTACTGAATCTGTTAAGGACCGACAGTGGTGGTGTTCGTGATTAAGTGTTTGAAAGTACTAATCGCATACCCAGTATGGGATGGGGAAGCCTAGTACCTGATTGAACATAGACGTGAGCGGTTCGATCCACTGTCCCTGGAACGAAGTTCGCCTGCTGCCGCACGTGGTGGCAAGTGTGGTCACAGAACGGCAAATGCCGGGTCGGTGGAACCTTGCACCAAGGGAAGTAGGCCCGACACGGGTTAGGGAATTGATGGGGAAGGCCGACACAGGAAGCAACCTTCGGTGGTGCGCGGATGTCGTGAGGTTAGGTTCACCATGCATGGTTAAAGAACTCGAATCAATTCGTCTGCGTCTCACAGTTTGAGACTGCTTGATCGCTATGCTACACTGAGTAATGAAGGAGTCTGATGATGACATGGTCTTGATGATAAGCTTATATACACAATGTTGGATCTATGCTTGCTTAGTGTAAGTTGCCAATGTAGACTGGTTGATGAACCTAGAATCTGAGCTAAAACCTTGAAAGTAAGGACCTAACATAGTTGCTTTTGGCAAACAAACCCCTCAGCCAAAGAGCCTTGCATATCTAGTTTTGGTGGAGTAGCTCTTCCCACCGGTCGGTTACATCTTGTTGAGCTTAGAAGCTCAGCCTTGTTTGTGGCATCTCTTTTAAGGTGAAGTTGAAACTTCAGAGCTTGCTGCTGGCACTTGGCCACCCCAGCTCCCTCCTAGGTGGACGGTCGAGTGGGATCCTTCCTCGGATGGCGGGGAATAGGATCACTGATGTCCTGTTGGCCTCACCAGGGACATCCGACCCCGACGCTAGCTTCCGCGACGCTTTTGCCTTCTGTTGTTTTCTTTCGAACCTTGTAAAAACTCTGGTTTCAACCAGTGTGTAACAAAATTGTTAAACACCTTTGATGGATCTATTGTATTCTCTGGAACCACTCACCTTCGTGTGGGTTATGCTAACTCGGTCCTGTCAAGTGGTTAAATCGGATGAAATCCGACGGCACATCGAGTTAACTTGATTAAGGCATGAGGATCGCGTGTTAAGCAACTTAACCGTGCTTTAGTTGAGTTAATCTGAGGTGTTCCGCCACAGCTGGGCCCTCCACTGAGTGGATGACCTCCTGCAGCATGGATATAGTAGCACCTACAAGACTTGCGCCTTCGATCTCAGGTGCATCTCAGGCCCAGAGAGGGTAGTCGACGGACCAGCCTCCACCCCCATCTTGATGGGAATAATGTCTTCAGCATCCCTGGATCGATCAAGTCACGAGATTATCATCTGGCTACAGAGTACAAAAATCATCAAAATAAAATATTACACAAATCCTTACTGGGCTGATCGCGGTGGTAGACGAACACGCCTCTTTTCGACTACCATCGGTTGGATAATCGGCACCACAGGGGCCACGGGAGGAAAGTCCTCCACTCTTTCGCTAAGTCCTGAAAGAACCAAGGTTGAGACTATGTACGCACGACTACCAGAATAGACCGCGTACTCACTACCGGTAATATCCTCAGGCAACAAGGCATCAACACCTACTCCCGGTGTCTTCACAGCATTTGCCAGCTCAAAAGTCGTGGCCTCATCACCTGATGTCTTAGTAACCTGCCCGGGGGCTCCCAACTCAGGGGCTACCGGCTCGGAGGCTACCTGCTCGAGGGCTGCTAACCCCGAGTTTAACGGCGCCTCCTCCACGGGCGGCTCTTGAACAGCCGTGACACTTGTAGCTGCATCTCTAGAAATCGTAACTACTTCAGCAGAAGTAGCCTCGTCATCACCAAAGGTCAAGTCGGCGGCCTTTTCAACACACAGACTAATATCGTCAGTATTCTGCGAGTAATATGACAAAGTCAACAAGAAACTCAAAAGTACTGAAACAAATGCAATGCGCGACTATGCACCTTGGTACCTTGCGACCCATCGGGGGTCAAACCCGAAGAAGTTGCAGCATGCTAAGTAGCGGGTTTTTTCCGCACTACTCGGCATCTCTTAGCTGGAGGAGCAGAAGGGGCATCTTCAGTATTACCCTTAGCTACCTCCTTACCCTCGGAAGGCATGGGCAAGAAACCAAGCAACACCCGGGACTACAAACCACAAGACAACATTGCTACTCGAAAAGTACTACTTGTCAACAAAATCAACCGACTACATCTTCGACTACTCAAAATAAGCAAAGAGAAGCAAAAATACCTTTGTTGGTCCATACAAACTGTCAAACTGCCGAAGGACTCCCGGGAGTACTGACACTCCTTGATAGTTCCTGAATAACTTACCCAACATCGCCTCCACGTCGTCATCAGATACGTCTTCAGAAGACATACACGACAGGTCATCAAAACCCGTATACTCGAAGACTGAGTGAGCACGTTGCTACAGGGGCTGAACTCTGCACTTGAGGAAGCTGGCGGCCACATTGATCCCAGTTAACCCCAAAGTTCTTAACTCAGTAATTTGCGCCAACAAATTGGTGATCTCAGGTGTATCTTCAGGCTCAGTCACCCAGTTGTCCGCAAGTTTTGGAGCCTGGCTGGTGACTACTGGCAAGACAGGATCATGGTTGCCAATATAAATCCACCTCTTCTTCCAATTACCGTGGGAATCAAGCAGATCATACTTGAAATACGCACTCGAGTTCCTCAACTAAAACCCATCCCTTCCAAAGACTTCTGTCCTAGTTGCGCTGGGTTGTGGTTTACACCGAAATAATTTTCTAAACAGATCCAGACTAGGCAGAACACCCAAGTACACTTCACACAAGTGTACAAAGATAGCCATATGCAACACACCATTTGGATTCAAATGGACTAGCTGAAGATTATAGTACTCAAGAATACCTCTGAAGAAGTCAGAGGTAGGCACCGCCAGGCCTCTTTCAACAAAGTGAGCCAGCATCACCATCTCCTTCGGGTGCTCTTTGAATTGCCACGCATTCCCATATGTGGGCCTCTACTCAAGCTCAACCCTTGGTTGAAGAAGCCTTGCATCAACCAAGGCCTGAACCGTCGGCTCCTTCATCACAAAATGCTGCTAGGTGACTCCAGGAGGTGGCGGCGTAGTCTGGTTCGTCGGGCCACACTTAGGCGCCGGCAACTCAACTTGCTAGTGGTCGCGGCCTCCCCTTGAATCTTCTTAGGTATATTGCCCATATTCTTGATATGCATCAACTAATCTTGAGGAAAAATGGGGGAGAAAAAGGCCACAACGATTTCCCTTCAAAAGATCGGGCGGGGCAACAATGGTAGCGGTGGCGCAAACAGGAGCAGTGGCAGCACAAACAGGAGCAGCGGTGCTAGGGTTGCAAAAGAGCGCAAATTGCAAGATTTGCTACAAATAGGCGTACCAACAATTAGTGCTAGGCCCCCCTATTATATCCGCAAAACTTCTGGATTCCACCCGTTAATCAAGCAACGGTCAAATATGACTCAGATTTACCACCATTTAGTGTCCAACGGCTACTCTGACCAAGACATTGATCCCTTCACCGACTACAAGTAGTCGTCAAAGTGCTCGGGGGCTGCATATATCGTACCTGTTGAATAAAAGCTTTCTTTTTTCTAAAGACTAAGTCAAAGCAAAATTACAAGTTTGACCCTCAGCCTGATTCTTCGACTCAACCTAAGGCTCGGCGGCTATTCCATATGGAGTGCGATTATCATTGCACTACCATATAAAAAAGTTTCAAGGCGAAGACTACTCAAAGCAAACATTGGGAACTACTAAGAGTACCTTCCAGTCACGAGACAGTTTCGATACTCAAAGATTGGCCTGAACATGAAGTACTCAAGGAGCACCAGGAAGAATTCGGGCGACATCTTCAAGCACTCAGAGTTGTTCCTCTCGACTACAAAGTACTCGGGGGCTTGTCGGTTAGGCACCCCTGGGCCCACCAGAAGACTTGTACGAACCCACTCAAGGGAACATACCCGAAACCTACTCGGACATGAAGACTATTTTGCAGGGCGCGTAGGATTCATGGACTCCCTAAAGACTAGTCGGATCAAAAGGAAACTACTCTACCGAGTTAGAGTAGGACTCTGTAACGTACTCGACTAGAACTTGTACACAATCTGCCCTGTAACCCTGCTCCCCTGACTATATAAGGGCGGGCAGGGACCCCCTCCAAACAACAAGTACAACTCGACACAAGTTCAATACAATCAACACACTGGAGTAGGGTATTACGCGATCTAGCGGCCCGAACCTGTCTACATCGTGTTCCTTGCATCACCATCGACTCCTTGATTCTCGATGACACCTACCGCACAAAAGACCACCTTGGGTACTCCCTAGGCGGGTTGCCGGTCTAAAACACCGACAGCCACCCACTCCTCCACCACCACACCCTCGTCCTCCTCCTCCTCCTTGTCATCGACGTCCAAGTTCTGCTCGACGTAGGTTTCATTGTTGTCATCGTCATCCTCCTTCTCGTACTCAGCCTCCTCATCGTAAGAGTACCTGGGAGGCTCAAGTACAATGGAGGGCTAGTATGAGGGGTCCGACTCATAATACGGTGGCCCACCGTACTTGATAGGGCTACCATCCTTATCTGAGGAGTAGTTCAAAGGAAGAGAAGAAGCAATCGAAGAAGAAACCATGTTTTCTGGAGGAAGAGAATGTGGAGGCAAGACAATGGAGGGGTTGGTTAGCACAGGAGGAGAGTACTCGTATATTAATGGCTCTCAATTGCCAAGGCAAAGCAGAAGGGTCGCATCGGGAGATAGGGGATGAAAAATGGCAAGACGCACGTTGATGTTTAATAATATAACAGTCTTTTGCAAGTGAATAACACTGAAATCACGGTGAATTCTAGTAGAGAAATAAAGAACTAAATAGAATTTGCGAGTACTAGAACATGGAGAGATAAACGATCAACATCATTGCAAATATAAACGATCTACATAATCTCCCTAGGGTTGCCCAGTGTAACAACCTAGCTTAATTAATCCATGTTTAAGTCTTAAACAAGTCATTAGTTCTTAAAGAAGAACTTTGGCAAGAATATAGGCAAGTGAAAGTACATTTTTGGCCCTCACACGCTTAAACGCTGCCCAAACAGTAACTTTAATTTTTTCTTAGTATCTTAAAAATCTGTCCAACTAAGAGTTGTAGAACTCAACTTTCCTAACAACTTTTATTTTTGGTGTTTTTCTTGGATCTTAGCAGAAGCCCTTCAAAAACCCAAAGTACAAATCTGTCTTATTTTGTTTTAAAACAGGCAAAGTCCAAATTTTGGGGCTTGCTCTTTCGAAATTTCTAATATGAACTCAAGCTGAGCTCTATACCAAAGTTTTAGAGCTTCAGGACCTTAACAACTTTAACAACTTTGCTTTAAGGAGTAAGTTCTAAATCTACCCTGAAAGCCTTCAAAATCCCGGTCAAAGTCACCTAGTTTGGTCAACCCAGCCTCTTCGGCAATCCAGGCCAAGTCTGGAAATCAGCCCAATCTGGCACCTTAGTGCGGGTTTATCTCTTAAGAGTTGAACTGAACATCAGAAAAATCCTTTATAAGAGTTTAAGAACTAAGTTTCTACAACAACTTTGTTAATGGGACCCAGGTCCAATTCGCCTCCGAAGCTTTTCATAACGGCAGCTCACGCCAGCTAGAACACCCTGGAAACCTGTCAAGCCGCCGTTTTTCTCTAAGTCCCGGAACTCGGCGTTCCTCCAAACTTTGGATTTTTGGATCTCTGATTCCACCACGATTTTGAACTTGGTTCAAATACAAAAGTTGGACTTTGGTCTGTGGACTACAACTTTTGTAAAGGGAGTTAATGTGGTGCGGTTCGAGAATTGGAAGATCTAGGCGCTTGAAGACACGCCCGTCGAAGAGATCCCGCGAATCCGTCAGCTCAGGGCACGCCAGAGCACGCGCACCGGGTGCCCAAAGCGCCACCGCTGCGTGGCTTGGCCTCACCGGCAACGCCGCCTCGCCCAGTCGTCGGCCGCAACAAGATGGGTCAACGCGCCCGTTCCCCTGTCGCGAGTGACGTCGCCCTGCCGCCTCTCTGCCCCGTCTCGTCTCGCCCAAGGCCTCACCGGCCACACCTGGCGCTCTGCCCGCAGCCCTGCCGCTGCCCCGGCCACTACACGGCCGAACCGGCTATCGCTGCGCCTGGTGCTGCCTTGCCTCCCGCGCACAATCCACCCCACCCGGATCTCCGGCCGCGCCCCCTGCACCTCCCGGCCCTTCTGACAAGACCGCTAGTCGCGCTGCCCGCTTGCGCCCCGCAACGCCGCCGCCTCTGCCAACCGTCGCACAGGCCGAGACAACTCCTCCCCCACCTCGCCAGTAGCGTGCCCTAGCAAAGCCGCTCGTCCCGCGCACGCTTGTGTCACTTCGCTCGCCCTGTCACCTCGCCTGCCGCGCCTCTCCTTTCCCCTCTGTCCACCAATGGCGTCGTCACCATCAAGGGTTGTGATAGCACGCGCCTGCTCTTCTCCGGCCCACTGGCTAGCCGTGAGTCCCCGGCACCTATAAAAACCCCGCCGGTGCGACCGCGCTCCCCTTCGCCTCCCTCTCCGCTCTAGCTAACCCTGCCGAGACCCTCACCGCTCGCCAAAGCTCCACCACCGCAAGCTCCTCTGCTCCGCGCTCACACACCGCTGCATGAGCTCACCGTGGAGTTCCCCCTTCCGCTCAACCCAGTGCCTTGCCGACACCACCAACCACTTCGCCTTCCTCTCGCGCAGCTCTAGAGCCTACTTGTTGCCTGCGAAGAGCACCACCGCCGCCGGAACACCGTCGGACTTCGCCACCACCCGAAGCTTCCCGCTCTTCCGCGGTTCCACCCCGACCAAGCCTTCCTATCGCCCCAACCGCTTCAAAACAGCCCAAGGTGAGCTTGTAAGCTCTCACGGCCACTCATCATCCCAAGGCTGCCGGCGCATCGCCGGGATTTTGCCCGCCCGCCGCCGTGCGCCGCCGAGCACCCAATTGCAATTGGGAAAGTTGAATCAGGGGCCTTAATGTTAAAACCTAGGACCTTTGCGCGATTAAACCCTAGACCTAGGGGCTAGTCCGGAAGTTTGCTGCGGCTTATCTTTTTAAAATCGACAGAATATATGTTTAACTTTGGAAATTCATTAAAATTCGTAGAAAATTCAGAAAAATGTCAAACCACTTTTGCTAGACTCAGTATAAAGTGTAGTTTCGAATAAAAATACTTTTGGTATATGTCACTACTGGAATTAATGTTATATGTTTTAATTCTTGTTTAAGCCATTTAAATCATAGCAAATCATAGAAAAATGATAAAAAGTTAAACCCAACTCTCAAATGTTTGTTTTAGACAGTAGAAGCTTGGAAAAATGTTTGGAGCCCAGCTTAGATGTTAAATCTCTATTTTAGTTTTACCATGAGAATCTAAGCTTGTTTTTGCCTTTTTACATAATAATTAAACTAGAACTGAGAAAAATATGAAACCTTTTGGTTTAAGTTAGTGGTGTAACGTAAATTCTGGGAAAAATATGAAAACCACCAGAAATAAATAGGTGTACCACTTTCCTATTTAGAGAAGAATAAATAGGGTAAATGCATAGAAAAAGATACCCTTCGCTAAAAATTGTGAGAAATTCACCAGAAGCTCTGTTCCACCTCTGGAACCTGCTGTTGAAATTTCATGACTGGTTTCTTAAGGTCGCTGCTATAAAAACTGTTAAATACAAGCTACCTTAAGGTAATAAAGGTAATATTGGAAGAGATACAAAAGAACATTAAGAAATAGGATAACTTTTCGATCTAAAGTTTAATAAAGTGGAGATGTATATATGTACACAATCGCCATCAAATCAACCCCCGGCTTGTACCACACCCCACCTGCTTGTACCACACCCCATCAAATCTTGTTTAGGTGAATGTGGCCATGATATAACTTCTTCTCCTTAAGCTTTAACTCGTGTTTGCATCCTATGAAAAAAGTTAGGAATTTAACTTGATGCATTGCATTTTGTGTAGAGCTGAACCTCGCAGACGGAACTTACGAGCTTCACCCGGGCCAGAAGGAGCCGTAGCGGAGCCGCTGCCCGTCGGAGCCGAACTCGAGCAAGCCGAAGACCAGTTCGCTACCTCCCTACGTGAAGGCAAGCCCCAAAGCATAAATTCCTATGTTTTAATTACTTGCAATAAATTTGCTTGCTTGGTTGTGCATTTACATTTTTAGGGATTGATTGAAACCATAGATGCATGAACTAGTGCCCTTTAATCTGAACACTAGTATGATAGGCCGAGTAGTTGCAATGCTTAATAGGACTCGGTAAAAGTCGAGTGATTGACTGTCACTCGCAAGTTGTAGGAGTTGTTTGCTTTCCTTTTGTTACAACTATAAGGACGATGGACGGGGTAGGGCTCTGTGAACTATTTTGGTGGTCGATAGATTGCCCCGTCTGTCTACATGAAATTGGACTAGGGTTGAGATTTGATAGTGTTCGTGATCATGTGTTTGAAAGTACTAATCTCATACCTAGTATGGGATGGGGAAGCCCAGTACCTGATTGAACCAGGATGTGAGAGGTTTGTTCCACTTTCTCTGGAATGGAGTTCCCTTGTGGCCGCATGTGGTGACAAGTGCGGTCATAGAACGACAGAGGCTGGGTCTATGGAGCCTTGTACCAAGGGAAGTAGGCCCGACACGGGTCTGGGAATTGATGGGGACGGCTGACAAAGGAAGCGACCCTTCGTGGTGCACGGATATCGTGGGATTATGTTTGCCATGCATGGTTAAGAAATTCGAATCGATTCGTCTACCTCTCACAGTTTGGGACTGCTTGATCGCTATGCTACACTGAGTAAGAATGTAACTTGTTGATGATATTAATATTAATGCATGTCATAAATTGTTTGGAAACTATGCTTGTTTAGTATAGTTGCTAACTTAGATGAGTAAATGAACTTAGAACTTATGGCTAAAATATTGAAAGTAAGGATCTACTCTAGTTGCTTTTGGCAAAAATAAATCCCAGAGCCAAAAAGCTTACATGCCTAGGTGTTGGTGGATTAGTACCACCAGTCGGTTAAGTCCTGTTGGGTGTAGTCGCTGAGCCTTGTTGTGGCATCTCTCTTTCAGGTGATGTTGACACCTCTGAGCTTGCTGCAAGTGGCACTTGGCCTCCCCAATTTACTCCTGGGTGGACGGTCGAGTGGGGTCCCTCCTCGGACAGCAAGGACCGAGATCATTGATGTCATGATCGGCTTCGTCATGATGTCCGGCAACGATGTTAGCTTCTGTTTGTTTATTTTTGCTGCTTAAACTCTGCAACTATGTTTGAATTTTGAACTCAATGTTGTAATAATCTTGCTACATTTGTTTAATTTGGATGATCTATTGTAATCTCTAGAACCACTCACCTTCATGTGAGCTATACTTTCTCGGTCCTGTGAAGTGGTTTATCGGATGAAATACAGTGGTCTGCCGAGTTAACTTGATTAAAGTACATGATCGCGTGTTAAGCAACTTAATTGTGCTTTAGCTAATCCGATGGTCTGCCGAGTTAACTTGATTAAAGTACATGATCGCGTGTTAAGCAACTTAATTGTGCTGTAGCTAAGTTAATTTGGGCGGTTCCGCCACACCCAGGGACTCCTCGTCACCGACCTTGAAGATGTTGAAGCGACTGACGTGGCAGAAGATGACGACCTCGTTCCACCAGTGCCAGGTGTGATTGTGAAGGCGGTCAACATCCTGGAAGGATGGAATCACGGTGAAGACAAGCTTGGAGGCATTATCTTTTGCCATCTTGAAGTTGCGATGGCCCAGCGAAGCGCCGATTGTTCACGTTTCATAGCGTCAACTAATGAAGATTTGTCGTGTGGATTCTCAAATGGCCTAACTCGCAAGACATAGGGAGTTTATATTGGTTCAAGTGACTTGCCCTACATCCAATTTGTGGTGCATTTCTTTATTCCTGGGCTCGAGAGCTCAAGTTTGCAGTAGGGAGTTACAAACAATCGGTCGAATCCCTTCTCTAGGATCCTCCCATGTCCTTATATATGCAGGCCGTGGGGGTTACACTATTAGTGGTTGAAGGGTTTCTGTTCAATCAGGCACCTTCGGCTCGACTTGTTGTGATGGGTCCAATCCTTCGGTCGGGGTGCCATGTTGCTTCCACTCTAGTCAACCCGCCTTTCGGGGCCCACACCCGGGCTGCCTTGGTCGTCAGGTTCAAGCCTCACGCGTGCCCAAGGGCGACGCTTGCCCCAAGTCACATCATTTGACGCCATAATGATGGTAAGTGGGGAATGGGCGTGTGTGCCTTACTGGAGGTCACCCGATCAGTGCTACAATGCCGTTCTCGATTGGGGGTTTTTGTCCTGGTGTGGTTGTCTTTGCCTTTCCTAGCACGAAAAATGTTGTGCCCAATTAGCTCATCTGCATTCTCTTGCCTTAGCCCATGTGGGCACTCGGGTTGCGGCCGTCTCGTTGAGCAGGCCTAGCTACGCCTTAGGATCGTGTTAGACCTGGCCCATCATCTTGCCTGGGCCTCCATGTGGCGTCTTGGACCTTCTTAGCAGCCAGTTCTTCTTGATGTCAGGGCTCTAGCCCTGTGCCTTGCTGACCAGTCGGGCGAAAACTACGGCAGGCCTCCGCTCGACTTGGCAAGCCGGGATCCTTGGTTTTACTTTTATTTTTTTAGGAAGCAGTTTAGGGTATCCTTGATCTTGATACCCATTAGTAGCCCCCGAGTGTTTCTCCAGACTGGAGGATAGGGAGAGATTGGCGGCTACGTGCGTTTTTCACGACACTCTCCTGCTGTTGTTTAATATATACTTTCGGCAGGTCGTCAGGCCCAACACATCCTTATTTATTGCTGCTGGGTCATGATGGGATAGCTTCCCGCACCGCGTCTTGTTGGAGCAGGTCATATTCCTTGTGACCGGCCACCTTTCTTGCCCAGGGGGGTCAAAGAGCCCACTATTCCTACATCGCCACCCTTGGGGTTAGTGCGGTTAAGGGGACCCCCTCAGGTCTATGCACCACAATGGTTGGCTATAAAAGAGGAAGAGCGGCGTCCTCCCTTTCATGCCCACCTTAGTGTTCGAAGAGGATAATGCTTGACCTCCTGGTGGGGGTCCCACCCGCGGACTACGCGTGTGGTGCTTCCCTAGGTGCTAGGAGAACGTCAGCGAGCGGAGGGCCGTTCGAAGGCGTGCAACGGAAGCGGTGTGGCTAGTGCCGGGTCGGCTTCCATGTTGCCTATGGTGCTGTAACAACCTGGATTATTTAAGATGAGTTTAATCTAAGACAAGTTCCCTAATCTGGTTGACTCAGCTTTTCTTGAGCTATACCGGCTAAGTCTAGTTTTCAGCCCAACCTAACGCCTTAGGGAGGGTTTATCCTTGGAAAGATGAGCTGAATATCACGAATCCTTTTTAGAAGTTGGAGAACGAAGTCCCTGCCTTAGCTTTGTTAATTGGACCTTGCTCCAATCCATCTCCGAAACTTCCCAAATCTATAGTTCAAATCAACCCCAACCCCTGAAACCCAACAAACCGCCGTTTGTTCTAAGTCCCGAAATCAGTGTTCCTCTGAACTTTTGAGCTTTGGATCTCCGAATCCACTACATCTTCGAACTCGATCCAATTACAAAAGTTGGACCTTGGCTGGTGTTCTACAACTCTTGTTAAGGGAGTCAAAGTGGTGTAGTTTGGAAATCGGGAGATCAAGAGGCTGGAAGATAGACCCAGAAAAGGATCCCGCGGATCTCTTAGGCCAAGAGCGCCAGAGTGTGCGTGCGCCCTATTTCAGAGCGCCGCCGCCGCGTGGCGTGACCTCACCGGCGAGCGCCACCTCGCCCAGTCGCCGGCCGCGACAAGATGGATCAGCGCGCCTCTTTCCCAATCACGCGTAGAAGCACCTGCAGACTTCTCCGCCCCGTCTCGTCTCGCCCGAGACCTCGCCAGCCGCACTAGGCGCCCTGCTGCCACTGTGACCAAAGATTGGCCGCTGCCGCGCCAGTCCGCCTCACCTCTCGCGCGCATCTCCTCACCAGGATCCCCAGCTGCACCGCAACGTCTTCCAGCTTTTCCGTCGTACCTCAGTCGCGCTGCCCACGCGCGCGCCCGCGACGATACCATCTTCGCCAACCACCGCGCAGGCAGTGACAACTCCTTTTCCCCCGTCTCGCCCGTCGTGTGCCACGGCAGAGCCGCTAGTCCGTGCATGCTCGTGTTGCATCGCTCGCCCTATCACCTCGCTTGCAGCGCCCTTGCCTGCACTGCCCCATTCCTCCCTCTTGTCAGCTGATACCGAGCCGCCGCAACCAATCCAACGCTTGACACGACCAGGCACACGCTCAACCTCACCAGCCCTTCCGTCCGGCAGAACTGTGCCTGCCTAGCGCTGTCTTCTGTGCCCAATGCCGTAAGATCCATCCCCGGACCTCTGCTTCACCGGCCAATGGAGACGCCCACCAATCGCTGCTGAGGCAGAGCACTCCTTCTCCCTCGATCTTATCCTCACGCTGCTCAAGCTCGTTCACTTCCGCGCAGCTATAAAAGGGGTACCAGAGCCTCTTATCGAAGTTCCCTTCACCATCTTTGCCCTTGCCGAACCCTCCTCTGTTTCCTGATCAAGCGCTGCCGCATAAGTTCTTTGAGGAACTCCCCCTCTCCGCTCAACACCCGCCTTTCCAACCCCACCAGCCACTTGCTTCCTTCGCGCTGTGCTAGAGCTTACTTGTTGTCCACAAGAAGCACCGCCGCCGCTAGAGCACCGCCAGACCTCGCCGCCGCCCGAGCCTTAACGCCTTTCATCATTCCGCCTGAGCTTGCTTCCTCCCGACCCCAAGACTTCGTCAGTAGGCCCAAAGGTAAGCTGCCAACCCTTGTCCATCTCACCCGACCCTGCCTGTTTCACCCGACCCCTGTCCGTTTCGCCCGACCCCTGTCCGTTTGGCCCGACCCTGCCCACCTCGCCCGAGGGCTCTGCTGTATCCTTTTCTTTTGACCGAAGGTATCTATGTAAAATTTTGGGACTTCTCTATGTTAAGTCTGAGGACCCCGCTATAGTTATCCCTTAGGTCTAAAGGGTCAAATGGTAAGTTTTTCCTAGGCCGACTCTTTTATCTTGCTCTAAATCAACAAAAGTTTGGGAAATTCATCTTAAATCAAGGAAAAATCAGAAAAATGTGAAATCACTTGGGTTGGAGTCCTCTTTCTGAGTGGAATCCAATAAAGTGGATTTCACACTTTTCCTGTAGTTTTGCTATAGTTTCTGGGCTAAATCTTGCAAGTGTTGTTGAAATAACCGTCTACGTGTTTTAACCCCTGCATTTTCATTCCGTGTAGAGCTAAACCTTGCTGACGGCACGTACGAGCTGCACCCGGTGTCAGAAGACGGAGTTGTAGCCAAGCTGCCGCCTGCAGGAGCTGAAGCTGAGAGCGCCGAAGACCCGTTCGCTTCCACCCCACTCGAAGGCAAGCCCCGGAGCATAACCCATTCTTTCTAAACTTGTGCATGCCTTCATCTGTATGTATGTGCATTTACATTACAGGAGTTGTTTGAAACCATAGATGCATGACTTAGTTCCCTTGATCTGAACACTAGTATGATAGTCCGAGTAGTTGCAGTGCTTAATAGGACTCGGTAAAAGTTGAGTGATTCCCTGTCACTCGCGAGTTATAGGAGTTGCTTGTTCTCCTTTGTCACCACTATAAGGATGGTGGACAGGGCAGGGCCTGGTGAACTATTTTGGTGGTCGGTGGATTGCCCCGTCTGTCTACATGAAATTGGTTAAGGTTGGAAAGTGTTGGTGTTCGTGATCAAGTGTTTGAAAGTACTAATCTCATACCTAGTATGGGATGGGGAAGCCTAATACCTCATTGATCTAGGGCATGGCTTATACCCCTGCTGTCCCTGAAACGAGGTTCCCATGGTGCATCATGTGGGTGCTAGTGTGGTCACAGTACGGCAAGAGGTCGAGACTGTGGAGCATTGCATGCCAAGGGAAGTTTGGACCTGACACACGCCTGGGAATTGATGGGGACAGCCGACACAGGAAGCGACCCTCTGTGGTGCGCGGATGTCGTGAGATTAGGTTAACCATGCATGGTTAAGAAATTCAAATCGATTCGTCTGCCTCTCACAGTTTGGGACTGCTTGATCGCTATGCTACACTGAGTAAAGATGGAACATGATGATGATATTAATCTTGATGCTTGTTCTTTAAATTGTTTGGAAACTATGTTTGCTTAGCATAAGTTGCTAATGTAGACTGGTTAATGAACTTAGAACCTGAGCTAAAATATTGAAAGTAAGGACCTACTGTAGTCACTTTTTGGCAAAGCAAACCCCTCAGCCAAGAGCCTTGCATGTTTAGAAGCCGGTGGAGTAGATCCCACCGGTCGGTTAAGTCTTGTTGAGCTTAGTAGCAAAACCTTGCTTGTGGCACATCTTTCAGGTGATGTTGAAACTCCTGAGTTTGCTGCTATTGGCACTTGGCCTCCCGCCTGGGTGGACGGTAGAGTGGGTTCCCTCCTCGGACGGTGAGAATAGGGATCAATAATGTCTTGATCAGCCTCGTCCGACCCTAGCGCTTACTTCCGTGGTTTATCTTTTTCCGCTGCTTAAGAACTCTGTAAAAATTTGATTTTCGAACCAGTGCTGTAAGAAATTATTGAACTTGATTTATTTTGGATGGTGTGTTGTATTCTCTGGAACCACTCACCTTCGTGTGAGCTCTGCTATTTCGGTCCTGTGTAGTGATTTTATCGGATGAAATCCGACGGATTGCCGAGTTAACTTGACTAAAGCATGTGATCACGTGTCAGGCAACTTAATCGTGGCTTCGCCAAGTTAATCCGAGCGGTTCTGCCACAGGTACTGTTGGCCATCTCATTGGTGCTATTGGCCAGCTCATCAGAGAGATGGCTTGTTGTTCTGATATATCGGAGAGATGGCTTGTTGTGCTGATATCAGTAGCCGATCCATAGTTGCCTGGGCGACCATGGGTGCCATTCTTGCGGATGCTGATGCTCATTCTGGTATTGCCCTAGATGGCTCCTCGTTGCCGACCCGCGCTTCCGACCGGTGGCCTAGTTGAGCGATGGGGACCTTTCCTAGATCTTTTTCCAACCTTCGTCTGCCTCCTCTGTGGTGGCCGAGTTAAATGCTTTGTTTTGAGTCTGCTCAAAGCAAGCTTCCCCGATTCTTGTGCGTGGGTTGCTGATGCTAGCAGAAGGTCAGCGAGGTGCTTTGCTGCCTTGTTCCACCAGAGTTGTAGCACCAGCACCCGTTTTCTTGCCTCATCGCCTAGCGGGCGGTGATGGCCATGTTTGTATATGTAAACGGCTCCACCTTTCATTGAATGAATGTGTTTTTGAGGCATCTTTTTGTTTCTTTTGTTGGCTGATTGGTTTCTGTCTACTAAAGTGTGCTTACAATCGGTCCGCGTTTCCCTTGGTGGGGGTGAACTTTGAGCTCCGAATGGCAAATTCCTCGATGGTCGCATGCCACGCTCGTTTTGAGTTTCAACATGATAGTTTGAACTAGGTCTAGATTTCCTTCCGTGGTAACCCTAGCTGATAGGAACTCGCTAGGGTTTGTTCCCTATCTTTTGATAAGAGGGCATGGGATATATTGGTGGATGGAGATGACATTCATGGCCCGACTATAGCCTTCCAAGGATGTTGCGCCTTAGCAACTGATACATCACCTCCAATGGCTGCCGTGATCTTGTGGAGCGCATCACCCGACCACTAGGGCACTCGTCCTGCAAGCAATCGAAGAACTAGCAAGAACAAGTATAACAAGTACTGAATTTATTAGGTGAAGATGAATGTTTCAAACTCAATCTCAATAATGATGGGGTTCCGAAGGCAAGAAGACGGGCGGCTGATCCGGCACGCGCGCTAACAAACAACTAGCAAAAGCTAAACTTAATCAAAACAAAATCCAACCATTCTTGGTGGCAGCTAAGGGGTACGTGAAGGTGGGAGGACGACCACCAGGGTGTTGGGGTCATGCTCCAACCCTAGGACGCATCCCTAATAGACCCAACTTCATACACGGCCCATTGGGCCAAAATAAGGCGACGCAGCACCTTTGGATAGAAAACCTTTCGGTAATAATTTATTCATTGCGGCTGCCTCAGAAAATATATATACCTGAGTCTAGATCATATGAAAATAGACTTCATAAGGATTCCATGAAGTGCTTGAACAACCCAATCCGAGTCCGTATGCGACCGTGGTGACCGTCACAAGTTGGTGCTGTCCTGCAGTCCGAATCCAGCCTGTGCGAATCCTTTTCCCTTTTTGTCTTCTCCCTTGTTCCAAACCAAAACAAGAGTGCATACGTCTCCATGATCTACATATGATGGATAGGAACTCAAGAGTGAACTTACTTGATGATTAAGTTGATGAGCACGGACGCGAGCAATAGGACATTGATGGTGATGTCCTCATCATCCTCCCCTTCTTGCATTTGAGTCATCCCCGACTCGAGCTCTTCTTCTTCTTCCAAATATGGCTTCAAATCTGCAATGTTAAATGTGAGACTAACCCCAAAATCTGCAGCCAGATCAAGCTTATATGCGTTATCATTATGTGGCGGATCCACTTCGGATCTACTTGGTTAGACATGATTCAGCCGCCTGATACGCGACGCTCATGCCTAAGCCAAGTAAACACGAAGTGCCGTCGGATATTCCTCCGATTTAACCACTTGAACAGGACCGATTTAGCAGACTCACATGAAGGTGAGCGATTCCAAAGAGTACAACAAGTCCACCGAATTAACAACTTACCCACTTGGTTGGTTATGAAATAACATCAAAGTTTTACAAGGTTTTCAGAAAGACAAAAGAAAATAAAACCACTAGCGGAATCAATCGTCGTGGGTCGGACGTCCTGGTGAGGCCAGCCGGGACATCACTGATCCCTCTCCTCACCGTCCGAGGAGGGATCCCACTCAACCGTCCAACCCGGAGGGAGCTGGGGTGGCCAAGTGCCAGCAAGAGAAGGGTCGGGGGCAGCAACCTCACCTGAAAAACAGGAGCCACAACAAGGTTGAGCTACTAAGCTCAACAAGACTTAACCGACAGGAGTAAAACTACTCCACCATACTAGACATGCAGGGCTTTTTGGCTGGGGGTTTGTTTGCCAAAAGCACTAAGTAAACCCTATTTTCATGTTTTAGCTTCGGTTCTAGGTTCATTAACCGATCTAGGTTTTGCAACCTATTCTAAGCAATCATAGAACCCAAACAAGGTATATATATATCAACAAATCCATGTCATCATCAGATTCCTCATTTACTCAGGGTGACATAGCGATCAAGCAGTCTCAAACTGTGAGAGGCAGACGAATCGATTCGAGTTCTTTAACCATGCATGGTGAACCTAACCTCACGACATCCGCGCACCCGGAGGTCGCTTCCTGTGTCGGCCTTCCCCATCAATCCCCTAACCCGTGTCGAGCCCATTTCCTTTGGTGCAAGGTTCCACAGACCCGGCCTCTGCCGTTCTATGACCATGCTTGCCACCACGTGCGACAACCAGCAGGGGAAACTCCGTTCCAAGAACAATGGAGCGACCGCTCACGTCTAGGTTCAATCCGGTACTAGGCTTCCTCATCCCATACTAAGTATGAGGCTAGTACTTTCAAACACTTGATCACGAACACCACCACTGTCGGGCCTTAGCAAGTTTTCATAGACAGACGGGGCGATCATCCGACCACCAAAGAGTTACCCAAAACCCTGCCCCGTCCATCGTCCTTATAGTTGTGACAGAAGGGTAGACATCCAACTCCTACAACTCGCGAGTGACAGGAAATCACTCGACTTTTACCGCTTCCTATTTAAGCAAGCAGCTACTCGGTCCAACAGCGAGTGTTCAAAACATGGGGAGCTAAGTCATGCATCTATGGTTCCAAACAATTCCTATACGTAAATGCAGAAGCATATTACAGAAGGCATGCGCAAGTTTGGAAAACAACAAAGGGTTTTCATGCAACCGGGGCTTGCCTTCGAGCAAGGAGGAAGAGAACTGCTCGACTTCGGGGGTGGCTTCGGCTTATGGGGGCAGGAGCTCAGCTACAGCTTCATCTTCTGGCGCCGGGTGTAGCTCGTAGAAGCCGTTGGCGAGGCGCAGCTCTACACGAATGCAATGCAAGGGTTAGCATAGACGGTTATTTCAACAGCAACACTTGCAAGTCTGAGCCTAGAAACTCGCGACAAAGAGCAGGAGGGTGTGGAGGTTCAAGGAAGCTGGTGGAGATCAAGAGGTAAGGGTTGGAAAGGAACCTATGATCTGATCCTTAAACTAGAGGATTCGGTATGCTAGGGATCCTCAGACTCAACGCTGAAGGGTTCCCAAGTTTTACACATACACCCTCGGGTTGAAGAAAAAGATCACAGCCGAGCCCTCGGGCGAGGCGGATAGGGGTCGGTGGAACAGATAGGGTCGGGCGAGACGGAACCGGGGTCGGGCGGATAAGAGGGGTCGGGCGAAGCGGGCTGGGGTCGGCAGCTTACCTTCTTCCTACAAGGAAAGCTTGGGGTCGGGAAGAAGCAGACTTGGGCGGAGGGACTAAGGCTTTGAACAACGGCTAAGTCCGGCAGTGCTCTGGCGGCGGCGGTGCTTCTTGTGGATCACAAGTGAGCTCTTACGCAGCATGGAGGAGCAAGCGGCTGGGTGGCTTGGGGAAAACGGAGGGGAGCGGAGAGGAGAGTTCCTCAGGAGTTTAGCGGGTGGCGCTAGGAGTTTGAGCAGGGAGCAAGAGAAATGGCTGAAGGCAGCAATGGCGGAGGGAACTCCGGCGGGCTTGCGCATTCCCTTTTATAGCTGCTGGGATGAGGAAGGGAAGTGGCGCGGAAGAGAGAAGGGGAGCGGCGCGAAGGCCGGGGAGAAGCAATGGAGTGCTGTGCCGGGGCGGCGATTGAGCGACGAGGGTGGTGGTGCAGGACTTTGGGGATGACGCCAGCGGTCATTGGGCTCTAGCGTCAGGGCGGCGCAGGAGCGGGTATGCCGGTGGTTGAGATATGGCGGAGGCGGGCGTCGCCGTGCGGTAGATTTGATAGAAGCGACCGGTTAAACGGCGCTAGAATCGAGGGCGCACAGGTGAGAAGACAGGGAGCCGCGGGCACGCGGGCGAGCGCGGAGCAATCAGATTGTCGAGCGGCTTCTGACAGGGCGGGGAAAGGAGCTGTCGCTGCCGTGGTCGGGGTTGGCGAAGGAGGAATCCTCGTGTAGCGACGACCAGGCGGCGCGACTGTGCTCAAAGTGACGGAAAAGACGGGCGACATCGGGCTCTGCGGCCGGGATGTGGTGATGTAATGATGGGCGCGGGAGGCGAGGCGCTGCAGAAAGGTTGCAGAGGGGCTTCCGCTGCCATTGGGGAAGGGGGCGCGAGAATCCATTCGGTTGCGAGCCAGAGACAAAGCTGAGCGGCGGGCGTCGGAGAAGATGAGCCACGCGGCGGGGAGACTCTGAAATGGGCATGCAACTCGAGTGCGCCGGTCGCGGAAGATCTGGGGGAAAAAGATCTCGCGGGTCCACTGGTCGGATAGAACAGACGTTTGGGAAAGACTTAGAAGGATCCGACGGTGAGCTGGGTGTTGGCAGGGTCGGAACCGAAGCAGAGAGGGGAGGGGTCGGGTCTCAGGGGTCGGGACCGGTTGGAAGGTTGGACACTTAGGCGCGGAAAGCTAGACAGGTGATCAGGAGCTTGGATTAAGATTAACTGGGAAGATTTGGGGCCGGTCGTCACAGCCTACCCCTCTTAAAAGAATCTCGTCCCGAGATTCAGGCATCAGAAGGGGGTGTGCCGTTCTTACCTCCTTGACGAGATAGAAAACCTGGGAAGCGCTTGTTCAGATATTCATCTGTTTCCCATGTTGCTTCATCTTCAGTGTGGTTTCTCCAGAGGATCTTGTACATTTTTACCACTTGGCGCCGGGTATGCCTTTCTTTCTGGTCAAGAACTCGGTCTGGGTACTCGGCGTAGGTCAGGTCGGGCTCTATCTGAAGCTGCTCTTGCTCTAAGATCTCGGTTGGAACTTGGACACATTTCTTCAGCTGAGACACATGGAAAACATTGTGTATGGCCGATAGGTATTCTGGGAGTTGGATCCGGTAAGCAACGGGTCCACATATCTCCACAATCTCATAAGGACCAATGTAGCGGGGAGCCAACTTGCCTTTTACTCCAAACCGTTGTACTCCTTTGGTCGGGGAGACTCGAAGATACACATGATCACCAAGGTCAAACTGTAGGGGCCTTCTTCGTCTGTCGGAATAACTCTTTTGTCGAGATTGGGCAGCCTTGAGATTGGCTTGAATTACCCTTACTCGCTCTTCAGCTTCTGCCACTAGGTCAGGGCCATAGACCTGTCTTTCTCCTGCTTGGGACCAGTTCAAGGGTGTCCTACATCTCCGGCCATACAAGGCTTCAAACGGTGCCATCTTCAAACTAGCCTGGTAGCTGTTGTTGTAGGAGAACTCTGCCAAGGGCAGGCACTTGTCCCAATTCTTGTCATAATGGATGACACAAGCTCTCAACATGTCTTCGAGGATCTGGTTGACTCTCTCGGTTTGACCATCTGTTTGAGGGTGATATGTTGATCTACGGATGAGCTTGGTGCCCATGGAGGCTTGTAGCTGTTCCCAAAAGCGTGCCACAAACTGAACCCCTCGATCAGAGACGATGGTCTTGGGTACACCATTTAGGGAAACTATGCGGTCGAGGTACAACTCTGCATACTGCTTGACTGTGTGGGTGGTGCGGACAGGAAGGAAGTGGGCGGTCTTGGTCAGGCGGTCCACTATAACCCAGATGGAATCATATCGCTGTGATGTAAGGGGCAGTCCAACTATGAAATCCATGCTGATGTCTTCCCATTTCCAAGAGGGAATAGGTAGTGGTTGCAGGGTACCAGCTACCTTTAGATGGCTGGCCTTGACACGTTGACAGGTGTCACATTCTGAAACATACCGGGCTATTTCCGACTTCATTCCACTCCACCAAAAGGTTTGACGGAGATCATGGTACATCTTATTGCTGCCAGGATGGATTGAGAACTTGGAGAGGTGAGCTTCGTCTAGGATTTGCTTCCTCAGCTCGGGGTCGGCTGGTACAACCAGTCGGTTTCCATAATACACACCTCCAGTTTCGTCCTGCCAGAATTGCTTATATCCTTCATCTTTTACTGAGATCTTCCTGATGATTCGCCTTATTTCCTCATCCTCTACTTGTGCTGACCGTATTTGGTCTTCCAAAACTGAGTCAAGGGTGATGTGGCCGAGGGTTCCATGGGGAATCATCTCCAAACTGAGTTTACCCATCTCATGACACAGAGTCTCGGTGAAAGAGGTTACCAACAAGCAGTTGCAACGGTGCTTGCGACTAAGAGCATCGGCCACCACATTGGCTTTGCCGGGATGATAGTGAACTTCCAAGTCATAGTCTTTTATCAACTCCAACCATCTTCTTTGACGCATGTTGAGGTCGGCTTGAGTGAAGATGTACTTGAGGCTCTTGTGGTTGGTATAGAGGTTGCAATGGGTGCCCATCAGATAGTGTCTCCATATCTTTAAGGCATGTATCACTGCTGCTAGCTCCAGGTCGTGGGTTGGGTAGCTCAGCTCATGAGGTCGTAATGCTCGTGAGGCATAGGCAATGACTCGGTTGTCTTGCATAAGAACACACCCAAGTCCAGTGCCAGAGGCGTCACAGTACACATCAAACGGCCTATAAGGGTCGGGCTAAACCAGAACTGGGGCTGTGGTCAGCAGGTGCTTTAGGGTCTTGAAGGCTTCTTCACACTTGTCGTTCCACACGAATTTGACCTCTTTCTTCAACAACTCTATCATCGGCTTAGCTATCTTAGAAAAATCCGGTATGAAGCGCCGATAGTAGCCTGCCAGTCCAAGGAAACTTCTGATCTGGTGCACTGAGGCAGGAGGCTTCCATTCCATAACTTCCTGTACCTTACTGGGGTCGACGGCTATACCATCCTTGGAGATAGTGTGTCCCAAAAACTTGACACTATCTAACCAAAACTCACACTTGGAGAACTTGGCATATAGTTGGTGATCTCTCAGCCGTTGAAGAACTACATGAAGATGATTGGCATGTTCTTCTTCGCTCTTCAAGTACACTAGGATATCATCAATGAACACCACTACAAACTTGTCCAGTTCGGGCATGAACACCGAGTTCATGAGGTACATGAAATAGGCGGGTGCATTGGTGAGTCCAAAGGACATGACCAGGTACTCGTATAGTCCATACCTTGTGGAGAAGGCTGTCTTGGGTATGTCGCAGGGTTGGATTTTGATTTGGTGATAACCAGAACGAAGATCAATCTTGGAGAACACTTTTGCTCCGGCTAACTGGTCAAACAAGACATCAATGCGTGGCAGAGGGTACTTATTCTTGACGGTCACGGCATTGAGGGGTCGGTAGTCCACACACATGCTTAGACTGCCATCCTTCTTCTTCACAAACAGGGCAGGGCAACCCCAAGATGATGTGCTGGGTCGGATGAAGCCTTTTTCTAACAGATCATGCAAGTGGGTCTTCAACTCGGCTAACTCAGCAGGTGGCATCCGTTAGGGTCTCTTAGATATCGGTGCGGTGCCAGGGATCAACTCTATGGAAAACTCCACCTCTCTATCAAGTGGCATACCAGGCAAGTCTTCGGGGAACACGTCAGGGTACTCACAGACAACAGGGAGGTTTTCTAGACAGGCTCCCGATAGAGGGTATGCACAAGGAAGTGCAGACTTAGGAGGTTTCAAGGATAGGATAGAACTGCCTTGGAAGGGGGAGCTGATGTGGAGAGATCGGGCTGCTGTGTCTAGAACCACATGATGTCGGGCCATCCAATCCATCCCAAGGATGACATATATGCCTTTTAGGTCAAGGATGATAAGGTTTTCCTTGAAAAGGGTTGGGCCTAGCTGGAGAGGTACAAGAGTAACGATCTGATCCGATGCTATCTTCCCTCCCGGAGTGGCGATCACATAAGGTTCCTTAGTGTGACCGACATCCAGCTCACATCTTTCTCTAGCCTTACTCCCGATAAAGCTATGAGAGGCTCCCGAATCAAACAACACAACAACAGCTTGATTTAAAACAAGGAAAGTACCCGTCATTATTGGCGCACCTTCAGGGAGCTCGGTCAAGCTGGTGTAGTTGAGTCGGCCTTGTCGGACTTGCACCTTGGGCCTTCTTCCTCTGTTTGCCATGGGGTTCTGGCTTTGCTGTTGATTCTTGTTCCTGGGGCAGTCCTTAGCAAAATGCCCTTCATTGCCACAGGTGAAACAGCGGCTACTAGCTGCAGGGCGGGGTGGTGCTGGTGGGGTCGGCCGGGGCACCTGTGGTTGGAAGATGGAGAAACGGGGCGCTGCTGCTGGTGGGGGTCGGGCAATCCACCTTCCTGACTGCTGGGATCGGCTGGGGGCTGGTGGAGGAACCATCCGGAACCTTCGGGTCGGCTGGCTCGGAAATGCCACGGAGGCTTTCCTCTTCTGGTCGGCCTTGAGAGCTTGCATACAATCCTCTTGGGAGATGGCCAGATTGACCAACTCGTTGTAGGTGTCCACCTTGATGGGGTTCAACCTTTCTCTGAGCTCCAAGCTCAGTCCTCGGCGGAATCTATCCCGCTTCTTTTCACCTGTGTCCGCATGGTAGCCGGCATAACGGCTCAGGTCGTTGAAAGCTTGAGCGTAGTGCAGCACATCTCGTGTTCCCTGGGTAAGGGCCAGGAACTCGTTGAGCTTGTGCTCCAAGAGACCTTCCAGGATGTGATGCGCTTTGAACGCTATCTTGAACTCATTCCAGCTGACCACATGGCCAGCCGGCAGCATGGCATGGTAGTGGTCCCACCAGAGCCGTGCGGAGCCACGCAGCTGTTGAGCTGCAAACCGAGCCTTGTTATGATCGGGGCATGGGGCAGTGAGAAGCTCGAACTTGGGTTCGATCGTACGAACCCAGGCATCAGCGTCGAGCGGTTCTTGTGTCTTCTGGAACAAAGGGGGCTGTGTCCCCAAAAAGTCCTCATAGCGAGCCACATGCGGCTGCTGCTGAGCCCTTCCACCATGGGGCTGCTGGTGTTGCCCTTGTACAAGATGCCTTAGCAGCTCAGTTTGAGTTGCCAGGATTGCCTCTAGCGGAGATGAGGGCAGGGGTGGGGGAAGATCCTGTCGCTGCTCGCTACCGCTGGGCACAAAACCAGACCTGGTGCGATGCACCATCTGCAAGAGTTAGCGTTCCATTAAATTCATAATCTTAGAAGTGCTCCAACAAATGGAACGTATAAGTTAAATTATCCAATGCAACTCTTGATGATAGTGCAACACACATCCTCATAAGGGGGAGGATACACTTTTCTCATTCCTCATGTGTGCTAGCGTGTATCTTAGCCTTGTACTCAACTTCGGGCGAATCATATCCTACCCAGACTCCTATAATCCAACTTAAGCCAAGGGGTCGGGCTAGGCAATCCTCCCGAGAAAAGGGTCGGCAACGATCCACATTAAAAAGGGGTCGGGCGAGGCGGAGACTGCCTCAAAGGGTCGGCGCACCCGATCTCGCGAGCCGGGGTCGGCCAACTTGAACAGACCCACAGAAAACAGCGTGTGTGGTCGCGGCACCACTCACTTAGCCTAGCATTCCAACACTTTGCAAGGGTTAAAGGCCAGGCACCAGAATTGACTTTATACACAGCGGTGTTCCAGCACAGGGAGTACTCGACTCAAGGCTAACCTATTACAATCCTTTCCAAAATTTAGGCTGCCGAGGAGTACAACAAAGAATGAATCCCTGGTAACTCTTAATCTACAAATGGACACTATGAGTAGGAGAAGGGGCGCCATCTTCTTCGATGTCCATACTGGACGCTCCTTCATCCTCCTCGGGGTCCTCTTGAGCTTCGAGCTGCATGTTGAGGGCATGCATATCGTCGAGCTCAGCTTGATGCTCCTCCAGGTGAGCACTGGCAACTGCCAGCTCCATCTCTATTTCCATCTTTTCCTCCGACAGCTCGATCATGCCGTCCACGAGGTCGGCAATTTCTCCCTCGAGCTCGGAGATCCGGTCTTGCATGTCGTGTATCTGAATACCCCGTTGGATGAGCTGGTAGGTTTGGCCTACCATATCTCGCCTAGCTGACTGGAGGTACCTGTGAGCATCCGCTGCGGTCCGGGCAAAGAGGGTCATAGCTCTCCCTTGAAGCTCGATCAGCCGATAGAGGGCTGCCATGCATCTGACATTGGTGGAGATGGTGACCATGGCGTACGTGGTGGCTAGCACCTCAATATTCCCGACGCGGTCGAGCCACGCCGGGTCCAGCCGGTTCCTGGCGGGGAACAAGCCGATAGGGTCTAGCGTGATCTCCAGGGGATGTAGCTGGCAAAACTGGGTGAGAAGCTGGAGAGCGGCAGACTCCCAAGTGTCCTCCAGAGCAAGGCCATAGGCTGATATGCCGAAGGAGGGCCAGTCGGGCCGCACAGGGGGAAGAGGTACCACCGCCTGTACATGGCACGTCTGGATACCCTGCTCCAGATACAGTCGTCCGGCGTACAAGGGTGGGGACTGGTACCCAAACCATTTCAACGTGTCCCACAGAATCGCGGGGAAGCCCTCGAAATGCAGACATGTCGACTGGAAAGTACCATCCGCTCCAAATAAAACATGCCCGGGGACGGCCATCTCGAACCAAGAAACCAAAACCACGTGAGATAGACTCCAAGGGTCAGGGGTCGGATAGAGAAGCATCCGGCTTTAACCGAGAGCAACTGGAAGAAACTAGAAATCCTTAGAACCGGAAAAAAGAGCTCTTCCGAACAAGGTTGCTTTTGAGAAGGGAACTTTGCAGATTTCTGATTATGACGCATGCACGGCCTACCTTACTCTTAACCAAAAACAACTGCCCGAAACCTGGTTCTTACGCGGTCAGTGCCGGTGACAAGGCAACAAGTACGTCTCTCCCTATAATAGCTAGTCGGTTCTAACAACGTCTCCTAAACAAACGCGGTTAGTGTACCTGCAGAAAACACCAACACACGAACCTTTCGTGCCAGCACCCACGAAAGCATTCCCAAACATTACCGGTCACTATAGGAACGGCACCTATGCGTTTAAGGCTGCATGGACAGCACTCAACCGTGGAAATAGGTTCCTTTTGAATGGAACCGTATAACCCTTCGCATACTCGTGATGCGGAATCAGCACACGTATAATAGACGTGGCGAATCAACCGTGCTGATAGGTTTGTTGGAATCAAACCGTACCAACCTTCGTATGGATTACATACGGAACCTGCGCACGTGTGATAGACGTGGGCGAAAACAACCACGATGATAGGGTCTTTTGAATAGAACTCCCTATCAACCTTCGCACACTCGTGATGCGGAACTCAGCACACGTATGATAGACGTGGCAAAGTGCTGGAAGAGTTAGCAAGATAACCAAGTAAAATATTAGTCACCTAAAACAACCCCAAAATCCCCTAGGGCCTCTCGCACTAAAGTCATCCTTAACGATCGTATGAGATTTTTCAAAAAGTTTCTTGCAATTTTTATCTCTTTAAAGAAGTGTTAGGGCTTGTTGTGTTCTCTGTACTGCTAAAACCGCTCTGATACCAGCTGTGGCGGATCCACTTCGGATCTACTTGGTTAGACATGATTCAGCCGCCTGATACGCGACGCTCATGCCTAAGCCGAGTAAACACGAAGTGCCCTCAGATTTTCCTCCGATTTAACCACTTGAACAGGACCGATTTAGCAGACTCACACGAAGGTGAGCGGTTCCAGAGAGTATAACAAGTCCACCGAATTAACAACTTACCCACTTGGTTGGTTATGAAATAACATCAGAGTTTTACAAGGTTTTCAGAAAGACAAAAGAAAATAAAACCACTAGCGGAATCAATCGTCATGGGTCAGACGTCCTGGTGAGGCCAGTCGGGACATCACTAATCCCTCTCCTCGCCGTCCGAGGAGGGATCCCACTCAACCGTCCAACCCAGAGGGAGCTGGGGTGGCCAAGTGCCAGCAAGAGAAGGGTCGGGGGCAGCAACCTCACCTGAAAAACAGGAGCCACAACAAGGCTGAGCTACTAAGCTCAACAAGACTTAACCGACAGGAGTAAAACTACTCCACCATACTAGACATGCAGGGCTTTTTGGCTGGGGGTTTGTTTGCCAAAAGCACTAAGTAAACCCTATTTTTAAGTTTTAGCTTTGGTTCTAGGTTCATTAACCAATCTAGGTTTTGCAACCTATTCTAAGCAATCATAGAACCCAAACAAGGTATATATATACAAACAAATCCATGTCATCATCAGATTCCTCATTTACTCAGGGTGACATAGCGATCAAGCAGTCTCAAACTGTTAGAGGCAGACGAATCGATTCGAGTTCTTTAACCATGCATGGTGAACCTAACCTCACGACATCCGCGCACCCGGAGGTCGCTTCCTGTGTCGGCCTTCCCTATTAATCCCCTAACCCGTGTCGGGCCCATTTCCTTTGGTGCAAGGTTCCACAGACCCGGCCTCTGCCGTTCTATGACCACGCTTGCCACCACGTGTGACAACCAGCAGGGGAAACTCCGTTCCAAGAACAATGGGGCGACCGCTCACGTCTAGGTTCAATCCGGTACTAGGCTTCCTCATCCCATACTAAGTATGAGGCTAGTACTTTCAAACACTTGATCACGAACACCGCCACTGTCGGGCCTTAGCAAGTTTTCATAGACAGACGGGGTGATCATCCGACCACCAAAAAGTTACCCAAAACCCTGCCCCGTCCATCATCCTTATAGTTGTGACAGAAGGGTAGACATCCAACTCCTACAACTCGCGAGTGACAGGGAATCACTCGACTTTTACCGCTTCCTATTTAAGCAAGCAGCTACTCGGTCCAACAGCGAGTGTTCAAAACATGGGGAGCTAAGTCATGCATCTATGGTTCCAAACAATTCCTATACGTAAATGCACAAGCATGTTACAGAAGGCATGCACAAGTTTGGAAAACAACAAAGGGTTTTCATGCAACCGGGGCTTGCCTTCCAGTAAGGAGGAAGAGAACTGCTCGACTTCGAGGGTGGCTTCGGCTTCTGGGGGCAGGAGCTCAGCTACAGCTTCATCTTCTGGCACCGAGTGTAGCTCGTAGAAGCCGTCGGCGAGGCGCAGCTCTACACGAATGCAATGCAAGGGTTAGCATAGACGGTTATTTCAATAGCAACACTTGCAAGTCTGAGCCCAGAAACTCGCGACAAAGAGCAGGAGGGTGTGGAGGTTCAAGGAAGCTGGTGGAGCTCAAGAGGAAAGGGTTGGAAAGGAACCTATGATCTGATCCTTAAACTAGAGGATTCGGTATGCAGGACTTCGGGGATTGAGCGACGAGGGCGGTGGTGCAGGACTTCGGGGATGACGCCAGCGGTCATTGGGCTCTGGCGTCAGGTGTTGGGATACGAGGTAGGCTACACTAGCGCAAATCAAAATTTCTACCGCGTATAACCAGGAAGAACTGCCGTATAAGGATCACGGGATTACCACTCGACGCACTACTGGTGCGGAAGATGTAGATATGCGTCGATGCAGTGAAGACGACCACGTAGTCGTACGTAGTCGATCAACGTAGTCGTACGTAGTCGATCACGTCACGTCCAGCAGCTCCTCAGCAGATCGTCCACGTGCAGCAAGATCGCCTCCGGCGCCGCGGCTCGTCGTCGGCTCGTCGTGGCTCGTCGGCGGCTCGTCGATGGCTCGTCCAAGTGCTGCAGGCGCAACACCTCCAAGGTATCCACACGTGCAGGGAGGAAGCGTCGCAAGCCGGACTGCTAGATCCGCGAGTTGCAACAGGCGAGGGCGTGGGAGGCGCGGCAGGTGTGTTTTGCCAAAAAGGTGTAAACCCTAGGGCGCCCCCACCCCTCTATTTATAGAGGTTCCTGATGGGCCTCTGGATCCGAGGCCCATTAGTACTCCTAAACCTAATCCAACTCGAATCAGATCCGAATTGGGCTTCCAGCCCCTTAAGTGTGTGACCCTCTGGGTTCGGATACGTATAGACATGGCCCGAGTACTCCTACTCGGCCCAATCGTCGGTAGCGGCCTCTAGCAAGACGTGCCAACTCCTATACGCACACGAAGATCATATCAGACGAACCATCACAACATAATATACATGCTATTCCCTTTGCCTCACGATATTTGGTCTAGCTTCAAGCCGACCGCTCTTTCTCGATCCTGTGATTCGGAATCCCTTTGTAGGTTAAGTCTTAACCGTACGTAGCATGGCCATGCATTTTCGGATCCGATCACTCGAGGGGCCCAGAGATATCACTCTCAATCAGTGAGGGGCAAATCCCATCTTGATTGACCATGTCTCATAGCATGCTTCTTGACAAACCCGAAAGCTACCTTTATAAAGCATCACTCATTGATTCTTGCCCGATCGGCTCATCTTGAACTTCTTCAAGATGCACTGTCTTTCCACTCTTTTCTCCTTTGAGAAACTCTTTCTCTAGGAAAACCCTGTTCCGAGCGACAAACACTTTGGCTTCTGATCGGTTGTAGAAATAATATCCCAAAGTTTCCTTTGGATATCCCAAAGTCGCTTGACAAACACTTCACATCCCCAAATCTTTAGAAAAGACAAATTAGGAACCTTTCCAGTCCATATCTCATATGGTGTCTTAACTATGGATTTAGATGGTACCCTATTAAGTGTGAAACCTACTGTTTCTAGAGCGTATCCCCAAAATAATAACGGTAGGTCCGACTAGCTCATCATTGATCGAACCATGTCTAACAAAGTTCGATTATGTCGCTCGGACACACCGTTTCTCTGAGGTGTTCCAGGCGGCGTAAGTTGTGGAACAATTCCGCAACTCTTTAGATGATTGCTAAACTCGTGGCTCAAATACTCGCCTCCACGATCAGATCGTAAGGCCTTAATTTTCTTGCCACGCTGATTTTCAACTTCATTCTGAAATTCCATGAACTTTTCAAAGGTTTCAGACTTGTGCCTCATCAAGTAGACATAGCCATATCTACTAAAATCATCAGTGAAAGTTATGAAGTATTGGAATCCTCCTCTAGCTATCGTGCTCATTGGTCCGCATACATCACTATGTACGAGTTCCAACAAGTCTACTGCTCTCTCAGGAAATCTTGTGAAAGGCGTCTTGGTCATCTTGCCTAGCAAGCAAGCCTCACATGTCTCGTATGATTCGAAATCAAACAAAGTTAGAAGTCCATCAGAATGGAGCTTCTTCATGCGCTTTTCACTTATATGACCCAAACGACAATGCCACAAGTAGGTAGGACTCAAATCATTAGGCTGAGGCCTTTTAGCACTTATGTTACAGACAGGTGAACCATAAAGATTTAAAACAAATAATCCATTCACAATGGGTGCAAAAGCCATAAACATATCATTCTTAGAGATCACACAACCATTGTTTTCACTCGCAAATGAATAACCATCCTTCATCAAGCATGAAGGAGACAAAATGCTTCGACTTAAACTAGGAACGAAATAACAATTATTCAACTCCATAATAAATCCTGATGGGAGGTCGAGTTGTATCGTCCCGACGGTCAACGCAGCAAGTCTTGCATTATTGCCCACGCGGAAATCAACTTCTCCTCTTTCCACGCTTCTATTTCTTATCATTCCCTGCATCGAATTGCAAATATGAGCAACCGATCCGGTATCAAATACCCAAGAATTAATAATTGTATCAGCGAGAAAAATGTTGTCTATAACATTAACAACAAGCGTACCTGAGGTAGAAGTACTCTTACTTCCGCCATTCTTCAACGAAGCTAGGTACTGCTTGTAGTTTCTCTTCCAGTGACCAAGTTCATGACAGTAAAAGCACTCTTTGTTTGGAGCAGGTCCAGGTCCAGCTTTAACCTTGGGCGCTGGGTTTGGCTTGGACGCTCCAGCCTTGCCCTTCTTCTTCCAAGAATTGCCCTTATTCTTAAAGCTAGGCTTGTTCTGTATAGCCATCACATGGCTGGTACTAGCGCTTTTCTTGATGTCAGCCTCTGTTGTTTTAAGCATACCACACAGCTCATTCAGACCCTTCTCTGTCCCATGCATATGGTAGTTCGAGATGAAGTTCCCATAGCTAGGCGGAAGAGATGAAAGAATGAAATCAGTGGCCAACTCTTGGCCCAGTGGGAAGCCCAGCTTCTCCAACCGTTAAGTGTAACCAACCATCTTGATTACGTGTGGTCCTACTGCTGCGCCTTCTGCTAGCTTGCTCTCCACAAAGGCCTTAGACACATTGAACCTTTCAGTCCTGGCCTGTGTTTGGAACATGTCTCTAAGCGCCACGATCATATCGTGCGCCTCATGGTTTGTTTCAAACTGCATCTGCAGCTCGGGTTCCATGCAAGCAAGCATAAGGCAGCTTACTTCGAGGTTAGCATCACATGCTTTCTTGTAAGCATTCTTAGCAACAGCGGGTGCATCATCAGCAGGTTCTTCTGGTAGTGGGTTGTCTAGAACATCTTCCTTTTTCTCAGCCCTGAGAACAATTCTCAGGTTACGGATCCAATCTGAGTAATTTGTTCCATTCAACTTGTCCTTCTCAAGGACCGAACGCAAAGCAAACGGTGTAGTGCTGCTAGGTGCCATTTAATCTACAACAAAAGTAATGCAAAATACACTAAGACAAACGTATCCATGATAGAGCAAATCACATTAAACTATTTTAACAGAATCTACTCCCACTAAAATCAATATCCCTCTATTGAAACTTAGTGATTCAGGATCCACAACTAACAAGTCTACTAGTGAGCTTTAGCATCACCGCTAGCAAACAAGGTAGATCGGTAAGCAACTTTTGCTAATCATATCACATATGACTCCTGTTGTTGGGTGACATTTCTATATATCGGCGCCCAACCTTTATGCCCCAAGGTCCTTAACCGTTAAGATAACCTTGTTAAGCAAACCAACCCTTATGCGCGTAAGTGTCCGACACAAACCCGTCTAGTCAAGGAAAACTAGTGGTACCCTAATTTCATAGACCCACCACTAATTGTACAAGACATGGGACACACTAACTTAAACTTAGTCAGGGATCGTTCTACTTCTAACATCACAGCATGCAGAAAGTAAAACATAAACAGAATAGCATTCACACAGTTGTGACACAGTATGGCCCGTTTTCATATGGTGATCTCCATCTTCATAGAACCTGTTCACCATGGTGATCTCCATCTCCATGTTCCATGTGCGCCATCCTCCTGGTGATGAGTCCTCCAAGAACTAGAACATGCTATTACGCCTAATAGCGAGTAAAGAAGCTAGTAATGAAGATTACATAGTTGCTTGGATCATCATAGATTGGTACGCAGACCATTAAATACAATAAAGTGACAACACATATGGCTCCTGCCGTGTTGCCGTACGCGCAACACGCAGGTCACGAATGAGTTACACACATGCATCACATACACAAAGGGCCATACTGATCACCAGATACATACATCCTGCAAAACAGAGTTAAGCGTCCTAACGTTCCAAACTTCGGATGCCCGAAACTCCATCTTCCAAGCCGAATTTGGGAAATCTAATTTCGCCAAAAATGGCAAAGCAATTGATTTTCATGTGTAACTTTTTCTGTAGATCAATTTTCATATAAAATTCGCCTCGATCCGTAATTGTACCAAAAAGTTAAGGCTGATTTACCAAAGCATATGCATACGGCAAAAATCCCGACCCCGGTAGTAGATCCCATCTACTTTTGCACATCTAATGCGCCTGGTGTATGACCCTGGATTTTGATTCGACCAATCATATTGATCTTCACTCACTGCAACTGGATTTACGTGTATCACTTAACTCCGATGGTGGAAACCGACTGGTAGGAGTATGTCGTTACACTACCATTGCAGCAAGAGCACGAAACCAGGACATAGATCAAACTGAAAACTCGCATATCTCCATATGCACACATCCCGAATCCAAAACTAAACAGCTACGGCTCTGATACCACTGTTGGGATACGAGGTAGGCTATACTAGCGCAAATCAAAATTTCTAATGCGTAAAACCAGGAAGAATTGCCGTATAAGGATCACGGGATTACCACTCGACGCACTACTGGTGCGGAAGATGTAGATTTGCGTCGATGCAGTGAAGACGATCAACGTAGTCGTACGTAGTCGATCACATCAACGTCCAGCAGCTCCTCAGCAGCTCGTCCACGTGCAGCAAGATCTCCCTCGTGCCGCGGCTCGTCGTGGCTCGTCGGCGGCTCGTCCAAGTGCTGCAGACGCAACACTTCAAAGGTATCCACACATGCAGGGAGGAAGCGTCGCAAGCCGGACTGCTAGATCCGTGAGTTGCAACAGGCGAGGGCGTGGGAGGCGCAGCAGATGTGTTTTGCCAAAAAGGTGTAAACCCTAGGGCGCCCCCACCCCTCTATTTATAGAGGTTCCTAACGGGCCTCTGGGTCCGAGGCCCATTAGTACTTCTAAACCTAATCCAACTCGGATCACATCTGAATTGGGCTTCCAGCCCCTTAAGTGTGTGACCCTATGGGTTCGAATACGTATAAACATGGCCCGAGTACTCTTACTCGGCCCAATAGTCGGTAGCAGCCTCTAGCAAGATGTGCCAACTCCTATATGCACACGAAGATCATATCAGACGAACCCTTTCACAACATAATATACATGCTATTCCCTTTGCCTCACGATATTTGGTCTAGCTTCAAGCCGACCGCTCTTTCTCGATCCTGTGATTCGGAATCCCTTTGTAGGTTAACTCTTAACCGTACGTAGCATGGCCATGCATTGTGGGATCCGATCACTCGAGGGGCCCAGAGATATCACTCTCAATTAGAGAGGGGCAAATCCCATCTTGATTGACCATGTCTCATAGCATGCTTCTTGACAAACCCGAAAGCTACCTTGATAACTACCCTGTTACGGCGTAGCGTTTGATAGCCCCTAAGTAGGTCGATCCACATCTTGAATACATGCGACAATCTCAGGTCTAAGGACAAAGCGTATATGTTGTTTAAAGAGAGAACTACTTCTCGTGTTGGGTCAGTCCTAGCATATGTCTCCACATGTGTCCACATTATTAGTTCAACATCTCTATGTCCATGACTTGTGAAACATAGTCCTCAACTAATACATGTGCTAGTCTAATATTCATGTGTGTCGTCACATGAACTCAGACTATGGACAACTTTAGAATAACCATACAAGTAAAGAGTTTCACATACAATTCACATAATTGAAAATCAATTCAAGTAGCCTTTAATGGATATTCAATGAACACAATATACAAATCATGGATACAAATGGAATATCATCATCTCTATGATTGCCTCTAGGGCATACCTCCAACACCTGGATGGTAGCTGGCAGCCCAGCTATAAATACGGGTGCTTCCGCATCCGGAGTTCCCATGGATCGGGTTGTAGATCTAATAGGTTTTAGACTCCTGCTGTTCACCATGGGTGGCTTAGGCCATTCCTCATGATGCCAGAAGATTTCTCGTAATAGGCGCTCGGATGCTCCTTTCCTTCGAAGCCTCTTTGGGCATGTCCGGGGGCCATGATGCTAGAAGATCTCTTGTAAGGAAAGGGCATTGTGCATCCCAGGTGAAACTTGACCCTAAGGCTGGTTGGGAGGATGAGGGAGCCACCGAGTAAGGAGAGAATTTTGAGCGCAGCTTTCTTGTATTGCATGCGCTCTTTTTGTTTCTTTCGGTCCCAACGCAGTTTACCTAGGTCACCACAGAGGGAGGAGAAAACTTTCAGCACAGCTCTCTTGTGGTGCTTGAGTTCTTTTATCTTCTTCGGCCCCTGCCGCACAGGCAGGAGATCGAAGAAGCATCGGCGAGGACGAATCGATGAGCACGAGAGAACTTTTGGTGAGGTGCTTGCTCCTAGGCGTAGGGTAGTCCATGGCGTCGTACTCTTACGCTCTGCATGATATTGTAAAAGCCTTCGGGCTAATGTATTCGCATGCTTCATGTGATATTGTAAAAGCCTTTGGGCTCCTGTTTTTAGCTCAATGAAAGCTTATGTTTGACAAATATTTCCTGTGCCCATTGCGCTGTGGAGGTGGATTGTTGTTGGGACTCTTGGCATTCTCTCCTTTGTCTGCCACGTCGTGTAGGGTAGCTGAGTGGGATCAGGCATCTAGCCCCCGAGCAGGTACAGGTGCCCAGCCCCCGAGGGGGGCAGAGGCCGCAGAGACGCGCCAGGTCAATTACGGCGCCCAGCCCCCAAGGAGATCTGGCTTGGGCCGTGGAGGCGCGCCGAGTAGGCATAGGTTCCAAGTTCTCAAGGAGGAGACTTGTTGGTAGTCCGTCTTCCACTGGGTTCGTGCGAGCAGACCCGATCGGTCTAGCCCACGAGCTTACGGCTGACTGCGGTGTCGATCGGACACTGAGCACTTAGGTACCCTTTTCTGGGGTCGCGTACTCTTGTGTCACCATCGGTCGGTATGAGGTGGTCCCTATTGCGAGTCAGGGAGCTTGCCTGTGTGTGTTCTGACCGTGGCCTGTGTCGTCAGTCATATTCCTGAGTTGGGATCTGGTGACCCAAGCTCCTAAGCTCTATTGAGCTCGATCGGTCGGTCGCGTTATTCATGCATCACCCCGTCTGCAGTTTCCGCAACCAGAGGGGTTGAGCTAACGTCACTTGCCTCGATGGCTCCAGTGATGCACTTGATGAGCTCGCTAACGGGCATGTCCGAGTGGAATCCAAGTCCGCCGTTTGTAACGGGGTCGGCATAACCCTCATGTGGCATTCCACTTCTCCTTAACCCACCTCTCATTAGATGCCCGAGCTATTCTGGAGATCGACTCAGGTGGCCCACTGGCCTCCCCTCGATGGAGATTCTGTGGGCAAGGCTCAAGGTCAGGATCGAATGAGAAGGTCAAGATGAGCCTGTCCTCTTCTGAGCGGGTCGGGCGAAGGCTGCTGGGGATCATCTGCGTTTTCTTCCCTAGCTCTATTTGACATGAGGTGGCCTCCAGCTCTTCATGGGCCAGTCTTTGAACCTTGGTCGATCGTGGCTCATTTCGAACGAGCAGCTATTGCTTTGTGACGCAATGCAAAGCAATTGTAATGCAATGATTGTATGTATGGGATGAATGTATGAATGCATGAATGGATGCATGCATGCATGAGATGGATGAATGAATGGGTGCTCATATGCGAAGAAAGTAAATGTGGGGTCAGTAATATTACCTCGATTGGATTTCTAGGCATCGCCCCATCCACGATTGCCACAACCAGAGGGGTTAAGCTGACGTAGCTTACCTTTGATGGTTTGAGCGACAGGCTTGGGGGGCCCTTAGCGGGCATACCCGAGTGGAATCCGTATCCGTCGTTCATGATGGGGTCCGCATGTCCTGCATGTAACACTCCACTATTTCTTACTTTTATCCCATCGGATGCTCGAGTCGTCCAACTGGAGGAAAAGATGGAGGTGGAAATGGAGTTGGCAGTCGCCAATGCCCACCTGGAGGAGCATCAAGCCGAGCTCGAGGATATGCATGCCCTCAACATGCAGCTCGAAGCTCAGGAGGACCCTGAGGAAGATGAGGGAGCGTCCAGCATGGATATAGAGGAAGATGGCGCCCCTTCTCCGACTCATAGTGTCCAGTGGTAGCTTAAGGGTTCTCAGGGAACCATCTTTTTGTAGTACTCCTCGGCAGCCTAGATTTTGGAAAAGTTGTAATAGGTTAGCCTCGAGTTGAGTGCTCCCTGTGTTGAAACACCGTTGTATATAAAGTTAACCCTGGTGCATAGCTTTCTCATCTTTGTATGGTGTGGATGCTAGGTTGAGTAAGTTGCGCCGCGACCATATGCTGTGTTCGGAGGACCTGTTCTTGAGCCGACCCCGGCTTGTGAAACCGAGTGTGCTGACCCTTTGAGGCAGTTTCCGCCTCGTCCGACCCTTTTCAAGTACGGACCGTGTCCGACCCCTTGGTCTGAGTGGATCCGATCATGGGAGTCTGTATGTGGCATGTGTTGCCTGAAGTGGAGTACCAGGTCAAGGTAGAGGTTAGCTATGCTGAGAATGGGAGGAATGTGCTTCCTCTATGAGGACGTGTGATGCACCATTGGCAAGAGTCGCATTAAGCGATTTAATTCATACGTTCCATTTGTTGGAGTACACCTAAGGTTATGAAATTAATGGGGCGTTAACTCTTGCAGATGGCGCACCGCACTAGGTCTGGATCTGTGCCCAGTGGTAGTGATCAGCGACAGGATCTTCCCCCGCCCCCGCCCCCATCGCCATTAGAGGCAATCCTAGCAACTCAAACTGAGCTGCTAAGGCATCTGGTGCAAGGACAACAACACCAGCCACATGGTGGAAGAGCACAACCGCAGCCGCATATCGCACGGTATGAGGACTTTCTGGGGACACAGCCCCCGCTGTTCCAAAAGACACAAGAACCGCTCGATGCTGACGCATGGGTTCGTACGATCGAATCCAAGTTCGAGCTCCTCACCGCTCCATGCCCCGATCACAACAAGGCGCGGTTCGCAGCTCAGCAGCTGCGTGGCTCCGCACGGCTTTGGTGGGACCACTACCATGCCATGCTGCCGGCTGGCCACGTGGTCAGCTGGAACGAGTTCAAGACGGCGTTCAAGGCGCATCACATTCCCGAAGGTCTCCTGGAGCACAAGCTCAACGAGTTTCTAGCCCTCACCCAAGGAACTCGGGATGTGCTGCATTACGCCCAAGCTTTCAATGACCTATGCCGTTATGCTGGCTATCATGCGGACACAGACGAGAAGAAGCGGGACCGATTCCGTCGAGGACTGAGCTTGGAGCTCAGGGAAAGGCTGAACCCCATCAGGGTGGACACCTACAACGAGTTGGTCAACCTGGCCATCTCTCAGGAGGACTGCATGCAAGCCCTCAAGGCCGACCAGAAGAGGAAAGCCTCTGTGGCATTTCCGAGTCCACCGACTCGAAGGTTTCGAATGATCCCTCCACAAGGCCCTGGCCGACCCCAGCAGTCAGGGAAATGGATCGCCCGACCCCCGCCGGCAACAACGCCTCATTTTCCAGGCTTCCAACCGCAAGTGCCCCGGCCGACCCTGCCAACGCCACCTCGCCCGGCAGCCAGTAATCGTTGTTTTACCTGCGGCAATGAAGGATATTTTGCAAAGGACTGCCCCAGGAACAAGAATCAACAGCAGGGTCAGAACCCCATGGCAGCCAGAGGAAGAAGGCCCAAGGTGCAAGTCCGACAAGGCCGACTCAACTATACCAGCTTGACCGAGCTCCCCAAAGGTGCGCCAGTAATGACGGGTACTTTCCTTGTTTTAAATCAAGCTGTTGTTGTGTTGTTTGATTCGGGAGCCTCTCATAGCTTTATCGGGAATAAGGCAAGGGAAAGATGTGGGCTAAGTGTCAGTCACACTAAGGAACCCTATGTGATCGCCACTCCTGGAGGAAGGATAACGTCGGATCAGGTCGTTATTCTTGTACCTCTCCAGCTAGGCCCCACCCTCTTCAAGGAAAACCTTATCATCCTTGACCTAAAAGGCATAGATGTCATCCTTGGTATGGATTGGATGGCCCGACACCATGTTGTTCTAGATACAACAGCCCGATCTCTTTACATCAGCTCACCCTCCCATGGTAGTTCTACCATACCCTTGACCCATCCTGAGTCTTCGCTTCCTTGTTCCTACCCTCTCTTGGGAGCCCGTCTAGAAGACCTCCCTGTTATCTGTGAGTACCCTGATGTGTTTCCAGAAGATTTGCCGGGTATGCCACCTGACAGAGAAGTGGAGTTTTCCATAGAGTTGGTTCCTAGCCCCGATATCTAAGAGACCCTATCGGATGCCACCCGCTGAGTTAGCCGTGTTGAAGAATCAGTTGCATGATCTGTTGGAAAAGGGCTTCATTCGACCCAGTACATCATCTTGGGGTTGCCCCGCCCTGTTTGTGAAGAAGAAAGATGGCAGTCTACGCATGTGTGTGGATTACCGACCCCTCAATGCTGTGACAGTCAAGAACAAGTACCCACTGCCACGCATTGATGTCTTGTTCGATCAGTTAGCCGGAGCAAAAGTGTTCTCCAAGATCGATCTTCGTTCTGGTTATCACCAAATAAAGATTCGCCCCTGCGACATACCCAAGACAGCTTTCTCTACCAGATATGGACTGTACGAGTACCTAGTCATGTCCTTTGGACTCACCAATGCACCTGCTTATTTCATGTACCTTATGAACTCGGTGTTTATGCCCGAGCTGGACAAGTTTGTAGTGGTGTTCATTGATGATATCCTAGTGTACTCGAAGGACGAGGAAGAGCATGCCGACCATCTTCATATAGTTCTCCAACGGCTGAGAGATCACCAGCTCTATGCAAAGTTCTCCAAGTGTGAGTTTTGGTTAGATAGTGTCAAGTTTCTGGGACACACTATCTCCAAGGACGGTATCGCCGTGGATCCCAGTAAGGTGCAAGAAGTCATGGAATGAAAGTCTGCTGCCTCAGTACACCAGATCAGGAGTTTCCTTGGACTGGCAGGTTACTATCGGCGTTTCATACCGGATTTCTCCAAGATAGCTAAGCCGATGACCGAGTTGCTGAAAAAAGAGGTCAAATTTTTGTGGGACACCAAGTGTGAAGAGGCCTTCAAGACCCTGAAGCACTTGCTGACCACCGCCCCAGTTTTGGCTCAGCCCGACCCCTCTAGGCCGTATGACGTATACTGTGACGCCTCTGGCATTGGACTCGGATGTGTTCTTATGCAAGACAGCCGAGTCATTGCCTATGCCTCACGTGCGTTATGACCTCATGAGCTAAGCTACCCGACACATGACCTTGAGTTGGCAGCAGTGATACATGCCTTGAAGATATGGAGGCACTACCTAATGGGAGCTCCCTGCAACATCTACACCGACCACAAGAGCCTCAAGTACATCTTCACTCAAGACGACCTCAACATGCATCAGAGAAGATGGCTGGAGTTGATAAAGGATTATGAGTTGGAAGTGCACTATCATCCTGGAAAAGCCAATGTAGTAGCCGATGCCCTCAGCCGCAAACCCCATTGCAACTGCTTGTTGTCAACAGCCTTCACCAAAACTCTGTGTCACGAGATGGGAAAACTAAGTCTGGAGATTATTCCTCAAGGAACCCTTGGTCACATCATCCTTGATTCAGTTTTGGAAGACCGAATCCGGTCAGCACAAGTAAGAGATACGGAAGTACAACGGATCATCGGTAAGATCTCAGTAAAGGATGAGGGATATAAGCATTTCCGTCAGGACAAAACGGGAGGCGTGTATTATGGAAACCGACTAGTAGTACCCGCCGACCCCGAGTTGAGGAAGCAAATCCTAGATGAAGCTCATCTTTCCAAGTTCTCGATCCATCCTGGCAGCAATAAGATGTACCATGATCTCCGTCAAACCTTTTGGTGGAGTGGAATGAAACCAGAGATAGCTCGTTATGTTTCAGAATGTGACACCTGTCAACGTGTCAAGGCCAGTCATTTGAAGGTAGCCGGAACCTTGCAGCCGCTACCTATTCCCTCTTGGAAATGGGAAGACATCAACATGGACTTCATAGTTGGATTACCCCTTACAACACAACGGTATGATTCCATCTGGGTTATAGTGGACCGTCTGACAAGGACAGCACATTTCCTTCCTGTTCGTACCACCTACACAGTCAAGCAGTATGCAGAGTTGTACCTCGACCGTATAGTTTCCCTACATGGTGTACCCAAGACTATCGTCTCTGATCGAGGAGTTCAGTTTATGGCACGTTTTTGGGAGCAGCTACAAGCATCTATGGGCACCAAGCTCATCCGAAGTTCGACCTATCATCCTCAAACCGATGGCCAAACCGAGAGAGTCAACCAGATTCTTGAAGACATGTTAAGAGCCTGTGTTATCCACTATGATAAAAACTTGGACAAGTGTCTGCCCTTAGCAGAGTTCTCCTACAATAACAGTTACCAAGCCAGTTTGAAGATGGCACCGTTTGAGGCCCTGTACGGCCGAAGATGCAGGACACCCTTGAACTGGTCCCAACCAGAGGAAAGACAGGTCTATGGCCCTAACTTAGTGGCAGAAGCCGAAGAGCAAGTGAGGGTAATTCAAGCACATCTCAAGGCCGCCCAATCTCGACAGAAGAGTTACTCCGACCAGCGGAGAAGACCCCTGCAGTTCGACCTTGGTGATCATGTGTACCTTCGAGTCTCCCCGACCAAAGGAGTGCAACGGTTTGGAATAAAAGGCAAGTTAGCTCCCCGCTATGTTGGCCCTTATGAGATTGTGGAGGTATGTGGACCCGTTGCTTACCGGATCCAACTCCCAGAGCAGCTGTCGGCAATACATGATGTTTTCCATGTGTCTCAACTGAAGAAATGTGTCCGAGTTCCAGCAGAGATCTTAGAGCAAGGACAGCTTCAGGTAGAGCCCGACCTGACCTACGCCGAGTACCCAGATCGAGTTCTTGACCAAAAGGAAAGGCACACCCGACGCCAAGTGGTAAAGATGTACAAGATCCTCTGGAGAAACCACACCGAGGATGAAGCAACATGGGAAACGGACGAATATCTGAACAAGCGTTTCCCCGGTTTTCTGTCCCATCAAGGAGGTAAGGACAGCACACCCCCTTTGATCTTTGAATCTCGGGACGAGATTCTTTTTTAAGAGGGGTAGGCTGTAACGACCGACCCCTAAGCCTTCCAGTTAGTCTTGATCAAAGCCCTTGATCCTAGCCATCTGTCTTGCTTGACCGCGCCTAAGTGCTCAGCTATCCGCCTGGTCCCGACCCCTGAGATCCGACCCCTTCCCGCTTCGCTCCTCTCCCGACCCCGGCGAGCTCAGCCCACCATCGGATTCTGCTAATCTCCCTCACCCGTCCGATCTATCCATTGGTGGACCCGTGGGATCTTTTTCTAGATCCCCCGCGACAGCCGCACTCGAGTTGCATGGCCGCCTCAGAGTCTTCCTGCCGCGTGGCTCGTCTTCTCCGACGCCGCCGCTCAGTTTTGTCTCTAGCAAGCAACCAAGTGGGTTTCCGCGCCCCCTTTCCCCAATGGCAGCGGAAGCCCTCTGCACCCCTTTCTGCAGAGCCTCGCCTCCCGCGCCCATCATCACGCCACCAGATCCTAGCCCCAGAGCCCGATGTCACCCATCTTTTCCGTCCTTTCAGCCACAGTTGCGCCGCCTGGTCGCCGCTACCCGACGATTCCTCCACCGCCAACCCCGACCGCGGCCGCGACAGTTCCTTTCCCCCGCTTTGTCAGAAGCCGCCCGACAATCTGTTGTTCCGCGCTCTCCCCCGCGCCCGCGTCCGCCTGTCTTCTCACCTGTGCGCCCTCGATTCTAGCGCCGTTAAACCGGTCGTTTCTATCACCTCTTCCGCACGGCGACACCCGCTTTCCGCCAAATCTCAACCACCAGTCTACCCGCTCCTACGCCGCCCTGACGGCAGAACGCAATGATCGCTGGCGTCACCCCAGAGTTCTGCACCATTGCCCTTTTTGCTCAATCGCCGCCCCGGCAGAGCACTCCATTGCCTCTCCCCGGCCTTCGCGCCGCTCCCCTTCTCTCTCTCCGCGCCGTTTCCTTTCCTCTGCTCCAGCAGCTATAAAAGGAATGCCCCCGTCGCCGGAGTTCCCTCCGCTCTTGTTGCCTTCAGCCTTCTCTAGCTCTCTGCTCAAGCTCCTAGCGCCACCCACCCAGTTCTTGAGGAGTTCTTCCCTCAGTTCTCTTTCAGTTTTCTCCAAGTCACCCAGCAGCTTGCTCCTCCGTGCTGCGTAAAAGCTCTCTTGTGATCCGCAAGAAGCAGCGCCGCCGCCGGAGCATTGCCAGTCTTAGCCCTTGCTCGAAGCTTTAGTCCCTCCGCCCAAGTCAGCTTCTTCCCAACCCCACGCTTTCCTTTCAGGAAGAAGGTGAGTAGCCGACCCCAGTCCGCCTCGCCCGACCCCTCCTATCCGCCCGACCCCGGTTCCGTCTCGCCCGACCCTGTCTGTTCCGCCGACCCTTATCCGCCTCGCACGAGGGCTTGGCTGTGATCTTTTTCTTCAACTCGAGGGTGTATGTGTAAAACTTGGGAACCCTTCAGCACTTGCGTCTAAGGACCCCTAGCTTATCACACCCTCTAGTTCAAGGATCAGACCACTAGTTCCTTTCCTACCCTTACCTCTTGATCATCATCAGCTCTCTCGAACCACCATAACCTCCTGCTCTTTGTCGCGAGTTTCTGGGCTCAGGCGAGCCAGTGTTGCTGTTGAAATAACCGTCTATGCTAACCCTAGCATTGCAGTCGTGTAGAGCTGCACCTCGCCGACGGCTTCTACGAGCTTCACCCGGCGCTAGAAGCAGAAGCTGTAGCCGAGTTCCTGCCCATGGAAGCCGAAGTCGCCCCAGAAGTCGAGCAGTTCCCGTCCTCCTTGCTTGAAGGCAAGCCCCGGTTGCATGAAAATCCTGCATGTTTTGCCAAACTTGCACATGCCTTCTGTGACATGCTTGTGCATTTACGTATAGGAGTTGTGTGAAACCCTAGATGCATGACTTAGTTATCCCAGTGATCTGAGCACTAGCTATTGGACTGAGTAGCTGCTTCGCTTAACTAGGAGACGGTAAAAGTCGAGTGATTTCCTGTCACTCGCGAGTTGTAGGAGTTGCATGTTTACTCTCCTGTTATAACTATAAGGACGATGGACGGGGCAGGGTTTTGGTAACTTTTTGGTGGTCGGATAGTCGCTCCGTCTGTCTATGAAATCTTGCTAAGGCCCGACAGTGGTGGTGTTCGTGATCAAGTGTTTGAAAGTACTAGCCTCATACTTAGTATGGGATGAGGAAGCCTAGTACCGGATTGAACCTAGACGTGAGCGGTCGCCCCATTGTTCTTGGAACGGAGTTTCCCCTGCTGGTTGTCGCACGTGGTGGCAAGCGTGGTCACAGAACGGCAGAGGTCGGGTCTGTGGAACCTTGCACCAAAGGAAATGGGCCCGACACGGGTTAGGGGATTGATGGGGAAGGCCGACACAGGAAGCGACCTCCGGGTGCGCGGATGTCGTGAGGCTAGGTTCACCATGCATGGTTAAAGAACTCGAATCGATTCGTCTGCCTCTCACAGTTTGAGATTGCTTGATCGCTATGTCACCCTGAATAAATGAGGAATCTGATGATGGCAATGTTGTTGTTATATCTACACATCTTGCTTGGTTCTATGAATGCTTAGAATAAGTGGCACAACCTAGACTGGTAAATGAACCTAGAACCGGAGCTAAAAATTGAAAATAGGGTTACTTAGGGCTTTTTGGCAAACAAACCCCTCAGCCAAACAGCTTGCATGTCTAGAAGGAGGAGTAGTCCTTACTCCTATCGGTTAAGTCTTGTTGAGCTTAGTAGCTCAGCCTTGTTGTGGCTCCTGTTTTTCAGGTGAAGTTGCTGCTTCCGACCCCTCTCTGGTTGGTGCTTGGCCGCCCCAGCTCCCGCCTGGCTGGACGGTCGAGTGGGATCCTTCCTCGGACGGCGAGGAGAGGACTCAGTGATGTTCCGGCTGGCCTCGCCCGGACATCCAACCCCGACGAAGTCTTCCGCTAGTGTTTCTCTGTTGTTCTTTTGGAATCTTGTAAAACTCTGATGTTGGATTTTATGGCCGAACTAATTGGGTAAAACTTGTTTAACTCAGTGGACTTGTTGTATTCTCTGTAACCACTCACCTTCATGTGGGTTGCTAAACTCGATCCTGTTTAAGTGGTTAAATCGGATGAAATCCGACGGCACTTCGTGTTAGCTTGGTTTAGGCAGGAGTGTCGCATGTTAGGCGGCTTAACCCTGCTTAATCAAGCTAATCCAAGGTGGTTCCGCCACAGCAACTATGCCATCTGTCCCACTATCTCTGTTGCGTCGACTCGGTCGAAGGGAGCCATGAGCTCCATCGGCAACATGAACACCATGCTGACGTCAGCTACCGAATTGTGATCGTTGTCTCCTTCGTCTATTTTTTCTCCTGGGGTGCCAAACTCGAGTCCTGTCCCCTTTCTTATCCATCGCTTGCCTTTGTTCTTATTCCTGCTGCTCCCATTGGTGTAAATGCTAGATCCTTCCTTTCTGGGACTTAGTCAAGCTGTCTGGGCACCATCTGGGGTTTACCGGTTTGCTAGGCGGTTTTGCACACTCCCAATCTAGCTCTCGCCCCAAGGGGTTCTCATCTGAGATTCTTGCATCGGCCATTTCTTCCAGTCGATCATGTGCGCTGGTCCTGTCCCCTAGCCGATTACACAGGTCAACTCTACCCCTCAGCCGATCACGCACTGAAACGCGCCAATCTTCTTGTTCATGCCTGTTTCTGCTGATCGGCTCTGGTCCTCGATCCCTGGAGTGTGATCTCTTGAACGGGCGGCTAGTACGATACTGACCGTTGCACTCAGGGCAGTTATCGGCCGATGATAATCTGAGGTTATTCTCCCAGCAGTGAATAAAGAACGGGCATCTCCAGTGATCCTCGTGCCAGCGCATCATCTCCATGCGTCGTCTTGAGTCCTTCTGCTGACGCTGGTACTTGCTGAGTAAGTACTGGGAGGTGACCAGTCGTCGTGGTCTTTCTGATCCTTCGCCTTCGGTTTCCATCCGTCCTTTTCCTTTGACATCCTCAGCCGAGGCCTGATTTCTAGGGTCCACGGCACCGCTCCTTCTGGCCAATTCTGATGTCAACACCTTGGTTTGGAGCGTGTTTTTCCCCACATGAACCATGTTAGCGGGGAAGGGGTGCTGATCGATCTTCATCGGCTTTACTGGCTTCGCCGGGACTTCAAACTTTAGTCTTCCTTGCTCAATGGCTGACTGTATTTGTTAACGGAAGATCTTGCACTCGTTGGTGTCATGAGATGTGGCATTGTGCCACTTGCAATATTTCATCTGTCCCTCCTGAAGTAGCAAGTCAACGATTTTATCGGCCTTGGACGTGTCGAAGCCAAATGTCTTCGGTTCCTTTTTGCCGAACGGGCATGATATTGGCTTTTTCCCTTTTACCCATTCTGCCAGGCCGATTTCTGCCTCTTCCTCCGACTCGGACCCTTCTACTATTAGGATACGAGGTAGGCTACGCTAGCGCAAAACAAAAAAAATTCTACCGCGTAAACCAGGAAAACTATCGTATATGGATCACGGGATTACCACTCGACGCACTGGTGCGGAAGATGTAGAATCACGTCCGGGCAGCGAAGTTGATCAGTGTAGTCAATCACGTCGACGTCGAGCAGCTCCTCAGCAGCTCGTCCATGAACAGCGAGGTCCTCCTCGTGCCTCGACTTGTCGTCGGCTCCTCGTGGCTTGTCAACAGTTCACCCAAGTGCTGCAGGAGCAACACCTCCAAGGTATCCACACGTGCAGGGAGGAAGCGTCGCAAGCAAGATAGCTAGGTCCGCGAGTTGCAATAGGGCGAGGGCGTGGGAGGCGCAGCGGCTGTTGGTTCGGCCAAAAGGGATCAAACCCTAGGGCGCCCCCACCCTTCTATTTATAGAGGTTCCTGATGGGCCTCTAGGTCCGAGGCCCAATAGTACTCCTAAACCTAATCCAATTCGGATCATATCCAAATTGGACTTCCAGCCCCTTAAGTGTGTGACCCTATAAGTTCGGATACGTATAGACATGACCCGAGTACTCCTACTCAGCCCAATAGTCGGTACCGACCTCTAGCAAGACGTGCCAACTCCTATACGCACACGAAGATCATATCAGACGAACCGTCACAACATCATGTACATGTTATTCCCTTTGCCTCACGATATTTGGTCTAGCTCCAAGCCGACCGCTTTTTCTCGATCCTGTGATTCAGAATCCCATTGTAGGTTAACTCTTAACCTTACGTAGCATGGCCATGCATTTCCGGATTTGATTACTTGAGGGGCGCAGAGATATCTCTCTCAATCAGAGAGGGGCAAATCCCATCTTGATTGACCATGCCTCATAGCATGCTTCTTGACAAACCCGAAAGCTACCTTTTTAACTACCCTGTTACGGCGTAGCGTTTGATAGTCCCTAAGTAAGTCGATCCACATCTTGAGTACATACGACAATCTCAGGTCTAAGGACAAAGCGTACATGTTGTGAAAAGAGAGAACTACTTCTCGTGTTGGGTCAGTCCCAGCACATGTCTCTACATGCGCGCACATTGTTAGTTTGACATCTCCATGTCCATGACTTTTCAAACACAGTCATCAACTAAGACATGTGCTAGTCTAATATTAATGTGTGTCCACACATGAACTCCGACTAGGGACAACTTTAGAATAACCATACAAGTAAAGAATTTCACATACAATTCACATAATTGCAAATCAATTCAAGTAGCCTTTAATGGATATTCAAGGAACACAATATAAATCATGAATACAAATGGAATATCATCATCTCTATGATTGCCTCTAGGGCATACCTCCAATAGTCTCCCACTTGCACTAGAGTCAATCTAGAAGGTATCTAATACCCATAGCTCTTACATGCGCATCATGCTTAGCCTGTGGGAGTGGTTTTGTCAACGGATCAGAAATATTGAGATCTATGTGTATTTTGTATATCTTGATCTCACCCCGGTTAACGAAGGCTCGAATGAGATGAAATCGCTGCATAATATGTTTGTTCTTCTCGTGGTTCCTTAGCTCCGTTGCTTGCGCAATTGCCCCATTGTTCTCATAGTAGAGATTCAATGGGTTGGACGCATTCGGGAACACACCAAGCTCAATAAGCAAACTCCTTATCCAAACACCCTCCTTCGCAGCTTCTGAAGCCGCGATGTACTCGGCTTCTGTCGTAGAATCAACCACCGTCTCTTGCTTGGAACTCTTCCAGCTAACAGCACCACCGTTTAGTGTGAACACAAATCCTGATTGTGACTTTGAATCGTCTCTGTCGTTTGGAAATTAGCATCGGTGTAACCTATTACAGCGAGCTCCTCCTCACCTCCATAGACGAGGAACATATCTTTAGTCCTTTTTAAGTACTTAAGAATGTTTTTCACCGCTGTCCAGTGACTCTCACCCGGATCAGACTGGTGTCTACTTGTCATACTTAGCGCATATGAAACATCTGGGCGAGTACTTATCATTGCATACATGATAGATCCGATAGCCGAAGCATATGGCACTCTACTCATACGATCCTGCTCATCAGTAGTCGAAGGACACTGAGTCTTGCTAAGGTGTACGCCATGTGACATAGGCAAGAACCCTTTCTTCACCTCTTCCATGTTGAACCATTTCAACACTTTGTCAATGTAAGTATCTTGGCTTAATCCTATAAGCCTTCTTGATCTATCTCTATAGATTTTGATGCCCAGAATATATGCCGCTTCCCCTAAGTCCTTCATCGAAAAACTATTTTTCAATGAAGTCTTTACGAACTCAAGCATAGGAATGTTGTTTCCAATCAGTAATATGTCAAGCACATATAAGATTAAAAATACTACAGAGCTCCCACTAACCTTCTTGTAAACACAAGACTCTTCTTTGTTCTTAATGAAGCCAAACCCTTTGACCACTTCATCAAAATGAATGTTCCAACTCCTAAATGCTTGCTTCAACCCATAAATGGATTTATGAAGTTTGCATACCTTTCCAGCATTGTTCAGATCGACAAAACCTTCAGGCTGTATCATATACACATCCTCAGTTAGCATCAGGTAGGTCAACCAAGTTCCAAACTTGATCATCTCCCATGGACTCTATTTCGGATTGCATGGCACTCTGCCATTTTTTGGAGTCTGGGTCCATCATTGCTTTTGCATATGTCGCAGGCTCATCATCGTCCAACAATAATATTTCCCGCTGTTCGCAGAGCCTTGCCGACCTTTGTGGTTGTGGTGGTGCTTCTCTTGCCACGGGTATCTCAACTTGTTCTGCTACGTTAGCATCACTCGTTGATTCTTGCCCGATTGGCTCATCTCGAACTTCTTCAAGACGCGCTGTCTTTCCACTCTTTTCTCCTTTGAGAAACTCTTTCTCTAGGAAAATCCCGTTCCGAGCGACAAACACTTTGCCCTCTGATTGGTTGTAGAAATAGTATCCTAAAGTTTCCATTGGATATCCCACGAAAATGCACTTATCTGACTTGGGTGTAATCTTGTCCGACTGAAGTCGCTTGACAAATACTTCTGTTGACGCCGGATTTCGACACGAGTAAAATCGGCGTCATGGGAATGTAGAAATCAGAAGATACAACAGGGTACAGGGGTGATAGTTGGAAATCGGCTGAGTGGCGCTACAGTTAAAGATCAGTTGGTTGGTGCTACAGTCCAGGATCGGCCAATGCTACAGTCCAGGATCGGCCGATAGATCTTTAGAATTCCGCCTCACTTGACCCCTGGGGTTTGGATCGGGCGCGCCCGGTTCCCGATCGGTTACCCCTTGCCGATGAGGAAATCGACCGATTGGGAGGTTCGGATAATTGGGCCGGTATGGGCTTGGAAAGGATTATAAAGATGAAGAGGGAATCAGCCCATGAAGCGTATAATAACCGACCTAGTACGAGTCGTACTTGTAAATATTCGTTTTCCATTTGAATTAGGGATAGAGTTCTAGTCAAATAAGAAGTCGTCTGTACGGGGCTATAAATAGCCACTTTTGTAGATCTGTAATCATCAACAACTCAAAACAACAAACTACTATTTCCTCGTACTTACTTTCAAGCAGGCGACTTCGCCAAATACTTTCTTCTTTTTCACGAGTTCGTACGGGTTGGCGGGGCTGCATCAACTTGACCTCCGGCCGATCTTGTAAGTTCTATTTACCGAGTAAATTCTAAGCTTTAACTTCGGGCGCATCGCTGTCGTTTCGTTTAGATTTATTCACTAGTTATCGATATTTACTAGAATTGTAGGTTTTACCTGTTTTTCTAGTTCTATCACCAGTTATCCAGCTAGGAATCGACAATTTCGGCTTTTCTCATATTTTGTTGTTTAATTTACTTATTTTACGCATAGCCGACTAGATCTGTTCCTAGTGTTGCTACTGTAGCGTTGTACTGATTACTCCAATAGTTCTCATTCACGCTGCCTGGTAATCGGCTGCTTCATAGCCGATTTCTTTATTACGGCAAATCGGTCGATTCGCTGATAACCTCTCTCGAGATCGGAAATTTGGCCGATCGCGACTTCTGGATCTGACATGTCTTCTTCCTTGCCAATCAACAGGTCAGATTGGCTGGCACGTCGCGCGAACCGCACCAGGGCAATCACCCGAACAGGAGTTAAGCAGATTCTCCCGGGTCGTGTGTTAAGATGCTGGGGATTCGGTCGGCCGATTTCTAGCGCCAACACACTTTTGGCACGCCCGGTGGGACCAATACAACCGCCACCATGTCGAAAGCTGCTGAAGTCTCCGAAGATAACGTCATCGAAGTGACAGAGGCAGATCTCAGGGACGACAAGAAGGAAGAACTAGAGAAGCAGACTGCATACTACCGGAAGGCTTGCCTGCAGTCCTTCAGTCGCACCAGAAGTGGGGAGACTATCAAAAAGTCCCCGTTTCCAACTCCCCGCCAGATCACAATCACCAAGGACTCGGACAAGATGTCCGAGATGGTCCAGCAGTCCGTTTATCAAGCCTTCATTGATCAATCCCCGGTGCTTGCAAATACGGTGTACAATGCAGTCATCAGCTCCTTGGCTAGCGGGGTATCTCAAGGGTACAAGGGACCGGCATATGCTCCGCCGATTCCACCAAACAAGGGTTATCTGAATTCGGCTTCTCAGCCGATCCAATTTCCAGTTGGGGGTTCAGGCGCTTCCTCATCATCAATTCCTATGGGGTATAATGGCACACAACACTTCCAGCCACACCCCGTTCAGCTGTCCTCTGCGCAGTTCCCTCCGGTTAATCCAGCGCCTTGGGGGGCACCATCAGCTACCGCCGTTCAGGATCAATCGGCCAGTCAGGGAAGTCCCCAATTCCAGGCGTCTTTCCAGGTAACCACTCGACCAACTATGCCGCCGTACCAGCCTGTCGCACCAGAGATGAGCAAAGCAGCAGAGCTCGTACTATACGATGAAACGAGTGGCTCATTCAAACAGTCGACCCTGAATACACACCCGGCTATAACACATCAGATGCCACATACTTTCACTCAGCATCAAGCCATCCCGCCTCCGATATACCAGCACGTGCCAGTCCCTCAGCCAACAGTTTACCAGCAACAGCCGGACTGGTCGGCACGTATAGCAGAAGTGATTCAGGAACAATTCGGCTTGAAGCCGAAGGTACAGACTTACACTTACAGGACACCGTACCCGTCTACGTACGACCTACTGCCGTTTCCCCATCGGTATAAAGTTCTTGACTTCACCAAGTTCTCGGGGATGGATGACACTTCAACCGTAGAACATGTGAACAGATTCATCATCCAATGCGGAGAGGCAGCGGCGCAAGACGCTCTACGAGTGCGGCTATTCTCGTCGTCCTTGTCTGGGTCGGCCTTCCAGTGGTTCACGACATTACCGCCCAACTCGATTATTACATGGGCCGATTTGGAGAGGCAGTTTCATAAATACTTCTACGCTGGGGTACATGAGATGAAGCTGTCCGATTTGACCAGCCTCAAGCAGAGAAGCGACGAGCCGATATCCTCATATGTGCAGAGGTTTCGGGAAATCAGGAACAAATGCTATTCTTTGGCTCTAAACGACGCACAGCTGGCTGATATAGCCTTTCAAGGTCTCCTACCTCACATCAAAGAAAAATACGCCTCACAGAAGTTTGAGAGCTTAAGCCAAATCGTCCACCGATTATCTGGACAGGAGGTACGTTCTTTCGATCCACGGAGGAACTTCCAGAAGAAGGTGGCATACTTAGAGGAGGTTGAAGCCGAAGAAGATGCGGAGGTCGGTCTTGCGGAATGGGTTAAGGGAAAGAAGCTGATATCATGCCCGTTCGGCAAGAAGGAGCCAGAAACGTTCGGCTTTGACACGTCGAAAGCTGATAAAATCTTCGACCTCCTACTCCAGGAAGGACAGATTAAGCTCTTGCCATACCATACAATACCTTCTGCTGAACAGCTGAAGAAGATGAAATATTGCAAATGGCACAACGCTACCTCCCATGACACTAACGAGTGCAAAATCTTCCGGCAATAGATACAAACGGCTATTGAGCAGGGCAGACTTAAATTTGAAGTACCAACAAAAATAGCCAAGCCGATGAAGATCGATCAGCACCCCTTCCCCACCAACATGGTTGACACGGGAAAAAATCCGCTCCAAACAAAGGTGCTAACGTCCGAATCGGCTAAAAAGAGTGGTGCCGTAGATCCCAGAAATCAAGCGGTGCCTGAAGACATCAAGGGGAAGTGGCGGATGGAAGATGACGACGGCAGATCAGGTGAGCCACGCATCACTTCCCAATTCCTGCTCCACAAATATCAGCGGCAACATGAGCGCTCAAGATCCCGGGAAGAAGCGATGCGGCGACATGAAGATCACTGGAGATACCCGTTCTTCATCCACTGTTGGGAAAGCAACCTCAGGTTACCGTCGGCCGATAATTGCCCAGAGTGCAACGGCCCGTATCGTAACAATCGGCCGTTCAACAGGTCTCGCTCCAGAGATGGGAGACCGGAGCCGATCAACAGGAACTGGCGCGACCAAGACGACCGGCGCCCTCCCGTGCGTGATCGGCTGGGGGGCAGAAGTGACCGAAATGACCGGTCGGAAGGCAAGCGCCATGACAGGCCGGGGGGCAGATTTGATCGACATGACCGGTCAGAAAATAGGGCCAGCATTCATAGTCGGCTTGAAGAGGTGGTCGATGCTCGAGTGTCAGACGAGAACCCTTTAGGACGCGAAATGGAATGGGAATGCGCCAGGCCACGAACCAAACTAGTGAACCCCAGGTGGTGTCCCGATGGATTGACCAAGTCTCAAAAATGAAGAATCCAACGTCTCCGCCAGTGGGAACAGCAGGAGGAAGAACAACAGTACACGACGGACAAGAGGGAAGGCAGGTCTCAGGTATGGCGCCCCAAAAGAAACGACAGAGGAGGCGACGAATCGGCAGGCGATGAATCGGCAGCCGACATCGGCATGGTCTTCATACTGCCAATGGAATTTATGACTCCTGCCGACCGACAGGATACATCGGTGATAGAAGAACAGATGGCACAATTGGCTTTGGAGCCAATGACAGCCACATTCGAGAAGCCCGAAGACGACAAGCGGCAACACCTGAAAGCGTTGTTCCTTAAAGGGCATGTCAACAACCGACCCCTCACCAGATTAATGGTAGACGGAGGAGCTACAGTTAACATCATGCCATATGCCGTGCTCCGGAAGCTTGGGAAAAGCGATGATGACTTGACCAAGATAGACATGATGCTCAAGGACTTCGAGGGCAACGTATCCCCCGCTCGCGGCGCCCTCTGCGTCGATCTCACCATCGGCAGTAAGACCCTTCCCACTACCTTCTTTATTATTAATGGCAAGGGATCCTACAACATGCTACTCGGCTGAGACTGGATACACGCAATTTGCTGCATCCCGTCGACAATGCATCAATGTCTTGTACAATGGGTCGGCGACAACATCGAGGTGGTCAACGCCGACTCCGCATACAGCATCGCGGCAGCCGACACGCAGCAGTGGAGCTGCAAAACCATCAAGTGCATATCCGGTAGAGTATGGGATACTGACTTCTTGAAGGTGTCCGATTTTGGCCTACAGCCGATCTGAGCAGTCGGCTCCGAAGACTCAGATTAAATGGATCAGTTCGCCCGAGAAGATGGGAAGCTAGGGCACGGGTTCACGTCGGCCGATTCATTGGAGATGATAGACTTAGGCGATGGCACCAAACCAAGGCCAACTTATATTAGTGCAAATTTAGACCCAGAATACAAATGTAAACTGACAAGTTTGTTAAGAGAATTTAAGGATTGTTTTGCTTGGGAGTATCATGAGATGCTCGGATTAGATCGATCTATTGTTGAACATCGGCTACCCATAAAACCAAGATATCATCCGTATCAACAGCCTGCACGGCGGTGCAATCCTAAAATTCTACCAGACATAAAAGCCGAAATAACTCGGCTAATCGAAGCAAGATTTATTCGGCAATGCTGTTATGCCGAGTCGATCTCCAACATTGTACCAGTATACAAGAAGAACGGAAAGCTACGCGTGTGCGTTAATTTCAGGAATCTTAATCAGGCCACGCCGATGGACGGATACCCCATGCCAACGGCCGATATGCTTATAGACGCTGCCGCGGGAGACAAGATTATTAGCTTCATGGACGGAAACGCTGGGTACAATCAAATACTTATGGCCGAAGAAGACATACCCAAAACGGCCTTCAGATGCCCAGGCCACCTTGGTTTATTCGAGTGGGTGGTAATGACTTTTGGCTTAAAAAACGCCGGCGCCACGTATCAGAGAGCCATGAACTACATATTTCACAAACTCATCGGCATACTGGTAGAAATCTACATCGACGACGTCGTAGTCAAGTCCAAAGGACACGATGAGCATCTGGCCGATTTGCGAAAAGTGCTGGAATGCACTAAGAAACATGGGCTGAAGATGAACCCGAATAAATGTGCCTTCGGCGTGTCCGCCGGACAGTTCTTAGGATTCATGGTGCATGAGCGGGGAATACAAATCAATCGGAAGACCATAGCGGCTATCAACAAAGTCGTGGCCCCGCAGAATAAAACCGAGTTGCAATCTCTAATCGGCAAGGTGAATTTCATCAAAAGATTCATATCTAATCTATCTGGGCGAATCCAAGCTTTTACACCACTATTAAAGTTGAAGCCCGACCAGGAGTTTATATGGGGGGAAGAGCAACGTAAGGCACTGGAAGATATCAAGCAGTACTTGGTCTCACCACCGGTATTGGTCCCTCCTCAAACTGGTAAGCCATTTAAATTATATTTATCAGCCGATGAAAAGGCTATTGGGTCGGCACTAGTCCAGGAGTTCGAAGGAAAGGAACGAATAATTTATTATGTCAGTAGAAGACTTCTGGACGCTGAAACAAGGTATCCTCCAGTGGAACGGTTTTGTTTATGCCTTTACTTCTCATGTACCAAACTCAGGCACTATTTGCTATCGACGGAATGTGTGGTCGTATGCAAAGACGACGTGGTAAAATACATGCTGTCGTTGCCAATTTTGAGAGGGCGAATCGGCAAATGGATCTTAGCCTTGTCAGAGTTTGACCTTCGGTATGAATCGGCGAAAGCCGTCAAGGGACAGGTCATGGCCGATTTCGTCACCCAACACTGCGGACCAGAGGCTACCTTCGTGGAACCGGTACCTTGGACTTTATACTTCGATGGATCATCATGTGGGGTCGGATCAGGAATCGGCATCGTCCTCATATCGCCTCGGGGGGCAAATTATGACTTTTCTCTGCCGATAGAAGCCACCGCCACTAACAATCAAGCAGAGTACCGAGCTGTATTGAAGGGATTACAATTACTAAGAGAAGTCCAGGCCGATTCTGTCGAAGTCTTCGGGGATTCCATGCTTATTGTGGATCAATTAATAGGGAAGTCCGAATGCAAGGACGACGTATTGAGAATTTATTATGAAGATTGCCTGCAGCTCTTAAAAGAATTCAAATCAGCAGTAATCGAACACATCCTAAGGAATCACAACGAGGATGGCAACAAACTCGCCCAGCACGCATCTGGATATCGGCCAATTCTAGGCGCTATGGCTCTGGAACTTGCGGCCGATGACTGGCGAAAAGAAATTGCCGACTACCTGAAAGATCCGTCTAAAAAAGTGGATCGGCGGGTGCGTTTCCATGCTACCAAATACGTACTGCTGGAAGACGACTTGTTCTACCGGACAATTGACGGCGTCCTACTCAAGTGTCTGGGAGCAGAAGAGGCTAAGACTCTGATGGGAGAAATCCATGAGGGGCTGTGTGGAGCCTACCAGTCGGCCCATAAGATGAAATGGATGATCAGGAATAATGGGTATTACTGGCCAACGATCCTCGAAGATTGCTTCAAATATTATAAGGGATGCCAGGATTGTCAGAAATTCGGGAATGTCCAACATGTGACCGCGTCGGCCATGAATCCCATTATCAAACCATGGCCGTTCAGAGGATGGGGAATAGACCTTATCGGCCAAATTTATCCTCCATCAAGCAAAGGGCACAAATTTATTCTGGTGGCCACTGATTACTTTACCAAATGTTTGGAAGCAATTCCGTTAAGAGCCGTGACATCGGCTACCATGGTCGACTTCGTAAGGGACCATATCGTCTACCGATTCGGTATTCCCTAGACTATCACAACCGATCAGGGGACAATGTTCACGTCAGGAGAATTCGAGGAGTTCACGGCCGATATGGGGATCAAATTGTTAAACTCCTCTCCATATTATGCCTAGGCTAACGGCCAGGCCGAATCCTCCAACAAAGGAATAATAAAGTTAATCAAGAGGAAGATAGAGGAGCAGCCGAAAAAGTGGCATCTATGTTTGACTGAGGCTCTATGGGCATACAGGATGGCTTGCCATGGGGCCACCAAGTTATCCCCTTATCAGTTGGTGTATGGTCACGATGCAGTACTACCGTGGGAATCAAGGGCGGGGTCGAGACGCATTTCACTCCAAGATCAGTTAACGGCCGATGACTACTCATCATTCATGAAAAGGGAACTTGATGACTTGGCTGGCCAACGATTGAGAGCTTTGATAAGCATTGAGGAAAACAAGAAGAAAGTGGCCAGATGGTATGATAAGAAGGTCAAATTCAAACAATTCTCTCCAGGGGACCTGGTTTGGAAGTTAGTGTTGCCGATTGGGACGAAAGATCCTAAATTCGGAAAGTGGTCCCCTACGTGGGAAGGGCCGTATAAAATCGGCAGATGTGCTCCAGGAAACGCTTATATTCTGGAAACAACCGAAGGAGAGGAGTTTACTAGGGCTCTGAACGGAAGGTACTTGAAAAGGTACTACCCTAGTATATGGGTCGGAGCATAAAAGAAAATCAACCACGATAAACAGCACACAGCCGATACAAAAGGTTCGTCTAGAGAAAACATGTAATCGTCCAAATCGGCCGATGTATTCATTCGGTACGGATGGTGGGTTACACGGCCGACAAGGTACAAGTCGCCCTTAGAACAAAAAATAATTAACTACTCTTTTTCTTACGCTCTCTCTCGGCTCGACCGAGTGCTATCATAAGACGGATATATTCTTCTTCTATCTCCTTCATCGCAACTTCCGCTTCAACCTGACGGGGGAGAGGGTGGCTCCGATCCATTGACGGGCGCGATGTTCCTGCTGATGCATCTTCAAGGACAACTTGTCGGGGAAGCAGATGACTTCTGTCGGCTTGAGGTCGCCGGCAAAAGTTGCCATCCAGAGAATCCCAGATCTGTCGGATGTCGGCAGGAACATGCTCTTGGAGTTCGTCACGATGAGCCCTGATTAAGTCCTTGTCCTCTTGCGACAACGGTTCATCGGAGTGCATGAGTTCGATGGCGCGTTCGAGTTCGGGGCTAAGGCGCCGTGGCTGAAGAAAATGACAATCAAAAAAGTGGTTTCCTTCAGAAAAGCTAAACTGAGAAGGAGGGTCACGGCAAAACTTTCACCTGGTTAACAGAGGAAGAGGAAGAAGACGATGAAGACATGACTGAAGATCGCGCCGATGAGAGCAGGTTGGGAAAATAAAGCCGAGCTAAACTGGTACTCTCGAAACGGGGGTCTAGGCCGGCATTTATAAGAAAAGGAGGCGTAGATATTTGGTAAGACGCGTCCCGTCGGAAGTGAGAAAGGCAATAAATAAAAGAGGCGTCACGAAGGGCGGTCAAAGCAGTCATTAAAGGTTCGTACAAAATGGTCAGTACTTTTACAGATTACCCAGAAGGGCATCGATAGCCGCAATCGCTCGACGCCGGATCTGATCGGCAGAGTCCAAGACCCGTTGGTCATCATCCGCCGATCCGGGGACCTCTGACACATTGCGGTGGAGTTTTAGGGCTTCGTAGGCCAAATGCTACCTCTCCTATTTTAGATCGGCGATGACGGAAGGGAGTTCTTGGAGCCTCTTCTCTTCGGCATCTATTGCTTTGGTCACCTATTCCATCTCCTTGGCAAGCTCTGCCCTCGGGCATTTGAGGCGATCTATCGTGCCGACGATCCCTGGGCGAGAGTCCTCCAGAAAATGAATTCGTTGGTGCACCTCTTGGGCCTGACGCTTGTACGCATCTTCCTCTTCACGAGTCTTGGCCAACTTGGCGCGATCGGCCATGTGACGCAGGGCCCTGAAAACTGGGATCCTCATCGACTCGATATACACGGCCGGCGCCAAGGCTTCCTCCGCTTCTTCTGGTACCCGTCCGCTGACGTCACCGAAGAGCTGCCGAATCGGCGAAGCGTCTTCTACCAATCGGCCGATGTCTTCTTGAAGAAGGTATCGGATGCTGGAGAGTTTGGCGCAGACGTCATCAGGGACGGAGCTCAAAGTGACTTGGCGAGAGGCGACCTCCTCGTCATCAGAGAGTGCGACCGCAAATGAGAAGAGACTGTTGTTGGGGGTATCCTGTTCCTGGAAATAATAAGTCAAGAAGAAAAACAAATCAGCCGATGGTAATAGCAAATCGGCTAAGTAAGGGTGAAAGGTCTCTTACCTCCTTGAATCTGATTTCCTCAAGCTGCATTTGGGGAGCCGTGATCCTCGATTCAGGGGCTGGTGCCATTGGTTCATCAGAAGAAGAAGACTCTACGATGATTGGTGCTGTGCTTGGACCAACTTCCCGGGATATGACCGTTGGTTGGTTAAGAGGGGCGTTCAACGCACCGGTGACCTGTGTCAAAGGATTGAATGAGAACATTGTCCAAATACTAGGAAAATCGGTCGAAGAGTGTTATACCTCGGCGGATGGAAGCGAAGGTGCGTCGATAACCGATTGGGTTGCTGCCGATTGTGGTGGGTCCATGGAAGTGATCTGTGCAGTCTAAGATAAGAAGAGTCAGTGTAGGGACATCAATCGGAAGGGTTGGGTAATGAGTTTACCTGCATAGCCTCCAACAGTAATGATGCAGCGGCTGCCCCAGCTTGTGACACGACTTGAATATCTACTGCTCTGGCAGCTTGAGGAGGCAGTGCGACCGAAGTTTCTGCCGATATGATCGCAGGAGGGTCAGTCGATTCTATACGAGCTCGAACTCGGCGACTGGTCTTCTTGGTAACTTTCTTCTGCGCCTGCTTCGATCGGCCGGCGATTACATCCACGGAAGGGGCGTCGAAGCCGATAAGGGGAAAGATGGTGTATGGATGATGGTCTTCTATCTGCCGACCACTCCGGCTGCGTGTTGGGGGAACACGGTTCTCAGACTAAAGCAATAGCAAAATGTTAGTATACGTATTCAACCGCGTTGGTAAAGGAGTGAAAATCGGTTAGGAAAAAATACCTCGACATTCGGGTCGATGTTGGTCGGATCCAGAAGATTGTAGTATGTCGACGCAGAGTTGCAGAACAGGTATTGTTTCCATTCGGCTCACCAAAGCTTGAATGGTTGGACGGCGAAGGGAGCTACTATCCAGTCCTTCAGGTCAATGGTGCTGGAGTCTGGGATCCCATCCCGCAGCCAACTGTAGTCAAGACCTTTTGTGAGCTCATCTCTGAACTTGGCTCAGCTGGCGAAGTACGCTTGAATCGGCAGCTGACCCATGCCGAATTGACGCGCTACAGCAGAGGGATTGTAAAACTCATACGTAGGAGCATCTTTCCCTGAGAAGAAGTTGGCCGGTAGGATTCCCGGTTTGATTAACTCATCTATGAGGTCTTCTTTAAATCGGCCGGTAGTTGAGTCGAAGCAAGAAGGGAGCTCAAAGATTGGGTCATCTCGTCGATAAGGAAACTAGACGGTTGCATCTTCATTAAAACCGTTATAAAAACACCGGAAATACTCAGCCACTTTGGTAGCAGAGTACAGACAGCCGGGGAAGGCCGATGCCGCTTCGCCAAAAGATGTGCATCGGCGTCAGACAGTGGGATCCTCTACCGATTCGATGCTGGGGAACGTCATGTGTTCCACCCTCTGCTGAGAAATCTTGCTCATATACAGGTTCAGCCACAAGTTAATGAACCACCAGGGTCCGCCTGGATTTCCAATCGGCTCCCCTTTGGATAGTTTGATGCCGATTTGGTAGAGCATGTGGTATGCCGCTCCTAGCAAGTGTTTTCCAAGAGGAACAGGAGTCCCTACTGATAATGCTTCGGCTAAAGCTTGGGTGTTGGTTGATGGGCCAGCTGCTCTCCCGCAAAAGAAGTGTTTCTCCAACCACATCATTAGGAAGGCCGTGTGCTCTCTGTTCTCAACAGATCCGGCCCTTTTGTTGCATCTAATAAAGCCTTTCCACCCATTGATTCCCCTCATGTCCAGTCGATGTGATGTTGCGGTTAAAAGGCGGAAAGGGGTGTCCGGGGAGGAAATGTCCAGGCCGGTCAGCAGAACCACATCGGCCAATGTGGGGGTCATAGGTCCGTGTCCAAACAAGAATGCATTAAGAGCATCAGACCAAAAGTAAGAGGCTGCTATCACTAATGGTTCATTTCGCTCCATCTGGGACAGAGATAGGTTGATGCATTGGCCGATTTTGAGCTCGTCCCATTGGACCCTCTTGGGTGCGGCTATCCGCTGGTACCATTCCCTCCAACCGGGAGTTTCATTCAGCCAAGACCTAAAGGTGCCCAGCTAGTGATCCAGGTCCATGGTGGATTGTTTGAAGGGGATTCTATGGGTTTCCAAATTAATTAGCTCAGTTGGATCTGGGTTCCCCATGGGTCCGAGGCAGACAAGGCCGGGATTTCCCGTAAGATGGATGGTGATGCGATGTCTAACCGCCTAAAAAAGGAAAGGGGGTGCGAAAGTAAGAAATAGATCTAAAGTAAATGTATTACCGATAAAGGAAAGATTCGGTGATGACCTCTAGGATGAAGTTCCTTGTAGTCGGCGGGATCGCCGGTGCAGCTGTGGAGGATGAGGCCTCCATTGGGATCGCCATTGGGATCTCGGCAGAAGCTTCGACTTTCGCTGATGGAGCTCCTTCTTCCGACGACGGGGCAACCACTGTCGCTACCTCCGCCGAAGGCGCTATTTCTGGAGCATCGTGCGCAGGTGAGGTACTTGAAGGTGCCGCCATTGGAGGGGAGGAAGAAAAGCGACAGGAAGACGGTGCCGGAAAGCTGTGGAACTAAGGAAAAGTGCTGGAGGAAGAAGAAGGCTCGTGCGCTGAGGAAGAAGGACGTGAGCTCGAAAGGGAAGTGCGGGATGTGCTGATATTTAAAGGGGGCCTCAGGAAGGGTAAAAATGGAATTTTTACCGCACCGGCGTTTCGAGTTTTTCGGGAGTAGTGGTTGTCGTGGGCACCCGTTTCGAAAAGATTGCAATCATCAGGTTGAAGACCGCGAAACAGAAGGATATTTTCATTGCGGTTGTTTCGGAGGGGAAGTTGAAAAGAATTTTGAAGTAAAGACTATGTTTTACTCCGAAACTGGGGGGCATGTGTTGACGCCGGATTTCGACACGAGTAAAATCGGCGTCAGGGGAATGTAGAAATCAGAAGATACAGCAGGGTACAGGGGTGACAGCTGGAAATCGGCCGAGTGGCGCTACAGTTAAAGATCGGTTGGTTGGTGCTACAGTCCAGGATCGGCCAATGCTACAGTCCAGGATCGGCCGATAGATCTTTAGAATTCCACCTCACTTGACCCCTGGGGTTTGGATCGGGCGCGCCCGATTCCCGATCGGTTACCCCTTGCCGATGAGGAAATCGGCCGATTGGGAGGTTGGGATAATTGGGCCGGTATGGGCTTGGAAAGGATTATAAAGATGAAGAGGGAATCAGCCCATGAAGCGTATAATAACCGACCTAGTACGAGTCGTACTTGTAAATATTCGTTTTCCATTTGAATTAGGGATAGAGTTCTAGTCAGATAAGAAGTCGTCTGTACGGGGCTATAAATAGCCACTTTTGTAGATCTGTAATCATCAACAACTCAATACAACACACTACTATTTCCTCGTACTTACTTTCAAGCAGGCGACTTCGCCAAATACTTTCTTCTTTTTCACGAGTTCGTACGGGTTGGCGGGGCTGCATCAACTTAACCTCCGGCCGATCTTGTAAGTTCCGTTACCGAGTAAATTCTAAGCTTTAACTTCGGGCGCATCGCTGTCGTTTCATTTAGATTTATTGACCAGTTATCGATATTTACTAGAATTGTAGGTTTTACCTGTTTTTCTAGTTCTATCACTAGTTATCCAGCTAGGAATCGGCAATTTCAGCTTTTCTCATATTTTGTTGTTTAATTTACTTATTTTACGCATAGCCGACTAGATCTGTTCCTAGTGTTGCTACTGTAGTGTTGTACTGATTACTCCAATAGTTCTCATTCACGCTGCCTGGTAATCGGCTGCTTCATAGCCGATTTCTTTATTACGGCAAATCGGCCGATTCGCTGATAAGCTGATCGGAAATTTAGCCGATCGCGACTTCTTGATCTGACACGTCTTCTTCCTTGCTAATCAACAGGTCAGATTGGCTGTCACGCCGCGCGAACCGCACCAGGGCAATCACCCGAACATGAGTTAAGCTGATTCTCCCGGGTCGTGTGTTAAGACGCTGGGGATTCGGTCGGCCGATTTCTAGCGCCAACAACTTCACATCCCCAAATCTTAAGAAAAGACACACTAGAAGTCTTTCCAGTCCACATCTCATAAATGTCTTAACTACGGATTTAGACTGTACCCTATTAAGTGTGAAAGCTGTTGTTTCTAGCGCGTATCCCCAAAATGATAACGGTAGGTCCGACTGGCTCATCATTGATCGAACCATGTCTAACAAAGTTCGATTACATCGCTCGGATACACCATTTCTCTGAGGTGTTCCAGGCGGCGTAAGTTGTGGAACAATTCCGCAACTCTTCAGTGTTGGGATACGAGGTAGGCTACACTAGCGCAATTCAAAAATTCTACCGCGTATAACCAGGAAGAACTGCCGTATAAGGATCACGAGATTACCACTCGACGCACTACTGGTGCGGAAGATGTAGATATGCGTCGATGCAGTGAAGTCGATCACGCAGTCGTACGTAGTCGATCACGTCCAGCAGCTCCTCAGCAGCTCGTCCACGTGCAGCAAGATCGCCTCCGGTGCCGCGGCTCGTCGTCGGCTCGTCGTGGCTCGTCGGCGGCTCGTCGATGGCTCGTCCAAGTGCTGTAGGCGCAACACCTCCAAGGTATCCACACGTGCAGGGAGGAAGCGTCGCAAGCCGGACTGCTAGATCCGCGAGTTGCAACAGGCGAGGGCGTGGGAGGCGCGGCAGGTGTGTTTCGCCAAAAGGTACTAACCCTAGGGTGCCCCCACCCCTCTATTTATAGAGGTTCCTGATGGGCCTCTGGATCCGAGGCCCATTAGTACTCCTAAACCTAATCCAACTCAGATCAGATCCGAATTGGGCTTCCAGCCCCTTAAGTGTGTGACCCTATGGGTTCGGATACGTATAGACATGGCCCGAGTACTCCTATTCGGCCCAATAGTCGGTAGCGACCTCTAGCAAGACGTGCCAACTCCTATACGCACACGAAGATCATATCAGACGAACCATCACAACATAATATACATGCTATTCCCTTTGCCTCACGATATTTGGTCTAGCTCCAAGCCGACCGCTCTTTCTCGATCCTGTGATTCGGAATCCCTTTGTAGGTTAACTCTTAACCGTACGTAGCATGGCCATGCATTTTCGGATCCGATCACTCGAGGGGCCCAGAGATATCACTCTCAATCAGAGAGGGGCAAATCCCATCTTGATTGACCATGTCTCATAGCATGCTTCTTGACAAACCCGAAAGCTACCTTTATAACTACCCTGTTACGGCGTAGCGTTTGATAGCCCCTAAGTAGGTCGATCCACATCTAGAATACATGCGACAATCTCAGGTCTAAGGACAAAGCGTATATGTTGTTTAAAGAGAGAACTACTTCTCGTGTTGGGTCAGTCCTAACACATGTCTCCACATGTGTCCACATTATTAGTTCAACATCTCCATGTCCATGACTTGTGAAACATAGTCATCAACTAATACATGTGCTAGTCTAATATTCATGTGTGTCCTCACATGAACTCCGACTAGGGACAACTTTAGAATAACCATACAAGTAAAGAGTTTCACATACAATTCACATAATTGCAAATCAATTCAAGTAACCTTCAATGGATATTCAATGAACACAACATACAAATCATGGATACAAATGGAATATCATCATCTCTATGATTGCCTCTAGGGCATGCCTCCAACAGTCTCCCACTTGCACTAGAGTCAATCTAGAAGGTACCTAATACCCATAGCTCTTACATGCGCATCATGCTTAGCCTGCGGGAGTGGTTTTGTCAACGGATCAGAAATGTTCAGATCCGTGTGTATTTTGCATATCTTGATCTCACCCTGGTTAACAAAGTCTCGAATGAGATGAAATCGCCGCATTACGTGTTTGTTCTTCTGGTGGTTCCTTGGCTCCTTTGCTTGCGCAATTGCCCCATTGTTATCACAGTAGAGATTCAATGGGCTGGACGCATTCGGGAACACACCAAGCTCAATGATTAAATTCCTTATCCAAACACCTTCCTTCGCGGCTTCCGAAGCCGCGATGTACTCGGCTTCTGTCGTAGAATCGGCCACTGTCTCCTGCTTGGAACTCTTCCAACTAACAGCACCACCATTTAGCGTGAACACAAATCCTGAGTGTGACTTTGAATCATCTCTGTCGGTTTGGAAACTAGCATCGGTGTAACCTGTTACAACGAGCTCCTCCTCACCTCCATAGACGAGGAACATATCTTTAGTCCTTCTGAAGTACTTAAGAATGTTTTTCACCGCTGTCAAGTGACTCTCACCTGGATCAGATTGGTGCCTGCTTGTCATACTTAGCGCATATGAAACATCTGGGCGAGAACTTATCATTGCATACATGATAGATCCAATAGCCGAGGCATATGGCACTCTACTCATGCGATCCCGCTCATCAGCAGTCGAAGGACACTAAGTCTTGCTGAGATGTATGCCATGTGACATAGGCAAGAACCCTTTCTTTGCCTCTTCCATGCTGAACCGCTTCAACACTTTGTCAATGTAAGTATCTTGGCTTAAACCTATAAGCCTTCTCGATCTATCTCTATAGATCTTAATGCCCAGAATATATGCTGCTTCCCCTAAGTCCTTCATCGAAAAACTATTTTTCAGTGAAGTCTTTACGGACTCAAGCATAGGAATGTTATTTCCAATCAGTAATATGTCATCCACATATAAGATTAGAAATACTACAGAGCTCCCACTAACCTTCTTGTAAACACAAGACTCTTCTTCGTTCTTGGTGAAGTCAAACCCTTTGACTACTTCATCAAAACGATGTTCCAACTCCTAGATGCTTGCTTCAATCCATAAATGGATCTCTGAAGCTTGCATACCTTTCCAGCATTTTTCGGATCGACAAAACCCTCGGGCTGTATCATATACACATCCTCAGCTAGGTTTCCATTCATGAAAGCTATCTTGACATCCATCTGCCATATCTCATAATCGAAATATGCAGCTATAGCTAGAATAATCCGAATGGACTTAAGCATCACTACGGGCGAGAAGGTCTCGTCGTAGTCAACTCCTTGAACTTGTCGAAAACCTTTTGCGACAAGTCGTGCTTTATAGATGTGAACATTTCCATCCATGTCCTTTTTCTTCTTATAGATCCACTTGCACTCTATGGCTTTAACACCATCAGGGGGGTCAACCAAGTTCCAAACTTGATTGTCTCCCATGGACTCTATTTCGGATTGCATGGCACTCTGCCATTTTTCGGAGTTTGGGTCCATCATTGCTTCTGCATATGTCGCAGGCTCATCATTGTCCAACAATAATATTTCCCGCATTTCGCGGAACCTTGCCGACCTTCGTGGTTGTGGCGGTGCTTCTCTTGCCATGGGTATCTCAACTTGTTCTGCTACGTTAGCATCACTCATTGATTCTTGCCCGATCGGCTCATCTTGAACTTCTTCAAGATGCACTGTCTTTCCACTCTTTTCTCCTTTGAGAAACTCTTTCTCTAGGAAAACCCCGTTCCGAGCGACAAACACTTTGCCTTCTGATCAGTTGTAGAAATAATATCCCAAAGTTTCCTTTGGATATCCCACGAAAATGCACTTATCCGACTTGGGTGTGATCTTGTCCGACTGAAGTCGCTTGACGAAGACTTCACATCCCCAAATCTTTAGAAAAGACAAACTGGGAACCTTTCCAGTCCATATCTCATATGGTGTCTTAACTACGGATTTAGATGGTACCCTATTAAGTGTGAAAGCTGCTGTTTCTAGAGCGTATCCCCAAAATGACAACGGTAGGTCCGACTGGCTCATCATTGATCGAACCATGTCTAACAAAGTTCGATTATGTCGCTCGGACACACCGTTTCTCTGAGGTGTTCCAGGCGGCGTAAGTTGTGGAACAATTCCGCAACTCTTTAGATGATTGCTAAACTCGTGGCTCAAATACTCGCCTCCACGATCAGATCGTAAGGCCTTAATTTTCTTGCCATGCTGATTTTCAACTTCATTCTGAAATTCCTTGAACTTTTCAAAGGTTTCAGACTTGTGCCTCATCAAGTAGACATAGCCATATCTACTAAAATCATCAGTGAAAGTTATGAAGTATTGGAATCCTCCTCTAGCCGTCGTGCTCATTGGTCCGCATACATCACTATGTACGAGTTCCAACAAGTCTACTGCTCTCTCAGGAAATCCTGTGAAAGGCGTCTTGGTCATCTTACCTAGCAAGCAAGCCTCACATGTCTCGTATGATTCAAAATCAAACGAAGTTAGAAGTCCATAAGAATGGAGCTTCTTCATGCGCTTTTCACTTATATGACCCAAACGACAATGCCACAAGTAGGTAGGACTCAAATCATTAGGCCGAGGCCTTTTAGCACTTACATTACAGACAGGTGAACCATCAAGATTTAAAACAAATAATCCATTCACAATGGGTGCAAAAGCCATAAACATATTATTCTTAGATATCACACAACCATTGTTTTCACTCGCAAATGAATAACCATCCTTCATCAAGCATGAAGGAGATAAAATGTTTCGACTTAAACTAGGAACAAAATAACAATTATTCAACTCCATAATAAATCCTGACGGGAGGTGGAGTTGCATCGTCCCAACGGTCAAAGCAGCAACTCTTGCATTTTTGCCCACGCAGAAATCAACTTCTCCTCTTTCCACGCTTCTACTTCTTATCATTCCCTGCATCGAATTGCAAATATGAGCAACCGATCCGGTATCAAATACCCAAGAATTAATAATTGTATCAGCGAGAAATATATTGTCTATAACATTAACAACAAGCGTACCTGAGGTAGAAGTACTCTTACTTCCGCCATTCTTCAACGAAGCTAGGTACTGCTTGCAGTTTCTCTTCCAGTGACCAAGTTCATGACAGTAAAAGCACTCTTTGTCTGGAGCAGGTCCAGGTCCAGCTTTAACCTTGGGCGCTGGATTTGGCTTGGACGTTCCAGCCTTGCCCTTCTTCTTCCAAGAATTGCCCTTCTTCTTAAAGCTAGACTTGTTCTGTATAGCCATCACATGGCTGGTACTAGCACTTTTCTTGATGTCCACCTCTGCTGTCTTGAGCATACCACACAGTTCATTCAAACCCTTCTCCGTCCCATGCATATGGTAGTTCGAGATGAAGTTCCCATAGCTAGGCGGAAGAGATGAAAGAATGAAGTCAGTGGCCAACTCTTTGCCCATTGGGAAGCCCAGCTTCTCCAATCGCTGAGTGTAACCAACCATCTTGATTACATGTGGTCCTACTGCTGCGCCTTCTGCTAACTTGCACTCCAGAAAGACTTTGGACACATTGAACCTTTCGGTCCTAGCCTGTGTCTGGAACATGTCCTTGAGCGCCACAATCATATCGTGCGCCTCATGATTTGTTTCGAACTGCATCTGCAGCTCGGGTTCCATGCTAGCAAGCATAAGGCAGCTTACCTCAAGATTAGCATCAAATGCCTTCTTGTAAGCAGCCTTAACGGCAGCAGATGCATCATCAGCAGGTACTGGTGGTAGTGGGGTGTCTAGAACATCTTCCTTTTTATCGGCCCTGAGAACAATTCTCAGGTTACGGATCCAATCCGAGTAGTTTGTTCCATTCAACTTGTCCTTCTCAAGGACCGAATGCAAAGCAAACGATGTGGTGGTGTTGCTAGGTGCCATTTAATCTACAACAAAAGTAATGCAAAATACACTAAGACAAACGTATCCATGATAGAGCAAATTACATTAAACTATTTTAATAGAATCTACTCCCACTAAAATCAATATCCCTCTATTGAAACTTAGTGATTCACGATCCACAACTAACAAGTCTACTAGTGAGCTTTAGCATCACCGCTAGCAAACGAGGTAGATCGGTAAGCAACTTTTGCTAATCATATCACATATGACTCCTGTTGTTGGGTGACATCTCTATGTCTCGGCGCCCAACCTTTATGCCCCAAGGTCCTTAACCGTTAAGATAACCTTGTTAAGCAAACCAACCCTTATGCGTGTAAGTGTCCGACACAAACCCGTCTAGTCAAGGAAAACTAGTGGCACCCTAATTTCATAGACCCACCACTAATTGTACTAGACATGGGACGGTGCAAGTTTTAGTTGGGAGGGCATACTAACTTAAACTTTGTGAGGGATCGTTCTACTTCTAAAATCACAGCATGCAGAAAGTAAAACATAAACAGAATAGCATTCACACAGTTGTGACACAGTATGGCCTGTTTTCATATGGTGATCTCCATCTCCATAGAACCTGTTCACCATGGTGATCTCCATCTCCATGTTCCATGTGCGCCATCCTCCCGGTGATGAGTCCTCCAAGAACTAGAGCATGCTATTACGCCTAATAGCTAGTAAAGAATCTAGTAATGAAGATTACATAGTTGCTTGGGTCATCACAGATTGGTACGCAGACCATTAAATACAATGAAGTGACAACACATATGGCTCCTGCCGTGTTGCCATACGCGCGACACGCAGGTCACGAATGAGTTACACACATGCATCACATACACAAGTGGGCCATACTGATCACAAGATACATACATACATCCTGCAAAACAGAGTTAGGCGTCCTAACGTTCCAAACTTGGGAGGCCCGAAACTCCATCTTCCAAGCCGAATTTGGGAAATCTAATTTCGCCGAAAACGGCAAAGCCGTTGAATTTCATGTGTAACTTTTTCTGTAGATCAATTTTCATATAAAATTCGCCCCGATCCGAGATCGTACCGAAAAGTTACGGCTGATTTACCGAAGCATACGCATACGGCAAAAATCCCGACCCCGGCAGTAGATCTCATCTACCATTGCACATCTAATGCGCCTGGCGTATGACCCTGGGTTTCAATTCGACCAATCATATTGATCTTCGCTCACTACAACTAGATTTACGTGTATCACTTAACTCCGATGGCGGAAACTGACCGATAGGAGTATGTCGTTACACTACCATTGCAGCAAGGGCACGAAACCAGGACATAGATCAAAAAGAAAACTCGCATATCTCCATATGCACACATCCCGAATCAAAAACTAAGCAGCTACGGCTCTTGATACCACTGTTGGGATACGAGGTAGGCTACACTAGCGCAATTCAAAAATTCTACCGCGTATAACCAGGAAGAACTGCCGTATAAGGATCACGGGATTACCACTCGACGCACTACTGGTGCGGAAGATGTAGATATGCGTCGATGCAGTGAAGTCGATCACGTAGTCGTACGTAGTCGATCACGTCCAGCAGCTCCTCAGCAGCTCGTCCACGTGCAGCAAGATCGCCTCCGGTGCCGCGGCTCGTCGGCGGCTCGTCGATGGCTCGTCCAAGTGCTGCAGGCGCAACACCTCCAAGGTATCCACACGTGCAGGGAGGAAGCGTCGCAAGCCGGACTGCTAGATCCGCGAGTTGCAACAGGCGAGGGCGTGGGAGGCGCGGCAGATGTGTTTCGCCAAAAGGTACTAACCCTAGGGCGCCCCCACCCCTCTATTTATAAAGGTTCCTGATGGGCCTCTGGATTCGAGGCCCATTAGTACTCCTAAACCTAATCCAACTCGGATCAGATCCGAATTGGGCTTCCAGCCCCTTAAGTGTGTGACCCTATGGGTTCAGATACGTATAGACATGGCCCGAGTACTCCTACTCGGCCCAATAGTCGGTAGCGGCCTCTAGCAAGACGTGCCAACTCCTATACGCACACGAAGATCATATCAGACGAACCATCACAACATAATATACATGCTATTCCCTTTGCCTCACGATATTTGGTCTAGCTTCAAGCCGACCGCTCTTTCTCGATCTTGTGATTCGGAATCCCTTTGTAGGTTAACTCTTAACCGTACGTAGCATGGCCATGCATTTTCGGATCCGATCACTCGAGGGGCCCAGAGATATCACTCTCAATCAGAGAGGGGCAAATCCCATCTTGATTGACCATGTCTCATAGCATGCTTCTTGACAAACCCGAAAGCTACCTTTATAACTACCCTGTTACGGCGTAGCGTTTGATAGCCCCTAAGTAGGTCGATCCACATCTAGAATACATGCGACAATCTCAGGTCTAAGGACAAAGCGTATATGTTGTTTAAAGAGAGAACTACTTCTCGTGTTGGGTCAATCCTAACACATGTCTCCACATGTATCCACATTATTAGTTCAACATCTCCATGTCCATGACTTGTGAAACATAGTCATCAACTAATACATGTGCTAGTCTAATATTCATGTGTGTCCTCACATGAACTCCGACTAGGGACAACTTTAGAATAACCATACAAGTAAAGAGTTTCACATACAATTCACATAATTGCAAATCAATTCAAGTAGCCTTCAATGGATATTCAATGAACACAACATACAAATCATGGATACAAATGGAATATCATCATCTCTATGATTGCCTCTAGGGCATGCCTCCAACATTCAGATGATTGATAAATTTGTGGCTCAAATACTCGCCTCCACGATCAGATCCCAAGGCCTTAATTTTCTTGCCACACTGATTTTCAACTTCATTCTGAAATTCCTTGAACTTTTCAAAGGTTTCAGACTTGTGCCTCATTAAGTAGACATATCCTTATCTACTAAAATCATCAGTAAAAGTTATGAAGTATTGGTACCCTCCTCTGGCTATCGTGCTCATTGGTCCGCATACATTGGTATGTACGAGTTCCAACAAGTCTAATGCTCTCAGGAAAACCTGTGAAAGATGCATTGGTCATCTTTCCTAGTAAGCAAGCCTCACATGTCTCGTATGATTCAAAATCAAAGTAAGTTAAAAGTCCATCAGTATGGAGCTTCTTCATACGTTTCTCACTTATACGACCCAAACGACAATGCCACATGTAGGTAGTACTCAAATTATTAGGCCGAGGCCTTTTAGCACTTATGTTACAGACAGGTGAACCATCAAGATTTAAAACAAACAATCCATTCACAATGGGTGCAAAAGCCATAAACATATCATTCTTACAGATCACACAATCATTGTTTTCACTCACAAATGAATAACCACCCTTCATCAAACATGAAGGAGACATAATGTTTCAACTTAAAATAGGAACAAAATAACAATTATTCAATTCCATAATAAATCCTGATGGGAGGTGGAGTTGCATCGTCCCGACGATCAACGCAGCAACTCTTGCATTATTGCCACGCGGAAATCAACTTCTCCCTTTTCAACTCTTCTACTTCTTATCATTCCCTGCATCGAATTGCAAATATGAGCAACTGATCCGGTATCAAATACCCAAGAATTAATAATTGTATCAGCGAGAAATATGTTGTTTACAACATTAACAACAAGCGTACCTGAGGTGGAAGTACTCTTACTTCCGCCATTCTTCAACGAAGCTAGGTACTCCTTGCAATTTCTCTTCCAGTGACCAGGTTCGTGACAATAAAAGCACTCTTTATCTGGAGCAGGTCTAGCTTTAGCCTTGGGCACTGGGTCTGGCTTGGACACTCCAGCCTTGCCCTTCTTCTTGAAGCTAGGCTTGTTCTGTACACTCATCACATGGTTGCTACTAGCGCTTTTCTTAATGTCAACTTCTGTTGTCTTGAGCATACCACACAGTTCATTTAGATCCTTCTCCGCCCCATGCATATGGTAGTTTGAGATGAAGTTCCCATAGCTAGGAAGAAGAGATGAAAGAATGAAATCAGTGGCCAACTCTTTACCCATTGGGAAACCTAGCTTCTTCAATCGCTGAGTGTAACCAACCATCTTGATTACGTGTGGTCCTACTGCTGCGCCTTCTGCTAGCTTGCACTCCAGAAAGGCCTTGGACACATTGAACCTTTCAGTCCTAGCCTGTGTCTGGAACATATCTTTGAGCGCCACGGTCATATCGTGCACCTCATGATTTGTTTCGAACTGCATCTGCAGCTCGGGTTCCATGCAAGCAAGCATAAGGCAGCTTACCTCAAGATTAGCATCAAATGCTTTCTTGTAAGCAGCCTTAACGGCAGCAGATGCATCATGAGTAGGTACTTGTGGTAATGGGGCGTCTAGAGCATCTTCCTTTTTATCAGCCCTGAGAAGAATTCTCAGGTTAAATATCCAATCTGAGTAGTTTGTTCCATTCAACTTCTCTTCTCAAGGACCGAACGCAAAGCAAACGGTGTGGTGTTGCTAGGTGTCATTTAATCTACAATAAAAATAATGCAAAATACACTAAGACAAATGTATCCATGACAGAATAAATCACATTAAACTATTTAATAGAATCTACTCCCACTAAAATCAATATCCCTCTATTGATACTTAATGATTCAGGATCCACAACTAACAAGTCTACTAGTGAGCTTTAGCATCACCGCTAGCAAACAAGGTAGATCGGTAAGCAACTCCTTGCTAATCATATCACATATCACTTCTGTTGTTGGGTGACATCTCCATATCTCGGCGCCCAACCTTTATGCCCCAAGGTCCTTAACTCTTAAGATGACCTTGTTAAGCAAACCAACCCTTATGCGTGTCAGTGTCCGACACAAACCCGTCTAGTCAAGGAAAACTAGTGGCACCCTAATTTCATAGACCCACCACCAATTGTACAAGACATGGGACGGTGCAAGTTTTAGTTGGGAGGGCATACTAACTTAAAATTTGTGAGGAATTGTTTTACTTCTAACATCACAGCATGTAGGAGTAAAACAAAAACAGAATAGCATTCACATAGTTGTGACACAGTATGGCCCGTTTTCTTATGGTGATCTCCATCTCCATAGAACATGTTCACCATGGTGATCTCCATCTCCATGTTCCATGTGCGCCATCCTCCTGGTGATGAGTCCTCCAAGAACTAGAACATGCTATTACACCTAATAGCTAGTAATGTAGATTACATAGTTGCTTGGATCATCACACATTGGTACGCATACCATTAAATACATTCAGGTGATAACACATATGGCTCCAGCCATATTACCGTACGCGCGACACGCAGGTCACAAAGAAGTTACACACATGCATCACATACATAAAGGGCCATACTGATCACAAAATCATAACATCCTGCAAAACAGAGTTAGGCGTTCTAACGTTTCAAACTTCAGAGGCCCAAAACTCCATCTTCCAAGCTGAATTTGGGAAATCTAATTTCGCCAAAAATGGTAAAACTTTGAATTTTATGTGTAACTTTTTCTGTAGATCAATTTTCATATAAAATTTGCCTCGATCCGAGATCGCACCAAAAATTTACAGCTGTTTTACCGAAGCACAGGCACATGGCAAAATTCCGATCCGGTAGTAGATCCAATCTACTATTGCACATCGCATGCGCCTGGTGTATGAACCTGGCTTTTGATTCGATCAATCACATTGATCTTCGCTCGCTGCAACTTCGCATTACGAGTATCACTTAACTCCGATGGCGGAAATCCGACTGGTAGGAGTATGTCGTTACACGACCATTGCAGCAAGAACACGAACCCAGGTCATAGATCAATCTGAAAAATTGCATATCTCCATATGCACACATCCCGAATCCAAAACAAAATAGCTAAGGCTCTAATACCACTGTTGGGATACGAGGTAGGCTACGCTAGTGCAAAACAAAAACTTTTTTGCCACGTAAACCAGGAAAACTGCCGTATATGGATCACGGGATTACCACTCGACGCACTGGTGCGAAAGATGTAGAATCTTGTCGGGGCAGCGAAGTCGATCGGTGTAGTCGATCACGTCGACGTCGAGCAGCTCCTCAGCAGCTCATCCACATACAGTGAGGTCCTCCTCGTGCCGTGGCTCGTCGTCAGCTCGTCGGCAGCTCGTCGTGGCACATCGGCGGTTCGTCCAAGTTCTGCAGGCGCAACACCTCCAAGGTGCAGGAAGGAAGCGTCGCAAGCCAGACAGTTAGGTCCGCGAGTTGCAACGGGGTGAGGGCGTGGGAGGCGCAGCGGCTGTTGGTTCGGCCAAAAGGGGTCAAACCCTAGGGCGCCCCCACCCTTCTATTTATAGAGGTTCCTGATGGGCCTCTGGGTCCGAGGCCCATTAGTACTCCTAAACCTGATCCGAATTGGGCTTCCAGCCCCTTAAGTGTGTGACCCTATAAGTTCGGATACGTATAGACATGACCCGAGTACTCCTACTCAGCCCAATAGTCGGTAGCGGCCTCTAGCAAGACGTGCCAACTCCTATACGCACACGAAGATCATATCAGACGAAACGTCACAACATCATGTACATGTTATTCCCTTTGCCTCATGATATTTGGTCTAGCTCCAAGCCGACCGCTTTTTCTCGATCCTGTGATTCGGAATCCCTTTGTAGGTTAACTTTTAACCTTACGTAGCATGGCCATGCATTTCCGGATTTGATCACTCGAGGGGCCCAGAGATATCTCTTTCAATCAGAGAGGGGCAAATCCCATCTTGATTGACCATGCCTCATAGCATGCTTGTTGACAAACTCGAAAGCTACCTTTTTAACTACCCTGTTACGGCGTAGCGTTTGATAGTCCCCAAGTAAGTCGATCCACATCTTGAGTACATGCGACAATCTTAGGTCTAAGAACAAAACGTACATGTTGTGTAAAGAGAAAACTACTTCTCGTGTTGGGTCAGTCCAAGCATATGTCTCTACATGCGCCCACATTATTAGTTTGACATCTCCATGTCCATGACTTGTGAAACATAGTCATCAACTAATACATGTGCTAGTCTAATATTCATGTGTGTCCTCACATTAACTCCGACAACTTTAGAATAACCATACAAGTAAAGAGTTTCACATACAATTCACACAATTGCAAATCAATTCAAGTAGCCTGTAATGGATATTCAAGGAACACAATATAAAGCATGGATACAAATGGAATATCATCATCTCTATGATTGCCTCTAGGGCATACCTCAAACATCTACATACGCCACCTTTTTTTGGAAATTCCTTCGTTGGTCGAAGGGGCGAACTTCCTGGCTGGATAGTCGATGAACGATTTGGCTCAAGCTCTCGAATTCCTGGGATGCGTATTTCTCCTTGATGTGCGGCAGGAGTCCTTAGAAAGCGTATCGGCCAACTGGACGTCGGTCAAGACCAGGGTGTAACACTGGTTTCTAACTTCCCTAAACCTCTGTATGTAGTCGGTCACTGATTCATCGCGTCTCTACTTGAGGCTGGTCAGATCTGAGAGTTTCATCTCGTGGATTCCCACGTAGAAGTACTTATAGAATTGTTTTTCAAAATCGGCCCAGGTAACAATGGAGTTGGGTGGCAGTGTAGTAAACCATTGAAAAGCCGATCCGGACAGGGAAGATGAGAATAGATGCACCCTCAGAGCGTCTTGCGTGGTAGCCTCTCCTCACTGTATAATAAATATGTTAACGTGCTCCACTGTCATTGTGTCATCCAGGCTTGAAAACTTGGTGAAGTCAGGAACCTTGTACCGGTGACGGAATGGCAATAGGTCGTAGGCAGGCGGGTACGGCATCCTGTACGTGTAAGTCTGTACTTTCAGCTTCAAACCAAACTGATCTTGAATTATGTCCGCGATCCTTGCGGTCCAGTCTATCTGCTGCTGATGCTGATGCGCGACCGGCTGAGGAATCGGTACGTGCTGCTAGACTTGCAGTACCACAATCGGGTGATAGGCAGGCGCGTGTTGTGGGTCTTGTGGCTGGGCAGTCGGCTGAGGAGCCGATAGCTGTTGTCGCATAAGGTTAGCCTATCATGGTGCATCTGCCGCATCATCGTATAATATTAATGGCGCTGCAGTTCTGAGTGGTTCAGGAGCGCCTGCCCCCCTGCCGGCTGTGGCGGAACCACCCCGGATTAACTTAATTAAAGCACGATTAAGCCGCTTGACATGTGACACTTATGCCTTAGTCAAGTTAACTCGAAGTGCCGTCGGATGTCATCCGATTTAACCACTTAACAGGACCAAGTTAGCATGACCCACACGAAGGTGAGTGGTTCCAAAGAATACAACAGGTCCACCATTAGATTAACAAGTTGTTACACACTCGGTTATAAATCAGAGTTTTACAAGTTCTGAAGAAAACAACAGAAGATAAAACAAAGCGGAAGCTACTCATCAGGGTCAGATGTCCCTGGTGAGGCCAGCCAGGACATCAATGATCCCATTCCCCGTCGTCCGAGGAAGGATCCCACTCGACCGTCCAACCCGGAGGGGGCTGGGGCGGCCAAGTGCTAGCAACAAGCTCTGAAGCTGCAACTTCACCTGAAAAGAGAAGCCACAAACAAGGCTGAGCTTCTAAGCTCAACAAGACTTAACCGACCGGTGGACAAACTACTCCACCACGTCTAGACATGCAAGGCTCTTTGGCTGATGGGTTTTGTTTGCCAAAAGCGACTATGTTGGGTCCTTATTTTCAAGTTTTAGCTCAGATTCTAGTTCATTAACCAGTCTATGTTGGCAACTTACTCTAAGCAAGCATAGATCCAACTTTATGTATATAAGCTCAACATCAAGACCATGTCGTCATCAGATTCCTTCATTACTCAATGTAGCATAGCGATCAAGCAGTCTCAAACTGTGAGAGGCAAACGAATCGATTCGAGTTCTTTAACCATGCATGGTGAACCTAACCTCACGACATCCGCGCACCACTGAGGGTCGCTTCCTGTGTCGGCCTTCCCCATCAATTCCCTAACCCGTGTCGGGCCCACTTCCTTTGGTGCAAGGTCCCACAGACCCGGCCTCTGCCGTTCTGTGACCACACTTGCCACCATGTGCGGCCGCAGGGGAACTTCATTCCAAGGAAAGTGGGGCGACCGCTCATGTCTAGGTTCAATCAGGTACTAGGCTTCCCCATCCCATACTGAGTATGAGGTTAGTACTTTCAAACACTTGATCACGAACACCACCACTGTCGGGCCTTAACAGATTCAGTAAACAGACATGGCGATCAATTGACCACCAAAAGAGTTAACCAAAACCTTGCCCCATCCGTCGTCCTTATAGTTGTAACAGAAGGAGAAACAACCAACTCCTCTAACTCGCGAGTGACAGGAAATCACTCGACTTTTACCGATTCCTATTAAGCATAGCAACTACTCGGCCCAACAAACTAGTATTCAGATCAAAGGAACTATGTCATGCATCTATGATTGCGAACAACTCCTATACGTAAATGCACAAACACGAGAAGGAAGGCATGTGCAAGTTTAGAAATTTAGGGTTCATGCTCCGGGGCTTGCCTTCAAGCGGAGGGGAGGAGAACTGGTCTTCAGCTGGGGCTGCTTCGGCTTCTGGAGTTGGCAGCTCAGCTACAGCTCCGTCTTCGGGCGCCTGGTGTAGCTCGTAGACGCCGTCAGCGAGATGTAACTCTACACGAATGCAAAGCAGGAGTTAGTGTTTAGACGGTTATTTCAACAACACTTGCAGTTTAAGCTCAGACACTTGTAGCAAGGCTACAGAAAAGGTGGGGAAGTTTACTTTAGTTGGTGGAGAGCAAGATAAAAGGGTCAGATGGGAATAGACTTGTGATCTGACCCTTAAACTTTAAGGGATAACTGTGTTCAGGGTCCTCAGACTTAACGCAAAGAAATCCCGATCTTTTACACAGATACCCTCGGGTCAAGGAAAAGGATACAGCCGAGTCCTCGGGCGAGCTCGGGCGAGGCGGATAAGGGTCGGCTAAACAGATAGGGTCGGGTAAGACGGAAAAAAGGGTCGGGCGAAACTGACAGGGTCGGGCGAGACGGAAAAAGGGATCGGGCGAAACTGACAGGATCGGGTGAGATGGAAAAGGGGTCGGGCGAACCGGTAAGGGGTCGGCAGCTTACCTCCAGGTCTACTGGTGAAGCTTTAGGGTCGGGAAGGAGCAGACTTGGGTGGAAGGCCTTAAGCAATAAGGCTTGGGCGGCGGCGATGTCCGGCGGTGCTCCGGCGGCGGCGGAGCTTCTTGTGGGCAACAAGGAATCTCTAGCATGGCGCGGAGGAGCAGACGGCTGGGTGCATTGAGGAGAAGCGGGTCTGAGCGGAGAAGGGGAACTCTCAAAAGTTTCAGTGGGATTGCTCAAGTGTGCTCAGAGTAGGGGCGGTGAAATAGCAAAGGCGAAGGAACTCCGGTGGAACTCTGGCATTCCCTTTTATAGCGGCGCAGAAGAGAGAGAGATTTTGAGCGGCACGAAGATCGGGAGAAAAGGATGGAGTGCGCTGCCATGGCGGCGATTGAGTGGCGATGGGCGGCGGAACAGAGCTTCGGAGATGGCGTCTTTGGCCATTGGGCACTGGAGACAAGGCGGCGCAGGCGTGGTTTTGCCGGGGTTGAGATTTGGCGGAGGCAGGCGTCGTCAAGTGGCGGATTTGATTGGTGTGACAGGGAGAATGGCGCTACAAGTGAGGTTGCAACAGGTCAGAAGACAGGGCGAGCGGTGGCGCGGGCAAGCGCGAAACGGCGGCATTGCCGGAGCACAGTTCTGGCAAGGCGGAAAAGGAGCTGTCGCTACCGGAGTCGGGGTTGGCGAGGGAGGAATCGTCGCGTAGCGAGTTCTTGGGCGGCGCGACTGTGGAGAGGCAGAAAAGCTGGAGGTCATCGAGGCTTGCGGCCTGGGATCCTGCGAGACGATGATGGGCGCGTGTTGCGAGACAGTCTGATGCAGCAGCGGCAAAGCTCTGCCACGGCGGCGACGGGGCACCATGGCGCGGCCGGCGAGGGCGCGAGCGAGACGAGGCGAGGCAGAAAGGGTTGCAGAGGGGCTTCCGCTGCGATTGGGGAGGAGGGCGCGGGAATCCATCCTGTCGCGGCCGGCGACTGGGCGAAGCGGCGGGCGTCGGAGAGATCAAGCCACGCAGCGGAGAAGCTCTGAAGCGGGCGCATGCTGCTCGGGCGTGTCTGCCTCGGGAGATCCGGGGAAGAGATTTGCGGGTCCACCAGTTAGTCTCGGTTTCTCCTCTACTCAAGATGGAAAGGAACACTGCCTTTGGGATTCAGAAGGAACCGACGGGGTTGGTTGGGTTCTTCAGGGGTCGGGATCGGGAACTGGAGGTTGAGCGCTTAAGCTCAGGGGAGCTGAGTCAGCGGGATTAGGGACTCAGATTAGGATTAACTCGGCTGATTTAACCAGGGTCGTTACACCGGTCTCTGGGGTAGTTGGCTAGTATTATGGGGTTGTCGACCGAGTGGCCGATCTGAATAATGCCTGGGCTGGAGACTTTCCATAACTAGTTGATGGATCTGAACCGGCAGGCGTCGTTGTCATCCCCCATGGCGCTGAGTTTAAAAACAACGGTTGTGCGAGGGGAATTGGTGCAGAATGAAACGACACTTGATAGAGTGTCGTACCACTGTATCCCAAGGGCGCTGAAGCGTTGTACCCTCCACTTTGCATCTGTATCGGCTGAGGAGCCAAGTGAGATGTGTTTGGCACCGCTGAGAATCCTCTGATTGGTGCCACAATGGGAGGGGCATAAGCTAGTCCCTGATACCCTTGAGCTGCGCCGCTAACCAAGGAGCTGATGACGGCATTGTACACAGTATTGGTCATCACCGTGGACTAGTCAATCATAGCCTGATAAACAGACTGCTAAATCATTTCAGACATCTTCCTTGAGTCCTCGGCGATGGTGATATGGCGGGGAGTTGGGAGAGGAGCTTTCTTGACGGTCTCCCCGCTTCTGGTACGACTGAAAAATTGTAGGCACGTCTTCCTGTATTCTTCTAGAGCCCTTGCCACTTCTTCCTTCTGGTCGTCCTTGAGATCTGCTTCAGTAACTTCGATGGTGTTATCTTTGGAGATCTCAGCAGCCTTCGACATGTTGGATCTTCTTTTGGTCCCACCAGGCGTGCCAAAAGTGTCTTGGCACTGAAAATTGGCCGATGACCCTCAGCATCAGACACACGACCTAGGAGAATCTGCTTAACTCCTGTTCGGGTTATTGCTCTCGTGCGATTCGCGCAGTGTGCCAGTCAATCTTACCTATTTATTGACAAGAAAAGAAAAAGTATTAAATTCTAGGGGTTCCGATCGGCTAAATTTCCGATCTATCTTGAAAAGCGTATCAGCGAATCGGCTGATTTACTGTGCGAGCAACCGGCTATAGGACAGCCGATGATCGCGTAGCGACTGTAAAGAAACTACTAGAGAAATCTAAACAATACTACGAAACAACACTTGAAATAGATCTAATCGGCTATGTGATAAAAGAAAATAATAACGAAAAAGCCGACAGCCCGTATCTCAAGCTGGATAACTGGTGATAAAAACTAAAACAATAGATAAAAACCTATAGTTCTAGCTTATATCGATAACTAGTGAATAAATCTAAACGAAATAACAGCGATGCGTCCGAAGTTAAAGTTTAGATATTACTCGATAAACAGAACTTACAGAATCGGCCGGAGATCATGTCGATGCAGCCCTGCCAACCCGTACGAACTCGTGAAAGAAAAAGGTTTTGGTGAAGTCGCCGGCTTGAAAGTAAAGTACGAGGAAAAAGTAGATTTGTTGTATTGATTATATAATTACTGTTTACGAGCCTCACGAGGCAGCTATTAATACCCTACCACAACTGATTTCCTAACCGACTAGGATCTATCTCTAATTTAAAATAATAATAAATATTTACAAACACAACTCGTATCCAAGTTGGTTATTATTTTCCCACGGGCCAATCTCCATCTTCAGTTAATCTTCATCTTGGCCCACCTTAGGCCCATACCGACCAAACCATCCCGACTCCCAATTGGCTAGCCTCTATCAACTCCCTCTGTCAGTCGGCCGAAACACTGTAGTTTAATCGGCCAATTCCCAACTGTAGCTTCTAGCCGCTACACTGGCCGCCTCGTCTTTCCTGGATCCTGAAAAAACAAGAAAGTTTGCTTCTTTGATGCCGATTCCAAATACGTGTCAAAATCCGGCGTCAACAAGATGTCATGCCGCTGCAAAAAGAACAAGTAGCTTAATCGTTTGTGCGATAAATGTTGTCCTTGAGGTGTTCATTTACCAATTTGCACCGAAACATTGTTTTAGCTCCCACATGATATTACCTCAAGGCAAACAAGGTGACATTGAACATGATACACCTATATGATATGCCATATATATATTTGATCAACCAAGAATTTAACTTGCCTATTTATATGCCCCTGTACCTTTTGACACGTTCGAAAAAGGTCATTTCATTATAGAGTAAGTAAATAGTGAAGCAAATGCTAAAATGTTAGTAAGAGGTCAAGTAACACCATGGAAATAAAACCATACGAAAGAAAAAAGTTTTTCCAGAAATTAGAAAAAAGAATCACCTGATTTGGATAACAAATGCGAAATCTATACATATTTAACGTTTTTATGATGAATTAAAATTAAAAAAAAATCACACATGAACCGGACTAGAACGACGTAAGAACCTGACGCCGACCTGTGGGACTCGCGTGTCAGTCGCACACCAACCCACGCCTCGTAGAATTAGGGAACAAAACGCATCCGTTAACCACCCCACCTCCGCATTAACCTCCCTGCGCCACCTCCCTCCTGAATCTCGCTAAATCTCGCTAGGCCTGCGCCATCCGCGGGAGGATCGCTCGTCTCCGCCACCTCCTCCCGCCACCCCCGCCGCCATCCCCTCTGCCACCACTCCACCTGCAGCCTCCCGCCGCCCCTCCACCAGTCCACCCGCCATGGAGTCGCAGACCATCCGCCACATGATCGAGGACAATTGCGCCGACGGCATCCCGCTCCCCAACGTCAACTCCAAGATCCTCTCCAAGGTCATCGAGTACTGCAACAAGCACGTCCACGCCGCGGCCGCCGCGTCCAAGGCCGGCTCCGACGACGCAGGGGCCACCGCCACCAACAGCACCGCGGCCTCAGGCGAGGACCACAAGAACTGGGACGCCGACTTCGTCAAGGTCGACAAGGCCACCCTCTTCGACCTCATCTTGGTAAAAGTCTCCGTCTTCCCCCTCCCTCCCCCGGCCGTCTACGCCTCTCTGGTGAAATTTGGATCTGTGATTGTTAGGGTTCAGATGTATCCATATAGATCTGGATTAATTTGTCTCTGGCTGAAAGCTGTCTTTACCTGTGTGGATTGTGGGGACTAGGTTGTTGTTGTCCCTCGATTGTAACATCATAATACTTCCTGCATGTAAATTGGATTTAGATTGTTGAATGTATTATTGTCCTATCGAAAAACTCCCTTTTTATAGAGATTACGGTTACAAAGAATGATCTTTGGAGATCACATGTTTCGTGATCAACTCTTGGTTCGATGATTGCTTGTCACCATCTGGACATAAATTCATTATCCTTGTTGGTAGGTCATTGCATTTCTTTGGTTACTTTGCCTATCATCTTTGTAGACAGCTACTTATTCTTGATTATGGTGATACTTCGAATTTCTGAAGTTTCATGCTTTTGGTGTCACCCATATTGGTGCCATAATTCCTGATAAGTTTGTGACTGATATTACAATGTCCTTTATCTTGTCTTTGCACTTCTGCTCTAGCTGTGATACCCTTGCATGTTTGTGGTAGACAGCTACTTCTGCTCTTTTGTATCAGTGTGGTAGATTAGCGACTTTAGTTGTGGTTTCATTTTGACTGTTTACACACCTGATTATTATGTGCTGTCTCATAAGCAGTGGAGCCCACATAATATGTAATGTATTGCACTCATTTTTTTGTTCATGCTGTTGTGCGTTAGTGACCTTACATGTTGATAAACAGTGTGCTGATACAGAGCACCAATGCACTTATTTCTTCTGGTAATTAAAGATAAAGCACCATTTTTAATTTGATACTAGTTATGTTTACACTACTAATTCCTTACATGTCTGTTACTAATCTACTGTTTGATCATGTATGTTCCTAATCTCATAAACTTATTCCTGTTATTGTAAGTGTTTAGCTTCTTCTTCATCCACGCCGGCACGGCCCTTCTCCTGATGCAACGCAAGCTTCAGCGGTTCAGCCTTCAGGTGATAATGCAATTGCTAGCCATCAGTTGTTCAATACTGAATTTTTTTTCGCTGCTCTCTGAATTAGCGAGCACCGTTTCGCTGTGATTCGCTCATGATCACAGTTGCTCAAGCTTCAGTCACATTGCTGCTCCTGGCCATTGTTACCTGAATGCTTCAGCAGCACTCTGGATGGCCATCGTTGGTGAGGATTAAAAGTGATGACAGAAAGTTCAGAGTTGCCTGAGCTAATATTTCTTTCGAAAGGGAGTTACCTGATAGCTTATCACAAGCATAAATCAGAAGTTCAGAGCAAGTGAAGCATGAGTGGCAGAAAAACTGCAGGCCAGCTTGCAGAAGTGAAGGAGCTGGTTAACATTCCAACTCATATACGATTTTGGGGTCTCGACTCTGGGATACGGCATAGGTGGATACATTCCTGATTGAGCTTTGTATTTTCTGCACTTAATGTTCCTTAATTACGTCATCCTGGAATTTTGTATGTACATATAGCTTTAAGACTGAATGATACAGTATCATATACCTAATAAAATGCTAGCTGATCAAAGTTTTGTTCTTGCAGACATAGCATATGCTTGATCAGCTCACTGATCTTCAGAGAAGGGTATGTTCTTAACATACAATTGACTATGATTACTAGCCATAGGAATATTCTTAGTTCATTTCTGCTCAGGAAAGCATGTGTGTACAGTACTGTTCCAACTAATGATGTCACTTAACCATTTTCCAGGAGCAAATGCTGTGCGAAGCAAATAAGTGCCTTAGAAGAAAGGTATGTTCCCCTTATTACTAGCCCTTTTAATTGTTCGAAAAAAATTACTAGCCCTTTTATGTTGCATATACACGTTAATTCTTCTGATCTTTTATTGCTTTTAAGTTTCAAGTCAGTAGATTTGAGCTAAAGGCACATATGAAGACCTTGATCTATATATATAGCACTCGATCTGCTCCCTCTAGCTACACCCATATATATGCTATTCAGATACAGGTGTCCTCTACGAATGAGTTTAATGTCCATCAGTAGAAATGCACAAATTGCTCCTGTCTGAACCTGTTATCATGTACACTGCTAGTATTGTGTTTCTTGGTCAGGTTTTGCATGAGGAACACTGCAGTTAAACTATGATATTATTTTCAAAACAGTAACCTATCATATTATCGCTCACCTGCTGTCAACGTGATCCCTTATCTGTGAACTGAATTGCAAGGTTATTAATGTGCTCTTTGTGATTGTTTTGCGAGGAAATGATCAGCTGGAGGAGACCAGCAGCCAAGTGCACGGGCAGGTGTGGGAGCACAGTGCCAACTTGGTTGGCTACGAGCGGCAGTCCCCCCAGCAGGCGCTATCACATGTTGGCAACAGATTCTTCCATCCCCTGGAAGTTGGCCCTGAGTACACCCTTCAGATTGGGTAAGCCTTATGTACACCCTGCAGAAGTGCAGGTTGCTTCAATTCTTGTCATTCGCTAGACCTTTGCCTCTTAAAACTCGCTGAAGTTACCGATGAAGTAGGCTCTTTGTTGCCACTCTGTTCCTTGTTCATCTCATATTTCTGCTGTAGTCCATGCTGCATCACCTGCTGCATGGTCCTTTCCATATACCAAGCTGATCACATCCCGGTGCAAGAAAGTCTTGTGCCTGCATCCAGTAGTAAATTAGTATGGAATTAATCGACGCCTTGTATTTACACTAAGCTTTTTTCCTATAAATCCTTAGCTCAATTTCAGTCCATGCTGTTGGCTAAAATAATACAATTTCAGTTTACCTAAAATAATACAATTTCAGTTTACCTGATGCATATGCCAATGTTAATGAATTTTTCAGGAGCAAGATAGAGTTTGAGTGGAGCGGAGCGCACAAGTGATGGACGGTCCATGTCAAGCCAACCTTTGCTATAGTGCTAGACATAGCTTATGACATTTTGATGTGTTCAAATTAGCTAGTGTGAGTCGGATACCTTGTGTGTTTCAGTTGTTGTGTGTGTTATCGACTAAGTTTGATATTGGATGGTTTCATTAATGATTTGTATGAACAAAGCATATTTAATGATTTGTATGAACAAAGCATATTTAATGATTTGTATGAACAAAGCATATTTTGGATTAATGGATATCTAAATGCTTCTGTCATCATATATTATTCGGCATGTAATTATTGTTCGAAGCAAACAAAGTGTTGCAATCTGGACTATCGACAAAATAATTTGGTGTTGCAATATATGATATAGCAATAAACAAACGGTGTTGCAAAAAATATCATACCAACAGAATAGTGGGCTGTTGCTTAGCGTGGCAATAGAGGGTCCAATAATAGCAACCAATATTGATCGTTGCAATAGAGAGGCAACCTCTAGCAACCAAACATTTACCGTGGCAATAGATAGATGCACCTATAGCAATCACAATGTTTAGTGTGGCAATAGAGAGGCTACCTCTAGCAACCAAATATTTATCGTGGCAATAGAGGGTTCAACCTATAGCAACCACCGAGATAGCGTGGCAATAGAGGGTCCATCTATTGTAATGCTATTGATGCGTGGCAATAAGGTCTATTGCAACACCACATATCGTTGCTAGTGCACCTATTGCCACACTTTGGATATGTGGCAATAGGTATTTCTGGCAACACCAGGTGTGTTGCACTAGTAACTATTGCAACAACCACGATGGTTGCTTATACTATGGCTTGCAACACTACATGGTGTTGCAACAACACTCCTTTGTGTTGCAATAGGGGAAAACCTATTGCAACACCAAAATGAGTCGTTGGGCAAACTTTTCCCCACGGTTACTATGACAACGCCTGCCAATGAAAATTTTCCGTTGCAATTTTATCTTTCGCAACCATTTTTGTTATATTGCAACACTTTTAGACCGTTGCATCAGGGGTAAAACCTTGTAGTGATGAGCGCAGTCGGAAGATGGGGCGCCACGGTGAGGTAGGGACAACGGTTGAAAGCTTCTGGAAGTTTCAGGAAAACTTTGATTCCGGCCGGTGGGATGGACGGCGGGCGACGAGGAGTGGTCGAGGATGGAGCCAAGATAGTGGAGCAGCTCTGGGTGGAAGCTATTGGAGGGGGATGGCCGGAGTTGGGAGTATTTCGCTGGTGAACAGAAAGAGCTCGGGAGCTCATCAATGGGGGAAAGTTACTGGAAGGCTTCGGAAAGGAGGCAGGAGCTTGGGGAGGGGCCGTTTTATGGCCAGTCGAGGAGATAAGGCCGGGCGTGAAGATAGGACGCCACAGCGGCACTACTTGTCCATTGGCGGTGAGGGGCACCGCCGGAGTTCGACGGCCACCTGGAGCCCATGCCGTTTGGGAGGGGCACTACCCAATCCATGGCGAGGAAAGGCGTGGCCTGGACAGGGACCTCATGTGGGAAATGTTCGGGCGACCAACCGGTGAAGGGAGGCCTTGCTGGTGCTGGGGAGGCTGCCCAACCGGCGAACCTCGGGGTCTGCGCAGGCCATCTGGCATGCGAGCAGAGGAAGGAGGAAGAAGCATTGACAAGCAGGCCCCGCGAGATAATAAAAAAGTTCAACTTTCTCCGTTCATTTGACTCCTCTACAATTGTCCAAAAATTGCCCAAAAATACTCGTTTGAAAGATAAAATCACAAAGAATACAATGTCATAAAAATAAACTCAATAGCTGTTATAGTTTTCACGCAATTGACAAAACAATACAGCTAAAATTGAACTTTAAATGAATTTTTGGCACAAGCAAACATCTCTGAAAAATATTTTAAAATCATTAAAGTGTATCTAGTATTTAAATAAAATAATTGGGGGTATAGTTGTATGGCAAAAATTGGGGTTGCTTCACAATTTTGGTTTTTCAACAATAAATAAATGTTTTTTAGGAACTTAAACAATGCATGGCCACAATGTTCATTTATGCACAAGTGATGTTCATGATACTCAATTATGCCAAATGATGTTCATGATGCTCAACTATGCACAAGTGGCGTTCATGATGCCCAAATATGCACAATGATGCTTGTGATGCGTGTCATGCAAAGATGTTGTGTTTAATGCGTGTTTTCTCACCAAAAGTGAACTATGTTTGAATTTCCAAAAATACAAGTTAGAGTTTAAGGTATATGATATAACTTTCATAAAGGCCCACAGAGCTCGAGGGATTTGGAGATAGGATTGTGGGAACTTTGGTGGAACATCGGTCAAAGCTGTTTTTGAATTTAATTGAAATTTGACCGAACTTCTACTCGATTTTTGGAACATCCTCTGCTCAAAATCAGAAGAAGTGCTTTGAGTGAAACGTGTTCAACTTGAAAAGTTCTAGCACTTTTATATTGGCCAAAATTTGAGTTCTTATATAAAATTTGTTTTTACTTGCTTTCCAAGTGCTTTAGTAAAAGGTGTTTAACACTTAGTCATTTAGAGTTAGCTTTGATTTATTCCTTAATCGCTTTGATGTTTCTTTGATTAGTCTCTTAGTTACTAGGGTTTTAACACTTAGTCATTTAAAGTTTGCTTTGATTTATTCCTTAATCGCTTTGATGTTTCTTTGATTAGTCTCTTAATTACTAGGGATGTCACAGTAGGCATCCAGAAAGGAGAGGATTTCGCATCGTGAGGTGGAGTCGACAATCTGATCTATGCGTGGTAAGGGAAAATGATCCTTAGGATATGCCTTGTTCAGGCTAGTATAGTCAACACACATTCTCCATTTCCCATTCTTCTTTTTTACAAGAACAGAATTAGCAAGCCAGTCGGAGTGGTACACGTCCTTGATGAAGCCAGCCGCCACGAGTTTGACGATCTCCTCGATTATGGCCCTACGCCTTTCATCATCAAAATGGCGCAGGTGTTGCTTGACGGGCTTTGAGCCCAAGGCGATGCGTAGTGCGTGCTTGGTGACCTCCCTCGGTATGCCTGGCATGTTAGAAGGCTTTCATGCAAAGACATCCTGGTTCGTGCGCAAGAAGTCGACGAGCTCGCCTTCCTATTTGGTCGGGAGATTGGTCCCGATCTGCACCATCTTGGTCGGGTCGCTGGGGTTGACTTCCACTGCCTTGGTCTCCTCGGTTGGTCGGAAGGCGCTCGTGGAGGTCGGTTCATTGTAGTCGAGGATGGCCGGTGCGGCCACATTCCCAAGCTTCGTGAGCTCGGCGGAGTTGACGATGTCGGTGGCAAGCTCATAGTGCTCACGGTCACACGTGTAGGTGTGCGAGAAGGTGCTACCCACGGTGATGATGCTGCTCGGTCCCAGCATCTTCAGCTTGAGGTAGGTGTAGTTGGGGACCGCCATGAACTTGGTGTACCATAGCCGCCCTAGGATGGCATGGTAGGACCTCGGGAAGTCCACCACCTCGAAGGTCAGAACCTCCGTGCGAAAGTTGGCACGGTCACCAAACATGACGGACAGGTCAATCTGCTCGAGCGGGTATCCCCGGGATCATGCCATGGAAAGGGGAGCTCACGGGACAGAGCTTAAATCGGGGGATGCGCATGGCGTCAAGGGTCTCAACATACATGATGTTGAGGCCGCTGCTCCCGTCCATGAGCACCCAGGTGAGGCACTTCTTGTTGATGATGGGGTCAACAACGAGCGGGTAGTGACCCGATTGAGGGACGTAGGGGGGATGGTCCCTCTGATCGAACGTGATCAGATAGTTCAACCAGCGAAGGAAAGTGGGGATGGCTGAGTCGACATCACATACCTCTCAGTAGCGTACCTTGCGCTAGCGCTTGGAGTGGTCGGCATCGAATCCCCCGAAGATCATGAGGCATCCCTCGGTGTTGGAGAAGCCGCCCCCTTTCTTGCCCAGCGTGCTTTCCTTCTTGGCTGCGTCCTCCTTGCCTTTCCCCTCCATGGGCTTGCCGGCTTGCCTCAAGAAGCGCTTGAGGAGCTCGCAGTCTTTGTACAGGTGCTTGATGGGGTAGGCGTGGTTGGTGGAGGGGCTCTCCATGAGTTTGTCGAAGTAGTCATGCTAGCCCTGCTGGGGCTGCTTGCCTGGGCGGTCGGTCACGGCGACCAAGGTCGGCTTGGTCGGTCGACGCCAGTCCTTCTTGTTCTTTTTGCCCCTCTATGTGGAGGGGCCCTCGTCCTAGACTACATGCTTGGCCTTGCCCTTGTCCCGACCACCGCTAAAGACTGCCCCAATCGCCTCCACACCGGAGGCGTGGTTGGTGGTGATGTCAAGCAGGTCGCAGGTGGTCTGGGGCTTGTCGCAATCGAGCTTGTGGACCAAGGATTTGCTGGTCATCCCGGAGAGGAACGCGCTGATGACATCAGGGAGGGAGTTGCATTGTCTCAAGAACCTACAGATGTAATCCCGCAAGGACTCGTTGGGCTGCTGTTTGCAACTCTTGAGGTCCCAGGAGTTCCCAGGGCAGACGTAGGTCCCCTGGAAGTTCCCCATGAAAACCTTCTTGGGGTCCGCCCAGTCGAGGATGCTGTTGGGTGGAAGGAATTCGAGCCAAGCTCAAACGAACTCCCCTACAGAGATGGGGAGGTGCTGGATGATGAAGTAATCATCATCTGCACCACTGGCTCGGCAGGCGAGCCGGAAGTCTTCCAACCATACACCGGGGTTCATTTCCCTAGTGTACTTGGCAATGTTGGTGGGCGATCGGAAGTGCTATGGGAATGGCGCTTTTTGGATACGACGACCAAAGGCCCGTGGTCCTGGTCCGTCGGGCTAGGACTCTGGTCATCGTTCCGGTCGCTCAGTCAGCCACCACACCTAGGGTGCACCTCCACGTATTCCTCGTTGGACCGGTCGTGGCCCGCGCCGCCCACACTTGCCGCCATTTGGTGTAAGTCAGCATCGCGTGTGGATGATGCTGCCTGCATCACAGTTTGGTCCAAGCCACTCACGCATGTGCTGGCAACGTGGAGCCGGTGCCAGGTCGGGCTACGACGCGACCGTGGCACTCCGCCCTGCACGATGCAGTTGTGTGGGTGACCGGACGGAGCAATTTGGCTGGTGCAGCCCTAATGCCCCGATCGGGCAAGAGGTCGCGTGCCGCTATCGTGATGCGGAGCTTTCTGCCTGCTGGATGGCGGCGATCTCTACCAGCACCCATGGTTCCGCCAGATTGCCTACTCCTGCGGGTCGGCAGGCTCAGGGAGGCTGCGCAGAAGCATCGCTGTGGCGGCGATGTTCTGGCCAGCCCGAGCAAACTGTGGGGGGTCGTCCCCCCAGCTAGGATGTTGTGTTGGACCTGGCGGGCGCGGCCTCAAGCGCCGCTCGCCGGGTTGCGCACGTGCAGCTCAGAGCGTGCCGCTGGGCACGCCGGTACTCGTGGCTGTTGGGCCTCCCACCATTGACGCAGCTCGTCACCGTGTGCCTGGGCCTGCGCATGGGCCTCCGCGTGGTGGTCCGGTAGGGTGTGACTCCTCTGAGACTCCACTACCTCTAGTAGCTGTCCCGGGGCATCCGCCATGGCGCATTCCTGGGACAAAGGATGGCTGGACGCCATGATGTCGCCGATTCTGGAGCTGTCGCTCTCTATCTCCTCGTCGCAGAGGTCGTGGAAGGAGGCGGGTGCGTAATCTGCCATTCCCACGAACTCGCATGGGTGAGGGTGTTGGGATACGAGGTAGGCTACACTAGCGCAAATCAAAAATTCTACCGCGTATAACCAGGAAGAACTGCCGTATAAGGATCACGGGATTACCACTTGACGCACTACTGGTGCGGAAGATGTAGATATGCGTCGATGCAGTGAAGACGATCACGTAGTCGTACGTAGTCGATCAACGTAGTCGTACCTAGTCGATCACGTCCAGCAGCTCCTCAGCAGCTCGTCCACGTGCAGCAAGATCATCGTGGGCTCGTCGTGGCTCGTCGGCGGCTCGTCGGCGGCTCGTCCAAGTGCTGCAGGCGCAACACCTCCAAGGTATCCACATGTGCAGGGAGGAAGCGTCGCAAGCCGGACTGCTAGATCCGCGAGTTGCAACAGGCGAGGGCGTGGGAGGCGCGGCAGGTGTGTTTCGCCAAAAAGGTGTAAACCCTAGGGCGCCCCCACCCCTCTATTTATAGAGGTTCCTGACGGGCCTCTGGGTCCGAGGTCCATTAGTACTTCTAAACCTAATCCAACTCGGATCAGATCCGAATTGGGCTTCCAGCCCCTTAAGTGTGTGACCCTATGGGTTCGGATACGTATAGACATGGCCCGAGTACTCCTACTCGGCCCAATAGTCGGTAGCGGCCTCTAGCAAGACGTGCCAACTCCTATACGCACACGAAGATCATATCAGACGAACCATCACAACATAATATACATGCTATTCCCTTTGCCTCACGATATTTGGTCTAGCTTCAAGCCGATCGCTCTTTCTCGATCCTGTGATTCGGAATCCCTTTGTAGGTTAACTCTTAACCGTACGTAGCATGGCCATGCATTTTCGGATCCGATCACTCGAGGGGCCCAGAGATATCACTCTCAATCAGAGAGGGGCAAATCCCATCTTGATTGACCATGTCTCATAGCATGCTTCTTGACAAACCCGAAAGCTACCTTTATAACTACCCTGTTACGGCGTAGCGTTTGATAGCCCCTAAGTAGGTCGATCCACATCTAGAATACATGCGACAATCTCAGGTCTAAGGACAAAGCGTATATGTTGTTTAACGAGAGAACTACTTCTCGTGTTGGGTCAGTCCTAACACATGTCTCCACATGTGTCCACATTATTAGTTCAACATCTCCATGTCCATGACTTGTGAAACATAGTCATCAACTAATACATGTGCTAGTCTAATATTCATGTGTGTCTTCACATGAACTCCGACTAGGGACAACTTTAGAATAACCATACAAGTAAAGAGTTTCACATACAATTCACATAATTGCAAATCAATTCAAGTAGCCTTCAATGGATATTCAATGAACATAACATACAAATCATGGATACAAATGGAATATCATCAGCTCTATGATTGCCTCTAGGGCATACCTCCAACAGTCTCCCACTTGCACTAGAGTCAATCTAGAAGGTACCTAATACCCATAGCTCTTACATGCGCATCATGCTTAGCCTGCGGGAGTGGTTTTGTCAACGGATCAGAAATGTTCAGATCCGTGTGTATTTTGCATATCTTGATCTCACCCCGGTTAACGAAGTCTCGAATGAGATGAAATCGCCGCATTACGTGTTTGTTCTTCTGGTGGTTCCTTGGCTCCTTTGCTTGCACAATTGCCCCATTATTATCACAGTAGAGATTCAATGGGCTGGACGCATTCGGGAACACACCAAGCTCAATGAGGAAATTCCTTATCCAAACACCTTCCTTCGCGGCTTCCGAAGCCGCGATGTACTCGGCTTCTGTCGTAGAATCGGCCACCGTCTCCTGCTTGGAACTCTTCCAACTAACAGCACCACCATTTAGCGTGAACACAAATCCTGATTGTGACTTTGAATCATCTCTGTCGGTTTGGAAACTAGCATCGGTGTAACCTGTTACAACGAGCTCCTCCTCACCTCCATAGACGAGGAACATATCTTTAGTCCTTCTCAAGTACTTCAGAATGTTTTTCACCGCTGTCCAGTGACTCTCACCTGGATCAGATTGGTGCCTGCTTGTCATACTTAGCGCATATGAAACATCTGGGCGAGTACTTATCATTGCATACATGATAGATCCAATAGCCGAGGCATATGGCACTCTACTCATGCGATCCCGCTCATCAGCAGTCGAAGGACACTGAGTCTTGCTGAGATGTATGCCATGTGACATAGGCAAGAACCCTTTCTTTGCCTCTTCCATGTTGAACCGCTTCAACACTTTGTCAATGTAATTATCTTGGCTTAAACCTATAAGCCTTCTCGATCTATCTCTATAGATCTTAATGTCCAGAATATATGCCGGTTCTCCTAAGTCCTTCATCGAAAAACTATTTTTCAGTGAAGTCTTTACGGACTCAAGCATAGGAATGTTATTTCCAATCAGTAATATGTCATCCACATATAAGATTAGAAATACTACAGAGCTCCCACTAACCTTCTTGTAAACACAAGACTCTTCTTCATTCTTGGTGAAGTCAAACCCTTTGATACGAATGTTCCAACTCCTAGATGCTTGCTTCAATCCATAAATGGATCTCTGAAGCTTGCATACCTTTCCAGCATTTTTCGGATCGACAAAACCCTCGGGCTATATCATATACACGTCCTCAGCTAGGTTTCCATTCAGGAAAGCTATCTTGACATCCATCTGCCATATCTCATAATCGAAATATGCAACTATAGCTAGAATAATCCGAATGGACTTAAGCATCACTACGGGTGAGAAGGTCTCGTCGTAGTCAACTCCTTGAACTTGTCGAAAACCTTTTGCGACAAGTCGTGCTTTATAGATGTGAACATTTCCATCCATGTCCTTTTTCTTCTTATAGATCCACTTGCACTCTATGGCTTTAACACCATCAGGCGGGTCAACCAAGTTCCAAACTTGATTGTCTTCCATGGACTCTATTTCGGATTGCATGGCACTCTGCCATTTTTCGGAGTCTGGGTCCATCATTGCTTCTGCATATGTCGCAGGCTCATCATTGTCCAACAATAATATTTCCTGCATTTCGCGGAGTCTTGCTGACCTTCGTGGTTGTGGCGGTGCTTCTCTTGCCATGGGTATCTCAACTTGTTCTACTACGTTAGCATCACTCATTGATTCTTGCCCGATCGGCTCATCTTGAACTTCTTCAAGATGCACCGTCTTTCCACTCTTTTCTCCTTTGAGAAACTCTTTCTCTAGGAAAACCCCGTTCCGAGCGACAAACACTTTGCCTTCTGATCGGTTGTAGAAATAATATCCCAAAGTTTCCTTTGGATATCCCACGAAAATGCACTTATCCGACTTGGGTGTGATCTTGTCCGACTGAAGTCGCTTGACAAACACTTCACATCCCCAAATCTTTAGAAAAGACAAACTAGGAACCTTTCCAGTCCATATCTCATATGGTGTCTTAACTACGGATTTAGATGGTACCCTATTAAGTGTGAAAGCTGCTGTTTCTAGAGCGTATCCCCAAAATGACAACGGTAGGTCCGACTGGCTCATCATTGATCGAACCATGTCTAACAAAGTTCGATTACGTCGCTCGGACACACCGTTTCTCTGAGGTGTTCCAGGCGGCGTAAGTTGTGGAACAATTCCGCAACTCTTTAGATGATTGCTAAACTCGTGGCTCAAATACTCGCCTCCACGATCAGATCGTAAGGCCTTAATTTTCTTGCCACGCTGATTTTCAACTTCATTCTGAAATTCCTTGAACTTTTCAAAGGTTTCAGACTTGTGCCTCATCAAGTAGACATAGCCATATCTACTAAAATCATCAGTGAAAGTTATGAAGTATTGGAATCCTCCTCTAGCCGTCGTGCTCATTGGTCTGCATACATCACTATATACGAGTTCCAACAAGTCTACTGCTCTCTAAGGAAATCCTGTGAAAGGCGTCTTGGTCATCTTGCCTAGCAAGCAAGCCTCACATGTCTCGTATGATTCAAAATCAAACGAAGTTAGAAGTCCATCAGAATGGAGCTTCTTCATGCGCTTTTCACTTATATGACCCAAACGACAATGCCACAAGTAGGTAGGACTCAAATCATTAGGCCGAGGCCTTTTAGCACTTATATTACAGACAGGTGATACATCAAGATTTAAAACAAATAATCCATTCACAATGGGTGCAAAAGCCATAAACATATTATTCTTAGAGATCACACAACCATTGTTTTCACTCGCAAATGAATAACCATCCTTCATCAAGCATGAAGGAGATAAAATGTTTCGACTTAAACTAGGAACAAAATAACAATTATTCAACTCCATAATAAATCCTGACGGGAGGTGGAGTTGCATAGTCCCGACGGTCAACGCAGCAACTCTTGCATTATTGCCCACACGGAAATCAACTTCTCTTCTTTCCACGCTTCTACTTCTTATCATTCCCTGCATCGAATTGCAAATATGAGCAACCGATCCGGTATCAAATACCCAAGAATTAATAATTGTATCAGCGAGAAATATGTTGTCTATAACATTAACAACAAGCGTACCTGAGGTAGAAGTACTCTTACTTCCGCCATTCTTCAAGGAAGCTAGGTACTGCTTGCAGTTTCTCTTCCAGTGACCAAGTTCATGACAGTAAAAGCACTCTTTGTCTGGAGCAGGTCCAGGTCCAGCTTTAACCTTGGGCGGTGGGTTTGGCTTGGACGTTCTAGCCTTGCCCTTCTTCTTCCAAGAATTGCCCTTCTTCTTAAAGCTAGGCTTGTTCTGTATCGCCATCACATGGCTGGTACTAGCGCTTTTCTTGATGTCAGCCTCTGCTGTTTTAAGCATGCCACACAGCTCATTCAGACCCTTCTCCGTCCCATGCATATGGTAGTTCGAGATGAAGTTCCCATAGCTAGGCGGAAGAGACGAAAGAATGAAATTAGTGGCCAACTCTTGGCCCAGTGGGAAGCCTAGCTTCTCCAACCGTTGAGTGTAACCAACCATCTTGATTACGTGTGGTCCTACTGCTGCGCCTTTTGCTAGTTTGCTCTCAACAAAGGCCTTAGACACATTGAACCTTTCAGTCCTGGCCTGTGTTTGGAACATGTCTCTAAGCGCCACGATCATATCGTGCGCCTCATGGTTTGTTTCGAACTGCATTTGCAGCTCGGGTTCCATGCAAGCAAGCATAAGGAAGCTTACTTCGAGGTTAGCATCACATGCTTTCTTGTAAGCATTCTTAGCAGCAGCGGGTTCATCATCAGCAGGTTCTTCTGGTAGTGGGTTGTCTAGAACATCTTCCTTTTTCTAAGCCCTAAGAACGATTCTCAGGTTACGGATCCAATCCGAGTAATTTGTTCCATTCAACTTGTCCTTCTCAAGGACCGAACGCAAAGCAAACGGTGTAGTGCTGCTAGGTGCCATTTAATCTACAACAAAGTAGTGCAAAATACACTAAGACAAACGTATCCATGATAGAGCAAATCACATTAAACTATTTTAACAGAATCTACTCCCACTAAAATCAATATCCCTCTATTGAAACTTAGTGATTCAGGATCCACAACTAACAAGTCCACTAGTGAGCTTTAGCATCACCGCTAGCAAACAAGGTAGATCGGTAAGCAACTTTTGCTAATCATATCACATATGACTCCTGTTGTTGGGTGACATCTCTATGTCTCGGCGCCCAACATTTATGCCCCAAAGTCCTTAACCGTTAAGATGACCTTGTTAAGTAAACCAACCCTTATGCGTGTAAGTGTCCGACACAAACCCGTCTAGTCAAGGAAAACTAGTGGTACCCTAATTTCATAGACCCACCACTAACTGTACAAGACATGGGACGGTGCAAGTTTTAGTTGGGAGGGTATACTAACTTAAACTTTGTGAGGGATCGTTCTACTTCTAACATCACAGCATGCAAAAAGTAAAACATAAACAGAATAGCATTCACACAGTTGTGACACAGTATGACCCGTTTTCATATGGTGATCTCCATCTCCATAGAACCTGTTCACCATGGTGATCTCCATCTCCATGTTCCATGTGCGCCATCCTCCTGATGATGAGTCCTCCAAGAACTAGAGCATGCTATTACGCCTAATAGCTAGTAAAGAATCTAGTAATGAAGATTACATAGTTGCTTGGGTCATCACAGATTGGTACACAGACCATTAAATACAATAAAGTGACAACACATATGGCTCCTGCCGTGTTGCCGTACGCGCGACACGCAGGTCACGAATGAGTTACACACATGCATCACATACACAAGGGGGCCATACTGATCACAAGATACACACATACATCCTGCAAAACAGAGTTAGGCGTCCTAACGTTCCAAACTTCGGATGCCCGAAACTCCATCTTCCAAGCCGAATTTGGGAAATCTAATTTCGCCAAAAACGGCGAAGCGGTTGAATTTCATGTGTAATTTTTTTCTGTAGATCAATTTTCATATAAAATTTGCCCCGATCCGAGATCGTACCGAAAAGTTACGGCTGATTTACCGAAGCATACGCATACGGCAAAAATCCCGACCCCGGTAGTAGATCTCATCTACTATTGCAGATCTAATGCGCCTGACATATGACCCTGGATTTCGATTCGACAAATCATATTGATCTTCGCTCACTCCAACTGGATTTACGTGTATCACTTAACTCCGATGGCGGAAACCAACCGGTAGGAGTATGTCGTTACACTACCATTGCAGCAAGGGCACGAAACCAAGACATAGATCAAACGGAAAACTCGCATATCTCCATATGCACACATCCCGAATCCAAAACTAAGCAGCTACGGCTCTGATACCAGTGTTAGGATACGAGGTAGGCTACACTAGCGCAATTCAAAAATTCTACCGCGTATAACCAGGAAGAACTGCCGTATAAGGATCACGGGATTACCACTCGACGCACTACTGGTGCGGAAGATGTAGATATGCGTCGATGCAGTGAAGACGATCACGTAGTCGTACGTAGTCGATCAACGTAGTCGTACGTAGTCGATCACGTCCAGCAGCTCGTCCACGTGCAGCAAGATCGTCGTGGGCTCGTCGTGGCTCGTCGGCGGCTCGTCCAAGTGCTGCAGGCGCAACACCTCCAAGGTATCCACACGTGCAGGGAGGAAGCGTCGCAAGCCGGACTGCTAGATCCGCGAGTTGCAACAGGCAAGGGCGTGGGAGGCGCAGCAGGTGTGTTTCGCCAAAAAGGTGTAAACCCTAGGGCTCCCCACCCCTCTATTTATAGAGGTTCCTGACGGGCCTCTGGGTCCGAGGCCCATTAGTACTTCTAAACCTAATCCAACTCGGATCAGATCCGAATTGGGCTTCCAGCCCCTTAAGTGTGTGACCCTATGGGTTCGGATACGTATAGACATGGCCCGAGTACTCCTACTCAGCCCAATAGTCGGTAGCGGCCTATAGCAAGACGTGCCAACTCCTATACGCACACGAAGATCATATCAGACGAACCATCACAACATAATATACATGCTATTCCCTTTGCCTCACAATATTTGGTCTAGCTTCAAGCCGACCGCTCTTTCTCGATCCTGTGATTCGGAATCCCTTTGTAGGTTAACTCTTAACCGTACGTAGCATGGCCATGCATTTTCGGATCCGATCACTCGAGGGGCCCAGAGATATCACTCTCAATCAGAGAGGGGCAAATCCCATCTTGATTGACCATGTCTCATAGCATGCTTCTTGACAAACCCGAAAGCTACCTTTATAACTACCCTGTTACGGCGTAGCGTTTGATAGCCCCTTAGTAGGTCGATCCACATCTAGAATACATGCGACAATCTCAGGTCTAAGGACAAAGCGTATATGTTGTTTAACGAGAGAACTACTTCTCGTGTTGGGTCAGTCCTAACACATGTCTCCACATGTGTCCACATTATTAGTTCAACATCTCCATGTCCATGACTTGTGAAACATAGTCATCAACTAATACATGTGCTAGGCTAATATTCATGTGTGTCTTCACATGAACTCCGACTAGGGACAACTTTAGAATAACCATACAAGTAAAGAGTTTCACATACAATTCACATAATTGCAAATCAATTCAAGTAGCCTTCAATGGATATTCAATGAACATAACATACAAATCATGGATACAAATGGAATATCATCAGCTCTATGATTGCCTCTAGGGCATACCTCCAACAGAGGGGGCAACATCATGACCCTCCATAGCCCCCGTCCGTACGCATCTGCAGGGGACGCGAGACCATAGGGGAACCAGCCGCGTGGCGAGCACAGCGGAGACATCGGGGTCCCTCTGAAGAGCTGGCAGAAAGTGTTGATCAGTGAGTACATGATAGTGTCCATGTCACTCACCGTGGGGTTCGAGCCCAACACGGACTCGATGCGGAGCGCGAGCACCTCAACGTCGAGATTGTCGAGTAGCTCGCGGTTGATGGAGGGAGCTCCTCCTCTTGGGGACGTCGGGGTAGCCAACTCCTCGCGGAGGTGGAGTACGCCAAGCTGATTAGCGACGAAGTCCAGACTTCCAAAGTGGAAGGTCTGGGATGGCGTGAAGATGGGCGGAACCCACATCCCACCGAGTACGGGCGCGGGGAACTCCAGCAAGCCGAAGCAAATCGTGTCGCTCAAGCTCATCATGTAAAAAGTACCAGGAAGGTGGGCCATCCGATGACCTGCAAAAACGTGAACGCACGACATCTTCCCCACGGTCGGCACCAACTGTCGATGCAAAATCTGGTGGACTAGTAAATATTGTAGTTTTGCTGTGCGTTAGGTCGGATATAGCCTAGCACACAATGACATAGGATGTATACTAGTTTGGCCAATGGGCCCTACGTCCAGTCGGGGTCCGTCAATGGACTATATTCCTGAGCCTAGGTGCTCAAAGTTTGCAGTGGGGGTACAAACAATACAGGGATGAGAAAGGGTGCCCGAGACCTGGTCGTGCTCTGGTCCGAGTGGAAGAGAGTGACTGAGGGCTCAGACGTGCGCTATGTGTTCGTGAGCATGGAGTATATGGAAGTGATGAAGCCTGAGAGAACGAGAGAGTTCAGACGGGAAGGGCCCATCCCCTTTTATAGTACAAGGGGATGGCCTTACAAGTTAGAGAGAGAGAGAGAGAGGGAGGAAAAGAGTGCGCGGGTGCTACCTAGTATTGTCGAGGCCCATGTCATTGGGTATGGTATGGCCGCCGTCCTTGATCCCTGTTCACCTCGTCAGGCCACACTCAATCTATTGTAGCAGGTAGTTTGCGGTGGCACAGTGCGGGGCATGCGCAGGGTGTGGCACGGTACGGTTCCTCGTACGGTAGTTGACCTGGGCGCTTCCTCTTATCCGTTCCACCTGCTCCCTGGGCCCACACCGAGCAGGCGTCCCTAGTCGATCATCCCAGTCGGCCCCGACCGTGTTGGTTGGGGGGAGTGGTGTGGTTGGTACGGTGCTTCCCCGGTCGGGGCAACTCGATCAGGGTCGGACTGTAGTCCCAACTCGACTGGACCCCTTTGGTCGGGGTGCCGACCGAGCCTCCTGGTCGGAGGATCCGGTCGGCGGCCGAATCTTGATCTCAACCTGCATTGCGTGTCTGGGCTGGCCCAGATACGCGTCGTTGCTGCACCTCTTGTTGGGCCAAGCACTGGAGGGAGGCAGTCCCATTGGGGACCCCGGGTCCATGGACCCGCTAGGTTATGTTAGTATAATCTTTATAAACAAGGATGTCCTGAATTTCACGGTTTAAACCACCCAAAAATCTAGCAATAGCAGGTTCCTCATCATCCTCTAAGTTACAACGCAGCATACCCATTTGTAACTCCTGATAATATTCTTCTACACTTTTAGCACCCTATCTCAATTGTTGCAACCTATTTAAAAGATCACGTGCATAGTAAGAAGGAACAAATCTAGATCGCATGACCCATTTCAAAGCATCCCATGTTTGTGGCATGTTATTTTTTGTTGTCATGTTCTATCCACCAAACAGAAGCAAAATCAGTGAACTCATTAGTAGCACACACGTGTATTTTTAGGAAATTCATGACATGCAAGCTTTTGATCAACAACAATTTCCCAAGTAATGTATGCTTCAGGATCATATTTACCATCAAAAGGAGGTATCTTAAATTTTATCTTACTGAAAGCATCATCATTATTATGTACCTCACATCGTTGGTAACCACCCATACCTCTTTGATTATTACGTAGCCGTCGGCGATTATGAGCGTCTGGGTCATTTTGTTCAGTATCAGCATCCCAATTGTCCTCGACACGCTCATCCTTGTTGTTATCTCCATCATGCCCATTAGTGGTTATGGCATGCATCTCATCAAAGCATCTCAAAATAGCAGCAAGGCTTTTGTCAATACGAGCGACCGATGTCTCCAACCCTGTAAGCTTGGTTGTGGCAAGCTGCGTGGCCTCCAACTGTCCAATCTTCTCATTTGTCACCTGCAAATAATCATCAAACCCTTCCACGTGCCCCTTCACTAGATTTTCAAAATGTTGTATGATGCCCTTGGTGCGGGGAGAATGTGGCATATGTTGACTATTCTCTGATCCTGTCATGGTTAGACGAACAAAGGCAACAAGAAAACAGGTGTAGGAATAAAAACTCTACAGCTATTAGGATGTACCTACTGCAAGGCGCTCGCTCTCAACCCATTACACAAGCTCTTACCAATTCTTACATTACTCAACAGGAGGGGACGGCAACTAACAAGTCTGCAACTATGGAATGAAGTGTATCAGTGCCGCAACAACAAGACCTATCAAGGTATAGTCGAAATATGTGGAGCTGTAGGTGGGCTGATGCAAGGAAGTACTAGCACCACGTTAGTCACGAAAGCAAGCTGAATAATTGTTCAACGGTGGTACTGTACTAGTCCTAGCCTAGACCACGCTAGAGATGCGAGCCTGGACACGAAGGAAGTCACAACACACCACCGGAAAATAATAGAGAAGCACAATGAACAACCCCTTTTCTTCCTGTTTCTTTCTTTCTTTTCTTCTTTTTTTTCTTTTTTTAGGGAATCCTCAAATCTGATTATATGAACAAAAGGACTTCACAAGAGTCACATGCCACACAAACTTTTTCTGAAAGGACAGGGGTATAGGTATGACTTCTACTGCACAAAGATGTACTCAGGTTCGGACTCAGAACAACAACAATGCAGCTGTCAATTCGGACTCAAAACCGATTCCAACTCGAACTCAACACCATGTGGGATTCGGTCTCAAACAAACTTCAACACAAGGATGCATTCATATTCAGCCAATAGAAGGTTTATATGGTAGCACACTGCTATGACTAAAACGTGACAAGAACTCGAAACTCTAAAGGACTAAAACTAAGACCAGCAACTCGACACAACCGATGCAACCGAAAATTCAACAAGCCCTAACTAAGCAGTGCTAGCAAAGGCTCAAAGGGTTTATAGGATTATGGGTAAACTAATCTGCTATTTTTTTAACTTTTCTGGACTATAGGAAAAATTAAAATAGCGAAGGATTGGAAATCTCTCAACGATTAACCTTGCTCTAATTACCAACTGATAAGAACCCGCTAGGGTTTGTTCCTGATCTTTCGATGAGAGGGCATGGGATAACTCGATTAGTGGATGGAGATGACGTTCATGGCCCGACTACAGCCTTCCAAGGATGCTGCGCCTTAGCAATCGATACACCACCTCCAATGGCTGCCGCGATCTTGTGGAGTGCGTCACCCGGCCACTAGAGCACTCATCCTGCAAGCAATCGAAGAATTAGCAAGAACAAGTATAACAAGTACTAAATTTACTAGATGAAGATGAAGGTTTCAAACTCAATCTCAATAATGATGGTTCCGAAGACATGAAGATGGGCGGCTGATCCAGCACGCGCGCTTACAAGCAAGTAGCAAAAGCTAAACTTAATCCAAACAAAACCCAATCGTTCTTGGTGGCAGCTAAGGGGTATATGAAGATTGGAGGATGATTACCTGGGTGTTGGAGTCGTGCTCTAACCCTAGGATGTGTCCCTAATGGACCCGACTTGATACACGTCCCATTGGGCAAAAATAAGGTGACGCATCACCTTTGGACAGAAAACCTCTTAGTAGTAATTCGGTCATTGTGGCTGCCTAAGAATAGATATAGACTTGAGTCCAGATCCATATGAAAATAGACTTTATAAGGATTCCATGAAGTACTTGAATGCCCAATCCAAGTCTGTATGCGACCGTGGTGACTATCACAAGTTGGTGCTTTCCTGCAGTCCGAATCCAGCCAGCGCGAATCCTTTTCTCTTTCGGTCTTCTCCCTGGTTCCTAACCAAAATAAGAGTACACATGTCTCCATGGTCTACATATGATGGACAGGAACTCAAGAGTGAACTTACTTGATGAATAAGTTGACGAGCACGAGCGTGAGTAATAGGACCACAAACTGGTACTTGTGTCAGCATGGATGTATCGTTGATGGCGTTGTCCTCATCACTAGCTTGGCTCATCTTGGAGCACCTTGCACCGCCTCGGTCCCTTTTCCGCATTAGCTCTTGAGTCATCTGACCAACTCGAGGGACTCCTTTGTCCACTCCTCATGGGGTTAGCCCGCATGTAGGGTCATTACCATGGCTTTCGAATGCAGTCGGGGATTTCCTTCAGTCAGAGGTCATTTCTGACTCCTTTGGGCTGCTATCAGGCCTATCTCTTACTGCCCCTCACTCGAGTGGCGTACGACACCTCGAAATCCAGCCTGTGGACCGACCTTTGAACCATGCGCCTATTTCGTGGGGGGCTAGCCCGTTCTTTTATTTCTCAAGCCAGTTGGCCCAGTGGCCTGGTGGCCTTGAGGTGTAGGGTCACGATGCATCATTGCTCCCCCTCATTAACTTATGTGATAAGCTAGAGGGACTCTCTACGGGGTTTCTATCAGTGGGACCCGTGCCTCTTCCGCTGTTGGTGGTTCCGCACCTCCCGCCCCGATGGGGGTGGTCATGGGCCCCGTAGCTTTAGTTCACATCCCGTCGGTTCCCCTTTATTATTCGTCCCGGGAGGCCGTAGGGTTTCCTTCTTTCTTTTCTTCTTCCTCGCTACGCAACTGCTCGCCCGTGCTTTCTCGCTACCGCACACTCGCACCCGTCATCTTGCCATCTTCCACATTGCGGTGCATCAGGGGGTCCTGGCACCATTCAAAGATGACCTCCGCTCGGATCCGCGGGCTCGTGAACAAGGAGTTCCTCCCTCTGGAGGAGGAGTCCGGCTTGTGGCTTCTGCAGGGTGTCTATGTTTAGACCCGGCAAGCTACCGAGGGGGTACTTGAGGTAGTGTCTTATGCGTGGGGCTTGCCGAGATCAGGAACTCGATGGTGAACTCAATTAAACGATTTAGATAGGTTCAGGCCACTTATGTCATGTAATACCTATGTCCTGTGTGTTGGTTCGATTATATTGATTGAACTTGTTTTGAGGGAGTCCCTGCCTCGCCTTCTATTGCCGGGGGCAGGGTTACAAGTAAGTTGTTTACAAGAATACTAGCTGGATTCGACTAGAGAGTCCTACTCTAATTGCTACGAGTAGTTTCCTAATCCTCAACTAGTTCTTGTCCTCTGCGTAGATCACGCCGTCCTGCACCGTAGTCTCCATGTCTGACATTTCTCGATGTACAGCCCCATATTTAGGACTGTCCAAACCTTCCGGTGGGCCCATAGATATATGACCAACAAGCCCCCGAGTACTTTTTAGTCAAATATAGTAGTCCCGAATAGTTTTGTAGGCTTCTCCGACTAGTTTATGGTACTCTCCAAGTACTCCATCAGATCTCAGTCTTCGAAGGTACTTGAGTACTGCCATGCGGCTAGAATGTGCTCAAGCCTCATTTAACTTGGTCTTGAATCTTCAATCTTAAATCTTATATGGAAGTGCGATTTGCATCGCACTTCCATATGGAGTAGCCCCCGAGCCTTAGGTTGAATCGAAGAATCAGGTTGAGGGTCAATCTTGTAATTTCACATCTCTTTTACCTTAAAAACCCAAAATAAAAACTTTTTCAGTCGATGGGCACGTGGCACACAGCCCCCGAGCCGTTACACGACTAGTTTGGGCATGAGGGTTAACCATTGGTCAACGTAATCATTTGCCAACAGTAACATTATCTCTTCCGAAAAAATTAGAAACTGTGAAGCGATAACTGTGGGCGTTTAAAAAATGGAATATGCTTGTTAATCTCACATCTATTTTAATCTGGGCCTTGGTTATAAATAACAGAGGAATTCATCCCTTCCATTTTACCCGAGCTATTCTTCCTATTCATCTTCCACACTGTAGCCCTAGCGCCACCACTTGTGATCCTTGAGCTTGAGTGCCGCCCTCCCCCACCGCTTAGCCCACGAGCGCACGCACAAGAAGACGCTCATGGCAACATGAATGGAGAAGAAAGCGTCCTCCTGCAGGGTAGTGGAGAGCAAGAAGCAGAAGGCGGTGAAGAAGGAGAAGGAGATCCAGTTGCTAGCTCTGAAGTATGGCAAGACTGATCAGACGGTGCCGCCAAATCAAGCCTGCGCCTGGAAGAAATCCATCATGAAGGGGGCGGACATCCAAGCATTGGTGGATGCTGGTCTTCTGTAGGATCAGGACTTCATCTCCTGGAAGGAGGCCTAGGACAACCCCTGGCCCATGGAAAGCTACACCCATGAGACAGTCATTTTTGCGCACTTCATTGAGCGAGGTTTGGCTCTCCCCACATCAAACTTCTTCCGTGGGTTGCTAAGGTACTACAATCTGGAGTTAGTCCACCTCAACCCCAACTCGATTCTGCACATAGCTATTTTCATGCATCTTTGCGAGGCCTTTTTTGATATTCAGCCACACTTCCAGCTCTTTAGGAAGTTCTTTACACTGAAGCCCCAACCCAAAATTGAACACACCGAAGTAGTGAGGGGAGGTAGGAATCCAACCATGGGAGCAAGTCAAAGGCCTGAATTTGGATTATGAACTGATAGACTCCCACTCGGGCTGGAAGCAATGTTGGTTCTATATTGGAAATCACCAGCCCCGACTACCCAAGGTGATCGGCCACTGACCAGTCTGGAACATTCGCTGGTTGGATGAGCCAAGTCATGCGGATAGCTTTCAGCTGCTGGAGCTGCTGGAGAAGATCGCTGTGCTCAATAAGGAGGGACTAACCGGCATCAGCATGGCCTTCAGCTTCATGAGAAGGCAAGTCCAACCCCTACAGCTGTGCTGCACATGGGGGTATGACTACTCGGGACCCAACGACTCATCCTAGATGACGTCCGAAGACTTGTCCATGGATGAGGTGATGGCACGGTTGAGGTGCTTCTTCAAGCACGCTTGGGGCATCCCGACGATCATGCGAGAACACTATGCTGCCAACCCACCAAACCAAGTAAGTACCCATGGCTTGTAGCCTCCGAGTTCTAATTTTGGTGGTTGTCAATTTACTAACTTGTCTTTTATATTTCCAGGAAGAACTTCACTTGTATTGCTCCATCCCTCCTCCACCTGGATCGGATGGCTCTAAAGCCGCTCCACGTGTACAAACCTTTGCGGCTGTACAACAAGCGATCGAGCAGGAGGAGGAAAAAGAATCGGAGGGTTGGTCCTCCTTCAGCAGCTCTGATAAAGAGGCTGCTGAAAAGTTTGCTGTCAAGCCCCATCTTGCAAACAAGGTAGAGTCTTCTTCCGGGACATCCTAGCATGAGGCTGAGGATGACTTGGAAGCTGGACTAGCACTGCTACCAAAGAGAAGGCGTACTATCGCCGTAAAACGAGTGGCGAAGAAAACGCCTACCACCAATGAAGTCTCTCCTCCGGTAATCACATTTGAAGAAGGACGAGATCCTAAGGATCGAGTACCCATAAGTTGTTTGCTTTACTGCCATGCCTAACTTTAATTATGACATGGACAATTTGCAGTTAGTCGAGGAGGAGACATAGGGGGAGAAGATGACTACAGAAGTCCGTTGGGATATGAGGTAGGCTACGCTAGCGCAAAACAAAATTTTTCTACCATGTAAACCAGGAAAAATGTCGTATATGGATCATGGGATTACCACTCAACGCACTGGTGCAGAAGATGTAGAATCTCGTCGAGCAGTGAAGTCGATCAGCGTAGTCGAACACGTAGTCGATCACGTCGATGTCGAGCAGCTCCTCAGCAGCTCATCCACGTACAGCGAGGTCGTCCTCGTGCTGCGACTCGTTATCGACTCATTGGCGGCTCGTCGTGGCTCGTCGGCGGCTCGTCCAAGTGTTGCAGGTGCAACATCTCCAAGGTATCCACACGTGCAGGGAGGAAGCATCGCAAGCCGGACTGCTAGGTCCGCGAGTTACAACAGGGGGAGGGCGTGGGAGGCGCGGCGGCTGTTGGTTCAGCCAAAAGGGATAAAACCCTAGGACACCCCTACCCCTCTATTTATAGGGGTTCCGTATGGGCCTCTGGGTCCAAGGCCCATTAGTACTCCTAAACCTGATCCAATTCGGATCGCATCCAAATTGGGCTTCCAGCCCCTTAAGTGTGTGACCCTATAGGTTCGGATACGTATAGACACGGCCTGAGTTCTCCTACTCGGCCCAATAGTTAGTAGCGACCTCTAGCAAGATGTGCGAACTTCTATACGCACACAAAGATCATATAAGACGAACCGTCACGACATCACATACCTGCTACTCCCTTTGCCTCATGATATTTGGTCTAGCTCCAAGCCGACCGCTCTTTCTCGATCCTGTGATTCGGAATCCCTTTGTAGGTTAACTCTTAACCTTACGTAGCGTGGCCATGCATTTCCGGATCCGATCACTCGAGGGGCCTAGAGATGTCTCTCTCAATCAGAGAGGGGAAAATCCCATGTTGATTGACCATGCCTCACAACATGCTTCTTGACAAACCCGACAGCTACCTTTTTAACTACCCTATTATGGCGTAGTGTTTGATAGTCCCTAAGTAAGTCGATTCACATCTTGAGTACATGCGACAATCTCAGGTCTAAGGACAAAGCGTACATGTTGTCTAAAGAGAGAACTACTTCTCGTGTTGGGTCAGTCCTAGCACATGTCTCTACATGCGCCCACATTATTAGTTTGACATCTCCATGTCCATGACTTGTGAAACATAGTCATCAACTAATACATGTGCTAGTCTAATGTTCATGTGTGTCCTCACATGAACTTCGACTAGGGACAACTTTAGAATAACCATACAAGAGTTTCACATACAATTCACATAATTGCAAATCAATTCAAGTAGCCTTTAATGGATATTCAAGGAACACAATATAAATCATGGATACAGATAGAATATCATCATCTCTATGATTGCCTCTAGGGCATACCTCCAACAAAGTCGTGCAGCAGGAGCTGCCGGTAACTAAGAAACTCATCGACCTGGACGATGACGAGGAACCTCCTGTCGCTAGGGCCAACCCTATCGATGCGCAGGCTACCCAAGTAGTGGATACGGCGGCTAAGACTTGGAAGGATCAAACTACGATCCAGCGTGCCACGCCGAAGAAGCCGTCACTCACTGTCAAGTACGCGCACTTGGAGGGGGAGCCCTCCATAAAGATAAAGAAGTCCACCAAGTAAGTACCCTAGTACTAATTGCAACTTGATGTTACTGTGTAGTGTGTCTTGACACTTGTTGTATTTCAGGAAATCCACCGACGTGGATATAGGAGGCCCAAGCCCGAAGTTCGCAGCAGATGGCAGTAGTCGCTCAGCCCAAGAACTCGTCCCGACGCCTTCAATTGCACCACTAGAGGAGTAGTCGATGCCAGAAATAGCTCCAGGTGTTGTATCCCTTATCGCTGCACTCATGCAAGATGTAATTGCATCACTTAATGTTGTTGTAGTGCCAGCCCCCGAGCTACAGTAGCCGAGCCTATCGGGGCGAATACATTAGCTATGGTGGCCACATTGGTAGCCCCTGAGCTGGAGGCAGAGATCGAGGCGGAGGTAGCAGTTACTTCTGGAATTGAGGTTGTGCATGTAGCCCCCGAGCCAGCAGGTGAGGTTGAATCTGCTGGGGCACTCCAAGTGTTGGCCACCATCCCGCCTTCTGAGGCAGGACCATCGACTAGCCGTGGCGTGGCCCCGCTTTCCTCTTCTGAAGCTGGTCCATCCACTAGCCGTGCTCTGGTTCCTCTTGGTACGCCAATAGCCGATGAGCACGAAGAGCATGAGGAATCTTGGATTGCTCCCGGGGTGGACCTTGAAAAGATCTAGCTGTTGGGATACGAGGTAGGCTACGCTAGCGCAAAATAAAATTTTTCTACCGCGTAAACCAGGAAAACTGCCATATATGGATCACGGGATTACCACTCGACGCACTGGTGCGGAAGATGTAGAATCACGTCGGGGCAGCAAAGTCGAGCAGCGTGGTTGAACATGTAGTCAATCACGTCGACATCAAGCAGCTCCTCAGCAGCTTGTCCACGTGCAGCAAGGTCGTCCTCATGCCGCAGCTCGTGCTTGGCTTGTCGTGGCTCGTCAGCGGCTCGTTGCAGCTCATCGTGGCTCATCGACAGCTCGCCCAGGTGCTGCAGGTGCAACACCTCCAAGGTATCCACACATGCAGGGAGGAAGCGTCGCAAGCCGGACTGCCAGGTCCGCGGGTTGCAATAGGACGAGGGTATGGGAGGCGCGGCAGATGTGTTTTTTGCCAAAGGGATGAAACCCTATGGCGCCCCACCCCTCTATTTATAGAGGTTCCTGATGGGCCTCTAGGTCCGAGTCCCATTAGTACTTCTAAACCTGATCCAACTCAGATCATATCCGAATTGGGCTTCCAGCCCCTTAAGTGTGTGACCCTATGGGTTCGGATATGTATAGACATGGCCCGAGTACTCCTACTCGGCCCAATAGTCGGTAGCGGCCTCTAGCAAGACGCACACGAAGATCATATCAGACGAACCGTCACAACATCACATACATGCTATTCCTTTTGCCTCACGATATTTTGTTTAGCTTCAAGCCAACCGCTCTTTCTCGATCCTATGATTCGGAATCCCTTTGTAGGTTAACTCTTAACCTTATGTAGCATGGCCATGCATTTCCGGATCCGATCACTCGAAGGGCCCAGAGATATCACTCTCAATCAGAGAGGGGCAAATCCCATCTTGATTGACCATGCCTCACAGCATGTTTCCTGACAAACTTGAAAGCTACCTTTTTAACTACCCTGCTACGGTGTAGCGTTTGATAGCCCCTAAGTAAGTCGATCCATATCTTGAGTACATGCGATAATCTCAGGTCTAAGGACAAAGCGTACATGTTGTGTAAAGAGAGAACTACTTCTCGCGTTGGGTCAGTCCTAGCACATGTCTCTACATATGCCTACATTATTAGTTTGACATCTCAATGTCCATGACTTGTGAAACATAGTCATCAACTAATACATGTACTAGTCTAACATTCATGTGTGTCCACACATGAACTCCGACTAGGGACAACTTTTAGAATGACCATACAAGTAATGAGTTCAACATACAATTCACATAATTGCAGATCAATTCAAGTAGCCTTTAATGGATATTCAATGAATACAATATACAAATCATGGATACAATCAGATATCATCATCTCTATGATTGCCTCTAGGGCATACCTCCAACACCAGCTGCTAGCTGACCCTCTGACCACCATTCAGATGGAGGCCACGGTTAGGGAGATGCATCACCGTGTAGGTGAGTTCACAGAGGTAACTTACACTCTTGCATTAGACTTCAACTTGAAATTGGTACTCATTACTTATATGAGTACTTGATCTATTTCTGCAGAAATTGATTGAGCGTTCCCGCCGAAAAATTGAGAAGATTGAAGGCTATGCAGATACCATCATGCGGGCTCAGGCGCTCGAACAAGAGCTGGCCAAGGAGCAACAGTACTCCTCCCGGCTACTTATGAAGTATGACAGGCAAGCCACAGAATACTGGAATCTCATCTAGAGAACCCCAGAAGAGAAAGACCACCTTTGGAAATGAAACAAAGGGTTGAGAAATCGACTGGAAGGTAAGTTGCCACCTCCCACTAGTCTTCAAGTACCTATTTGCTTTCTTGATGATCCTGACTTGCTCTTTGCTTCATTCTTGTAGCGCTCACCAAAGAGAAAGGAGATCTCTAGGTCCACATCACGGACTTGCAGAACTCGTATTACAGAGTGACGGATCAACATGATAAGTTGACCGCTCAGTACGAGACTCTGGAGCATAAGCTGGAGAAGGAGAAAAAATTACCCGTTGATAGAGAAGTCCAACTGGTAGATATTAAGAAGAAACTCCGAGAGCAAGAGACTGAGTTGGTGGCAACCAAGCTTGCTCTGAAGGAGCTAACAGAGGCTGCTCAGCCTGTTGCTGATATGATGGAGCCACTAGCAAAGTCGTGGAGTCCCATCCCTTGGAGGAGGTACTCAAGGATGTACCTGGGAAGATCACCAGCTATATCCAGAAGATGGCAGAGTCCATCTCGAAGCAACTGTTGGTGATGGTGAAGTCTTTCTACCTGCAAGCTGACTTGGCTCCTATTGCGGAGGGAATTGCGAAAGACTACTCTGACGAGCAGTTCCAATAGTATCTACAAGAGATGGCTGCCATCTCTAAGGAAGTAGCCGGTCAAATAAAACTTGAGTAGCTGCTATGTAAAAAACATGAAGTCATTGTGATATAAACATGTCATGAATGAAAATGAAATGTGAATTTCTTGATGTCTTGTCGCAATTTTCTGTTTCTTGCGACTTGTTTGAACTCTTTGGTTTAGTGCATCTCCCGACCTACCCTGATAATTGCTCGTGTGGTAGTCGTGAGTGTCTGCGCACAAGGCTGCTTCTTGTGAGTCTCTTCAGATACGCGATGTAAAGTACTTTTAGGATGCAACCCCTTTTTGCGTGAGTGCAAGTACTCGGGTATCTGGGTAGTCGGACTCTTTAAACAAGTAGGCTCTTCAGGACTTCATGAACTAGAGCCTACCTTTGCAACCTCTCTAGGTTGTTTGGGTTTTGTGCTCCGAAGGCCTGGAACTGCAAACTTGTTATTACAAGCTACGACTAGACAGAATTATCTAGATAAGATCTCGGGTAGTATGGATAATTCTCAAGTTACTGACAACTTCTTTTTGCGAAGACCGTCGATGGACAGATTTGTCCCAAGAGCTGACTAGCTCATTTTTTGTGAATGTAGGTTTTCTTTTGCAAGTTTATGTTTGTCCAACGAGTTAAATAACCCGAAAGATATGTGTGCGAACTTGTTATTACAAGCTGTATGTGGATGATTTTTGTCCAAATGAGTTGAATAACTGGAAAAATATATATGCAGACTTGTTATTACAAGCTGTAAGTTGGGTTGTAGTACCCGAGGGAGCTAAATAGCTCGGCGATCTTGCTTTTTGCGAGTCGCAATCAGGCAGAGACTAGTCATTGTACGACAAAAAGTAACTCTAATTTATTGAATTGTAATTATACAAGTGGGGTCGATGGCCAATTTACATAAGTATGTAAACTATGGGTAGAATCGACACAGGTGTTCGATGTTCTACGAGTTGTCGACTTCTTTGCCGGTGAGAGCTTGGAGCCTATATGACTCAGGTCCAGTGTCCTTGCAGCCCCTTGGTGTCTTGGATACGCTTGAGGACCATGTCGCCTGTATTGAATGAACGTTCTTTGACGTTGCGATCATGGTAGCGGTGAATTCCTTCAAGGTATCTTGCTAACTGGACGAGTGCTGCATGGTGAGATTCTTCGAGGCTATCTAACTCTAGACGCCTTGTTTGTTCTGCCGCACCCTCCTTATACTTCTCGACTACTAGAGATTTCCACATGGTGTCGACGGGGAGGACGACTTCTAATCCGTAGACCAGGAAGTAGGGCAAGTACCCTGTAGGCTTGCACGACTGGGTGCGAAGCCCCCAAAGGATATTAGGTAGCTCCTTGAGCCACTTGTCCCCTTTGGTGTTGCCGACGTCGTGTAGTATTTTCTTCAAAGCTTCCAATAACATCCCGTTGGTGCGCTCAACCTAGCCGTTGGCCCGCGGATGAGAGACAGAGACATACCGGATGTCGATCCCGCTGTTCTCATTGTATTCCCAGAACTCATGGTTGTTGAAATTTGAGCCTAGGTTTTTGATGATACGATTGGGGAAGCTGTAGCGGTGGACAATTTCGTCAAGGAAGTCAAGTACCCTATCTACCTTGGGGCTGGTTACCAGCTTCACCTTGATCCACTTGGTGAACTTGTCGATTGCCACGAGTACTCAGTTGAACCCTCCAAGCACCGTAGGCAGCGGGCCAATCATGTCTAGCCCCCAGCATGTGAAGGGCCACGAGGGTGGAATGGAGATTAACTTGTAGGCGGGGATGTGTTGTTGCTTGCTGAAGAATTGACACCCTTGGCATCGGCGGACTAGTTTTTCGGCATCAGCAAGAGCTGTAGGCTAGTAGAATCCTGCTCCGAAAGCCTTGCCCATGATTGTTCTTGAAGATGCATGGTTGCCACAGATGCCCTTGTGGATTTCTTCTAGTATATCCTTGCCATCTTGCCGTGAAATGCACTTCATGAGTACTCCTAATGATGCGCCTTATCTATAGAACTTGTCCGCGACTAGAACGTAGTTTATGCCGTGCCACGAGACTTGCTTTGCTTCTATCTTGTCTGGACGTAACTTGTCCTCCTTGATGTAGTCAATGAAGGGGATTCTCCAATCTACGTCGATCATCATAACCTCCCGGTTTGGTGCATCATCGGCTCGATCGGTGGTTTTTTATGGTGCCGGCTCCACTATGGATGGCTTGTGTAGCTCATGGAAGAAAACTCCAGCTGGAACTTGAGCACGAGTCGATCTGAGCTTGGATAAGATGTCTGTGGCTACATTGTTATCACGAGCCATGTGATGGAACTCTAGACCAGAGAACTTGTTCTCTAGCTTGCGTATTTCAAGGCAGTATGCATCGATATTGTCTTTGTGGTGATCCCACTCGTCATTGACTTGATTGATGACTGCTAGTGAGTCACCGTAGATCAACAACCGCTTGATTCCTAGCGAAACTGCTAGGTGGAGCCCATGCAGAAGCGCTTCGTATTCAGCTTCATTGTTGGACAACTCCCAGAAGATTTGCAGAACATATTTGAGTTGTTCACCTTTGGGAGAGATTAAGAGTACTCCTGCACCAGTGCCCTCGAGCTTGAGTGATCCATCAAAGTACATGACCCAATGCTTTGGGCATTCTGCCAGTGTTGGTACTTGATCTTCCCGCCGTTCTTCCAGGAAATTGACTAGTTCTTGTGACTTGATGGTAGTCCTTGACTTGAATTCCAGAGACAAGGTTCTGAGTTCTACTGCTCACTAAGAGATTCTTCTTGTTGCATCTTGATTGTGGAGGATTTCTCCCAGGGGGAAGTCTGTGACAACGGAGATATTGTGTTCTTGGAAGTAGTGTCCTAGCTTCCACGAGGTGAGTAGTATTGCGTATAGCAACTTTTGAACTAGCGGGTACTTGGTTTTGGAATCTGATGACACCTCGCTGACAAAATAGACAGGCCTTTGTACTTTGGACTATGATTGCCGTGTTGACGACATTGGTAGTCGTGGTGATGTAGAGCAGCAAGTCTTCATTGGGAGTATGCACCGTGAGGGCTGATGGCTTTGATAAGAAGTCCTTCAACTGTTGAAGGGCTTGATTCGCTTCCTTGGTCCACTGGAATTTATCTTGCCTCTTGAGTAGTTTGAAGAAGGGTAGTCCTCATTCTCCAAGTCTTGAGATGAATCTGTTGAGGGCTGCTATGCATCCAGTCAGCTTCTGGACGTCCTTGATGCACGATGGAGTGTGCAATTTTGTGAGGGCGGCGATGTTCTCGGGATTAGCCTCAATTCCTTGATGACTGATTGTGAGTTTAGTAGCCGACAGTCCACTAGGGGGTTACCCAGCTGGTAGATTTGTAGGTGGGGGAGATCGCAAGACCATGAACTTGATGGTAACGCAAGGAACAAGACACAGAGATTTATATAGGTTCGGGTCGCCAGTGTAGCGTAATACCCTACGTCCTGTTTTGGGGATTGTATTGCACCCTGCACTCAGGTGTTGGTTGCTGTGTTGAGGGATTGGATTGGTTCCCCTCCTAGGGGTACCCCTATCTCCCCTTATATACTCCGAGGGGTAGGATTACATGGCAGGACCCCTAGTCGGTTACTATAGATGAGATCTAGTCAGATTACAACACGTGGAGAGCCCTAGCAAGACTTTATCTTCTGCCTTCTTCATCAAGTCGGGCTGGCCCATTAGTGGTCGGCTGGGCCTCCATGAGCGTACCCGGTTATCTATAACTGTCACTTATGATGAACCCGTGTAGTTTGTCGGGGGGTACACTGAACACACATTTTGTTGGGTTCAGTTTCCATCGGAAGCTTCACAAGCTTGCAAAGGCTTCTTCCAGATCTTCAATCAAGTCTTCAGGATTTCAGGCCTTTACGGCCACATCATCCACGTACGCTTCTACATTGCAGTGTAGTTGTTTCTTGAAGCACTCCTGGATGGCTTGTTGGTATGTGGCGCCTGCATTCTTCAACTCGAAGGACATCGTGGTATAGCAGAAAGCTCCATACGGGGTGATGAATGTGGTCTTGACCTAGTCTTCTTCCTTAAGAGCTATTTGGTGATACCCCGAGTAGCAATCAAGAAAACAGAGTAGAGTGCATCTAGCCGTCGAGTCAATGACTTGATCAATCCTAGGGAGCCCGAAAGGATCTTTTGGACAGTGCTTGTTAAGGTGCATGTGGTCGAAACACATCCACCACTCGTTGTTGTTCTTCTTTCGAACCAAGATGGGATTGGCTAGCCACTCTAGTTGATAGACTTCTTTTATGAAGCCAGCCACAAGTAGTTTGGCGAACTCTTTTTTGATTGCTTCTCTTCTGTCTTTGGCGAATTGACGTAGTCGTTGTCACTTTGTCATAGCTTTGGGATCCACATTTAGTGAGTGCTCGATCAACTCCCTAGGCACCCCCAGCATATAAGATAGCTTCCATGCGAAGATGTCTCGGTTAGCCTGGAGGAAGCTGACGAGCACGTATTCCTATTTGGGGTCCAGCTCTAAGCCAATCAGGGCTGTCTTGGAGCTATCGCCAGTCTCAAGGTCAATGGCTTTGATATCAACTTCACTTGCCGGCTTGACCTTGGTAGCCTCCGACTTCTTCTTTGGGATCTCAAGTTCTGTCGGGGATAATTTTTTAGAGGCAGTGAAGACTTGCATCATCGAATTTGGCACTTGAGTAGTCGCTGCCAGCTCCACTGCTTCTATGTCGTAGGTGTATGATCTCTTCAAGTCTCCGCGGAAGGAGAGTACTCCTTGGGCCCTGGCATCTTGAGTACTAGGTAAACGTAATGCGGGATGACCATGAACTTGGCTAGTGCAGGTCTTCCAAGGATAGTGTAATACGAAATTTTGAAATCAGCTACCTCGAACCGGATGTACTCTGTCCGGTAGTATTCTTTGGTCCCGAAGGTAACTAGCAAAATCACCTAACCAAGGGGTACAGCCGCGTTGCCTGGGACAATCCCGTAGAATGGAGAGTTCGTCGGGGTAAGAATATTTGTAATATCTAGGGCCATCTTCCTCAAAGTCTTAGCGAAGAGTATCTTGAGACCACTGCCGCCATTGATGAGTACTTTTATGAGTTAGGAGCCTGGGACTATTGGATCCAGGACGAGAGGATAGCATCCTGGGTCTGAGAAACTAGTCCACTGACCCTTCCTTGAGAAGGTAATTGACACCTTCAACCACTTGAGGAATGTAGGCGTTGCTAGTTCAATGACATGATCTCTCGGAGGGCTAGTTTTTAGGACCGCTTGGTAGCAGTACCCGGTGTGCCGCCGAAGATGACGTTGACGGTGTTGGACGGGTTCTGGAATTTATTGTTGTTGCCATCATTGTCGTCTTCTTTGGCCTTGCCCTTATCCTTTGCTCCAGAAGGTTCCAGCAGATCTTTCATGACTCTGCGGAGGCTATAGCAATCCATTGCAGAGTGCTTAGAATGTGGGTGCCACGAGCACTTCTTCTTCAGGAGCTCCTTGAACGGAGTCCTTTCTTGGTTTCTGCCATTTTTCTTGGAGGACTGGGATATCGCCGCAACAGTATTGTCTAGCTTTCTTTTGCGATGTTGACCACCTGAGTAATTGCCTCCGTTGTCGTTGGGGCGATCGTTACGGTTCTTGTCATTGCGTTGGCTATTACTCTGATTGTTATTGTTCTAGCCTCTGTTACAACTAGATTTGAACCATTCGATCTCTTTGTCTTCTTCATCCGCCTAGGCTTGTATCATGATCTCGAGAGATTTGATATCTTCCGGGCGTCTTGTGCCACAATCATGGAACATCCGGCGGTCATGGAGACCGTTCTGGAAGCAGTCTATGATGTCCCGCTCTGTGATGTCCATGATAGTGGCCTTCTTGTTAAGAAAATGGCGTAGATAACTATGCAGGGTCTCGCCTTGTTGCTGTTTGACTTGAGATAAGTTCATCATGTTGCCAGGACGCTGCATTGCCCTTGCGAAGTTGTTTGTGAACGCCGCCTTTAGTTGACTCCACGTGTCAATGGAGTTCCTTTCTAGGGATTCAAGCCATGTGAGTGGCCCTGCCTCCATGCAGATGGGAAAGTAGGACTTTGGTGTTATCGTTTCCTCCCGCTGCCTGGACTGACAGCGAGTAGCACCTCAGCCATTGGACTAGGTCTTGCTTGCTGTCATACTTGGTAATACCCAGAGGTTTAAACTTGTCGGGTAGAACCATTTTTCGTACTTATTTTGAGAAGGTTGGGAACCCATCAAAGTCTTCTCCCAAGTACACAACTTCTTGTTCGTGCTCATGCAGCGTCCTTTAATGATGTTACAGGCGTCGTGATTGTTGTTGAGCTTCTGACACGGGATGCGTGCTAGAGTTTCAAGCTCTGGATTGGGCCCACGGTGGCCATGGCCTCCTGAGAGTCCCGCCCAACTATTCTATATCCTATGCTGACTTAGTCTGGGGTTCTCGATTCTGGGAACCTCATTTCTAGCAACCTCATTGCGACTTGGATGCCTGCCGCTACTGCCATGATAGGATGAGGTGCGTCGAACTGAGTGTATAGGGCTCTGTTGATCGAGTTGCTCGTACGCACGCTCCGCCAGCTGAGCCAGTTGCCTGGTATACTTGTCTTGTGGCATTGCCCAAGTAATCAGGTCAATGGATGCAATAGTGGCAAGAGGGGTATAGTGTTGACACGATTGAACTGCTTCAAACGCGTGATCCAAGTTCATAATGGGTAGGTCAGAAGCAAGACGGCTGCGTTGATCTGCTCGCACCGCATTTCTTACTCGCCGTTGATTCCTCTGAGTTTCGGTTTCTTCCCCTACAACGTCAGGGGTGAGCTCATCCTATGATACGTTGTCTGGATGACACTCGCATCGTGGATGCCTTTCCGGAGGTTCTTCACCATCGCCGTCTTGCGCAGCGATGATGGCGAGGAGTTCTCGCTTTGGAGATAAACTACCCAAACTTGATGTGATGACCTCTGTGGAGCCGTATTCTTCATAGATAGGCGACAAAGGGGTACCCTCCTGGTACGGGAGAGTGTCAAGGTAGGCGAGAAGGCATGACTCGTCGTCCTTGGCGAGAGCAGGTGGTTTTATGTTGGGCTAGTAGATGAATCTGCCTTGTGGAGTAGATGTGATTACTAGGCCCTGCTGTGGACCAAATAAAGAAGTTTCCTCACCTGGATCTGAGTAGTAGTCGAGGTCCTCGATCAAATCCGAGTTGAATTGTGATTTGGACAGGGTGTCTTGGTAGACAGCGCCCAAGTTTCGAAGTCTGAACAGGAATTGACTTGTAGTGTAGACCCATTAGCACGATGGCTTATGCGTCAACCCATGGGATCCAATCCGACTAGTGGGAGAATTCGAGTAGTACTCGGACTTGTCCCTCAAGCCTCGGAAGAGGTCAAAAATTTTGTTGAATTTTTCAACAAAATCCTCCAAGGTTTGACGATGAAGGTTGATGTCGTAGTGCTTCTCCTCCGGGGCCAGCGCAATGTGGCGGTGGAAGTTTCCAATGCCATCTGCAATGTAGACCTAGGAGCCAAAGACGAATGTTGTGCCAGCTTCGAACGTGATGGTGGGCTTGATGATGACTTGAGCCATCAAGATTGCCAGTGGATTCGCGGCGAGATCCCCTACATGGTGCGCCAGTTGTCAGTGTTTAGACCTGGCAACCTACCGATGGGGTACCCGAGGTAGTGTCTTATGCGTGGGGCTCATCGAGATCAGAAACTCGATGGTGAACTTGAACATACAATTTAGACAGGTACGGGCTGCTTATGTCGCGTAATACCCTACATCTTGTATGTTGGTTGGATTGTATTGATTGAACCTATTTGGAGGAGGTCCTTGCCTTGCCTTATATTATCGGGGGCAAGGTTACAGGTCGGTTGTTTACAAGAATACTAGTCAGATTTAACTAGAGAGTCCTACTCTAATTGCTATGAGTAGTTTCCTAATCCTCGACTAGTTCTTGTCCTCCATGTAGACCACGCTGTCCTGCATGGTAGTCTCCATGTCTGACACGTCTCGATGTACAGCCCCATATTTAGGACTGTCCAAACCTTCCAGTGGGTCTATAGATTTATGGCTGACACAGGGCGAGTCCTTCCCCACACCTAGCTAGGATGAGACAGTGGTCTTCACCCTATTCTACAAGTAGGGTTTCGGATTGTTGACGCATCTATTCCTCCGCGCGCTCCTTCACTATTACAAGTTGGAGCTGCAGCACCTCAACCCCAATGGCCTTCTCCACATCGTGGCTCTCATTATTTTCTGCGAGTGCTTCCTCGGCATGCAAGTGAACTTCCTACTTCTGAAGTACTTATTCACCGTGCACATCGAGTCTTTCCCTAGTCTCCGTGGCACAGTGGCTGTTGACGGTCATTGAGTACCAAATATGACCGTCAGTATGCTCAAGAATACAGGAGGATTGGCATTTCTTACATGCATATTTGGTTTTGAATAACGTAGTTCCACTTGTCCTTAGAGATCATTTGGTTGTAGGTGAAATAACACAAAAGGATGGAAAAAGCACCCTCTATGGATTGAAGAAACACGTTTCTGACTAATGTGAGGTCGCCACATGTGCATCCCATGGATTGAAGGGCTCACAAACTACCACAACAGCCTCAATTGTCCGGATAACACACGCAACCGCCATTGGAACCCACCAGGCAATCACCGGAGAAAGGTGGTTGCGAGGCGGGCCCACAAGGGGTCGCCTGAACCACCCTTGCCTCCCCTCATCTCCAGTCCCCACGTGGCGATGGTTTACGTCAGTTATGGGATATTCCCTGAAGATTCCCTCATAGAACCGCCTCTTGGAGCCTATAAGTTTGAGGGGAGGGGCTCCATTTAGGACACGCACCACAAGTGAATCATTATCTCCCTCTTAGTTTCCAAGTTAGTGGAGTTAGGCTAGAGTAGCTCTCCTTCAGGTTCCAGGTCTCCTTGGAGTCTAGGGTATGGCTCTTGTATCTTTTATTCCTAGGTTGACTTTATTCTATTCAAAGTATACATCTTCTTTATATAGTTTTGTGCTTGGTTCTTATATGCATGAGTTAGATATATACCCTTGCTATGTTTATGTGCTAGGCTTATACGCTCGTACGCTAGTCATATACCCTTGCTATCGTAGTATAGGCTTGTATACGCTCATGTATGCCTTGAGAGCATGCTTCAGTGCATACTCTGTGTGCATATGTACCTTGTATAGCTTAGTTGATCTATGCTGTAGCATCGGTTCAATGGCCATTTCTATGGTGGCTTCAGCCCTTGTCACAATAGCAAGGGTCGTCTAGAGTGTTGTTAACAATGCAAGCATGGCGTTTGGATTGCTTAGCTTCATTGGATATGAGTTTGCCCCACAGGCCGCGGAGGTAGGCCACAGGTGGTGACATCCTTGTTGGTCCTTTGTAATCCTCCAGGTTCAGGTATGCTATAGAAGTTCATAAATTAGCAGTAACTTTGCTGGGTGGAACCAGTACGAGTACTGTCTCCCCGTGTGTGCCTAGGTGCACAAGCCTGAGTCCTATACAATGTGTATGTATGTTATGCTTGTATGATCTGTGCAGTATATAGAAAGTATATACGAACCTAGAGCTAACTCTTAGTCATTCTCCCTAGCTTAGTTATCTTGAGATGATTCCTATGTGTGTCACAGTACATATCGATCATATCTTACCCTTGCCATGAATATTGTCTCTATCCATCTATGATATACTCATATGCATAGTAAACTTTTTTGACCTATCCGCCTTCCTTTGGGAAATACGATACCCTTGGGAATACTCTTGGGAGAAATGCTATAATGGTATATCATGCGCTTGTGGATTTATTCGTGATCATTAAATATACCAACAGTGGCGCTTCCATTTGAGGCGTGGGGATCTGGCTGCATAAGGGGAAGGCGAAGGACTACTTCGATCTCCCCTCCATCACCTCCAACAAAGGCTGGCATGGGGAATTGTTTTATGTCTGCAACCTCTCCCCGGGCCTTCCGCCATTCACTGGTGTCCCTATCTTGCAGAACTCGTGGACCTAGGGCGTGCCGAAGGCGGACAGGAGAAGGTTGGACCAGATTCCTTGTCTTCCTTCAGTGCCTCTCAAAGGGGATTACTAGGGTTGGATTGCTTTGGGAGTTCTTTCGCTGATGCATCCAACCCATGAAGCAACGGGCCCATGACATGTTCGAGTACTCGGGGCCCCAGGACCCGACCAGGGAGAGTCTTGAGGAGCTTGCCGACTCGGAGGTCCACGCTTGTGTCAGATCGTGTCTGGCGGGGAATGCAGAAGTCATGTTGGGGCATCATCTAGAGGCCCTCCATTCTACGAACCCGCCAAACCTGGTAAGCATCATACTTATTGCTTGCTCCTTTGGGTCCATGCCCTTTTTGCCCACATTTGTTGTCACTCTGTTCGCGACTAACACCATTTTCTCCTTTCTCTAGGGCCTACTTGGTCTTGCGCCTGAGTGGCAACTCCCGGAGGATCAAGAGAAGTGGGCGGCCAAGGCTGTTGCTGCTGAGGAGGTGAAGCGGAAGAAGGACGCAAAGAAGAAGAAGAACAAGAAGAAGAAGAAGAAGAAGAACGATTTTGAGGCCCTACGTCAAAGATGTCGCGCCTGGGGAAAGGAAGACCCCAAGGAGCCCAAGTTCTCGTCTAGAGATTAGTCGACACTTCCTCCTGGTGGTATGGCGGATGACACACATTTCCCTTCTGAGTCCGCTGCCCAAAAACATGGCCTCGCAATCATGATTGACGATGATTCCTCCAAGCGGATGCGCGTGGAGGGGCCGCTGATGGACGCTGGTTCCCATGTCGCTGTTGTTCCTGAGAGCTCGGCTCCTGCGCCAACTAGCTTCCTCGAGGTCTGGCGCATGTTCTCACCTAGGTTCGCCCTTGACTCCTTCATCCCATTTGTATAGGGGATTGCGCTCGAGATACTATTCAAAGGGTTTCTGGTTTTCCACGCCGCAAGGCTCCCACCAGGCCTTTATTCAAGAGGGGTGCGGCTTCCGCCCCGACTGCGCCTCTGGTGCCTCCTCAGGAGGCTGTCGTGGTGGCTGCTCTTGCTGGTGCGATCCTCCCTTGGGTACTGTTGGCAGTCCTTAAGTACCACTTTTGATTGTCAATTACTACATAAAAGCTATCAAGATCAATCACCAAACCTAGTGGTAGTTACTAATCATTTCCACATGTCTTGGTGAATATTTGTATGCAGGTGTTTTATCAATATAATGAATGAGAAAACACACCCAAAGAGTAAAGAAACACAACCCAGCCAATCAGGGGAGAGCACATGGATTCATGGGCCCCAATCAGGGGTTCACCCGCCTAAACTTACCGCCAATCACCCTATACCCACTTGAGGACCCACCTGGTAGTGTCCCAGATGAAAGGCGATGTGAGGGGAGCCAACCAGGGATCTACTGAACCCCAGGTTCAGCCGAACCACTCTGGTGGCCTCTAGTGCCCACCTTCAATGTGTCAACTCCTCGTGGCATCCTAAAGGCGGGTATGACCGCTTCGCCGTGAAGTTACCGCCTCAGACAGTCCTACGTGGCACAAGGAGAGGAGTTGAAGGAGAATATTCCCTTTGGATGCTAGGAGTATCTCTACTCTCCTAAGGCACCTCCACACTATAAATAAGACCCCCTACTCCCCCTCTCAACACACCACACAAGAGTAGAATTAGTGCTCCATTCCAAAGGTGAAGCCCTATCTTGCTTGTGCTTAGAATAGGGAGAAATGAGGGGTGTTCGATAGGAGTGCCAAGGTGTCAGCACTCTCTTCTCAGCTTGTACCTCTACGGATGTTGGCTTCCTTCGAGTAAAGTAATTAAGTATTCGTGATTCCTTCATATAGTGTTATACTTGGTTCTTATATGCATGAGCTAGTCTTATCCCCTTGCTATGTTGTTATGCTTAGGGGGGGTTTGGATACGAGGTACTAAACTTTAGGAGTGTCACATCGGATGTTCGGATGCTAATTAGAAGGACTAAACATGAGCTAATTATAAAACTAATTGCAGAACCCCTATACTAATTCGCGAGACGAATCTATTAAGCCTAATTAATCCATCATTAGCAAATGGTTACTGTAGCACCACATTGTCAAATCATGGACTAATTAGGCTTAATAGATTCGTCTCACGAATTAGACTCCACCTGTGCAATTGGTTTTGTAATTAGACTATATTTAATACTCCTAATTAGTATCCAAACATCCGATGTGACAGGTACTAAAGTTTAAGGGGATGTTGCCAAACACCCCCTTAGCTTTATATGCTCGTATGCTAGTCATATATCCTTGCTATCATAGTATAGGCTTGTATGCTCTCATGTATGCCTTTAGACCTTGATACAGTACACACTAGTGGTACTTATAACTAAGTGAGATTAGTTCTCTCTGCTTGCGAGTTCGTCGCTCTATGTTTATATAGAGTGCTGTAGTTTGCTACGGGTATCCAGACATAGTTATACTGCAAGAGCAATCAATAGCGTAAGCATGGTGTTTAGGCTAGGGGTTATCCTTCGTTTGCCTTACATCCCACGGATTGCTAGAGGTAGGTTGTAGGTTGTGACAGCCCTATTGGCCCATTGTAATCCTCCACATTTAGATATAGCGTAGAGCTGCTAGCCAGAGTCGCTTGGCAGACCAAGAGTTAGCCGGTGCCTGAAGCAAGTATCCATAATTGAGAGATCAACCTCTAACTTACCTCAAGTGCTATCCTTAGGAATCCTCTCTACCCTCGCCTCAAATCTTGGTTTGTCCTTGGATCAACTAGAATAGAAGATAGTAAACACACATTCCCTTGGATTCGACACCCTTGGAATACTCTAAGGTGAAAGCCACAATGGTATTCGTGCATTTGCGATTTATTCCACATCGCTAATTATACCAACAAGTACTGATAGTTGCGTCCCCCAAGCACAGTCTGACGTCATCCAGTCGGGGCGGGAAGCAATGCTCCTTGGGCTGCAGGTTGAGGTTGTAGCGAGCGAGGATTCATTGGGCGCTGTCGCCATTGGGGATGTTTCTTATAGTCAACAAATCCCACTACTCGAGCAAGATCCGAGTACTCCGCCCATGGAGTGCTCAGAGGCTGTGGATACGTCGCCGCCCGTGGCCCCCGATGGTGATTGAAACGGTAGATATCCCGCTCTCCCCACTACTTTGCGATGTAGACTAGACATCATCTTCCTCGACTGCGGCTATTCCTCCCTTCGTCGTTTCTTCTCCTACCGTTGCTTGTTCGGAGGCGTTGCTGTCGGGTCAGGTCATAGCTGGAGGAGACGCGGGGCTGGTCGCGCCATCTTCGGATGTGCTGCAGTCAGGACCTATCATGACGGTGCTTGTGACGACCCTTCTTCAGTTCGTCCGAGTGCGACGCCGCTCATGTGGGCTGCCAATAATTCTCCAACCGGAAGTTATTCCGGCTGGACGATGAGGCGGAGCGGCGTGAGTAGGAGCAAATGAGGTGCATTGTGTCTCAGGTGGAGCTGCAGCTTGAGAACACCCTTCATCTACTTCGGGGCAATTTACTTCCACGCAGGAGGTGAGTTCTCCCTAGCGTATGTTTGCTCGTTCACAAGACAAGTTTGACTTCTTGCACCACGTGTCCTTCCCATCGGACTCAACAGGGGAGGAGCACCACCATCGCGAGGATGTTGAGGCTCAACTTGGTGTGGCGCGGGAAGAGCTCGAGCGTCTGGCTGTCCAGAATTGGCAGCTTCAGGAAGACATGTCCAGCTCGGAGTCATGGATGTTCGACTTGGTGGAGTCCATGAAGAGGGACATTGTGGGTTGGCAGACATCCTTGCTTTACACCCAATCAGCTCATTATGAGGTGTTGTCGGAGGCCCAGACCCTTTGGTTGGAGAGGGATGCTGCCCTGGCAGAAGCTGGATGTGCCTTGGCAGAAGAGGGACTGGGCGCACAAGGTCGCAACATCGTGATGGTCGTGTGCGAGGCGATCGAGCCCCCGAGTGGGAGCAGTGACATCCTGGGCCGTCTCACCGGACTTTCCGATCGTGTTCAGTCGGCGATTCGCACTGCGTACTTCCTCGGGGCACATATCTTCGTGGCTGCTTCTCACATACCTGGTTGCTTTTGAGTCGGTAAACTTTTTGGCTGTGGCCCTTAAAAACCCAGGTCGTCCCCTTGCAGTTTTTGTGTATTTGGCCGTCCAATTTACCAGTCTCGGGAGTGAGTCGGGGCTTGGTGATAAACTTCAAACGATTTAGAGGAGTAGAATCAACTTTCGAAAGGTTAGGTTGTTAGGGATTTGGTAGCCCCCAAGAGACCCGCGGCATCCGACTGGTTGGTCGGTGCGGATAGCTCAATCGGTGACATCGTGTGGCCTTGTTTTATTGAATGCTTTGTTTTAGCTGGGTACAAGTCAGGGGTAAAAGTGGCATAGCTGTTCTATGTTCCACGCGTTGGTGATGACATTGCCTTCGGTGTCTTTGAGGCGGTATGCGCCCGGCTGTAGCACTTTTGCGATGATGAACAGCCCTTCCCATGGTTGTGACAACTTGTGCTTGTCCTTGGTGGATTGGACCCTGCGGAGGATGAGATCGCCAACATTGAGGGTGTGTGACTTGATACACCTACTACGATATCATCGCATGTTTTGTTGATATCTCGCCGATCGGATCAGGGTGACGCCTCATGCTTCGTCCAATTGGTCCAAGCTGTTTTGCCATGCTTGTTCCGACCATCCAATTGGACCCTTGGCGAGCCGTAGTCCAGCTCTGTTGGGAGCATGGCCTCGGCGTTGTAGGTCAAGAAGAAGGGTGTGAAGCCTGTCGACCTGTTAGGTGTCGTCCTAAGGCTCTAGAGTATGGAGGGGAGTTCAGCCACCCATCGCCCGATGAACTTCTTGAGTTTGTCGTAGATACGAGGCTTAAGGCCTTGTAGGATCATGCCGTTGGACCGTTCGACCTGGATGTTGGTTCGTGGGTGAGCAACGGACACCCAGTCTATTCGAATGCCATAGCTGTCGCAGAGTTCTAGGAATTTTTTGCCCATGAAGTTCCTACCGTTGTCAGTGATGATGCAGTTAGGAACCTTGAAGCGGTAGATGATGTCCAGCATGAACTCAATTGCTTGCTCCAACTTGAGCGATGTTATTGGTCTAGCCTCTATCCATTTGGTGAACTTGTGGGCTGCGACCAAGAGGTGGAAATAGCCCCCGGGCGCTTTCTTGAGGGGTCCTACCATGTCGAGCCCTATGATCGCGAAGGGCCATGTGATGGGATCATTTGCCCTTCCTGCATCGGGAGGTGTCTCTGTCTCACATAGAACTCAAAGTAGTTGTTGTGATCCTATTTCAGGTGGAGTTGCTTTGCTTTGATGGCATATCGGTGAGCTCGATGTGTTGTCCTTCGCTCATCGTCATTTCTAGTTGTCCGTCTAGTTTCACTTTACTTTTTTTCACGTTTTCTTTCCGCTATGCATTTAAAAGCTTTGTATCATTCTTGTTTTCTAACTCAGTTTGTAAAAGCTAAATGTTGTACCATAATTTATGTAAAATCTATGATGTTTGTATTATCTCTGCTCATCTTTATGTGAGACTCGTGGTGTATTGTTTCGATCGAGATATTCAATAGTTAAATCGGGATTTACCTGATAGGCTGTCAAATTACGCCGTTTTAAGTGCGTATTGATTGTCGACTATTCGAGCAAAAATAGTAGGAAGCATCAAAACTGTTGGCCACTCATTAAAAATTGTGGCGAATGATTACATATCTTGTAGTGAGTTAGTCATCTTCAAAGCATTTTCAAAGCCATTCTTTCACCTTTTCTAGACATGCGTAATTGTTTGAGCAAGTTAACACTATGTAACCGTCAAAGCAAATGAATATTAAACCCTCTTAATAATCTAGTCTATTAATCTGATAAAACATTATGCTCTAATCGTCTCTTTGCCGGTAAAATTGGAAAACTTATCTTATACTTTGCATTGAATTTTCCATCGTGGTTTTTTCCAAACTGTGACCATAGCGTCCTTTGAAGTTCCTTTACCTACTATACTAACCTTACTCATATCTCAAATAAAATTGTTAGTTCACAAATATATCATTAATTATTAAAAACCTAAGTTTTGAGCGTTATTATTTGTGAAGGTCTCAGCCTACGCCGGCTGCAGCATTGAATAAACGGAGAAGTAAAATATACGGAGGAGGCAAGTGGCGATACCATTCCAAAGGCTAGCGGACAAAGGTCCCTAGGCAGCGTCATTCTCGGAGTCATCGCTGCTTCCGCCCGTCTGACCCATCATCGCCTGAGTCTGCGTGCGTCGGAAGTCCAAATGACCAAACCATTTACCCTCGCCGGTGTACCGTATTTTATCCATTCGACTGGTACTCTGCGTAGAAATGAGCTGCTGAAGTCTGAACAATTAAAAAATTTTGTATCGCGGTCCCATGCATATGCATCTATGTACGTGTGAGTCAGTGAGAGGCAAAGCAGCGATCCCATATTCTGCGGTTGGCCGAAGGCCGCGGTGCCGAGCGGCGCAGGAGACGGTGGCGATGGAGACGAACGCAAGCGGCCAAGGCCTCGCGGAAACAAGCCAAGCAGCCGTGCCTTTTTATCATCCCCATGCCGGAGCCCGGATCTCCTTTGCCTCCGAAAGCGAGTTTGCGTGCTGCTCGGCTCGCTCCCACGAAGAAAGGCCCGTCGTCGACTTTCGATCAAGGCTACTTTAGGCCTTGTTTACTTTCCAAGTTGGAAGTTGCAAAATTGGCATTTTGCCATAAATGCGACACTGTAGCGTTTCGTTTGTATTTGTGAATTATTGTCCAAATATTGACTAATTAGGCTTAAAAGATTCGTCTCGCAAAGTACAACAAAACTGTGCAATTAGTTTTGATTTCGTCTACATTTACTACTCCATGCATGTACCGCAAGTTTGATGTGATGGGGAATCTTCTTTTTGCATAGTGTCAAAGTTGGAAGTTTGGAGGGAAGTAAACAAGGGCTTAGTTCACTCTAAAATTCTAACTTTAGCACTATGAAAAAGAAGATTCTCCATCACATCAAACTTGCGGTACATGCATGGAGTACTGAATGTAGACGAAATCAAAAACTAATTGCATAGTTTTGTTGTACTTTGCGAGATGAATCTTTTGAGCCTAATTAGTCAATATTTAAACAATAATTCACAAATATAAATGAAACGCTACAGTGTTACTATAGTAATTTTGACACTTTCAAAGTTGGGCAACTACACAAGGCCCAAGTACGACGGGTCGGGTTCTTCTGGTGGGGCGGTGTGGCGACCGCGGCCACGACAAGGTTGGCGTATTGGGCGTTGTCAACCGTGGGGAAAGGAAACCAGCTTTGTCGCCGCGCTCTCCCGTTTCGACGTGAAGACTTGTCAATGGCAGATTGGGAATCATATTATACTACAATAACCCATGTGCGTACATGGTACTAGGCAGCAAGCATTGCACTCCAACTTCAGCATACGTGAGCAAAATCGTAAAGCCAGGATGCCATCAACGTCTGCCGCTTACAAAAAGTGTACGTACCAGCTAGGTACTTGAAACGTTCTTGTACATAGAGAGAGAGATGCACATAGCATGCACATCCACGATCAAATTGCCGGTGTACATGACTGTGCGAACTTGTGTGTCCTGTTTGCCGGTCATCCACGGCGATGGTTCCTTCCATTGGCCCCCCGCGCGGCAGTGCACTGCTCTGCGACAACACTGCGGCCTGAACACCCCTTGAACCTCCTCGTTGCCATGACCCGGCGAAGCAAGTGCAGATGCATGCAACCCCTACGCACAGGTAGCACATCAATAGTGGTGGGCTAGACTACAGGCAGCCAGCAACGGCCCCGCGTCGCTCCGTCCTTGCCCAGCTATTAAAAAACCGCGTGCAGCTGGCCGGCTTCGCGTCCATCGCAGGCAGGCAGACACGCCCCCGCCTTCGCCGCGGCCCGTACCCCCGCCCCACGCTTCCTCTCGCAGTCACGGGCACGCCGCGGGCGCCGGTCCGCTCCTTACTACTAACGTGCCACCGGCCTCCCCTTGCCTCTGCGCTAGCTCTGCAGTTGCCGTCGTCCGCCATCGCACAGTACAAGCGCGCGCGCCGGCCGCTCCGTCTCCATCCTTTCCTCCGGCCAGTGTCGTTCAGGCGGGCGGGCGCGCTCGTGTGGCTCGTGCCCGGCGGCCGGTTGATGAGGCCCGCGCGCCGGGGCGGGGGAGCGGTGGGTGCCTCGGCGCGGGCGCTCCTGCTGCTGTTTCTGGTCCTGCTGATCGGCAGCCGAGGCGCGGAGGCGATCCGAGCCGTGCCGCGCAGGTCGGCGACGGTCGGCAAGGCGAGGAATCGGAGCCACAGCCACGGTGCCCGGGTTGCGGTGCTGCCGAGGAAGACAATGCCGCTGCCGGGGACGCGGCCGGTGCCCGTGCGGCTGGCGCCGGCGGGGTCGGTAGAGGAGGAGAGCAAGCGGCGGATCCCGAGCTGCCCGGACCCGCTCCACAACCGGTGACAAGACCAAGACCACGCTTGACTGACGGCATTGCTCCTCTCCTTCATGGATCAAGCATTTGGTTTATTTCTAGCTTCAGTTCTTTCAAATCTTTTGAGCACTTGTTCTTTTACTCGATTTCACTGTAATTACTAGATCGCCGATGCCGGGCCAGGTTTGAAGGGCTTTGTATTGGAAGAATCTCCCAATCCATTCCTCCGCCGCCGGGCTGGATCGAGATTCTTGGCATACAAAGCCCTACCTGCTAGATTCCGCTGCTTGCGGCCGCCTCACCTCTTTTTGATGAGAAAGTAATGAGAATCATCAGTGGAAAAGATCTATGCGCTAGATGTGGAAAAGCTACCACTGCTGCGGTTACAGCGGCAGAAGAATGACTTGTCGTATTAACTGTTTCCTTCGTTCATCCACCTACTTCTTTCAGTTTCCTCTCCCTCTCACACACAGCACTACAGTAGCAGACAGCCTTTCTCAGGTCTTGCACCGCCAGGGTCCCCTTCTTCTTCGTAACCCTTGTTTACTTCACCTCCAACTCCCAACTTTGCCACTATGCAAAAAGAAGATTCCGCATCACATCAAACTTGTGGTACATGGATGAAATTAAAAACTAATTGCACAATTTTATTGTACTTACAGAGACGAATCTTTTGAGCCTAATTAGTTAATGTTTGGACAATAATTCACAAATACAAACGAAACGCTACAGTGTGCTACAGTGCCAGCACAGTAATTTTGGTACTCTCAATTTTGGCAACTAAACAAAATCAGAGCTTTTTTTTCCCTGTTGTTCGTTTCTGGTCGCTATCAGGTCATTCGCACTGGGTGACTAGCGAGCTAGCTGTTCTTGGCAGGCACCGCTCGCTTGATCGACAGGGCATTGAATGCGCACGTACCCCGCATGTCCGGAAAGTCGAGCGGCGCGAGTGATGGATCGAGGGGACGGGCGGCGATGGACGGATGGGACGGCCGATGGACGGCCGGGGTGCCTGGCTGACGACGCCCCGGCACCCCGGTCGTAATCGGCCTTCCTCAAAAGGCGCTGGACTTGCTTCCGTATCAAGCGCGGCAGGCAGGGACGCACACGATTCCGGCGTGCTCCTGTGCGACGACTGGGTCTGGGCGTCTGGCTTGGCTGGCTTTCCGTTCCTCGGTAGTAGGAAGAAAACGGAACGGTTTTCGGAAAAAATACAAATACGAATCGTGTTAAAATTTGTTGAATAATGATATTCGTTCTATTTTCATATTAAATATTTAATTTTGAGTGTTCGGATTCAGATACGATATTGTTGGGGAACTATCAACGATCTCCCCTAGCCCACGAAATCAACAGAACTTAAAAGGCCCAGCCCCATCTAAGGTAGTAAAATTGCCGTCAGCCCAATATGAAAAGGAGAGACCACGTTTCGCCTCGCCCGACCCAGGAGACCAGGGTCGGGAGCGCCCGCCCCTACCACAGAAACTCCGCCTCGCTTGACCCTAGGCGCGGGGGTCGGACTCGCTCGGGTCCACAAGACGAATATTCGCCTTGGGCGCGGACTGGAGGATCAGGATGACAATCTCGTGGGTCCCCTATCGACCTCGCCATAAATGCGCCGCGGCCCTGTCAAGCCAAAAGGGAGCGGCATCCCCAACGTAACCGGTCCCGAATACCGGTGCGCGGCCGTGCGGCGCAAGCCGCAGTGGCCGCGGCTCCTTCTGATTCGCCGCAGAGTACTCATGAGCAGCGCCGAACGGCACAGGAGGACGCATCGCTTGCTCTCGCACCCCGTGCTCCCAACGGCAGTTTCAGGGATGCGACGTCCGGGTCTTACGGTAATCGGCGGGGCAACAGAATCGGACCTCCTCCCCGGCTGGCACGGATGCCGAGGCTGAGGCTCATCATCACGCTCGACGGTGACGACGACCAGGGAGATCATCGACAAGATCGGGAAGGAATCGCCCTCCCTCGCCGGACGCGCTGACAGGGACCGGAGGCCGGAGCAAGAGCGGCGGCCTTGGGACCCTCCCCTTGTATTATTTTTCTGCTTAGCTTATCCTTCCTGCTTCTTCTCCTAACGCCTGGCTCAACTGTAACCCCGAGCTCCCTCTTGCGCTATAAAAGGAGGATCGGGGGTCATGAGACGGGGACTCTTTTTCGAAAGCAAACAGTATACACTCACACTCCCTTAGAGCACAAGCATACTCAAGAGACCTGGGATCAGTTCCCTCTCTCGCCCATCTGTAACCCCTACTACAGAACCCCGCGTGGGCAACATGAGCAGCCTCGATACTGAACGTAGGGCCTCCTTTTGCCCGAACCAGTCTAACCCCGTGTCTCCTACACCACCATCCGAAGCCTTACGCGTATAAAAGAAATTTACTAGTCTAGAGTCTTGATCCGCAAATCTTGACAACGACAGATATGAATATTGAACGTTTGGATTCAGATACGAATTTGAGGGTATGAACATCTTAATTTGTTCAGATGAAAACATTATCTGTACCACATTCCTAATATGGCATGGCACACGAAGACGGTTGGAAGGGAGAGAGACGGACACGACGTACCACCCGATCGAAGATAGCCTCACCGATATATTGGCCATAGGCACGTCTGTCCCACCCCCGCACATTTCTGTTGTAGGGGCCTGTTTGCAAAAGAGAAATGGCAAAAAATGGGATACTGAAAACTAGAGAAACATAGGAATGGAGATTTTATGCTGTTTGGAACTCAGGAATTGCACCATGCTGTCATGTCCCAAAACAAACAAATTAAAACATTTTCATTTGAACACAATGTGTTTATCAATTTGTTATTTTGACGGATGATTTTGGTGCTTATTTATCGGTCATTTGGCACTTTCTTATTTCATATTCCCGTTTCAAATTATAGGTTATTTTGACTTTTCTAGATTCATAATATTTATTATGTATCTAGACAGAAGCATATATCTAGGTGCATAGTTAAAAGTCAAAACGACCTATATAAATTGGGACATAAGGAATAATTATGTCTACTCACCTTATACCGGTGCATATATAGCAGGAGCCCACAATATAATTATCTTCCCTCTTCCAAACTCCCACGACCAGCGCCTTTATATCACGTCATCTTCTTCGACATCCGTCCCTCTTCTGAGGCCGTCCATTCCATCCCCCTCTCTGTCGTAAAAAAACACTATGGCCAAATCATCAGCATCCGGCCATATTTTTTATAGCTGGTGGCTAATCATCTGCTCTCCACCCTCTCTACTGTATCCATTCACTGGATGGCAGCATACTTGCCCAAATCGAAAATCGAAAGCTACAAGATGGGATAGATCCATGGCAAAGGTGAGTCTGCTACCGATTTTTTTCTACAGAGGAACAGAAGAAGCAAGCAGCAGCGGGAGGGAGAGCCAGCGATAATGCATTCCCTTGGTGGGAGTGGTCGTTTTATTTCCTTCGTTTTGCACATCATCCGTTTCCTTTCCTCGGGAATGGAACTTAGCTTTCCTTCGTTCCAAAATGCGACCATGTGATTCCTATCCTCCAGGATGCATTCCTCCAAAATTCCTATGAAAATACTTTGTTCCAAATAAGCCCTCAATTAAGCACGTACCAAGGGAATGGAATCGCAGAGTGAGTAGTCTGATCCGATGCTTCGATTATAGATTAGCGTAGTAGTTTCACATGCTCATGTGATCTTCGGATCCAAGGATGCAGCTGCTACCGCTAGATTCCAATAAAACCATGAAGAGTTTATCATGGTGTCTGTGGTAGATAGGAATGATATGAATATTAGAAACATCCAAATTATTCTCACCCGTATTAAAAAATACCAATATGAATATCTGTACTCCTTTCGGGTTTCAAAGGCAGAGGCTGAAGCGGATATATCCGAATTCACCTTTTGTCGGATCCATATTCAAACAAACATGGAACAATCGATGTTATCTGTATCACAAGAAATTATCAAGTTAAAGCATCTAGCATCTAGGCTAGTGGTCAGAGCACCTTAGTAGCAACCAGTAGGTATAGATTTGACTCCCTTTAAGAGCAACTTAAATAAATCTGGAATAAAAAATTATAAAAAAATAGTTGGGCCCCCCTACTAACTTTAGTTAAAAAATATCTAAACTTATCTCCACAACTAATTACTAATGATAAATTATATTAATTTTAATTTTAATATCTATAATTATTTACACTATATATTTATTTATATTTTATTATTTTAATATATTTAACTATTAGAATATTTCTTAATGAACATGTTATTTTTTATAAGCTATCTTTGTATACATGTTGTAAGGAAAATAGCCCTAGGTCACAATTATTTGGGTGATTAATGACAACATAGTTATTGGGACTAATCTGTTTGCAAGATGTACCTTTTTAGATGTTTTACAGGTCCCAAGGATGAATTCCAAAGCCATCAAAATGATAAGAAAAAGAAAGACTTAGAAAAATTCTATGGTATCTAAATGACAATAAAAATCAAGAGATAGTCTTATTCTAAGGCTTACAAACGATGATATTGAAGCCGAGACAGACATAAAGCGAATTCTGCTTGAAAGGTGGACCAGCTCATTCCACCGATTCAGACGGTGATGACTATCAAAGTCACTGAATCAGTCGGTGATCTTAGGGAGCAGCAATAAGACCAAGACACTATGGTCATCAGATCATACGACGTGAAGAAGTTCAAGGCACCAAATCGGTCGATAACAAAGATTGGCTGTTGTAGAAGGAAGCGTGCACTATATACACTAACCCATTCAGTGGACACAATGGATCATCACCAAATCAGTCGATCTGATCGGCTCTAGAACTTTTCGAAGTTATTTGAGGCCTCACCGATTCATACGGTGGGAACAGTAGCCAGGGCAGCGGATGAGTCAGTGAAGAGTGATGGAGGAAGGCAACGACTTAGGAGCGCCACCGATCCATTTGTGGATGTTAATGACATGGAACCGAATAAGTCGGTTATCCATGGGCCCCTAGTTGTTAGAATAATTGGGTTACTGGCCTATTATTTAATTAATCAAATAAATCCCAAGACCCATTAGTGGTGGTAGTTACAAATAGAATAAAACCACCTTGAGAAGGTTCCTAACCAACTTATAAGGTGGAGCCATGCTGCACCTGTTGAGAATTTGAGAGAGGGATAGTAGGATGCCACACACGCACGCTTCGCCACGTCGCGTCGCAAAAGGTTTTTGACAAGTTCAAGGAGTTGACTACGATAAGACCTTCTCGCCCGTAGTGATGCTTAAGTCCATTCGGATTATCTAGCTATAGCTGCATATTTCGATTATGAGATATGGCAGATGGATGTCAAGACAGCTTTCCTGAATGGAAACCTAACTGAGGATGTGTATATGATACAGCCCGAGGGTTTTGTTGATCCGGAAAATGCTGGAAAAGTATGCAAGCTTCAGAGATCCATTTATGGATTGAAGCAAACATCTAGGAGTTGGAACATTCGTTTTGATGAAGTGGTCAAAGGGTTTGACTTCATCAAGAACGAAGAAGAGTCTTGTGCTTACAAGAAGGTTAGTGGGAGCTCTGTAGTATTTCTAATCATATATGTGGATGACATATTGCTGATTGGAAATAACATTCCTATGCTTGAGTGGTGGTAGTTACAAATAGAATAAAACCACCTTGAGAAGGTTCCTAACCAACTTATAAGGTGGAGCCATGCTGCACCTGTTGAGAATTTGAGAGAGGGATAGTAGGATGCCACACACGCACACTTCGCCACGTCGCGTCGTAGCGAGCCGCGTCGCGCCGCGACCAGCCAGGCATGATGTGTGGGCTGTGTTGGAGGTATGCCCTAGAGGCAATCATAGAGATGATGATATTCCTTTTGTATCCATGATTTACATTGTGTTCCTTGAATATCCATTAAAGGCTACTTGAATTGATTTGCAATTATGTGAATTGTATGTGGAACTCATTACTTGTATGGTTATTCTAAAAGTTGTCCCTAGTCGGAGTTCATGTGTGGACACACATGAATGTTAGACTAGTACATGTATTAGTTGATGACTATGTTTCACAAGTCATGGACATGGTCAAACTAATAATGTAGGCACATGTAGAGACATGTGCTAGGATTGACCCAACACGAGAAGTAGTTCTCTCTTTACACAACAAGTATGCTTTGTCCTTAGACCTGAGATTGTCGCATGTACTCAAGATGTGGATTGACTTACTTAGGGGCTATCAAACGCTACACCGTAACAGGGTAGTTAAAAAGGTAACTTTCGGGTTTGTCAAGAAGCATGCTGTGAGGCATGGTCAATCAAGATGGGATTTGCCCCTCTCTGATTGAGAGTGATATCTCTAGGCCCCTTGAGTGATCAGATATGAAAATGCATGGCCAAACTACGTACGGTTAAGAGTTAACCTACAAAGGGATTCCGAATCATAGGATCGAGAAAGAGCGGTCGGCTTGGAGCTAGACCAAATATCGTGAGGCAAAGGGAATAGCATGTACGTGACGTTGTGATGGTTCGTCTGATATGATCTTCGTGTGCGTATAGGAGTTGGCACATCTTGCTAGAGGCCGCTACCGACTATTGGGCCGAGTAGGAGTACTCGGGCCATGTCTATACGTATCCGAACCCATAGGGTCACACACTTAAGGGGCTGGAAGCCCAATTCGGATGCGATTCGAGTTGGATTAGGTTTAGAAGTACTCATGGGCCTCGAACCCAGAGGCCCGTCAGGAACCTCTATAAATAGAGTAGTGGGGCGCCCTAGGGTTTCATCGTTTTGGCTGAAACACATCTGCCGCGCCTGCCACGCCCTCGCCTGTTGCAACTCGTGGACCTAGCAGTCCGGCTTGCGATGCTTCCTCCCTGCATGTGTGGATACCTTGGAGGTGTTGCGCCTGCAGCACTTGGATGAGCCGCCGATGAGCCACGATGAGCTGCCGACGAGCCACGACGAGCCACGATGAGTCGACGACGAGCCGCGGCACGAGGACAACCTCGCTGTACATGGACGAGCTGCTGAGGAGCTGCTCGACGTCGACGTGATCGACTACGTGTTCGACTATGTTGATCGACTTCGTTGCCCCGATGCGATTCTACATCTTCCGCACCATTGCGTCGAGTGGTAATCCCGTGATCCATGTACGGTAGTTTTCCTGGTTTACGCGGTAGAAAAATTTTGTTTTACGCTAGCGTAGCCTACCTCGTATCCCAACAGGCTGCGCTTGGTCTTGTTTTGCAGTTTTTAATCATGAGTTGATGACCAGTAACTGACGCTGTGTTTAATGACTAGTAACTAACGTGGATTAAAAGGTTGACAACAATGACTAGTAACGGTTGTTTGTTGATGGTTGGAGGTTACTAGTAACTAACCAATTGATGGCAGCCGAATAATGGCATTGAACCTGGACACCCAAAGGTTTTCTAGTGCATATAAGAGTGGCGCTCCTTCTCTACCTACCGTGTGCAATACACACCACTAGAGCTACTCCACTATCGCGCTGCATTTTTGCTGTCCCTGTTCCAGCGATCTGAGTGCACGGACTTTGTCAGAAGAGCAGGACTTCGAAGCTGCGCCCTTGCAAGAGACACTGCACCTTAGGAGTAGAAGGGCGATCAAGTTTTTGGGGAGCATGTTTGCGCGATTGCTCGCTGTGCACATCTACTTCCTGGAGGTGCAACTGCACTGCGATCACTTGCACGACATCAACCTCTCATCGGCTACATCGAACAGGCTCCACTAACGATGTCGGGTAATGACGCATTCGGTTCCTCCAGAACTGGCCTCACCTTAGGGTACTTTCTAATGAACTTTCTAGTTCATTATTTGTTTACTGATATTTTCATCGCATGCCTTATGTTCATTGCTACAGACACAAGTGTTCATGCTCCTAATTATGCTATCATTTATGTCATGTTTTATTCTATATTTTGGATTTTTCGGTAGTTGGCTTTGCAGCACAATTGAAATCGAATGTTTTGATGGAACGGATTGCAAGAGATGGGTTGGTAGACTTGAGTTGTGGCTCATGACTATGAGCGTGTGGTTCGTTACCAAGGAGCATCCTGTGGGACCGCACACTTCCACAGAGGATAGTGCGTACATGTCTGCTGACAACTTGTTCAAAGGGGTTGTGATCAGTGTTCTTGTAGGAACTTGGTCGATTAATACATGCAGCATCCCTCTAGCAAGGCGTTGTGGGATGCACTTGAGGCAAATTTCGGTGTATCCGATGTAGGCAGCGAACTGTACATCATGGAGCAGTTTTATGATTACAAGATGGTCGATGACCGTGCTGTGGTTAAACAAGCTGATGAGTTACAGGCACTTGCCCAGGATCTCGATAACCTTAGGTGCCCGTTGTCGGATAAATTTGTGGCTGGTGGCATCATTGCCAAATTGCCTCCTTCATGAAGGAACTTTGTTTCTACTCTGAAACACAAGAGACAGGAGTTTACTGTAGCTGGTCTTATTGGCACTCTTGATGTTGAGGAAAAGGCAGGAGCAAAGGATTCACGTGCGCGTGGCAATGAGGGAGGTTCTAGCACCCATGTGGTGCAGAAAAGGAACTTCCAATCCCACAACAATAAGGGCAAAGGGAAGGTTGAGTTTCAACACAAGACTACTCAGACTACCAACTTTAAGAAGAAGAACAACAAGGGAAAGTGCTTTGTGTGCGGTGGTTCTGACCATTGGGCCAAGGACTACAAGGACCGCAAGGACAAGTATTAGCATGGGCCGAAGAAATCTGCTAATGTTGTTATTGGCGATGCTGAGAAGGGAACATCAGGGTACGGTAATCATGCTACTGTTCTTTTAGTTTGTCATTTACCAAATTGGTGGATTGACACCGGAGCTAATATATATGTGTGTGCTGATATTTCTTTGTTTTCCTCTTACCATGTCACAGGAACTGGATCCGTGTTAATGGGGATCTGCTTAGGTGCTGCTATTCATGGTATTGGTACGATCAATTTGAAGTTTACCTTGGGAAAGACCGTGCAGCTGAAGAACGTGCAGCATGTCCCCTCAATAAATAAAAATCTCTTTAGCGGATCCCTTCTTTGTAAGGATGGTTTTAAGTTGGTGTTTGAGTCGAACAAGTGTGTTGTTTCTAAGTTTGGTCCCTTTGTTAGTAGAGGATATGATTGCGATGGTTTATTCCGTTTATCATTATTAGACTCTTGTAATAAAGTTGTGAATCATGTGTGTAATGATGATGAGTCAAATGTTTGGCATTCACAACTTTGCCATGTTAATTTTGGTTGTATGTTGTGGCTAGCTAATTTGAGTTTAATTCCAAAATTCAATTTGGTCAAAAATTCTAAGTGTCAAGTGTGTGTGCAATCTAAGCAACCCCGCAAGCCTCACAAGGCTGCTGAGGCGACGAACTTGGCACCATTAGAATTAGTTCATTCCGATTTGTGCGAGATGAACAGTGTGTTGACTAAAGGAGGAAAAAGATACTTCATGACGTTGATAGATGATTCTACTAGATACTACTATGTGTATTTACTTAAAACAAAAGATGAGGCATTCCACTTTTTCAAGATCTATAAAGCCGAAGTTGAAAATCAACTTGAGAGGAAGATTAAACATGTTAGATAGGATAAAGGTGGAGAGTACTTTTCAAATGAGTTCAATTTATTTTGTGAGGAACATGGCATTATTCATGAGAGAACACCACTGCATTCTCCTGAGTCAGATGGGGTGGCTAAAGGAAGAACCGAACTCTAACTGAGATGGTTAACGCCATGTTAGAAATAACCGGACTCTTCTAGGAATGGTGGGGTAAAGCCAGTGAAGCCATATTGACTGCTTGTCATACTCTTAACAGAGTTCCTATGAAAAATAAAAAGAAAACACCATTTGAGGAATGAGAAAATAAAAGATTAACACTCTCATACTTGCATACTTGTGCTGTTTGGCTAAGGTTAACATGCCTATAGCTAAGAAATGCAAGCTCGGACAAAAACAATGATTGTGTCTTCCTAGGCTATGCTTTCCACAGCGTAGGATATAGATTCCTGATAATTAAATCTGGAGTACTAGACATGCATGCTGGTACAATCATGGAGTCTAGAAATGTCACATTCTTTGAGAGCATTTTTCCTATGAAAGAAACATCTAGCAGTTCTAGTCATGAATTTGTTAATTCCTTGAACATAATGATAAAGTAGTACACTTTGAACAACCACATGAGGAAAATCATTAGAAGGTTGACAATGAAGGGACTCAAAAGAGTAAGAGACAAAGGACTTAGAAGTCTTTTGGTGATGACTTCATTGTGTATCTTGTAGATGACACTCCAAAAACCATTGCAGAGGCTTATGGATCTTCTGATGCTGACTATTGGAAGGAAGCAATCACAAGTGAGATGGATTCCATAATGTCTAATGGGACTTGGGAGGTCGTTGATCATCCATACGGTTGCAAACCTGTAGGATGCAAGTGGGTATTCAAGAAGAAGCTTAGGCCTGATGGTATTATTAAAAAGTACAAGGCAAGGCTTGTGGCCGAGGGTTACACTTAGAAAGAAGGCGAAGATTTCTTTGATACTTTCTCACCAGTTGCTAGATTGACCACAATTCGCGTACTACTATCCTTGGCTGCCTCACACGGTCTTCTCGTCCATCAAATGGACGTTAAGATGGCTATCCTTAATGGAGAGTTGGATGAGGAAATTTACATGGATCAGTCTAATGGATATGTAGTAGAAGGTCCGGAAGGAAAGGTGTGCAAGTGGTTAAAAGTATTTGTATGACCTCAAACAAGCGCCTAAGCAATGGCATGGGAAGTTTGATAGAACTCTCACGACTGCATGCTTTGTTGTGAATGAAGCCAACAAATATGTGTGTACCACTTTTGTAGGGCAAAAGGAGTGATCCTGTGTTTATATGTTGATGACATATTGATCTTTGGAACTAACCTCAATGTGATTGAGGCAGTCAAGAGCTTTTTGTCTTCAAATTTTGAGATGAAATATATGGGAGTGGCTGATGTGATTTTGAATATTAAGCTATTGAGAGAAGGCAATGGTGGGGTTACATTACTGCAATCCCATTATGTGGAAAATATATTGAGTTGCTTTGGTTATAGTGACTGCAAGCCTGCTCCCACGCCTTACGATTCTAGTGTGATATTGTGGAAAAACCAAAGGATCGCAAGGGATCAATTGATATATTCTCAAATCATTGGCTCGCTAATGTATTTAGCTAGTGCTATGAGGTCTGACATCTTGTTTGTTGTGAGCAAATTTAGCAAATTTGTTTCAAATCCTGGAGGTGTTCTCTCGAGAGAGTAATGCGCTATCTAATAGGCACCACGAGTTATGGAATTCACTATGCTGGGTATCCTAGGGTACTGGAAGGCTACAGTGACTCAAAACTGGATATCAGATGCTGATGAGATAAAAGTCACAAGTGGATATGTGTTCACACTTGAAGGTGACACTGTTTCCATGAACTCTTGCAAGAAGACCATCTTAACGAGGTCAACAATGGAAGCAGAACTCACAACGCTGGATACCACCAGAGTTGAGGCTGAATGGCTTCATGATCTCTTGATAGATTTGCTAGTGGTTGAGAAACCGATACCGGCTATCCTAATGAACTGTGATAATCAAACAATGATTGCCAAGGTGAACAATTCTAAGGATAACATGAAGTCATCAAGGCATGTGAAGAGGTGGCTGAAGTCTGTCAGAAAGATGAGAAACTTCGGAGTGATAGCACTGGACTATGTCCAAATGGCTAAGAATTTGGCAGATCAATTCACTAAAGGTCTTTCATGAAATGTGATAGACGAGACATCGAGGGAGATGAGAATGAGACCCACATGAGAGTTATGTCATAGTGGTAACTTGTTCTATTTGATCAGAGACCCCATGAACTAGGATGGTGAAACAAGCTACTGACTAACTGAGAAAGAGAGTGCTATTGTACGAAACCACTCCGTTGGAGATGCAATCTCTCTTAAATCTGCATGGCAAGTTGGTAAACACCTTAATGTGATCCGAGTGGCTTATCTTAAACAAAGATGTTAACTTGCAGAAACATCTTTTGAGGAACACACCTATATGAGTTTGACTGCTAGTCGTAGTCTATGAGATTGGGTAATCTCTTGAGACTCATGAAAGGCCCTGGAGTACGAATTATATGCTCCCTAGTATCGGTAAAGGACCTAAGTGAAACTTGTTCGCACAAAACTATCAATTCAAGGCATAGTCCATTGTTCAGTTGTGGGCAAGTGTAGCTTATGCTCTAGGTGCATGTTCAACCTTAATCAGATCTCCATCAAAACACCGGAATATCCAACAACAGTGGAACAAATTCCCAAATGAGCCTTAGAATTTGGTGGGAATTGTTAGAATAATTGGGTTGCTTGCCCATTATTTAATTAATCAAATAAATCCCAAGGCCCATTAGTGGTGGTAGTTACAAATAGAATAAAACCACCTTGGAAATTGAGAAGGTCCCTAACCAACTTATAAGGTGGAGCCATGCTGCACCTGTTGAGAAGTTGAGACAGGGATAGCAGGATGCCACGAGCGCGTGCTCGCTCGCCTCGTCGCGCCGCACAGCGACTGACCGGACGTGATGTGTGTGCTAGGCTTGGTTTGGTTTTGCAGTTTTTAATCATGAGCTGATGACTGGTAGCTGACGCTGTGTATAGTGACTAGTAACTGACATGGATTAAACGGTTGACAACAATGACTAGTGACGGTTGTCTGTTGATGGCTAGAGGTTACTAGTAACCGACCAGTTGATGGCAACTGAATAATGGCATTGAACCTGGACACCCAAAGGTTTTCTGGTGCCTATAAGAGCGGTGCTCCTTCTTTGTCTTCCGTGCGCAACACACACCACCAGAGCTCCTCCACTAATGTGCTATGTTTTTGCTGTCCCCGTTCCGGCGATCTGAGTGCATGGACTTCGTCGGAAGAGCAGGCCTCCGAAGCAGCGCCCTTGCCAGAGACTCTGCACCTGAGGAGTAGAAGGGCGATCAAGTTTTTGGGTAGCGCATTTGCACGACTGCTCGCTACGCACATCTACTTCCTCAAGGCGCAACTGCACTGCGATCACATGCACGGCATCAACCTCTGATTGACTACATCAAAAAGGCTCGACTAACAATGTCGGGTAACGACGCATTTGGTTCCTACGGAACTGGCCCTGCCTCATAGTACTTTCCAATGAACTTTCTGGTTCATTATTTGTTTTCTGTTTTTTCCATCGCATGCTTCATGTTCATTGCTGTAGCCACTAGTGTTCATGCTCCTATTTATGCTATCATTTATGTCATGTTTTATTCTATATTTTGGATTAAAATACATCGTAAAATGCCTCTAATTCCAACATGGGTGACAGCGGCTGAATGGCTAGGTGGAGGCAAACCACCGATTCATTTGGTGGTGTGAAGCTAGGGGTGAATCAGTCAATGATCATAGATTCTGTGATCGTTAGAGCAATGTCTAGTTTTTTGGGTTGAGGCTATATATACCAGATTGCCCAGCCATTTGATGTGTGTTAGAGCTTGGAGAATGTGTAGGTTTGTATTCCACATATACACAAGTGCTCCATCCTCCAAAATGCTCAAGAGAAGATTAAAGCAATTAGCATAAGGCTTAGATCTTGATTAGTGCTAGTTTAGGCCTATTAGTGTATTGCTTTAGGGTTTAGCCTATAGTTAGGCGAGGTTTGCACACCTCTTTGTTATCGATGCTTGCGCACACCAAGAGTTGCAAATCCGGGGCTTGCAAGTCTTGTGAGACCCTCCAAATGTGTTTGTAGAGTGGCCGCTAGTGCATGTGAAAGGGAGGAGAGGCCCTTGGCATTCTGCCAAAGCTCTACCAAGTGAAGAGCAGAAAAGAAGCATCCGGGAGAGGCTAGGCGGAGATCCACTTGTGCGTGGGGAAGATCTGTCGGTTATTCTACGGAGTTACTTGACCGGGGAGCTTATATCCTTGCACAAGCATTCCCTTGAGAGGGGCTCCAACAACGAGGACGAGTGGAAAGATTTACTTTATGATACGCCATGAAGGGAGTTTGCCCTCTTTACCTCATTTACCTTCCGCATTTCTTATTGGACTTCACTTTCCGCGCTTACCTTTCCTACACTACAAGAAATCTGCTGGTCTATGATGAACTTAAAAATATCATAAACACATTTTTTGCATCATAAACCGTGATTTATGACTCTCGAGTGATGAAAACCCTTCATCCTTAATCGAGCATCATAAACCGCGACTAGTGACGTTCCTTATTTTGGTGCGTGACTAGATAATGATGAATGAAACTTCATCCCACAAGTCGTCATAAAATGTTTCCGAGGTTGCGCCATGTTGGATAAGAATCCAACGTGGCTCCGACGTCGCAGTGGTGTTATGATGATTTCGGTTCGTCACAAATTGAAGCCCGGTCCATGTAAGAGCCTTTATGGGTCCACTTTTGTTCAACTATTTTTAGCCCATTTTAGGTTTTCACGCTATTTTTGGGGCCGAAAAATGTTTGTTGCATGCCATGTTGGGCTATTTTTTCTAGGGCCTAGCCCATGTAATGAATATAAATTATTTTAAAATTAAATTATAAATTCATATAAATAGACCTTTATTGCATTTTGTAGTGCCATATATTCAATTTTGGCTGCTGATCACTATCACAATCACACAGACATAAATACAACTCATTTACAACTTCCATATTGTTCACATCACAATCAATCAATAGTTCACCATCAACAATAATGCAACATACAACAAGTTCAGCATCAACAATGCAACATACAACAAAAGTTCATCAGCAACAAACAAGAAGTTCACCAACAACACACTTTAGTTGAGGGAAGGATTCACCTGGCTCTGACTGGTGCTAAAGTTTATCAGGCTAGAAATCAGAGAATGCAACTACTTCGTGGTGTTCTTCAAAGCTTCGAGCTCTTCTTACTGAGACTTCAATGTTATTTGTTGTGTTTCAGCCCTCAATCTCAGTGCTCCCATCTCTGACTCCTGTTCAGCAATCTTTTATCGAAGTTGTGCACCCCCTTCTTTCTCACTCTCGAGATGAGCTTGGATTTGTTCTACCTGCAGTGCAGTACCAACCCTAGTTCTTTGCTTCGAGGGTGGATGAATGCCAACAACCTCCCAAAATGTCCTAGCTTGACAACTTCGAAAACTACATCAGCAGTAGTCTTTGCTTAGTCATCTCCAAATTGGGTGACAATTTATTCCATCAGAGCCTAATAAAAGAAAGAAAATGAAAGGTCTCACAATAGTTCTCACAAATGTTTCTAGTGTTATTGTTGCAAATGAGAATGAAATGTAAACAAGTACTTACAATGGCAGCATGTACTGGAGCGGTGTAGCCATTTTTTTTGTCATGGAAGTTGTTGAAAAAATCTATTGGAGTTGGGTCTCCTTCAACATGCTTCTCCCTCTAATATGATGTAAAAACATGCATTAATTGTTACCTTGGAACAAGAAGCATGTGCAGGTTCATCAAATAAAGTACATAGGAAAAACATGACTTGTTTAGTTGTGTACCACAACATGAGCTTGCGCATGTAGCTTCTAGATCCTGTGCACTGATGAAACTTGACCGCCCCACGATTATTGATGTTTGTAGTACACCTCTCCTTTACAATAATGAATACTCTTGTAAGATACATGAATAAGAGGATTAGATCAGTACATGCAAATGTGCTAGTGTCAAGTCGAAGTTCTATCGTACCCTGTGGGTGGGCTAGACTACATCTTAACCAGTTTGTTCCACTGGTCATCATTCAGATGGGTCACAGGAGATTTGGTTGCGACTTTGTCGGTGTCAAGAATCACGGGTCAAGACTCCGGCAAGTAAATTTGTTTTCTATGCACGTTAGGCCCGGATGGTTGCACGAGAGGACACGGGGCTTATACTGGTTCGGGCAGGAATAGCCCTAAGTCCAGTGTGGGAGGCTGCTCGTGTTACTCGTGCGGAGTTTGTAGTAGGGGTTACAAACAGGCGAGAGAGGGAAGCTGGTCCCAAGTCTCTGTGGGTGTGTACTGATGCTCATGTGGAAGGGTTGTGAGTCAGGGGTCATCCGGTTCGCTCCAGAGCCATCCCTTTCTCAGGCCCCCTGCTCCTCCTTCTATAGCGTAAGGGGGACATAGGAGTTACAATCGAATCAGGAGTAAAGGGAAGTAAAAAAGGTAAGCAAGGAAGGTAAAGCACAGGGTGACCGGCCGAGCCCTCGGGGTTGCTGCCTTCCCTTCTGATTTCTGCATCTTGTCAGCAGGGCCACCGAGGAGGGATGGTTGCCGTTGGGTCCCATCGATGACCCAGCAGTCGGCCACTGTAGCCAAGCACGCGAGACGTGCGTGGGGCCCAACCACTGTAGCTGTGCGAGTTGATGATGATGACTGGCTACCATAGCTGTGCATATCGCGGATGACGGGCAACCACTGTAGCCACACGTGCTGACCAGGGGGCGTGGCTGACACGCCCCTGCTGCCAGGCCGAGTGGGAAACCAGGTGGTGCACCCTCCTTCGTTAGTCAGCATAGGCGATGAGTGCCCTATGACGAATGTCACAGGGGAGGGTTAGGACGGTGCAGCTGTAGCCCTGTGTAGTCGTGGCAGCAGTGCGCCGCTCGAAAACTCCGGCAGGCCACGTCGAGGAACGCGGGCGCCTCTCCGTGTGTCAGAGCCGTATTCTGGACATGGGCGTCCCATCGGTTGTATTTATGGCGAGATCGGTGGGGGTCCACAAGATCTGCGCCCTTGACTGCTGGTCCGCGCACGTCCTTGTATGAGGCGAAGCTCTATCCTGTGGGTCCGGATGCGTCCGACCCTTAGCGCCCGGGGTCGGGCGAGATGGAGCATTGCGATGAGGGGTCGGGCGCGTCCGACCCCTTGCGCCGGGGGTCGAGCGAGGCGGAGCCTTGCGACGAGGGGTCAGACGCGTCCGACCCCTTGCGTCCGGGGTCGGGCGAGGCGGAGACCTGCTGCGAGGGGTCGGACGCATCTCGCCCGGGGGTCGGGCGAGGCGGAACTCTCTTGGCTGGATTGAGGAGCGGCCTCGGGGGGTCGGGCACATCCGACCCTGCGACTTAGGGTCGGGACAAGTTGGCGGAGGTCACTGTTGCTAGAGGTGGGCCCGGGCCCTTATGACCTCGTTTAAGGAATGTAAGGAAGTCATTAATATTTCCCCCCGACAGACTCCATTTGCTGGAAGATCATTGAAGAACTTTTTCTTGAGTCTGTACCTCCACTGCCTCTGTTGCGAGTTGAGCATGTTAGTGCATGCCTCTATGATAGGTTGACTGGTGGTGTCAATGTCAAAGTAGACCTATATTAAGCACAACATATGAGTAGTCAGAAAAATGGATGAAAAGAAAGGATGCAAAGAACTATGCTAGTAGTTGAGTCGATATATACACATCGCCAGTTTGCCCATGTAGTCCTTGAGATATTCTTGATGCTCAGTCTTGTAGTCCTTTCAGCGAGTAAGGATCGGTATATGCGAACGTAGTACGATCCCACCCTCTAATGCAAACTTTATAGATTGCATTGGTGCCTCTAGCCGTTTGAGCCCTTCTCGAACATGGATTGGAAGATTGGTGTGTAACCCTCTGCTTATCCTATCCAGATACCTACCCAACCTTCTTGAATCTCGTGTACACTTGTACTCTTGGTACAATCAGTAGAACCTGTACCAAAAGTTTGTTGCTAGAATTAGGAGAATCTGGACCCAGACTCATCAAATTATCATTCAAAATTATTAGTATATCATGAGAACACCTTCAAAAAGCCGGGTAGTCCATTCTTAGGTACTACTCCCTCCGTTCCAAAATGTAGGTCGTTTTGGCTTTTCTAGGTTCATAGATTTTGCTATGTATCTAGATAGAGTGTATATCTAAGTGCATAGCAACATCTATGAACCTAGGAAAGCAAAAATGACCTAGAATTTGGAACAGAGGGAGTACTCCGCTTATATTGAAGTATGTTGTTAGGTACTACTCCCTCTGTTTATAAGGCATATGCGCATAAGTGTAATAAGGGAGGTAGTGTCATATCATATCACATCTTATAATCAAGAACGGAGGGAGCATTTAGGATGGAGAACTACTATATCTATTGAGTTTGACATTGGAAAACCAAAGAAACCTCCCTTCAATCTGGTGTGCTTACTACCTAATCATGTGAAAAATTCGAAATCCTTGTACCATCCCTTCGATTGGATGTGTTTACTACTTAATCATGTGCACATTGGAAATCAAACAACCCTCCCTTTGGTTGCATATGCTTACTTACATGTCAACATTGGAAACCAAAGAAATCTTGAAGATTACACATTGGATATCAAACATCCCTCCCTCCGATTAAATGGCTCCCTTGGATAAAGTAGCTTCGGACATCCATATACTAGCTCAGTTATCAATGCCACATGATAGCATCACTCATGGATTACATTGAAGATTACAAACAAAAACACTGCGAAGGTAGTTTTGGGTTCCCTGTATCGGTAGCATCACTCAGTACATAATGGTGAGGTCAGAGAAGTCTCCTTTTTGGATAGTGGAAGAATAGACCCTACCACGCTTGCATTACCTCATGTATCCATAATCTTAATCCACTCCACCGACTCAAACACTTGGAAATTTGAGTCTTGAAGTCCCCTAGATCAGTTTGATGATCAAGATTCATCCGTAACTTGAAGACGACATGCCAGCCTATCCGCTTGCTCATTCTGTACCCCATTGGTACTAGACAAGCTATAAGACTTGTACAACTCAAGTACAAATTCCACCACATCACCAATGGTTAAAACCTGAGCACAAAGCCCAGACAAATAATATTACAAGGCTTAATGAAATAGTTGGTTCGTACATGACAATGAAACATTTATTGTTTAAATCGAATACTACAATCAATGCCAATGAAAGAATTGTATAACATTCTACCTCTTTGTCATTGGGGTTTGAAGAAGGTGTCGATGTAGTAGGATTGGTTGACAGAAGAGGGTCATCAATAGGTAGAGATACTTGATGGTTTGGAGGAGGAGCAACAGTAGGAGCACGTGTAGCAGAGCCTTCCAACGTAGTTGGAGCAGGAGTAGGTGCAGCAGAGCCTTTTGACGTAGTTCGACCAGGAGCAGAGGAGAGCCTTCCGACTTAGCAAGACCAGGAGCAGGAGCCACCGTAGGATCATCTTGAGCTTGCAAAGTAGTGAGACCAGGATCATCCTAAGCTTGCAAGGTTGTGAGACCAGGATAATCTGGAGTAGCAGTGGTAGCCACTTCACGATCATCCGGATCTGTAGCGGTTTCCTGTTAGTATATTTAACGATCACGAATAAATTTGCAAGCGCATGGATATACCGTTGTAGCATTTCACCCAAGAGTATCGTATTTCCAATTGAAGGCGGGTAGGTTAAAAGAGTTTACCATGCATATGAGTATATCATAAGATGGATAGAGACAATACTTCAAGGTAGGGGTAGGATAAAAAGATAGATAGTGTGACACACACGGGAATCATCTAAAGATAACTAAGCTAGGGAAAATAGGTTCATATGTATTTCCTATATACTGCACAGATCATACAAGCATAACATACATATACATTGTATAAAACTCAGGCCTATGCACCCAGGCCCACACGGGGAGACAATACCCGTACTGGTTCGGCCCAGTAAAGTTACTGCTAATTTCTGAACTCCTACAGTGTACCCAAACGTGGGGGATTACGAAGAACCAACAGGGTTGTCACTATTGTAACAACCCTAGTTTTAATTAACCTTGTCAAAGCTTAAGTAGAGTGTTTAGAAGTTAATCTCGCGTTTAAAAGGACCAAAATACCCTTTAAAAGTGTAGTTTAGAGGCAATTCATAAATTGAAAATTTTATATAACAACTTTGATTTTTGACAATATAAGAGTGGTAAAACTTTTCAAAACAAACAACTTTGATTATTTGAGCTTTGTTTGATTTGTAGAGGAAGAGGTTCAAAAACTAGAATTAAAATCAGTAGCAAATCGAACTCACTTCAAAAACTCGTGCTGAAAACAGTTCTAAGTAGGGTACTTTGGTTGCTTTTAATTCAAATTCTGGACCAGATCTTAGGGTGGAGCTTTTACAAAAGTCTTAGACTGCACTTAGAAGAACAATTGTGTTAATTAAAGCTTGAACTGATTCGACCTGGAACATGCTCAAATTCTAGGCTAAAGTCGACCTAAATTTCAAAACCAGCAAAAACAGGACTTAAAACTCTAAGTCTGAAACTGAGAAATTCCTCAACTTGGCAGTTCTATTTCTCACAATTTCGTATATGAACTTGAGTCAAACCCTTTGCCCAGAGTGCCGCCACCGCGTGCCCCTCCCTCATCGGCGAGCTTCACCGCGCCCTAGCGCCGGCGCGATGGGACGAGGCAGTGCCCGAACCCGCTAGTAGAAGCGCGAGCCTATCCTCCCCCTAACAAGCGCATCACCTTCACCCAACCCATGCCCGCGCTTCACCCTCCTCCCTCCACCATGGCGACGCCACCACCGGCCGGCTCCACCTTCGCCAACCAGCGCCAAGACAGCAACAACTCCCTCCCTAGCTTCGCCAATCCGTCCGCCCGGCAAAGCCGCTTCTTCATGCTCGCAATCGCCCGCGCCCCATGGCCACAAGATCACCCCGGAGCTCCGGATCTCCTTTCGCTAGTGAGCACCACCAGCCAACGACGCTTCTCCCTATTTTCCTCCCCCACTCCCTATACGGCCCCATCCGCCAGCGCCCGACCTTCGCTTCGATTCCCCACGCTTTCCTCTGCGACTACTTAAGCCTTCAACGCCGCCAGAGACCTCCCCTCCCCACGCCATTGCTACCCACCAAGCACCACCGTGGAACCCCCACCTCCGCGCTACCCCACCACTCGACACCGCCCTCTCTAGCTCCGCAGCAACAACACGCACCTTCTCCCCCCATCCATTGCCCTCCAGCGACGTTGCCGGCGCGGAACATCTGAGCTCTGCCATCGCCGCCCGTGTTTCCTTCCCCAATGCCGTTCGCCCTCTCCGAGCCCTCACCGCTACCACCGCCTTCATCAAACTTGCTCGAAGTGAGCACACGCATGGCCTTGGCTACTTATCCCCCTCGATTAGGCCGTAAGTTCACCAGACTTTAGTCGAGATCACCGCTGGCCGCCGCAAGGACCGGTCTGCATCATCTTCGTTTTATCTAGGGGCCTCGGTATGAAATGTAAGGGCCTTTTTGTGATTGTTTAAAAGATTCAAGGGGCTGCGTGTAAAGTTGTCTTGGTTAAATTGAATTAAAATGGCAGATTAATAGTGGAACTTTGAAAATGCACAGAGACTTGTGGAAAAATTAGAAAAATGTCAAACAAGTTTTGTTGGAATCCTTAAGATGTGTAGTTTCACAGAAAAATATTTTTACACATGTCACTATTGTGTATTGTTCTCTAGGATTTGAATCTTGTTTAAGGTATTAAATTCATAGTAAATCATAGAAAAATGGTACAATAGCAAAACCACTTCTGATAGGTTTGTTTCAGTAAGCTGGTGCTAGGAAAAATAATGGTTCTATAGGAGACCAAGTGAAACATACTTAACTATTTGTACAAGTTTAAATGAAGGAAAAATATGGAAATAGGTGTCCTTCACAAAAAATTATGGAAAATTCACCAAACCCTCTGTTGCACCTATGTAACGCACTGTTAAAAGTTCAGAAACAAACTCTCTGTGTAAAGCAAGATAAAATAGTTAAGTGCATGCTACCTTAGGGTAATGAAACAATTTTAATTATTTTTGTACTAGTCCAATGGATCCCAAATTTTTACAATAACTTAGTGATGACATGGTTGAGTTACTGCTAAATTCTTAGTGTCATATGTTGCTATTTGGATATAGAAACAAAATTTGGAAGATGAACCGATTTAAATGAATAAAAGAAAACATTAAGTAATAGTAAGGTTAAAATAGTAAATTGGAAGAGGTACAGAAAAATATTCAGAAACAGGATAACTTTCCGAATGAACCTTGAGCAATGCTAGAGTGACCCCATCTTTCTTTGTGAAGTATAAATTGTAAAACCTTATATGTGTACACAATCACCATCAAAGTCAACTTCGGGATTTATATCACAACATACCTTACTGCATGAAGATAGTTAAAGCTTAGAACCTTGTTTAGGTGAATGTGGTTGAAATACAAATTACACTTCAGTAATAATTCATGTTTTGCATCCTGCATGTGAAAAGCATGGAAACTTGAACTAATGCATATGCATCTCGTGTAGAAGGAAACCTCGCAGACATAACGTACGAGCTGACGCCTGCTGAGGAGAAAGGATCTACCGAACTGCACCTCGTGTGCCCTCGTGCGCCCTTTCCACACCAGCCACTGCCCTGTGTGCCCGATGCTCCTCGCCGCCTGAGCCCGACCCCGCCACGCCCTCCATGCGGAGCTCCACTTCGCCACGCCATCGGCCGAGAATCCCGACCACCATTAAAACGCCTCGCCGGCCACCGGCCCCTGCTGCCCCTGTGTGTCGCTCACCCCGCTCCCTCCCACCACCTATAAAAGGGGGCCAAGGTGCAGCCACCTCCCACACCACCAGAGCCGCATCCCCCTGCGCCCCAAGCACAGCCCCTCCCCTACGCGTCGCCAACCCATGCCGAAGCTCCTGCCGCCCTTGCCCGCGCCGGCCCCCTCGCTTCCCGTCGCCGATTCGCCAAGGTGAGGGCCAAAATTGAGTCTCCACGGCCCCCTTTATGTTCCCCCACCGCTAATCGTCACCGCCGGCAAGCCTAGGCCGGCTGGCCCCCACCGGTTTCCCCTCCTCCCTATCTCTATGTCACAGTCCAAGGAAGAAGAAGGCAAAATTCCCTCCAATTTCGATCTAACCCCCTCCTCTTCCATATTCACAAACCATCCCTCCCACCTCTCTCAAAGTTCTCTCACGAGTATGCCCTTCCACCTTCCAGAAATATTCATGAATAGGTCCCTGGTTCTCGCAGTTTAGTTCTCGCAGTTTAGTCCTAAAACTTGTTTTAAGCCCCTAATACACGGTTATTTCGTCATTTCATGGGCCAAACTTCCTCCAATTAATCCCAAATTCAACCACGGCAACCTCTAATATGCTTCCACCGAGTCATCTCCAAATTTCATCAAAATACTCATTCCTTCTATTTTCCGTTCGCGTTCTCTCTTCGAGCTCAACGAGTAAAGCTTTAATTTTCTTTTATTTATTGTGTGCCTGATTGTGTGAGTCGTAGATCGCGGAGTACTCGAGAAGGAGCACGAGGAGGAGTTTGACTGTGAGCCCAAGCTCGAAGACTAGCACTGCGAGCAAGAACTCCTGGAAGGCTTTGAGGACGGCAAGTCCAATCTTACCCGTTGGTGCATATTTATCCTAGTTTTTCAAACACCACTTATTGGCCTATTTTATAAAATTGCATATTATTTTACTTCTCAAACATGGTTGGATAGCCACCCCTTGATTGTTATGATTATTCCTTGATTGTCCTATAATTATCTCTAAATAAGATTTGCTCTGTTTGGATGATAATTACTGCTAGAATGCTTAGAACCTTGTTACTCAATTCAATCATGACTACAATGTGTTTTGTTAAAGAATAAAAGTGTGAGTGTTTTTAAAAGGGAAAATGAGTTTTTGGAAATAAAAGAAAGGAATTTGGAGCCAACCGTGTCCCAGTCCGTAACAACAATAACCCTAGCAACAACAACAACCAGCAGATGAGGCCAGCCCAGAAGTCATTTGGACGAGCCCGCGTCAACCACATCAGCGTGCAAGAGGCTCGAGAAGCTCAGGGCGTGGAACTCGGTGAGTTTTTAGTCAGCTCAGTCTTGGCAATAATAGTTTTTGATTCTAGAGCATCACATTCTTTTATATCATCAAGCTTTGTGGACAAGCACAACATACCTACGGTACTACTAAAGTTAACCCTATTAACCCGAACACCTGGAGCTGACATTCAGTGTTAACTAGGTTGTTCCGGGTAAGGATCAATTTAAGTGGGGTAGAGTTCTTAGTAGACTTAGTAGTACTTAATTCTAAAGGGATAGATGTGATCATTAGAATGGATTGGTTAAGCCTACGTGATGGTCACATAGGGTGTGCAGATAAGATAGTACATCTGACCAACCAGGATGGTGTGCAAGTAACTTGTCACACTCAAGGAAGTGGACCAGACCTGATGGTTTTTAGCATGGAAGCTAAGGCCATAGAGGAAGTCCCCGTCGTAGGTGAATACCGTGATGTCTTTCCTGAAGAACTACCTGGAATGCCCCTAGATAGGGATATAGAGTTTGTAATTGACCTTATTCCTGAAACCTCCCCTATAGCCAAGAGACCCTATAGGATGGCAGCATCTAAGTTGGCAGAGCTGAAGAAACAGTTCGGGGAATTGCAACAGAGTGGTTTTATCAGGCCTAGCTCATCCCCGTAGGGAGCCCTAGTACTCTTTGTCAAGAAGAAAGATGGGAGCATGAGGATGTGTGTGGATTATCGCACACTAAATAAGGTCACCATTAAGAATAAATATCCTCTCCCCAAAATAGATGATTTGTTTGATCAACTGAAAGGAGCCAAGTATTTCTCCAAGATAGATCTGAGGTCAGGATATCACCAGCTCAAGATTAAGGACAGTGACATTCCGAAGACAGCCTTTGTCACCCGTTATGGTCAATTTGAGTTCACTGTGATGTCTTCTGGACTAACCAATGCACCTGCTTACTTCATGAATCTCATGAACAAGGTGTTTATGGATGAGTTAGATAAGTTTGTCGTAGTCTTTACCGATGACATACTTATTTACTCCAAAAGTGTACAAGAGCATGAACAATATTTACGGGTGGTGTTAGAAAAATTGAGAGCCCACCAATTCTATGCCAAATTTAGCAAGTGTGAATTTTGGCTTGAGAAAGTGGCATTCCTTGGCCATATTTTGACCGTAGAAGGAGTAGCAGTTGATCTTGAGAAAGTTGAGGCTATTTCCAACTGGCAGCAACCAACCAATGTTAGTGAATTCAGAAGCTTTCTTGGTTTAGCTGGGTACTATCGGAGATTTATTGAAGGATTTTCCAAGATAGCCCGACCCATGATGTAGCTACTCAGGAAGGATAAGAAATTCACCTGGACAGAGCCATGTGAGAGAAGTTTCCAAGAACTGAAGAAAAGATTGATGACCGCCCCAGTGTTAACCCTGCCAGATATTCAACGAGACTTTGTCGTTTATTGCGATGCATCCCGACAAGGATTAGAATATATCCTTATCCAGGATGGGAAAGTCGTGGCCTATGCTTCTCGCCAGCTTAAGCCTCATGAGCAGAATTACCCAACCTATGATTTGGAATTTGCAGCCGTAGTGCATGTCCTCAAGATTTGGAGGCATTATCTGATTGGGAATAAGTGTGAGATCTACACGGACCACAAAAGTTTGAAGTTTATCTTCACCCAACCAGATTTGAACTTAAGGCAGAGAAGGTGGTTAGAAATGGTTGAGGATTATAATCTGGAAATCCATTACCACCCCAGCAAAGCTAATGTGGTAGCTGATGCCTTAGGCAGAAAATCCTATGGACAACTCGAACCCAAGGATAGCTGTCTGCAAGAAGAAATATCATGGTTAAATGTGCACATTGTTCCCCAGAAACTAGCCGCAAGCTAAGTGTTCAGCCCACTTTGGAGGACAAAATCAGAGAAGCCCAAGGTTCAGATCAGGATCTAATGAAAATCCGGAAGCAAACTGGAGAGAATAAGGCCCTGGATTTTAGAGTGGATGACAAAGGGACCTTGTGGTACAAAAATAGAATTTGCGTACCCAAGGAAGGTGATTTCCGGCAAACCATCATGGATGAAGCCCATAACTTGGCATACTCCATCCATCTAGGATCCACCAAAATGTATATGGACTTAAAGCAGAAGTACTTGTAGAATGGGATGAAGGCGGACATAGCCCAGTTCGTCGCCCATTGTGATACTTGCCAAAGAGTCAAGGCTGAACATCAGAAGCCAGCGGGTTTACTGCAACCACTACCCATCCTAGTTTGGAAATGGGATGAGATTGGTATGGATTTTGTGGTGGGTTTACCCAAGACTCAGAAAGGAAATGATTCCATATGGGTAATAGTGGATCGACTCACTAAGGTTTCTCACTACTTACCTGTGCGAATCACTTATGGTGAGAAAGACTAGCTTGATTCTATGTGGACAACATAATAAAGCTACATGGTGTGCCTAGCAGAATTGTTTCGAATAGAGGAACCCAATTTACCTCTAGGTTCTGGAGAAGTCTGCACAAAATCATGGGCACCAAGTTGGATTTCAATTCAGCTTATCACCCACAGACCGGTGGCCAAACAGAGAGAATAAATCAAATTATGGAGGATATGTTGAGAGCTTGTGTCCTTACCTATGGCAAGGATTGGGAACAGAGTTTACCCTATGTAGAATTCTCGTACAACAATAGTTATCAGGCCAGTTTGGGCATGTTGCCATTTGAGGCCCTCTACAGAAGGAACTGCAGAACCCCTTTGATGTGGTCAGAAGTGGGAGAACGCACCTTAGTTGGACCTGCCTTTATAAAAGAAGTAGAAGACCGAGTGGCCGAAATCCAAGAGAAGCTAAAAGCAGCACAGTCCAGATAGAAGAGCTACTCAGACAAGAGGAGGCGGGAATTGAGTTTCAATGAAGGAGATTTCGTCTACCTCAAGGTCTCCCCGATTCAAGTACTCAAAGGTTTCATGTTTAGCCCCTTGGTATATTGGACCGTACTAGGTACTAAAGAGAGTTGGAGCTGTAGCATACCGTATCCAACTACTTGAAGTAATGTCAGATATACACCAATGTTTCATGTATCCCAGGTAAGAAAATGCTTGAGTGTACCTGAAGAGCAAGGACCGGTGGAAACAATAGACTTGCAGAAGGATCTCCGGTATCAAGAAGTACCCGTCAAGATTCTAGACACCGTCACCAGAAGAATAAGAAATTCATGGTGCGGATTTGTAGAGTCCAATGGAGTAGACATGGTGAAGAAGAAGCTACTTGGGAACGTGAGGATGCGTTGAAGAAGGAGTTTCCCTATCTTTTCAGGATTCAGCCAAATCTGGAGGACGAGATTCAATTTAAGTGGGGTAGGTTTATAACATCCGTAAAATTCACTAACTCAAATCATTCTATAAAAAATTGTCTTCAAAATCTTTTGACCGTTGAGCTCCGGGAATTTCTTTTCTTACTGACGACTTTGCCGTCCCGGCACCCAACGCCAACAACCATCTTTTTCTTCCTCCACAAATTTCACCACGTGCCCGTCAAAAATTCGTCGCGCGTGCCCGACCGTTTTCCGCATTTTTCACCAACTCTCCCTTTCTTCTCTCTCTTTCTTTTTCCCTTTTCCCTTTTTTTCACTTTTTTTCTTTTCCTTCTCTCTTTCTTCCTTCTTCTTCCTTCCTCCTCCTCCTTCTTCCTTCCTCTTTCTCCTTTCTTCCTGGCCGAGCACACGCTAGCCCCTCCCCTGGCGCCTACTCCTCCCCTAGCTGGCCCCAGTGCCACTCCCCCACGCCGGCACCTCTCCCTGGCTGCCCGACACCCAGCCCCACAAGCCTCATCCTCCACGCCGTAGCTCTCATTCCACATGCTGCGCCGGCCCCCGACCGCACGCCGGCCATCACTCGTCGCCCCTTTCCATGCTGACCATCGCTCTGTGTGCCCTGTGCTCCTTGCTGCCTGAGCCCGGCCCTGTCTCGCCCTCCACGTGGAGCTCCACTTCGCCACGCTGCTGGCCGAGAATCTCGGCCGCCATTAAAACGCCTCGCCGGCCACCGGCCCCTGCCACCCCTATGCGCCGCTCGCCCCGCTCCCTCCTACCACCTATAAAAGGGGGCCAAGGCCTGGCCTCCTCCCACACCACCAACGCCACCTCCCCCTGCACCCCAAGCGCCGTCCTTCCCCTACACGCCACCCGTCCACGCTGAAGCTCTGGCCGCCCCTACCCGCGCCGGCCCCTTCACTTCCCATCATCGATTTGCCAAGGTGAGGGCCAAAATGGAGTCCCCACGGCCCCCTCTACCTTTCCCCGCCACCAATCCTCACCGCCGGCAAGCCTAGGCTGGCCGGCCACCACCGGTTTCCCCTCCTCCCCATCTCTATGTCACGGTCCAGGGAAGAAGAAGGCAAAATTCCCTCCAATTTTAATCTAACCCCCTCCTCCTCCATATTCACAAACCAGCCCTCCCACCTCTCTCAAAGTTCTCTTGCAAGTATTCCCTTCCACCTTCTAGAAATTTTCATGAATAGGTCTCTGGTTCTCGCAGTTTAGTCCTAAAACTTGTTTTAAGCCCCTAATACATGGTTATCTTATCATTTCATGCGTCAAACTTCCTCCAATTAATCCCAAATTCGCCCACGGCATCCTCCAATATACTTCCGCTGAGTCATCCCCAAATTTCATGAAAATACTCATTCCTTCTATTTCTCATTCGCGTTCTCTATTCGAGCTCAACGGGTAAAGCTTTAATTTTCTTTTATTTATTGTGTGCCCGATTGTGTGAGCTGTAGATCGTGGAGTACCCGAGGAGGAGCACGAGGAGGAGTTTGGATGCAAGCCCGAACCCGAAGACCAGCATTGCGAGCAAGAACTCCCGGAAGACTTTGAGGACGGCAAGTCCAATCTCACCCTATTGGCCTGTTTATAAAATTGCATATTGTTTTACTGCTGAAACATGGTTGGATAGCCACCCCTTGATTGTTATGATTATTCCTTGATTGTCCTATAATTATCTCTAAATATGATTTGCTCTGTTTGGATGATAATTACTGCTAGAATGCTTAGGATCATGTTACTCAATTCAATCATGACTACAATGTGTTTTGTTAAAGAATAAAAGTGTGAGTGTTTTTAAAAGGGAAATGAGTTTTTGGTAATAAAGGAAAGGAATGCTTAGACACTACTAGATTTTTGGTCTAATGCAACGGTGGAAAAATGTTGCAATATGCCCAAAATCGATGCAATATCTAGCAATTGCAACGGCGACTAGTTGGTTGGCAGACGTGGCAAGTACTGGCATTGCAATAGCTCTTTGCAACGTTTTTTGTGGGCCGTTGCAACTTATGGTAATTGCCACACACATTTTCGTTGCATTATAGAGTATGGCAACGGAGGATTTTGTTGCATTAGCATGTATTGCAACGCAAGCAGTCATTGCTATAGTATGTAGTTGCAACGTACAAACTCTGTGGTAATATGGTATTTCGCAACGATTTACATGGTGGCAATAGAATATATTGCCACGGAAATTTGACGTTGTGACATATCCTATGGCAACTAAATTTCTTTCATGGAAATAAACAATATTGCAATGGAATCATTTTCGGTGGCAATAATTAGTTTTGCAACGGAAACTATTACGTGGGAACTATTTCTATGGCAACACAACTGCTTTCGTGGCAATAACTTATATTGCCACAGAAACATGTTTGGTGGCGATAATTCGGTTTGCAACGGAAAATATTACATTGTGACAGATCATATGGCAACACAATTGGTTTCGTCGAAATAAACTATATTGCCATGGAAACATATGTGGTGGCAATAATTCATTTTGCAACAGACAATATTTAGAAGCAAGATAATATGTTGCAACGAATTAGCGGTGAAGGTTATTATGTATTATTGCAACTTTTATCTTCCGTGGCAATAAGTTGTTGTGCAATTGAAAGTATATAGATGCAATAAAAGATGTTGCAATGAACTGGGGTTGCTGCAATTATAGCAAAAATACCGTACCATACAGCAAGTCTAAGCATTACCTGCTCAAGGCTCATGTTGGAAAATGATCTGGACCCCATGACATGGTTCGTCTTTACTTCTTTGGGGATCTTGGAGTTCTGGTTGCTAGCTTTTTGTATAGGGTGTTAGTAAAAAGGTACATCAGTAGTGCATTGATCGAACTAGTAATAAATACATGTGATATATGGAAGGACGAAAAGGAAATGCTATGAGACCTTGAAATTTGGAGATCCAAAATACAAGATAAGGTAGTGCCATTCAGCAACGTCAAGGTCTTCTAGCTTGTGTTTAATTCTTGCTGCGTAACTGTCGTACGCCTTGTACGTGGCACTGAGTGATGATCTCCATCCTTTGTATCGCACCATCGCGATGGCCCAAATCGTTTCCTTTTCATCATCAACATCTACAAGCTCCCACCTATTCTGTTTATGTGAGAACACATTCAGACGGAGAAGTATTTGGCTATTTGAGGATTATTATAGTAATCAGGCAACAGAATTAAACATCGTACGTACCAGTATGTCGGATGCTATAGAATTTTTCACATTTTCATGTATGTCTTTCCATTTGTTGACTCCAATAAGTGGAGCCCTTTTCCTTGTAAACATTACAATTTCATCCACAAATGACCGAGCGTTAGGGCCTACGGGACCTCCCAGCTTTGTGGAAAATTCGATTTTAAGTTTCTATGAGCCACTCCTTATCCTCTTTATGGCTGTTGATAAACCCTTGAGGGCACCACGTCCTCCTTGCTTGCACCCTTCACTGGAGTCTCCTATGAATCCATTAAGTAAAAAATGGTCAGATAATTGCAGCAATGTAGATTACATTAAAATAAAATTTGCAATGCATAACACACCTTTTCTCGCTTTTTTGTCACGCCGAGCATGAGATGGCCTATCTGATGGTGCTGATTGCATGGCTGCAAGACCTTTATCATCAGGAAGGTTTTGAAATTCGTCATTGTCATCTTGATCTAAATAAGATACTGCATATCATACAATGGATCCACATCGGTCTAAACATTTTTTGTTCACAAGTAATATTAACTTTGATTGCTGAATGAATGAATAGAAATTACTAATGTCTTGAAGATACTCTTTATGCCTTAACCATTCTTTATATGTCTCGATGGTTTCATCCCTGTAATCATCTTTAAATTCTGAACGTAACGAATATGTAAGTGCAATGGATAATACAACACATAGCTTATATAAATTGTGATTGGAGAAATTGTACCTACCTGTGTCTGGTTCATCCTGCTGCAGGTTTTGAAGCCATATCTTGTAAGCATCTATTTGTTATCCTGTCCTTCATCCTTCTGTAGTTGTTTCCCTTCGTCGCTTCAAGGGAGTTATGGTTACCTGCAAGTTAGGAGGATCCTAATTTTTCTGTCTTTTGAATTGCTTTGTAACATGGCTGGGATTTGGTGGTCATAATCAAGAGGGACAAGGTCTGCTATGTTCCTGCCACATCACTCCTTATAGTACAAGAAGACACGTCCACAGTAGCCGAGCTTTGACTTCAAACAAACCAAGTTAAAAAATGTGATATTAGATCTATCACAAGTGAATTGGGCAGTTTCATGACTCGAAGGTGCCCCGGCGCAATTGATAATTACACGCCACTTCACAGGAATATGTCCTTACTCTTACATAGGAATATTAATCTATAAATTCAATACAGGACTATTTATAACCCTAGCACTAGAAACTAGGCATGTATCGAGATCTTCCAATTTGAGATAGGAATATGACCCTAGGCATGTATCCAGATCATCCAATATCACATAGGACTATGACCCTATGTGAATTTTTGATTGGATTTGCAATAGCCTGAGAAAACATACCTGGTTCGGGGAGGTTCAAACAAAAACTCATCAGGACCATCGTCTTCAGTCGCCATCTCTTGGTCGCCGGCGGTGTGGGGCGGAGTCGGCCTCCTATCGTCGTCTTCAGTCGCCATCTCGACAAGGAACCGAGAGTTGTCGGCTCATCACCCCCTTCTCCCTTACGAACGTCAAGGAAACGTGATTAATGGCGCCGGAATTTTAGTAGATAGGGATTGGTAAAAATATATGGAAGGGTTATTTCGGCGGGGCTAGGGGGGAAATTTGGGCAGGGCAAGCGGGAAAAATTTGGCTGGGGAGAAGGAGGAGGTGTTTTGGTATATCTCGACACGTTATGTTTCATGCGTGTTTAATTGGAACATTTGAGCAATGTGTTCAATATTGAAATCACTATGCACATTGCTTCATCTGTACATGTATATATTCACGTGGTGATCTACATGGTGATAGTGTGGCACACAATGAGCATATATAACTAAAGATAGTGTGGCGCACAATAAGCTCCCCTTTGGCATGGCTCATCCAAAACGACTTCACCGGTGAAGCCAATGCTTGTGAAGCCAATAAATATTAGGCATATCCCTTAGTGAGAGAGAAAGCATTAGGATTGCATTGGAAAGTATATCGATTAGCGTGGAATAGAGATGAACAGTCTAATGAAACTAAGTTGACACCATAAAGTTGAGATACTTGACTCTCCAATATTCTTGGAATGACTTACAATTAGGTACTTTGAAACTCCAAGTTTCATGGAATGACTTAGAATTTGGTCAAACTTGACATACTTGACTCTCCAAGATTCTTGGAATGACTTACAATTTGGTCAAACTTGAGATACTTGACTCTCCAAGATGGAATGGCTTATAAGGGCACGTACAACGGTTGTCTTTTTATCGTCCGGGCTTGTGCTCCCAAGGCATATTTGACCATCTTGATCTATGAGTGTATAGTAAAATTAAATAGTTTGCAGATAGCATAACAGACAACTCACGGTATAATTTGTCTGTATTGCTGTCCCTATGTGACTTATACAGACGACAGCCGCTTAAACTGTTGAACGTGCCCTAATTTGGTCAAACTCCAAGTTTCTTGGAATGATTTATACATAGAGTCAACCCATATGCATGCTCATGATATTTAGGATCACATGTGCGCAGCAAAATGAAGCTGTCCTAGCAAACTTGTCTTTTCTTCGGTTTCCATAATTTCTCTCTCCCTCTTCCTCCTCCAATTACCTATACGCGTGTGCCCAACCTTGCCTAGCTTTACTGAGCAAGGATATATATGTGTTTGGTCTGGCTCGTTGTGGGTCCGGCTCCATCTGTCACTGCCTACTGTAGCGTGCCAGTAGCCCCAAGGAGTTGGCAGGCTCAGCAATGCACACGTGCACAAGCCAACGTCAAAGATCTTCTCCTCGACACTGTGCCATTGCGCCGCATGTGTCAACCAGTGTCAACGGCTCTACGGTACTGCGCCCGTGCCATGAGTACGGCGTGTGCACAGGTTCCCCATGCATACCCCATTTAACACAGCAGTTGATTCCCAGCCTCGCGCCGTTTCACGCCGCAAAGCTGCCCTTTAACTGGTCTTTCGGCTGCTCTATCCCTTCGTTCAGCCAGTTAAGAGGCGTCTCATCTCCCGACATGCGGTTGCATTAATGCTCTGTCTCTCATGCACGCACGCATATATAAGGGCCCTCCCACAACAAACCCTCTGCACCCTCCCACAACAAGCCCTCTGCACCCTCCCGCAACAAGCCATCGCCACCATGCCTTGCCGTTTGAAGACTACTTGGGCCATGCTCAGCCCTTCCTCCTCCGCTCCTCGCTCCCCAACGACGCAACCTCCCCCGCTATCGTCCGATGATTCGGACCGCTCCTCCTCCCCACCTCGCTCACTCGCCGCTGCCGCCTCCCTGGCCATCATCTGACTCATCGTACCTCGAGATCAACCTCGAGGACAATCCGGATCGGGAGACCGATTCGGAAGTGGAGGATTTGGCGATGGCTCAGCAGGGGCCATGTCTGGAGGAGGTTGCCGTCCTCCACTCCTTAAGACGGCGCGCCAAGAAAAGGAGGACCGGCACCTGCGCGCCATCACAAGAAAGGAGACTAAGGACTGCATCCTTAGGCACACTCTCGAGATCTCCGCCACAGAAGCGGAGCATGCCGCCCGGAGGGAGGAGCAACGGGTGGCGATGGAGGTGGAACGCCGCCGGCGCGTGGCTGCAAGGAATGAACGGGAGGAGGCGGCAGTGGTTAAGGAGCGGAAGGTGCACCATAACTAGTTTATATGTAAATGTTGTCAATGTAATGAACTAGTCTTTTGTTTCGGTTGTCGAACTTGTTATTTTTATGTTTTAACGATAGTGGTAATGGTAACCAGTTAGTAGTTTTATCTTGTTCTTGGAGTTTTTGCCAATGTTACCGGTTAGCATAGTAACCTAAAAACACGGTGCAAAGGATCTGTTGATGCAAGATTTTGACACGTATGGGATTGGTGTCAAGGGAGGAAAGGATTGGCCGATACCTCTGGGATAAAGCTCATCATCGCTGATGGGATCGCCGGTGGAACCACTATCACCGATGGAGTTGCTGGTGGGGCTTCTGTTGCCGGAACCGCTGCCGCCGCTGATAGAGCTGCCGGCGGAGCCCCTGTTCCTGGTGGATTTGCCGATGGCGCCGCCATTGAGGGAATGAAGGGGAATGTGGATGAAAGGGATATCACTGGAGGATGTAGTTGGAAGCTAAAAGGGCGCTAAGAGAAGATGGAAAGTGATGCGCCGGGAAGGAAGTTACTGAGTTCGTGGAGAAAAAGTGGCAGGGCATGTCAGTATTTAAAGATGGTCCGAGAGAAGGGGTAAAGGCGGGATTTTTACCGCGCCGTCTACACGAATTTCAAGGGAGTGGTTGTCTCAGGCGCCCGTTTCGAAAAGATTGCAATCATCAGGAAGAAGACCGCGAAATAGAAGGAGATTTTTGCCGCGTTTATTTCAGAGGAGAGGTTAAAAAAGAATTTTGAAGTAAAAGTCATGTTTTACTACGAAACTAGGGGGCATGTGTTGACGCCAGATTTTGACACGTATGGGATCAGCGTCAAGGGAGGAAAGGATTGGCCGATACGGTGGATTAGAAGGTTACGATTGGGAATCGGCTGATTGGTGCTACAGTTGGGAATCGGCCGATTGGCGCTACAGTGTTTTGGCAGACGGAGTTGGTGGAGATCGGCCGGTTGAAAGGCTGGAGCAATTGGGCCAGTATGGCCCTAAAGTGGGTCAGAGGAAGAAGATAGAGAAAGATTGGCCCGTGGGAGTACAATAACCAACTCCAATACGAGTTGTGTTTGTAAATATTCGTTTTCGTTTAAAATTGGAGATAGATCCTAGTCGGTTAGGAAATTGGTTGTAACAGGCTATAAATAGCCATCTTTAGAGATTTGTAAACAACACATCAATCAATAGAACAATCTACTTTTTCCTCACGTTCAAGTTGGCGACTTTGCCAATACTTCTTTTTCTTTCACGAGTTCGTACGGGTTGGCAGGGCTGCATCGACACGATCTCCGGCCGATTCTGTAAGTTCCGTTTATCGAGTAATATCTAAGCTTTAACTTCGGGTGCATCGCTGTCTTTTCGTTTAGATTTATTCACCAGTTATCGATATTTACTAGAATCGTAGGTTTCATCTATTGTTCTAGTTATATCACCAGTTATCCAGCTTGAGATTTGAACTGTCGGCTTTATTGTCATTATTTTTATCATTATACAGCCGATTAGATCTATCTCAAGTGTTGCTTTGTAGCATTGTTTAGTCTGCTCTAGTGGTTTTCTTTACAATCACTGCGTGATTATCGGCTGTTGTATAGCCGGTCATCTTCATAGCAAATCGACCGATTCGCTGATATGCTTTTCGAGACAGATCGGAATTTTAGCCGATCGAAATCCTTATAATTTAATACGTTTCTTTCCTTGTCAATCATTAGGTCAGATTGACTGGCAAGCCGCACAAACCGCACCAGGGCGATCACCCAAACAGGAGCTAAGCAGATTCTCCCAGGTTGTGTGTCCGACGCTGAAGGCCATCAGCCGATTTCTAGCGCCAACACACTTTTGGCACGCCCGGTGGGACCACCTCAACATCCAACATGTCAAAGGCTACCGAAGTCTCCGAAGACAATGTCATCGAGGTTACGGAAGCAGATCTCAAGGACGACCAGAAAGAAGAATTGGCAAAACACCTAGAAGACTACAAGAAGGTATACCTGCAATCTTTCAGTCGTACCAGGAGCGGGGAGGCCATCAAGAAAGCTCCTCTTCCAACTCCCCGCCATATCACCATCGCTGAGGACTCGGGCAAGATGTTTGACATGATTCAACAGTCCGTTTACCAGGCTTTCATCGACCAATCCTCAGTGATGACCAACACGGTATACAATGCCATCATCAGTTCCCTGGTCAGCGGAGTAGCTCAAGGATATCAGGGGCCAGCGTACGCCCCGCCTATTGTAACTCTAGTCAGAAGCTTACCAGGAACATCTCACTCGGCTCCTCAACCGATACCGACACAACATGGAGGATACAATGCCTCAATGCCTCCAGGATACAACGGTGTGCCATGCTTTCAATCACAAGCACCGCCTCAACGTGCCCAGATTTCTTCCGTGCAATCATTGCCCTCAAACTCATTGCCTTGGGGGGCACCAAAAGCGGCAGCTGTCCTGGACCAATCGGCCAGTTATGGAGGCTCTCGGATCCAGGCACCGCTCCAATTGGCTATCCGGTCGATGGTCCCACAGTATCAGCCGGCCACGTCAGAAATCGGCAGGGGGGCAGATGCTACAGAAGCTCTCAGAAGTACGGTGCCGATGATGCTGTACGATGGGATGGCGGATTCGCTACGCCACCAACTGTCAAACGCTCAGCCGGCCACGTCGCCGCAAAATCCGCCGCACGCTTTTATTCATCACCCGGCCATCCCACCGCAGATCCATCAACATGTGCCAATCCCTCAACCAGTCGTTCATCAGCAGCTAGTGGATTGGACAACAAGGATAGCAGAGGTGATTCAAGATCAATTCGGGTTGAAGCCAAAAATACAGACCTATATGTATAAGACACCGTAACCGCCTACCTACGACTCATTGCCGTTTCCCCATTGGTATAAAGTTCCCAAATTCACCAAGTTTTCAGGACTGGATGACACTTCAACTATGAAACACGTCAACAGGTTCATCATCCAGTGCAGAGAGGCCGCCACACAGGATGCTCTGCGGGTGCATCTGTTCTCTTTGTCACTGTCCGGGTCAGCTTTCCAGTGGTTCACTACGCTACCGCCCAATTCCATCGTTACTTGGGCCGACCTGGAAAAGAAGTTCCACAAATACTTCTACGCGGGAGCCCATGAGATGAAGCTCTCAGATTTGACCAGCCTCAGGCAAAAAAGCGACGAGCTAGTGACCAATTATGTGCAGAGGTTCAGAGAGGTCAGAAACAAATGCTACACTCTAGTCCTGACAGACGCGCAGCTGGCCGATATCGCCTTCCAAGATCTCCTACCACACATCAAAGAGAAGTACGCTTCCCAGGAGTTCGAGAGCTTGAGTCAGATCGTTCATTGACTGGCCGGACAAGAAGTACGCCCTTTTGATCAACGGAGAAATTTCCAGAAAAAGGTGGCATACTTAGAGGGATCTGAATCTGAGGAGGAAGCGGAAATCGGCCTAGCAGAATGGGTCAAAGGGAAGAAGCCGATATCATGTCCTTTCGGGAAGAAAGAGCCGGAAGCATTCGGTGTTGACACGTCCCAGACCGACAAGATCTTCGACTTGCATCTTCAAGAGGGGTAGATCAAGCTCTCACCGTACCATACCATTCCATCGGCCGAGCAACTCAAAAAGATGAAATACTGCAAGTGGCACAATGCCACGTCTCACGACATGAACGAGTGTAAAATCTTCCGTCAGCAGATACAGTCAGCCATCAAGCAAGGCATACTCAAGTTCGAGGTCCCGATAAAGCCAGTAAAGCCAATGAAGATCGATCAGCATCCTTTCCCCACCAATATGGTTGACACGGGAAGGAACGCGCTTCAAACCAAAGTGCTGACGTCGGAATCGACCAAGAAAAGCGGCGCTGTGGACCCCAGAAATCAGGCTACGGTCAAAGATGTCAAAGGGAAGAGACGGGTCGAAGACGAGGGTGAAGGATCGGGGAGACCGCGTAGACCTATCACATCCTAATTCTTCTTCAACAAGTATCAGCGATAGCAGGAGAGTTCCAGACACCGCGAAGAGATAGTGCGCCGACACGAAGATCACTGGCGGTGCTCGTTCTTCATTCACTGCTGGGAAAATAACCTCAGATTACCATCGGCCGATAATTGCCCTGAGTGCAGTGGTCCATATCGCGGCAATCGCCCGTTCAAGAGGTCACGCTCCAGAGATAGAAGATCAGAGCCGATCAGCAGAAACTGGCACGAACAAGAGGATCGGCGCCTTTCAGTGCATGATCGGCTGGGGGGCAGAGTTGATCGGTATGATTGGTCAAGGGGCAGACTTGAACAATGTGATTAGTCGGGGGGACGGTTTGACCAGCACAAGCGACTAGGGGGCAGGGCCAGCGCACACGATCGGCTAGAGGAGACGGCCGACACCAGGGTGTCAGATGAAAACCCCCTAGGACGGGAACCTGACTGGGAGCGTGCCAGACCGCCGACTAAACCGGTGAACCCCAGGTGGTGCCCTGATGGATTGACCAAATCTCAAAAATGAAGGATCCAATGTCTACGCCAATGGGAACAATAAGAAGAAGAGCAGAGGCTGATGGTGGATAAGAAGGATGGCAGGTCTCGAGTCTGGCGCCCCAAAAGAAACAGCAATGTAGAAGGCGACAATTAGGAATCGACAGCTGACGTCAGCATGGTGTTCATCTTGCTGATGGAGTTCATGGCTCCCGCCGATCGGGACGACACGACAAAGATGGAGGAACAGATGGCGCAATTGGCTTTGGAGCCAATGACAACCACTTTTGAGAAACCAGAAGATGAAAAACGACAACATCTCAAGGCTCTATTCCTCACGGGACACGTCAATGGATGACTTGTCACCAGGCTACTAGTAGATGGAGGCGCTATAGTCAACATCATGCCGTATGCCATGTTCCGGAAACTGGGCAAGAGTGATTAAGATCTGACCAAGATGGACATGATGCTCAAGGACTTCGAAGGTAACATGTCTCCCGCCCGCGGGGCACTCTGCGTCGACCTCACCATCGGCAGTAAGACCCTTCCCACTACTTTCTTTATTATTAATGGCAAAGGGTCCTACAATATGTTGCTCGGTCGTGATTGGATACACACGAATTGCTGCGTCCCGTCTACAATGCACCAATGCCTCGTACAATGGGTCGGTGACAACATCGAGATAGTCACCACTGATTCCGCCTACAGTGTTGCTCTGCCGACGCGCAACAGTGGAGTTGCGAACATGTCAAGTGCATATCCGGTAGAACCTGGGACACCGACTTCCTGAGGGTGTTCGATTTTGGCCTACAGCTGATCCGAGCAGTCGGCTCTGAAGATTCAGATTAGATGGATCAACTCGTTCAAGAAGATGGGAAGCTTGGGCATAGGTTTATGTTGGCCGATTCATTGGAGATGGTGGATTTAGGAGATGGTAGCAAGCCAAGGCCGACATACATTAGTGCTAGCTTGGATCCCGAGTACAAATGTAAATTGACAAGTTTATTAAAAGAATTTAAAGACTGTTTTGCTTGGAAATACCACGAGATGCCTGGTTTAGACCGGTCCATTGTCGAACACCGATTGCCTATAAAACTAGGATATCGGCCGTATCAGCAGCCTGCACGAAGATGTAACCCTAAAATTCTACCTAATATAAAGGCCGAGATTACAAGATTGATTGAAGCGAAATTTATTCGGCAGTGCCGTTACACTGAGTGGATCTCTAATATTGTACCCGTGTACAAGAAAAACGGAAAGCTGCGCGTGTGCATTGACTTCAGGAACCTTAATCAGGCTACGCCGATGGATGGGTATCCAATGCCGACAGCCGATGTGTTGATAGATGCCGCCACAGGACATAAAGTCATCAGTTTCTTGGATTGTAATGCTGGGTATAATCAAATATTAATGGCCGAAGAAGATATTTCAAAAATGGCTTTCAGGTGTTCAGGCCACCTCGGTTTATTCGAGTGGGTAGTAATGACCTTTGGATTAAAGAACGCCGGTGCTACATATCAGCGGGCTATGAATTACATTTTTCACAAACTTATTGGTGTACTGGTAGAAATCTACATTGATGACGTCGTGGTCAAGTCAGAAGGACATCATGAGCATCTAGCCGATTTACGAGAAGTGTTGGAGTGCACAAGGAAGCATGTGTTGAAAATGAACCCAAACAAGTGTGCATTTGGCGTGTCGGCTGGACAATTCCTAGGATTCATGGTCCATGAGCGTGGAATAGAAGTGAACCGAAAGATCATAGCTGCCATAAACAAGGTTGTAGCCCCGTAGAATAAAATGGAGCTGCAGTCCCTAATCGGCAAGGTCAACTTTATCAGAAAATTCATATATAACTTGTCTGGGTGTATTCAAGCTTTCACTCCCTTGTTGAAGTTGAAACCGGATCAGGAATTTGTATGGGGAGAAGAACAGCGCAGAGCATTAGAAGATATCAAGCAATATCTGATCTCGCCGCCTGTATTAGTCCTACCACAAGCTGACAAACCGTTCAAACTATACTTATCAGCCGATGAGCGGGCTATCAGATCGACACTGGTACAGGAGTTCGAAGGAAAAGAACGGGTGTATATTATGTTAGCAGAAGACTTCTGGACGCCGAGACAAGATATTCCCCGGTAGAGCGGCTGTGCCTATGTCTTTATTTCTCATGCACCAAGCTCACGCACTACCTGTTATCAGTAGAGTGCATAGTCGTATGCAAGGATGACGTAGTAAAATACATGCTATCACTGCCGATTTTGAAAGGACAGATTGGGAAGTGGATCCTAGCTCTATCAGAGTTTGACCTAAGTTACGAATCGGCCAAAGCTGTCAAGGGTCAAGTCATGGCCGATTTCGTGGCCCAGCACTGCGGACCAGAAGTCGCTGTCGTTGAGCCGGTTCCATGGAATCTATACTTTGATGGTTCTTCATGTGGGGCCGGGTCAGGAATCGGCACCTTCCTCATATCGCCTCGGGGGGCAGGTTATGATTTCTCTCTGCCGATAGAAGCATCCGCGACCAATAATTAGGCGGAATACCAGGCTGTCCTAAAAGGTATTCAATTGTTGAGGGAGATCAAAGCCAATGCTATGGAAATTTTTGGGGATTCCATGCTGCTCGTAGATCAATTAATGGGGAGATCTGAATGCAAAGATGATGTCCTGAGAATTTACTACGAAGATTGCCTCCTGCTTTTAAAAGAATTCAAGTCCGCGATTATTGAGCATATTCCCAGAAATTACAATGAAGAGGCCAATAGACTCGCCCAGCACGCATCTGGATATCAGCCGATTCAAGGCGCCATGACTCTGGAGCTCGCGGCCGACGATTGGCGAAAGGAGATCGCCGATTACTTGAAGGATTCGTCCAAGAAAGTGGATCGGCGAGTGCGTTTTCAAGCCACAAAGTATGTACTACTCGAAGACGATTTGTTTTACCGAATGATTGATGGAGTTTTGCTCAAATGTCTGGGAACGGAAGAAGCAAAGATCCTGATGAGGGAAATCCATGAGGGCGTGTGCGGAGCTCACCAATCGGCTCACAAAATGAAGTGGATGATTAGAAATAACGGGTATTATTGGCCGATGATACTTGAAGATTGCTTCAAATATTATAAAGGGTGTCAGGACTGTTAGAAGTTTGGCAACGTGCAACGTGCGCCAGCATCGGCTATGAATCCAATAATCAAACCATGGCCGTTTAGAGGTTGGGGAATAGACCTCATCGGACAGATTTATCCTCCATCAAGCAAAGGACACAAGTTTATATTAGTAGCTATTGACTACTTTACCAAATGGGTGGAGGCAATTCCGTTGAAGGCCGTAACATCAGCCGCTATGGTCGATTTCATAAGAGACCACATTCTTTATCAGTTCGGTATCCCTCAAACCATCACAACTGATCAGGGGAAGTAGGGAGAGTTCGAGGAGTTCACTGCCGATATGGGAATTGAGTTGTTGAATTCTTCTCCGTATTATGCTCAAGCTAACGGCCAAGCCGAATTGTCCAATAAGGGGATAATCAAGTTGATCAAGAGGAAGATAGAGGAACAACCTAAAAAGTGGCACTTATGTTTGACCGAGGCTTTATGGGCTTACAGGATGGTGTACCACGGGGCCACTAAAATATCTCCTTATCAATTGGTGTATGGCCACGAGGCAGTATTTCCTTGGGAATTAAGGACGGGGTCTAGGCGTACAACACTTCAGGACCAGTTGACGGCCGATGACTATTCCGTCCTCATGAAGGGAGAGCTCGATGATTTGGCAGGTCAGCGATTAAGAGCCCTGATCAGCATTGAAGAAAACAAGAAAAGGGTGGCCAGGTGGAACGATAAGAAGGTCAAGGTCAAACAATTCTCCCAAGGAGATTTGGTATGGAAGTTGGTGCTGCCGATAGGGTCTAAGGATCCCAAGTTCGGAAAATGGTCGCCCACTTGGGAAGGGCCGTATAAAATCGGCCGATGTGCTCTAGGAAATGCATATATACTGGAAACTATCGAAGGAGAGGAATTCACAAGGGCCTTGAACGGGAGATATCTGAAGAGATACTATCCTAGTATATGGGTGGATGCGTGACTGACGAGAGGGGGCATCAAGATGACATGGCCAACTCCTACTGGCTCCTATTAGTATAGCCGATGCAAAGATAACATCGCCTTATGAACGAAACTTTCGACTAGTCTAGCTGATTTATTATTCGGTACAAATGACAAGGTGTATGGCCGACATGGTACAAGTCGCCCTTAGAACAAAAAGTAACAACACATTTATTGGCCACGCTTTTTCTTAATCTCCCTCTTGATCCAACCTAATTCTATCAAGAGGTGGATGCTCTTGTCCTCTAGGTCCTGCCTCGCGGCTTCAACTTCGGCCTGACGAGGAGAGGGCGACCGGGCGAGGGAGCGGATGACTCCTTTCAGTTAGCGACCGCCTGGAGCAGCTGGCGTCCATATGATCCAGGATCTTTTGAACGTCAGCAGGGATATGATCTTTGAGTTCTTTGTGATGAGCTCTGATCAAATCTTTGTCCGCCTGCGATAGCGGTTCATCAGAATGCATGACCTCGATCACCCATTTCCGTTCAGGACTAAGGCGCTTCGGCTAAAAAAAGGTAGCAGGTAGCCGCCCAACGTCAGATCGGTTAAAATATCAGGCAGAGGAACGAAAGAAGATCTCATACCTGATTGACGGAAAAAAAAGAAGAGGAAGAAGACATCTTGGTGAATAGTCTGATGGTATGAACTACTAGAGGAGAAGAGGATGAGCGATGCGAATGCCTTTGGAAACAATACAGGGCCTCATACTTATAGAAGGAAAAGGGGTGAAAGTTTGGTAAGACGCGTCCCATCGGAGTAAAAAGGGTAATAAATGAAGGGCCGCCACGAAGGACGGTTCAGGATTGGATCCACACGTCAACGGCCAAAAGACATTAATGTTTTTACAGAGCATCCAGTACTTTTATAGTTCATCCAAGGAGGGCATTAATAGCCACAATCGCTCGCTGCCTAACCTGATCGGCTGAGTATAAAGTCGTCTAGTCATCATCAGCCGATCCTGGGACTTCTGGCATATAGCGATGGAGCTTGATTGCTTCGTGGGCCAGGCTCTACCTCTCTTGCTTCAGTTCGGCGATAACAGAGGGAAGATCTTGGAGTCTTTTCTCTTCTATGGCTATGACTTTGGTCACCTGCTCCATTTCCTTGGAAAGCTCTGCTCTCCACCATTTGAGGTGATCGATGGCACCAATGATATCTAGGCGAGAGCTTTCAAGGAAGTTAATGCGTTGATGCACTTCTTAAGCCTGATGCTTATAAGAGTACTCCTCCTCATGAGCTTTTGCTAACTTGGCACGATCGGCCATGTGGTGTAAAGCCCTGAACATGGGAATCTGCATTGACTCGATGTATCCGGCGGGCGCCAGGGCTTCTTCTGCCTCTTCTGAAACTCGGCCTCTAATATCGCTGAAAAGCTACCGAATCAGTGATCTTGGAGAAGGGTCCGTATACTTTCAAGCTTGGCACGGACGTCATCAGGGATTGAGCTCAGTGTGACTTGATGTGAAACAACCTCTTCATCATCAGAAAGTGCGACTGCAAAAGAGAAAAGACTGTTGTTGGGGGTATCTTGTTCCTGCGAAAGAATAAAAAATAATAAATACAGATTAGCCGACAGTAATGGGAAATCGGCCGATTCGGGTGACAAGTCTCTTACCTCTTTGAGGCGGATTTCTTTTGCTTGCGCCGGCGAGAGTGCTACCCTTGGCTCTGGAATTGGCGCGACCGGTTCATTAGAGGAGGAAGATTCAACGATTATTGGTGCCCTGCTCGGGCCAGCCTCCTGGAAAGGTACAAGAAGCGGACTTTTATAAGTGTAAAACAAATGATTAAGTCTGATGACATATGATGACTGCCATACCTCTGCGAGTTGCTTGGCCGATGGCCATTGGAATGGTATAATCGATGTGTCCAGGGTAGCCTGCATCAAAAATCGGTTAAGTTTTTGGTATCAAAAAATTGAGTTAAAAGATTCTCTACCTTGGTGGGAGGAATTACTGCTCCGATTTCTGCTTGGGGTGTGGCCGATTGCTGCGGAGATTGCACTAGGGCGATTTGAGCGGCCTGACAGAAAGAAGAAGTTAATGTCGACAGACTACTTAGAAGGATGTGAAGTATGCGAAGTTACCTAAACAGCTTCCACTAGCAGTGATGCAGCAGCCGCTCCAGCCTCTGTAGCAGCTTGGGGGTCAACTTCTTCAATGACCGGAAGAATCGGCACAGCTAAAGATTCAGCCGATGCCGCCGCCAACTGATCGGCCGATTTCGTGCGGGTGCGCACTTGGCGGCTCGTCTTCTTTAAGGTTTTCTTCGGCGCCTGTTTCGATCGGCCGGTGGTGATGTCATCAATAGTTGGAGCATGATAGCTGATGAGTGGGAATGGTGTATAAGGGTAGCGATTCTCTATCGGCCTGCCACTCCGGCTACGCGCTGGAGGAAGTCGACTCTCGAACTGTAAAAGAAAGTAAGAGTTAGCGGCAAAACTTGTAACATAAAAGAAAGTGATATTTAAATCGACTGAGAAAGGAGCATGTACCGCTGCGTTCGGGTTGATGTTGTCAGGATCTAGATCATTGCAGTATGTCGTAGGGGATGCACAAAAGAGATGCTGCTTCCACTCTGCCCACCATAGTTTGAATTGTTTGACAGCAAAAGGTGCCACTATCCAATTGGTCAGGTCAATGGTACTGGAATTGGGCACCAAGTCGCACAGCCGATTGTAGTCAAGGCTCTTAGTAAGCTCATCTCGAAATTTTGCACGGCCAGCAAAATAAACCTGAATCGGCAGCTGACCAAGGCCGAACTGCCGTGCCGCAACTGATGGATTGTAGAACTCATAAGTTGGGGAATCCTTCTCGGAGAAGAAGTTGGCTGGTAAAATCACTGGCTTGATCAAGGCGTCCGTAAGATTCTTCACTAAAGCTGTTGTAGAAACATCTGAAGTACTCGGCTATCTGGGTGGTGGTAAACTGGCAACCAGGGAAAGATGATGCTGCTTCGCCGAAAGAGGTGCATCGGCGCCTTACGGTGGGGTTTTCTTCTGACTCAATGTTAGGGAATGTCCTGGTCTCTATTTGCTGCTGGGAGATCTTGCTCATGTACAAATTGAACTAGAGGGTGATGAACCACCAGGAGCCACCAGGGTTTCCAATCGGCTCTCCCTTTGACAGTTTGACGCCGATCTGGTGCAACATGTGGTAGGCTAATCCTAGAAGATGTTTCCCGAGAGGGACGGCAGCTTCTCTTGATAAGGCTTCGGCCAGAGCCTGTGTGTTGGAAGAAGGGCCGACTGCTCTGCCACAAAAGAGATGTCTCTCTAGTCACATCATCAAGAAGGCCGCATATTCTCTCTTTGAGATTGTCCCGGTCTTCATGTTGTTTTTGATATACCCCTTCCACCCGTTGATTCCTTTTGTTTCCAGCCGATGGGTCGGCTAGACCAGATAATTGAAGGGAGTATCGGGGGAAGAAATGTCAAGGCCGGTCAACATCACAACATCGGCCAGAGTGGGGGTCATGGGTCCATGATCGAAGAGGAACACATTAAGGACGTCACACCAGAAGTAGGAGGCTGCTATCACCAAGGGTTCATTTCTCTCCATCTGGGACAAGGATAGATTGATGCACTGGCCGATTTTTCGTTCATCCCATAGAACTCTCTTGGAGGTGGCCACTCTTTGGTACCACTTTTTCCAGCCGGGAGTTTCATTCGACCAAGATCTAAAAGTGCCTGACTAGTTGTCCAAGTTCATATGTGACTGCTTAAACAGAATTCTATGGGTTTGTAAATTAATCATATCGATTGGGTTTGGGTTCCCCATAGGACCTAAGCAGATGAGACCAGGAGCTTCGGAAAGGCGAATGGTGATTTGGAGTCTGACCGCCTAAAAAAGGTAAAAAAGGGAAGAACTAAGAATAGATCTAAAAGATGCATGGGCGGTAAAAAGTAAAAAGAAAAAGTTTCTAAATGCTTACCTCTGGGATAAAGCTCATCGTCGCTGATGGGATCGCCGGTGGAACCACTATCACCGATGGAGTTGCCGGTGGGGCTTCTGTTGCCGGAACCCTGCCGCCGTTGATAGAGCTGCCGGCGGAGCCTCCGTTCCTGGTGGATTTGCCGATGGTGCCGCCATTGAGGGAATGAAGGGGAATGTGGATGAAAGGAAGATCACTGGAGGATGCAGTTGGTGTTGGAGGTATGCCCTAGAGGCAATCATAGAGATGATGATATTCCATTTGTATCCATGATTTGTATATTGTGTTCATTGAATATCCATTAAAGGCTACTTGAATTGATTTGCAATTATGTGAATTGTATGTGAAACTCTTTACTTGTATGATTATTCTAAAGTTGTCCCTAGTCGGAGTTCATGTGAGGACACACATGAATATTAGACTAGCACATGTATTAGTTGATGACTATGTTTCACAAGTCATGGACATGGAGATGTTGAACTAATAATGTGGACACATGTGGAGACATGTGTTAGGACTGACCCAACACGAGAAGTAGTTCTCTCTTTAAACAACATATACGCTTTGTCCTTAGACCTGAGATTGTCGCATGTATTCTAGATGTGGATCGACCTGCTTAGGGGCTATCAAACGCTACGCCGTAACAGGGTAGTTATAAAGGTAGCTTTCGGGTTTGTCAAGAATCATGCTATGAGACATGGTCAATCAAGAAGGGATTTGCCCCTCTCTGATTGAGAGTGATATCTTTTGGCCCCTCGAGTGATCGGATCCGAAAATGCATGGCCATGCTACGTACGGTTAAGAGTTAACCTACAAAGGGATTCTGAATCACAGGATCAAGAAAGAGCGGTCGGTTTGAAGCTAGACCAAATATCGTGAGGCAAAGGGAATAGCATGTATATTATGTTGTGATGGTTCGTCTGATATGATCTTCGTGTGCGTATAGGAGTTGGCACGTCTTGCTAGAGGCCGCTACCGACTATTGGGCCGAGTAGGAGTACTCGGGCCATGTCTATACGTATCCGAACCCATAGGGTCACACACTTAAGGGGCTGGAAGCCCAATTCGGATCTGATCCGAGTTGGATTAGGTTTAGGAGTACTAATGGGCCTCGGATCCAGAGGCCCATCAGGAACCTCTATAAATAGAGGGGTGGGGGCGCCCTAGGGTTTACACCTTTTGGCGAAACACACCTGCCGCGCCTCCCACGCCCTCGCCTGTTGCAACTCGCGGATCTAGCAATCCGGCTTGTGACGCTTCCTCCCTGCACATGTGGATACCTTGGAGGTGTTGCGACTGCAGCACTTGGACGAGCTGCCGACGAGCCACGACGAGCCGACGACGAGCCGCGGTAGCGGAGGCGATCTTGCTGTGCACGTGGACGAGCTGCTGAGGAGCTGCTGGACGTGATCGACTACGTACGACTACGTTGATCGACTACTTACGACTACGTGATCGTCTTCACTGCATCGACGCATATCTACATCTTCCGCACCAGTAGTGCGTCGAGTGGTAATCCCGTGATCCTTATACGGCAGTTCTTCCTGGTTATACGCGGTAGAAATTTTGATTTGCGCTAGAGTAGCCTACCTCGTATCCCTACAGTGGTATCAGAGCCGTAGCTGCTTAGTTTTGGATTCGGGATGTGTGCATATGGAGATATGCGAGTTCTCTGTTTGATCTATGTCCTGATTTCGTGCCCTTGCTGCAATGGTAGTGTAACGACATACTCCTACCGGTCGGTTTCCGCCATCGGAGTTAAGTGATACACGTAAACCCAGTTGCAGTGAGGGAAGATCAATATGATTGGTCAAATCGAGATCTAGGGTCATACGCCAGGCGCATTAGATGTGCAATAGTAGATGGGATCTACTGCCGGGGTCGGGATTTTGCCGTATGCGTATGCTTCGGTAAATCAGCCGTAACTTTTTGGTACGATCTCGGATCGAGGCGATTTTTATACGAAAATTGATCTACAGAAAAAGTTACACATGAATTTCAACGGCTTTGCCGTTTTCGGCAAAATTAGATTTCCCAAATTCGGCTTGGTAGATGGAGTTTCGGGCCTCCCAAGTTTGGAACGTTAGGACGCCTAACTCTGTTTTGCAGGATGTATGCATGTATCTTGTGATCAGTATGGCCCCCTTGTGTATGTGATGCATGTGTATAACTCATTCGTGACCTGCGTGTCGCGCGTACGGCAACACGGCAAGAGCCATATGTGTTGTCACTTTATTGTATTTAATGGTCTGCGTACCAATCTGTGATGATCCAAGCAACTATGTAATCTTCATTACTAGATTCTTTACTAGCTATTAGGCGTAATAGCATGCTCTAGTTCTTGGAGGACTCATCACCAGAAGGATGGTGCACATGGAACATGGAGATGGAGATCACCATGGTGAACAGATTCTATGGAGATGGAGATCACCATATGAAAACGGGCCATACTGTGTCACAAGCTGTGTGAATGCTATTCTGTTTATGTTTTACTTTCTGCATGCTGTGATGTTAGAAGTAGAACGATCCCTCACAAAGTTTAAGTTAGTATGCCCTCCCAACTAAAACTTGCACCGTCCCATGTCTTGTACAATTAGTGGTGGGTCTATGAAATTAGGGTGCCACTAGTTTTCCTTGACTAGACGGGTTTGTGTCGGACACTTACACGCATAAGGGTTGGTTTGCTTAACAAGGTCATCTTAACGGTTAAGGACCTTGGGGCATAAAGGTTGGGCGCCGAGACATAGAGATGTCACCCAACAACAGGAGTCATATGTGATATGATTAGCAAAAGTTGCTTACCGATCTACCTCGTTTGCTAGCGGTGATGCTAAAGCTCACTAGTAGACTTGTTAGTTGTGGATCCTGAATCACTAAGTTTCAATAGAGGGATATTGATTTTAGTGGGAGTAGATTCTGTTAAAATAGTTTAATATGATTTGCTCTATCATGGATACGTTTGTCTTAGTGTATTTTGCATTACTTTTGTTGTAGATTAAATGGCACCTAGCAACACCACCACATCGTTTGCTTTGTGTTCGGTCCTTGAGAAGGACAAGTTGAATGGAACAAACTACTCAGATTGGATCCGTAACTTGAGAATTGTTCTCAGGGCTGAGAAAAAGGAAGATGTTCTAGACAACCCACTACCAGAAGAACCTGCTGATGATGCACCCGCTGCTGCTAAGAATGCTTACAAGAAAGCATGTGATGCTAACCTCGAAGGAAGCTGCCTTATGCTTGCTTGCATGGAACCCGAACTGCAGATGCAGTTCGAAACAAACCATGAGGCGCACGATATGATCGTGGCGCTTAGAGACATGTTCCAAACACAGGCCAGGGCTGAAAGGTTCAATGTGTCTAAGGCCTTTGTTGAGAGCAAGCTAGCAGAAGGCGCAGCAGTAGGACCACACGTAATCAAGATGGTTGGTTACACTCAACGGTTAGAGAAGCTAGGCTTCCCACTGGGCCAAGAGTTGGCCACTGATTTCATTCTTTCATCTCTTCCACCTAGCTATGGGAACTTCATCTCGAACTACCATATGCATGGAACGGAGAAGGGTTTGAATGAACTGTGTGGTATGCTCAAGATAGCAGAGGCTGACATCAAGAAAAGCGCTAGTACCAGCCATGTGATGGCGATACAGAACAAGCCCAGCTTTAAGAAGAAGGGCAATTCTTGGAAGAAGAAGGGCAAGGCTGGAACGTCCAAGCCAAACCCAACGCCCAAGGTTAAAGCTGGACCTGGACCTGCTCCAGACAAGGAGTGCTTTTACTGTCATGAACTTGGTCACTGGAAGAGAAACTGCAAGCAGTACCTAGCTTCCTTGAAGAATGGCAGAAGTAAGAGTACTTCTACCTCAGGTACGCTTGTTGTTAATGTTATAGACAACATATTTCTCGCTGATACAATTATTAATTCTTGGGTATTTGATACTGGATCGGTTGCTCATATTTGCAATTCGATGCAGGGAATGATAAGAAGTAGAAGCGTGGAAAGAGGAGAAGTTGATTTCCGCGTGGGCAATATTGCAACAGTTGCTGCTTTGACCGTCGGGACGATGCAACTCCACCTCCCGTCAGGATTTATTATGGAGTTGAATAATTGTTATTTTGTTCCTAGTTTAAGTCGAAAAATTTATTTCCTTCATGCTTGATGGAGGATGGTTATTCATTTGCGAGTGAAAACAATGGTTGTGTGATCTCTAAGAATAATATGTTTATGGCTTTTGCACCCATTGTGAATGGATTATTTGTTTTAAATCTTGATGGTTCACCTGTCTGTAATGTAAGTGCTAAAAGGCATCGGCCTAATGATTTGAGTCCTACCTACTTGTGGCATTGTCGTTTGGGTCATATAAGTGAAAAGCGCATGAAGAAGCTCCATTCTGATGGACTTCTAACTTCGTTTGATTTTGAAAATCATACGAGACATGTGAGGCTTGCTTGCTAGGCAAGATGACCAAGACGCCTTTCACAGGATTTCCTGAGAGAGCAGTAGACTTGTTGGAACTCGTACATAGTGATGTATGCGGACCAATGAGCACGACGGCTAGAGGAGGATTCCAATACTTCATAACTTTCACTGATGATTTTAGTAGATATGGCTATGTCTACTTGATGAGGCATAAGTCTGAAACCTTTGAAAAGTTCAAGGAATTTCAGAATGAAGTTGAAAATCAGCGTGGCAAGAAATTAAAGCCTTACGATCTGATCGTGGAGGCGAGTATTTGAGCCACGAGTTTAGCAATCATCTAAAGAGTTGCGGAATTGTTCCACAACTTACGCCGCCTGGAACACCTCAGAGAAACGGTGTGTCCGAGCGACGTAATCGAACTTTGTTAGACATGGTTCGATCAATGATGAGCCAGTCGGACCTACCGTTGTCATTTTGGGGATACGCTCTAGAAACAGCAGCTTTCACACTTAATAGGGTACCATCTAAATCCGTAGTTAAGACACCATATGAGATATGGACTGGAAAGGTTCCTAGTTTGTCTTTTCTAAAGATTTGGGGATGTGAAGTGTTTGTCAAGCGACTTCAGTCGGACAAGATCACACCCAAGTCGGATAAGTGCATTTTCGTGGGATATCCAAAGGAAACTTTGGGATATTATTTCTACAACCGATCAGAAGGCAAAGTGTTTGTCGCTCGGAACGGGGTTTTCCTAGAGAAAGAGTTTCTCAAAGGAGAAAAGAGTGGAAAGACAGTGCATCTTGAAGAAGTTCAAGATGAGCCGATCGAGCAAGAATCAATGAGTGATGCTAACGTAGCAGAACAAGTTGAGATACCCATGGCAAGAGAAGCACCGCCACAACCACGAAGGTCGGCAAGGCTCCGCGAAATGCGGGAAATATTATTGTTGGACAATGATGAGCCTGCGACATATGCAGAAGCAATGATGGACCCAGACTCCGAAAAATGGCAGAGTGCCATGCAATCCGAAATAGAGTCCATGGGAGACAATCAAGTTTGGAACTTGGTTGACCCGCCTGATGGTGTTAAAGCCATAGAGTGCAAGTGGATCTATAAGAAGAAAAAGGACATGGATGGAAATGTTCACATCTATAAAGCACGACTTGTCGCAAAAGGTTTTCGAAAAGTTCAAGGAGTTGACTACGACGAGACCTTCTCGCCCGTAGTGATGCTTAAGTCCATTCGGATTATTCTAGCTATAGCTGCATATTTTGATTATGAGATATGGCAGATGGATGTCAAGACAGCTTTCCTGAATGGAAACCTAGCTGAGGACGTGTATATGATACAGCCCGAGGGTTTTGTCGATCCGAAAAATGCTGGAAAGGTATGCAAGCTTCAGAGATCCATTTATGGATTGAAGCAAGCATCTAGGAGTTGGAACATTCGTTTTGATGAAGTGGTCAAAGGGTTTGAATTCACCAAGAACGAAGAAGAGTCTTGTGTTTACAAGAAGGTTAGTGGGAGCTCTGTAGTATTTCTAATCTTATATGTGGATGACATATTACTGATTGGAAATAACATTCCTATGCTTGAGTCCGTAAAGACTTCACTGAAAAATAGTTTTTCGATGAAGGACTTAGGGGAAGCGGCATATATTCTGGGCATTAAGATCTATAGAGATAGATTGAGAAGGCTTATAGGTTTGAGCCAAGATACTTATATTGACAAAGTGTTGAAGCGGTTCAGCATGGAAGAGGCAAAGAAAGGGTTCTTGCCTATGTCACATGGCATACATCTCAGCAAGACTCAGTGTCCTTCGACTGCTGATGAGCGGGATCGCATGAGTAGAGTGCCATATGCCTCGGCTGTTGGATCTATCATGTATGCAATGATAAGTACTCACCCAGATGTTTCATATGCGCTAAGTATGACAAGCAGACACCAATCTGATCCAGGTGAGAGTCACTGGACAGCGGTGAAAAACATTCTTAAGTACTTGAGAAGGACTAAAGATATGTTCCTCGTCTATGGAGGTCAGGAGGAGCTCGTTGTAACAGGTTACACCGATGCTAGTTTCCAAACCGACAGAGATGATTCAAAGTCACAATCAGGATTTGTGTTCACGCTAAATGGTGGTGCTGTTAGTTGGAAGAGTTCCAAGCAGGAGACGGTGGCCGATTCTACGACAGAAGCCGAGTACATCGCGGCTTCGGAAGCCGCGAAGGAAGGTGTTTGGATAAGGAATTTCCTCATTGAGCTTTGTGTGTTCCCGAATGCGTCCAGCCCATTGAATCTCTACTGTGATAATAATGGGGCAATTGCGCAAGCAAAGGAGCCAAGGAACCACCAGAAGAACAAACACGTAATGCGGCGATTTCATCTCATTCGAGACTTCGTTAACCGGGGTGAGATCAAGATATGCAAAATACACACGGATCTGAACATTTCTGATCCATTGACAAAACCACTCCCGCAGGCTAAGCATGATGCGCATGTAAGAGCTATGGGTATTAGGTACCTTCTAGATTGACTCTAGTGCAAGTGGGAGACTGTTGGAGGTATGCCCTAGAGGCAATCATAGAGATGATGATATTCCATCTGTATCCATGATTTGTATATTGTGTTCATTGAATATCCATTAAAGGCTACTTGAATTGATTTGCAATTATGTGAATTGTATGTGAAACTCTTTACTTGTATGGTTATTCTAAAGTTGTCCCTAGTCGGAGTTCATGTGAGGACACACATGAATATTAGACTAGCACATGTATTAGTTGATGACTATGTTTCACAAGTCATGGACATGGAGATGTTGAACTAATAATGTGGACACATGTGGAGACATGTGTTAGGACTGACCCAACACGAGAAGTAGTTCTCTCTTTAAACAACATATACGCTTTGTCCTTAGACCTGAGATTGTCGCATGTATTCTAGATGTGGATCGACCTGCTTAGGGGCTATCAAACGCTACGCCGTAACAGGGTAGTTATAAAGGTAGCTTTCGGGTTTGTCAAGAAGCATGCTATGAGACATGGTCAATCAAGAAGGGATTTGCCCCTCTCTGATTGAGAGTGATATCTCTGGGCCCCTCGAGTGATCGGATCCGAAAATGCATGGCCATGCTACGTACGGTTAAGAGTTAACCTACAAAGGGATTCCGAATCACAGGATCGAGAAAGAGCGGTCGGTTTGAAGCTAGACCAAATATCGTGAGGCAAAGGGAATAGCATGTATATTATGTTGTGATGGTTCGTCTGATATGATCTTCGTGTGCGTATAGGAGTTGGCACGTCTTGCTAGAGGCCGCTACCGACTATTGGGCCGAGTAGGAGTACTCGGGCCATGTCTATACGTATCCGAACCCATAGGGTCACACACTTAAGGGGCTGGAAGCCCAATTCGGATCTGATCCGAGTTGGATTAGGTTTAGGAGTACTAATGGGCCTCGGATCCAGAGGCCCATCAGGAACCTCTATAAATAGAGGGGTGGGGGCGCCCTAGGGTTTACACCTTTTGGCGAAACACACCTGCCGCGCCTCCCACGCCCTCGCCTGTTGCAACTCGCGGATCTAGCAATCCGGCTTGCGACGCTTCCTCCCTGCACGTGTGGATACCTTGGAGGTGTTGCGCCTGCAGCACTTGGACGAGCCGCCGATGAGCCGCCGACGAGCCACGACGAGCCGACGACGAGCCGCGGTACCGGAGGCGATCTTGCTGTGCACGTGGACGAGCTGCTGAGGAGCTGCTGGACGTGATCGACTATGTACGACTACGTTGATCGACTACGTACGACTACGTGATCGTCTTCACTGCATCGACGCATATCTACATCTTCCGCACCAGTAGTGCGTCGAGTGGTAATCCCGTGATCCTTATACGGCAGTTCTTCCTGGTTATACGCGGTAGAAATTTTGATTTGCGCTAGTGTAGCCTACCTCGTATCCCTACAGTTGGAAGCTAAAAGGGCGCTAAGAGAAGATGGAAAGTGATGCGCCGGGAAGGAAGTTACTGAGTTCGTGGAGAAAAAGTGGCAGGGCATGTCAGTATTTAAAGATGGTCCGAGAGAAGGGGTAAAGGCGGGATTTTTACCGTGCCATCTACACGAATTTCAAGGGAGTGGTTGTCTCAGGCGCCCGTTTTGAAAAGATTGCAATCATCAGGAAGAAGACCGTGAAATAGAAGGAGATTTTTGCCGCGTTTATTTCAGAGGAGAGGTTAAAAAAGAATTTCGAAGTAAAAGTCATGTTTTACTACGAAACTAGGGGGCATGTGTTGACGCCAGATTTTGACACATATGGGATCGACGTCAAGGGAGGAAAGGATTGGCCGATACGGTGGATTAGAAGGTTACGATTGGGAATCGGACGATTGGTGCTACAGTTGGGAATCGGCCGATTGGCGCTACAGTGTTTTGGCAGACGGAGTTGGTGGAGATCGGCCGGTTGAAAGGCTGGAGCAATTGGGCTAGTATGGGCCTAAAGATTGGCCCGTGGGAGTACAATAACCAACTATGATACGAGTTGTGTTTGCAATCACCAGTTATCAATATTTACTAGAATTGTAGGTTTCATCTATTATTCTAGTTTTATCACCATTTATCCAGCTTGAGATTTGAACTGTCAGCTTTATTGTCATTATTTTTATCATTATACAGCCGATTAGATCTATCTCAAGTGTTGCTTCATAGCATTGTTTAGTCTGCTCTAGTGGTTTTCTTTACAATCGTTGTGTGATTCCCGGCTGTTCTATAGCTGGTCATCTTCATAGCAAATCGGCCAATTCGCTGATACGCTTTTCAAGACAAATCAGAATTTTAGCCAATCGAAACCCCTGGAATCAGACTGGCACGCCGCACGAACCGCACCAGGGCGATCACCCGAACAGGAGCTAAGCAGATTCTCCCGGGTCGTGTGTCCGACGCTGAATTCCATCGGCCGATTTCTAGCGCCAACAGGATCCAACACTCGCTTGAGTAGGAGTAGGTAATAGCAGAAGTTAGCTAGTGGAATCAATGTAAATGTGGCGATTAATTTCAAGTCACATCAGTCGCCCAGCCCATTTTCACGTACACATCTAGTACTTGCTTACTACTGAAGCGGCACAGCTACACAAGTGGCTTAAAACCAAATGCACATCTACACACAAGAACAGACCCTGGTTTGTCAAATCTTCATGTGTGCCTGATTCGATCATATCTCCCACATCAACATCGAGTGAATCAATATCAATTTCTTCTTGGTTATCTAATTCAGGCATGAAGAACACATTTCAGGGGTTCATTCTAATAATAGTGCTCCAATCTTATTTCTTTGAACCTGTTGATACCAGATTTTAATCGAATCCCTTAATACGGAATATGAGGCCATCAGTGTCATATGCGACTAGTCTCTGCATATATATTGGAAGGTACTAATCAATATGTGAGTTGATCAAGGAAAAATCTGGCACGTACATGCAAGTTGGCTGAAACAAGCAAGGCATATTAGAGGCTCACGTGTGGAAGAAAAAAGGAGCAAGGACCTGATGGCAGTACGAAAAAGGAAGCTTAATTAATTAGGACTTTACGTAAGGAAAGTTAGAGTCCGTGTATCTTAATATTTCTTTTTGTTTAGATATTTCGTATCAAGTAGTTTTGATACGGTTCCTTCTAGGAGTTGTTAGTTCAGAGTATAAATATGTACCTCCGGTCATTGTAAAATCATCATAGGATCAATAACACAACATATTTACCTTTACCTTTCGGCTTCACGCCATTGCCCTAGGAGTAGAGTAATGTAGCTTCTGTACGAGTTCCTTCTAGCAAACTGGGCTGCATCGACCTTGATCTCCGGCGAGCTGCAAGTTCCGTCACCAAGTGTTCTAGGCTTTAACCATCAGCGCATCACTGTGGTTTCGTCTAGTTTCATCTACCCGTTATCGAGTATCTTGGATCTTTGACTTACGGCGCATCACTTCTATCTCGATCTACGGTATTCACGAGTTATCCCGCCTTGATTAAGATTGCGTCGGCTAATATTTATCTATTCTATCGTCTTGCCGTTTATGACATATTAATTGTTATTAATTTTGTCGGAATAGATGATAGATCTGTTTTTAATAGCCTGTCGCATCTTAATCTTGGTTACCCCTCGAGTGCCGTCGGAATTGAGTTTCATTATGATTAGATTCATCGGTTGGCGGGGTTTAAACTGACGTCCTGCTGAGTGTTTCTAGGCTGCAACTACCGGGTGCATCGCTGTGGTTTCGCCTGGAAATATTGGTGGTGACATTAGTTTAGATCTCATCAGCTTGTGGCTCTGGCTATGGTGGAGCAATAACTCGATGGTGCTATGTCTCCTATCGGCTCTCGAGCCGATGGTTATCACATCAAGGATCATATCGGCGTGATCGGCCGACTCCATCGAACTTCGAGAGAATTATCTCCACCTTATTAGTTGAATGGTCAAACTGACTGGCACGCCCGCGCACACCATGCGTGCCGATTTGGATTCTGCACTAGAGTTAAGCAGATCTCCCAGGTCCTCTTGTGGTGATGCAGGGTCCACCACCATCAGGATTTTGCATCAACACATTTTGGCACACCTGATGGGACACGGTTATAAGGCTCACATTTTTATTACAAGAAAAAAGCATCTTCGGCAGCTGTATCAAGTTCATCGGCCAAATGATGGTTCATCGGCTTGTTAGAATTAATTCAATATAATATTTCAACAGAAGCAGCCGATGTAGCGATTGGAGAAAAGCCCAAGTCAAGTGTGCGTGGAACCAATCGAACTATAATGTTGATCTTGGAAGTCGATAAAATATGTCTATCGGCTACATGTTATTCAGACGAATTTGATGCCAGATTAATTATGGAGGAGACCGATACGATATCGACACCATTATTTCCTACTGCTGATGTTATATATTGGCCAGGTCAAGGGAAACAAGCATAGGCGGGCACATAGTAGCCGATGTAGTTTTTTATTATCGGTCAGTTGAAAGGAAAGCAAGCGCCAGCTAGCCCATGGAAAGAGCCGATGGAAAATATTTTTTCCAAAGAAAGCAAGTATCAGCAGCCGATGGAAGATTTTTCGGTCGATGGAATATTTTTCAGCTGGTGGAAACTTGTTTCGGCTGATGGAAGATTTTTTGGCCGATGGAAACTTGTATCAGCCGATGGACAAGAAAGAAATATAAAAAGAAGAGAGTAGCCGATAGAAAGTCCCTGCCGAAGGACAAGAAAGAAAGAAAGAGAAAAAGAAAGGAGCAGTCGGCCGATTGGGAAAAGAACAGATAAAAAAAAAAAGGAGGAGGCAGTCGGCCGATGGGCAAAGGAACGAGTGAAAGCAGTGGGCCGATGGAAGAAAAAAAGGGAGAGCAACCGATAGGAGAAGCTCCGGCCGATGGACAGAGAGAGAAGCCAGCCGATGGTCTCGCTGATGGGCAACAAACAAATAAAAAAAAAGGAGAGCGGCAGGCCGATGGAAGTCTCGCCTATGGGCAATAAATAAATAAAAAAAAGAGAGAGAAGAGCAGCCAGCCGATGTAAGTCTCGGCCGATGGACAGCAAATGAATTAAAAAAAAGAGATGAGAAGAGCGGTCAGCGCATGGGGTTTTTGTTTCAGCCGATAGTACTACCGGCTATATTTCAGCCTGGAGTTAAAATTTTTGTTGGCTGATTGAAATAAAAATAGTGTCGGCTGATCCTTTTGCGTGATGAAATAAAAATATCTCTTCATCTCAGTTGATGAAAAGTTGTGGTCGATGGCAAGTCCGATAGGGTTACAAATGCATCAGCCAATTGAAATAATAAAAAAGAGGGGAGTTGCATCGAGCTGATTGATTGCTTGGTCAATAAAAGAATTAGTATCGGCCGATTGCCTGCTTAGCAAAAAGCATCGGTTGATTGCTTGGCTAATAAGAAATTGCATAGGCCGATTGGTTCCAGCAAAATTGCATCAGCTGATTGGTTCAAGTAAAATAGTATCGGCTGCTTATAGAATGTATCGGATATTAATTTCTGTTGGCGCTAAAGATCGGCCGATTGAATCTCAGCGTCGGACACACGACCCGGGAGAATCTGCTTAACTCCTGTTCGGGTAATCGCCCTTGTGCGGTTCGCGCGGCGTGCCAGCCAATCTGACCTGTTGATTGGCAAGGATAGAAACGTGTCAGATCCCAGAGGTTGCGATCGGCTAAGGTTCCAATCTCGATGAAGCTTATCAGCAAATCGACCGATTTGCTATAATAAGGAAATCGGCTATAGCGCAGCCGACTACTAGGTAACGTTTGTGGAGAAAACTACCAGAGTAAACTAGACAACGCTACAGTAGCAACACTTGAAACAGATCTAATCGGCTATGCAAAAGCGGTGGACAAGCGATAAAGATAAATAAGCCGAAAAACTCTGATTCCAAGCTGGATAATTGATGATAAAACTAGAACAGAAGGTAAAACCTAGAATTCTAGTAAATATCGATAACTGATGAATAAATCGAAACGAAATGACAGCGATGCGCCCGAAGTTAAATCTTAGATGTTACTCGATAAACGGAACTTACAGAATCGGCCGGAGATCAAGTCGATGCAGCCCTACCAACCCGCACGAACTCGTGAAAGGAAGAAAAGTATTGGCGAAATCGCCGAGTTAAAAGTAAAGTACGAGGAAATAGTAGATTGTTGTATTGATTTGATGTTGTCTTTACAGATCTCTAAATACGACTATTTATAGCCTGTTACAACCAACCTCTTAACCGACTAAGACTCTATCTCTAATTTTAAACAAAAATGAATATTTACAAGCATAACTCGTATCGGAGTTGGTCGTCACGCTCCTGTGGGCCAATCCCCCTTTATCTTCGTAAACCACTTTAAGCCCATATTGGCCCAATTGCTCCAGCCTCTTAATCGGCCAATTTTTACCAACTCCATCCGCCAAAACACTACAGCACCAATCGGACGATCTCCAACTGTAGCACCAAACGGCCGATTCTGAATCGTGACCTTTTCGCCTCGCCGCATCAGCTAATTCTCTCCCTTCTTGACGCCGATTCCATACATGTCAAAATCTGGCGTCAACAATTTCGAAGCATGAAATATTCATACTTCGAAACTGTGGAGCCTGTGTTGATAACAAAAGCTTGCTGGTTACTGCACCAAATTTTGTGTCAACAGACTAATCTGTTGTTTCTACTGCCAGCAAAGCCGATGGTGTTCTTTATATTTCAAGAGGAGTCGACGTGGCTTTGGATATTGCAATTAGACGTCATTAGCTTTGAAGACAAGCATCGGACTTCTACAATTAGTTTCGAAACATGAAGCCTTCATACTCCGAAACTGGGGGGGCCTATGTTGACACCGAATCATCGGACTTCTATAATTAGTTTCGGAACATGAAGCCTTCATACTACGAAACTAGGGAGCCTGTATTGATACAAGATTTTAATCGAATCCCTTAATACGGAATATGAGGCCATCAGTATCATATGCGACTAGTCTCTGCATATATATTGGAAGGTACTAATCAATATGTGAGTTGATCAAGGAAAAATCTGGCACGTACATGCAAGTTGGCTGAAACAAGCAAGGCATATTAGAGGCTCACGTGTGGAAGAAAAAAGGAGCAAGGACCTGATGGCAGTACGAAAAAGGAAGCTTAATTAATTAGGAATTTACGTAAGGAAAGTTAGAGTCCGTGTATCTTAATATTTCTTTTTGTTTAGATATTTCGTATTAGGTAGTTTTGATACGGATCCTTCTAGGAGTTGTTAGTTCAGAGTATAAATATGTACCTCCGGTCATTGTAAAATCATCACATGATCAATAATACAACATATTTACCTTTACCTTTCGGCTTCACACCATTGCCCTAGGAGTAGAGTAATGTATCTTCTCGACGAGTTCCTTCTAGCATGCTAGGCTGCATCGACCTCGATCTTCGACGAGCTGCAAGTTCCGTCACCAGGTGTTCTAGGCTTTAACCATCGGGCGCATCGCTGTGGTTTCGTCTAGTTTCATCTACCAGTTATCGAGTATCTTGGATCTTTGACTTACGGCGCATCGCTTCTGTCTCGATCTACGGTATTCACCAGTTATCCCGCCTTGATTAAGATTGCGTTGGCTGATATTTATCTATTCTATTGTCTTGCTATTTACAACATATTAATTGTTATTAATTTTGTCGGAATAGATGATAGATCTGTTTTTAATAGCCTGTTGCATCTTAATCTTGGTTACCCCTCGAGTGCCGTCGGAATTGAGTTTCATTGTGATTAGATTCATCGGCTGGTGGGGTTTAAACTGACGTCCTGCTGAGTGTTTCTAGGCTGCAACTACCGAGCGCATCGCTGTCGTTTCGCCTAGAAATATTGGTGGTGACATTAGTTTAGATCTCATCGGCTTGTAGCTCTGGCTATGGTGGAGCAATAACTTGATGGCGCTCTGTCTCTTATTGGCTCTCTAACCGATGGTTATCACATCAAGGATCATATCGGCCCGATCGGCCGACTCCATCGAACTTCGAAAGAATTATCTCCACCTTGTAAGTTGAATGGTCAAACTGACTGGCACGCCGACGCACACCATGCGCGCCGATTTGGATTCTGCACTAGAGTTAAGCAGATCTCCCAGGTTCTCATGTGGTGATGCAGGGTCCACCACCATCAGGATTGGTTCCACGCACACTTGACTTGCCCTTTTCTCCAATCGCTACATCGGCTGCTTCTGTTAAAATATTATATTGAATTAATTCTAACAAGCCGATGAACAATCATTTGGGCGATGAACTTGACATAGCTGCCGAAGATGCTTTTTTCTTATAATAAAAATGTGAGCCTTATAACCGTGTCCCACCAAGCGTGCCAAAATGTGTTGACGCAAAATCCTGACGGTGGTGGACCCTGCATCAGCACATGAGGATCTGGGAGATTTGCTTAACTCCAGTGCAGAATCCAAATCGGCGCGCGTGGTGTGAGTGGGCGTGCCAGTCAGTTTGACCATTCAACTGACAAGGAGATGATAGTCGTTGTGAAGTCCGAGGCAACCGGCCGATTAGGCCAATATAATCCTGGCACAGTAGCAATAATGGTGCAACAAAATAAATCATGACAGATATATCGGCTGTGAAGCCGATTCCAGTACCTTGATGAATGTGAGTGATTCATCGGCCATCCAACCGATTTAATATAATTTACAATAACCATCAGCCAGACGGCCGATAGAAAACAGGATGCTGTTGAACTGTTGCTCCACCATAGCTAGAGCCACAAGCTGATGAGATCTAAACTAACGTCACCAACAATATTTCTAGGTGAAACCACAGCGATGCGCTCGGTAGTTGCAATCTAGAAATATTTAGCAGGACGTTAATCTAAACCCCGCCAGCCCATGAATCCGATCACAACGTAACTTACTCCTAACAGCACTCGTAGGATAGCCAAGATTATGATGCAACAGGCTATTAAGCGATCTATCATTTATGATGAACCGATCTAAAGCTAATTAAAACAAATTGAACGGTAAGACGATAGAACAGATAAATATTAGCCGATGCAAGTTTAATCAAGGCGGGATAACTAGTGAATACTGTAGATCGAGATAGAAGCGATGCACCGTAAGTTGAAGATCCAAGATACTTGATAACTAGTAGATGAAACTAGACGAAACCACAGCGATGCGCCCAGTAGTTAAAGTCTAGAACATCTGGTGACGGAACTTGCAGCTTGCCGGAGATCGAGGTCGATGCAGCCCAGCTTGCCAGAAGGAACTCGTCGAGAAGCTACATTACTCCTACTCCTAAGGCAATGGCGTAAAGCCGAAAGGTAAATAAAAGATAAATGTGTTGTATATTGACCGTGTGATAAAAATTACAATGGTCATGTCCCCTTATATTTATAGGGCGGATGGCCTCTAACGCACCATGTACAAGGCAAGTCATGTACACAATCTTTTCTAATCAAAACTCTATCTCTAACTAATCCAACTCTATCTCTAATCAAGCTTATCCTAACCAACTCTATCTCCAGAATATTTTATTCAATTCTTGCTGCGTGTGTTGATTTCCTTTTCTTGCTTTTTCTTTCTTCAGCCTTATTTAGGAGATTTCATTATTTTTCTGCATCATCGGCCGATACCTTCCTTTTAGAGCACATTTCTAAATTTTGGTGTTAACACAGCCCCCCAGTTTCGGAGTATGAAGGCTTCATGTTCCGAAACTAATTATGGAAGTCCGATGATTCGGTGTCAACACAGGCCCCCAGTTTTGGAGTATAAAGGCCTCATGTTCCGAAACTGATCATAGAAGTCCGATGATTCGGTGTCTTTAGAGCCAATGACGTCTGGTTGCAATATTCAAAGCGCCATCAACTCCTCTTGAAATATAAAGAACTCCATCAGCTTGATGTCTTGATCCCACTCTGAGCTGATGAATCCGCTGGAAATGGAAACAAAAGATCAAGTATGTTGACACCAAAAGTTGGTGCAGTAACCAGCAAGCTTTTGTTGTCAACACAGGCCCCCAATTTCGGAGTATGAATATTTCATGCTTCGAAATTAATATTGTTGATGCCAGATTTTGACACATATGGGATCGGCGTCAAGAGGGGTAAGAATCAGCTGATGCGGCGAGGCACGGTGGTCACGATTGGGAATCGGCCGATTGGTGCTACAGTTGGAGATCGGCTGATTGGTGCTGCAATGTTTTGGCGAAGAGAGTTGATGGAAATCGGCCGATCGAGAGGCTGGAATAGTTGGGCCAATATGGGCTCAGAGTGGGTTAGGAGGATAAAAGGGGTCGGCCCACAGAATACAACGGTCAACTCCGATACGAGTCATACTTGTAAATATTCATTTTCGTTTAAAATTAGAGATAGAGTCCTAGTCGGTTAAGAGATTGGTTGTAACAGGCTATAAATAGCCGCCTTCATAGATCTGTACAAAAATCATCAAATCAATACAACAACCAACTATTTCCTCGCACTTTACTTTCAAGCAGATGACTTCGCCAATACTTTTCTTCTTTTCACGAGTTCGTACGGGTTGGCGGGGTTGCATCAACTTGATCTCCGGCTGATTCTGTAAGTTCCGTTTATCGAGTAATATCTAAGCTTTAACTTCGGGCGCATCGTTGTCGTTTCGTTTAGATTTATTCATCAGTTATCGATATTCACTAGAATTCTAGGTTTTTCCTGTTATTGTAGTTTTATCACTAGTTATCCAGCTTGGAATTAGAGCTTTCGGCTTACTTATATTTTATCGCTTAATCTACTGCTTTTTGCATAGCCGATTAAGACCTGTTCCTAGTATTGCTACTGTAGCGTTGTTTAGTTTACTCTAGCAGTTTTCTTCACCAACGTTGCCTGGTAATCGGCTGTATTATAGCCGATTTCTTTATTATAGCAAATCGGCTGATTCGCTAATAAGCTTCCTCGAGATCGGAACCGTAGCCGATCGCAACCTCTCGGATCTGACATGTTTCTTTCCTTGCCAATCAACAGGTTTTATTGGCTAGCACGCCACGCGAACCGCACCAGGGCGATCACCCGAACAGGAGTTAAGAAGATTCTCCCGGGTCGTGTGTCCGACGCTAGAGATTCAATTGGCTGATTTTTAGAGCCAACACACTTTTGGCATGCCCAGTGGGACAAATACAGCCGCTACCATGTCGAAAGCTGCCGAAATCTCGGAAGACAACGTCATCAAGGTAACTGAAGTAGACCTCAAGGACGATTAGAAGGAAGAGTTGGAGAAGCAGATAGCATACTACCGGAATACATGCTCACAATCCTTCAGTCGTATCAGGAGTGGGGAAACTATCAGCAAAGCTCCGTTTCCAACTCCCCGCCAGATCACAATCGCCGAGGACTCGGGCAAGATGTCCGAGATGGTTCAACAGTCCGTCTATCAAGCTTTCATTGATCAATCCCCGGTGATAACTAATACGGTATACAATGCCGTCATCAGCTCCTTGGCCAACGGCGTGTCCCAAGGATACCAGGGGCCGGCATACGCCCCACCTATCACAGCCCCGGTCAGGAGTTCTCCAAGTATACCCTACTCGGCTCCTCAGCCGACCCAACCTCAGACTGGGGGTTCCAGCGCCCCTTCATCGTCAATGCATCTGGGGCATAACGGCGCACCATATCTCAAGCTACATGCGTCGCCCCAATCCATTCCGTTATCCTCCGCACAATTGTCTTCTCTGAATTCAGTGCCTTGGGGGGCACCATCGGCGATAGCTGTCCAAGATCAATCGGCTAGCTATGGAAGCTCTCCGATCCAGGCACCTTTCCAATCGGCCGTACGGCCGATGATTCCACAGTATCAACCAGCCACGCCGGAGATGGGCAGGGGGGTAGAAACAACGAAAGCACTTCGGGGCGCTGCGCCGATTGTACTATATGATGAAACGGCCAGTTCACTAAAACAGCCGATGCGACTACACAGCCGGCCGCGTTACCCAAGGCACCGCACGCCTTCGTCCACCACCCTGTCATCCCACCACCGATCTACCAACACGTGCCGGTCCCCCAGCCGATAGTTCATCAACAACAAGCAGACTGGACGGTACGGATAGCAGAGGTGATTCAAGAGCAATTCGGTTTAAAGATGAAGGTGCAGACCTACACATACAGAACGCCGTACCTACCTACCTATGACTTACTGCTGTTTCCCCATCGATACAAAGTTCCTGATTTCACTAAGTTTTCGGGCCTTGATGATACCTCAACTGTGGAACACGTAAATAGATTCATCATCCAATGTGGGGAGGTAGCTGCACAAGATGCTCTACGGGTACGCCTCTTCTCGTCATCCCTGTCTGGGTCGGCCTTCCAATGGTTTACTACACTGCCACCCAACTCCATAATTACATGGGCCGACTTGGAGAAGCAGTTCCACAAATACTTCTACGCGGGGGTACATGAGATGAAGCTTTCAGACTTAACCAGCCTTAGACAGAGGAGTGATAAGCTGGTGTCCACATACGTGCAGAGGTTCAGGGAGATCAGGAACAAATGCTACACCCTAGTCCTAACCGATGCAGAATTGGCCGATATAGCCTTCCAGGGTCTCCTGCCTCATATCAAAGAGAAATATGCTTCACAGGAGTTCGAGAGCCTGAGCCAAATCGTACATCGATTGTCTGGTCAGGAAGTACGTCCATTTGATCCATGGAGCCAAATTGCTGCATCCCGTCTACAATGCACCAATGCCTCGTGCAATGGGTCGGTTATAACATCGAGGTGGTCACCGCCGATTCCACGTACAACGTTGCGGCGATCGATGCACAGCAATGGAGCTGCGAAAATGTCAAGTGCATATTCGGGAGAATTTGGGACACTGATTTCCTTAAGGTGTCCGATTTTGGTCTACAGCCGGTCCGAGCAGTCAGCTCTGAAGATTCAGATTAAATGGATCAGCTCGTCCGGGAAGACAGGAAGCTAGGGCACGGGTTCACGTCGGCCGATTCATTAGAGATGATAGATTTAGGTGATGGCACCAAGCCAAGGCCGACGTACATTAGTGATAATTTGGATCCGAAATACAAATGTAAATTGACAAATTTATTGAAAGAGTTTAAGGATTGCTTTGCTTGGGAATATCATAAAATGCCGGGATTAGACCGGTCCATTGTCGAACACCGGCTGCCCATAAAGCTGGGATATCGACCATATCAGCAACCTGCGCGACGATGTAATCCTAAAATCTTACCTGATATAAAGGCCGAAATCACAAGGCTGATTGAAGCGAAATTTATTCGGCAATGCCGTTATGCCGAATGGACCTCCAACATCGTGCCCATATACAAGAAGAACGGAAAGCTACGCGTGTGCATTGACTTCAGGAACCTTAATCAGGCTACACCGATGGACGGATACCCGATGCCGACGGCCGATGTATTAATAGATGCCGCCGCAGGTCACAAAGTCATCAGTTTCATGGATGGAAATGCCGAATACAATCAAATATTAATGGCCGAAGAGGACATATCGAAAACAGCTTTCAGGTGCCCAGGTCATCTTGGATTATTCGAATGGGTGGTAATGACTTTCGGTTTGAAGAATGCTGGCGCTACGTATCAACGAGCCATGAATTATATATTTCACAAACTTATCGGCGTGCTGGTAGAAATTTACATTGACGACATCGTGGTCAAATCAAAAGGACACCAGGAACATCTGGCCGATTTGCGGCAAGTGTTGGAATGCACGAGAAGGCATGGGTTAAAAATGAATCCGAACAAATGTGCTTTCGGCATATCCGCTGGACAATTCTTGGGTTTCATGGTTCATGAGCGTGGGATAGAGATCAACCGGAAGACTATAGCGGCTATCAATAAAGTCGTGGCCCCGCAGAATAAAACCGAGTTGCAATCCTTGATCGGCAAGGTCAATTTCATCAGAAGATTCATATCCAACCTGTCCAGATGTATCCAGGCCTTCACACCGTTATTAGAATTAAAACCCAACCAAGAATTCGTATGGGGAGAAGAGCAACGCAAGGCTCTAGAAGACATCAAGCAGTACTTGGCCTCGCCTCCCGTGTTGGTCCCACCACAAACTGGTAAGCCATTCAAGCTGTATTTATCGATCGATGAGCGAGCTATCGGGTCGGCGTTAATCCAGGAGTTTGAGGGAAAGGAACGGGTGATATATTATGTTAGCAGAAGACTTTTGGATGCCGAAACAAGATATCCCCCGGTAGAACGGCTATGCTTATGTCTTTACTTCTCATGCACCGAGCTCAGGCACTACTTATTATTGGCAGAATGCGTAGTCGTATGCAAGGACGACGTAGTGAAGTACATGCTGTCATTGCCAATTTTGAAAGGGCGAATCAGAAAGTGGATTTTGGCTTTATCGGAGTTTGATCTACGATACGAATCGGCAAAAGCCATCAAAGGTCAGGTTATGGCTGATTTCGTCGCCCAGCACTGCGGACCAGAAATCGCCGTCGTGGAACCAGTACCGTGGACCTTATATTTTGCTGGCTCGTCATGTGGGGCCGGATCAGGAATTGGCATCGTTCTCATATCGCCTCGGGGGGCAAGTTAGGATTTCTCTCTGCCGATAGAAGCATCCGCCACCAATAACCAGGTGGAGTACCGGGCCATCCTAAAAGGGTTACAATTGCTAAGAGAGATTAAGGCTGATGCCGTCGAGATTTTTGGAGATTCCATGCTCATCGTGGACCAATTGACAGGAAGATCCGAGTGCAAGGATGACGTATTAAGGATTTATTATGAAGATTGCCTCCAGCTTCTAAAAGAATTCAAATCTCCGGTTATTGAGCATATCCCCACGGATTATAATGAAGAGGCCAACAGGCTTGCCCTGCACGCGTCCGGGTATCGGCCGATTCAAGGCGCCGTGGTTTTGGAACTCACGGCCGACGACTGGCGAAAAGAGATCGCCAATTATTTAAAAGACCCATCTAGGAAAGTGGATCAGCGAATACGATTTCAGGCCACAAAATATGTGTTACTAGAAAATGACTTGTTCTACCAGACGACTGATGGTGTTCTACTCAAATACCTAGGGACGGAGGAAGCAAAGACCCTGATGGGAGAAATCCACGAAGGGGTGTGTGGAGCCCACCAATCGGCGGATAAGATGAAGTGGATGATTAGAAATAATGGATATTACTGACCGACAATCCTTGAGGACTGTTTCAAATATTATAAAGGATGCCAAGATTGTCAAAAATATGGGAACGTGCAACGCGCGCCCGCATCGGCTATGAATCCAATTATCAAGCCGTGTCCGTTCAGAGGTTGGGAAATAGACCTCATCGGACAAATTTATCCTCCGTCAAGCAAAGGACATAAATTCATTCTGGTAGCCATAGATTATTTCACCAAATGGGTGGAGGCGATTCCATTAAAGGCCGTAACGTCGGCCGCTATGGTCGATTTCGTAAGGGACCATATTGTCTATCATTTCGGCATCCCTCAGACTATCACAACCGATCAAGGGACGATGTTCACATCGGGAGAATTGAAGGAATTCACGGCCGATATGGGGATCAAGCTGCTAAATTCCTCCCCGTATTATGCTCAGGCTAACGGCCAGGCCGAATCTTCCAATAAGGGGATAATTAAGTTGATCAAGAGGAAGATTGAGGAACAGCCCAAAAAATGACACTTATGTCTAACCGAAGCTCTATGGGCATACAGGATGGCCTACCACGGGGCTACCAAGGTGTCTCCTTATCAACTGGTGTACAATCATGAGGCGGTATTGCCATGGGAGTTGAGAACAGGATCAAGACGTACGTCGCTTCAAGATCAGCTGACGGCCGATGATTACTCCTCGCTCATGAAAAGGGAACTCGACGATTTGGCGAGTCATCATTTGAGAGCCTTGATCAGTATTGAGGAAAACAAAAAGAAAGTGGCCAGATGGTATGACAAGAAGGTCAAAGTCAAGCAGTTCTCCCAAGGGGATTTTGTATGGAAGTTAGTGTTGCCGATTGGATCTAAAGATCCTAAATTCGGTAAATGGTCTACCACTTGGGAAGGGCCGTATAGAATCGGCTGATGTGCCCCGGGAAACGCTTACATTCTGGAAACGATCGAAGGAGAAGAATTTACTAGGGCCTTAAACGGGAGGTACTTGAAAAGGTATTACCCCAGTATATGGGTCGGAGCATAAAAATCGATCGCGGGGCATGACAAGACAGAATGATCACTCCCTGAACGATCATACAGCCGATACGAGAAAAGAAATCGCCTAAAGGAGAAAAATAATCGTTCTAATCGGCTGATTTGTCATTCGGTACGGACGATGAGTTACACGGCCGACACGGTACAATTCGCCCTTAGAACAAAAATACTCAACTGCATTTCTTCTTGAGTTCCCTCTCAATCCGACCTAATTCTATCAGAAGGCGGGTGCTTCGTTCTTCCACATCTTTCATCGCGGCCTCCGCCTCAACCTGGCGACGAAGAGGATGGCTCCGATCCAACACCGGACGAGATGTTCCCGCCGCGGCATTTTCAAGGACAACCGGACAAGGGAGTGGGTGGCTCCTGTCAACTTGCGGTCGCTTGTAACCATTGCCATCAATGAAGTCCCAAATCCTTTGGACGTCAGCAGGAACGTGATCTCTGAGTTCTTCACGGTGCGCCTTGATCAAGTCCCTGTCCTCTTGCAACAATGGCTCGTCAGAGTGCATGAGTTCGATCGCCCGTTCGAGTTCGGGGCTAAGGCGCCTTGGCTGAAAAGGTTAACATATAACTGCCTAAAAGTTAGGACGATTTAAAGGAATCAAACTGAAAAAAAGTGGAGACGAATCTCGTACCTGATTGACAGAAGAAGAAGAGAAAGAAGAAGACGAAGAAGACATGACTACGAATGTTCCGATGAAAACGTAATCGCGGAAAAAGGAATCGAGTGGAGCAGGTATTCTCGAGAGCGAAACCAGGGTCGGTATTTATAAGAAGAGAAATGGCGGGGGTTTGGTAAGATGCGTCCCATCAGAGTAAAAGGGGTAATAAATAAGAGGGCGATGCGAAGGACGGTCAAAAGGTATTAATATTCTTACAAAGGGGCTAGTACTTTTACAGATCATCCCAGAAGGGCGTTAATGGCCGCAATCGCTCGTCGCCTGATCTGATCGGCCGAGTCTAAGACTCGCTGGTCATCCTCCGCCGACCCTGGGACTTCTGACATATGGTGATGAAGTCTGAGGGCCTCGGGGGCCAGATGCTGCCTCTCCTGCTTTAAATCAGCGATAACGGAGGGGAGTTCCTGAAGCTTCTTCTCTTCAATGGCTATCTCTTTGGTTACTTGCTCCATCTCCTTGGCAAGTTCAGCTCTTCGGCGCTTGAGACGATCTATCATACCGACGAGTCCGGGACGGGAGTTCTCGAGGAAGTGAATCTGATGGTGTACCTCCTGGGCCCGATGCTTGTACGAGTCCTCCTCCTCACGAGTCTTAGCCAGCTTGGCACGATCGGCCATGTGACGCAGAGCCCTAAAGACCGGGATCCGCATCGATTCAATATAAGCGCGGGTGCCAATGCTTCTTCGGCTTCTTCCGGGACTCGGCCACTCATGTCGCCGAAGAGTTGCCGAATCGGCGAGGCATCCTCCACCAGTCGGCCGATGTCTTCTTGGAGAAGTGTCCGTATATTTTCAAGCTTGAAGCGGACATCGTCGGGTACTGAGCTCAAGGTGACTTGACGAGAAGCGACTTCTTCGTCATCAGAAAGCGCAACCGCAAATGAGAAGTGGCTGTTATTGGGAGTGTCCTGTTCCTGCAAAATGATAAATGAAAAATAAGTCAGCCGATGGTGGTAGCAAATTGGCCAATGCGGGTTATAAGATTTCTTACTTCTTTGAAGTGGATCTCTTCCATTTGCGTCTGCGGAATCACTACCCTTGGCTCGGGGACTAGTGCGATTGGCTCGTTGGAAGAGGAGGATTCGACGACTATCGGCGTCCTGCTGGGGCCGGCTTCTTGAAGGACTCCTCTGACAGACGGCTGTTTAGGGAGCACGGTTAGCATGCCGATGACCTGCATCAGAATCGGTAAGGTTATCGCTTAAATATTAAAAAAGTTAAGTTGAGAGGCCCTATACCTCAGCGGGCGGAAGCACTGGTACTTCGGTTTCTGTTTGAGACATCGCCGATTGCTGTCAGTATTGAAGTAATAACCGGGAGAAAATCGGATGGTGAGTTTACCTGAACGGCTTCTGCCAACAATGACGCGGCAGCCGCTCCAGCTTCTGTAGCAGCTTGGAGGTCAACTTCTTCAGCAACCGGAAGGGTCGGCGCAGTCGAAGTTTCCGCCGATGCAACCACGGGCGGATCGGCCGATTCTATGCGGGCTCGCACCTGGCGACTAGTTTTCTTGATGATCTTCTTCTGCGCTTGTTTCGCACGGCCAGCTATGTCGTCAACGGAGGGGGCGTGATAGTCGATGAGGGGAAATTCCGTGTATGGATAACGGTCCTCTATCGGCCGGCTGCTCTGACTACGTCTTGGGGGAGCATGACTCTCAGACTGAAAAAAGGATAAGAGTCAGTATTTGAAAAAGAGGAAGTTGAAAATCGGCTAAAAAGAGAGCGATACCTCGGCATTCGGGTCAATGTTGTTGGCATCCAGGAGATTGCAATATATCACCGCAGAAGCGCAGAATAAATGCTGTTTCCATTCGGCCCACCATATCTTGAACTGCTGAACGGCGAAAGGGGCCACTATCCAATCGGTCAGGTCTATGGTGCTGGAGTCTTGGATCCAATCATGCAGCCGACTATAGTCAAGACCTTTGGTGAGCTCGTCTCGAAATTTTGCTCGGCCGGCGAAGTATGCATAAATCGGCAGTCGACCTAAGCCAAATTGCCGTGCTGCAACAGAAGGGTTGTAAAACTCATAAGTGGGGGCGTCCTTCCCCGAGAAGAAATTCGCCAGCAGAATCCCCGGTTTGATCAACTCATCTATGAGGTCCTCATCAAATTTATTGGTGGTTGAGTCAAAACAAGAGGGGAGCTCGAAGAGTGGTTCCTCCTTTTGATAAAGGAACCAGCTGGTTGCGTCTTCACTGAAACCATTGTAGAAGCATCTCAAATATTCGGCCACCTTGGTAGCAGAATATAGGCAACCAGAGAAGGCCGATGCTGCTTCACCGAAGGAAGTGCACCGGTGCCATACAGTGGGGTTCTCTGCCGATTCGATGTTGGGGAATGTCATGTACTCCACTCGTTGCTGGGAGATCTTGCTCATGTACAGGTGGAGCCACAAGTTGATGAACCACCAGGGTCCACTTGGGTTTCCAATCGGCTCTCCTTTGGATAGCTTTACGCTGATCTGGTGCAACATATTATAAACTGATCCCAATAAATGCTTTCCAAGAGGAACAGAAGCTCCTACCGATAGCGCCTCGGCCAGAGCCTGTGTGTTAGTAGATGGACCAACTGCCCTCCCGCAAAAGAGGTGTTTCTCTAGCCACATCATCAGGAAGGCCGCATGCTCCCTTTCTATGACTGTCCCGGCCCTTCTGTTGCACTTGATGAACCCTTTCCACCCGCTGATTCCTTTCGTCTCCAGCCGATGGGATGTTTTGGCCAGGTAACGGAAAGGAGTATCAGGGGAGGAAATGTCAAGGCCGGTCAACATGACTACATCGGCCAAGGTGGGAGTCATAGGCCCATGTTCGAAGAGAAACGTGTTGAGAGCGTCGGACCAAAAGTAGGAGGCTGCTATTACTAAAGGCTAATTCCTTTCCATTTGGGACAAAGACAGATCGATGCACTGGCCGATTTTGTGCTCATCCCATTGAACTCTTTTGCAGGCGGCTATCTGTTGGTACCATTCCCTCCAACCGGGGGTTTCATTCAGCCATGATCTGAAAGTGCCTGACCAGTGGTCTAGGTCCATGGTTGATTGCTTGAATGGAATTCTATGGGTTTCCAAGTTGATCAAGTCAGTTGGATCTGGGTTTCCCATGGGACCAAGGCAGATAAGACCAGGGGTTTCGGTAAGGCGAATGGTAATCTGGTGTTTACCGCCTATAAAAGGAAAAAAGGGGGCAGAAGTAAGAACGGATCTAAGGTAAATACATTGGTATTAAAGAAAGAGAAGTTTCGGTAAAAACCTCCGGTATGAAGCTCATCGTGGTTGACGGGATCGCCGGCGGAGCTACAGGTGCTGAAGCCATTGGTGGGGCCTCCGTCGAAGCTCCCGCTCCCGCCGATGGAGCTCGCGCCAATGGAGCTGCCGCCATTACCGCTGGAGCTGCCGCTGGTGGAGCCATCTCCGGGACTTTGGACGTTGGTGAAGTGTCTGAGGCTGTCGCCATTGAGGAAGTGGGCTGGAATGTAGATGGAAGAAGATGCCGGAGGGAAAGATTGGAAGCTAGGAAGACACCGGAGGAAGAAGGAGATCAGTGCGCCAAAGAAGGAAGACGTGAGCTCGTGAAAAGGAGTACGGAATGTGCTGATATTTAAGGACGGTCTGAGAAGGGGTAAAAGTGGGATTTTTACCGCGTCGTCGGTTCAATTTTTTCGGGAGGAGTGGTTGTCATGGGCGCCCGTTTCGAAAAGATTGCAATCATCAGGCAGAAGATCGCGAAACGGAAGGGTATTTTCAATGCGTTTGTTTCGGAAGGGAAGTTGAAAGGAATTTCAAAGTAAAGATTATGTTTTACTCCGAAACTGGGAGGTATGTGTTGACGCCAGATTTTGACACATATGGGAGCGGCGTCAAGTGGGGAAAGAATCAGTTGATGTGGCGAGGCATAGAGGTCACGATTGGGAATCAGCCGATTGGTGCTACAGTTGGAGATCGGCCGATTGGTGCTGCAATGTTTCGGCGAAGAGAGTTGATGGAAATCGGTCGATCGACAGGCTGGAATAGTTGGGCCAATATGGGCTCAGAGTGGGTTAGGAGGATAAAAGGGGTCAGCCCATAGAATACAGCGGTCAATTCCGATACGAGTCATACTTGTAAATATTCATTTTCATTTAAAGTTAGAGATAGAGTCCTAGTCGGTTAAGAGATTGGTTGTAACAGGCTATAAATAGCCACCTTCATAGATCTGTAAAAAAAATCATCAAATCAATACAACAACCTACTATTTCCTCGCACTTTACTTTCAAGCAGGCGACTTCGCCAATACTTTTCTTCTTTTCACGAGTTCGTACGGGTTGGCGGGGTTGCATCAACTTGATCTCCGGCTGATTTTGTAAGTTCCGTTTATCGAGTAATATCTAAGCTTTAACTTCGGGCGCATCGCTGTTGTTTCATTTAGATTTATTTATCAGTTATCGATATTCACTAGAATTCTAGGTTTTACCTGTTATTCTAGTTTTATCACCAGTTATCCAGCTTGGAATTAGTGCTTTCGGCTTACTTATATTTTATCGCTTACTCTACTGCTTTTTGCATAGCTGAGTAAGACCTGTTCCTAGTATTGCTACTGTAGCATTGTTTAGTTTACTCTAGCAGTTTTCTTCACTAACGTTGCCTGGTAATCGGCTATATTATAGCCGATTTCTTTATTACAGCAAATCGACCGATTCGCTGATAAGCTCCCTCGAGATTGGAACCTTAGCCGATCACAACCTCTAGGATTTGACATGTTTCTTTCCTTGCCAATCAACAGGTCAGATTGGCTGGCACGCCGCGCGAACCGCACCAGGGCGATCACCCGAACAGAAGTTAAGCAGATTCTCCCGGGTCGTGTGTCCGACGCTAGAGATTCAATCGGCTGATTTGTAGCGCCAACAAATAACCGATACATTCTATAAGCAGCCAATACTATCTTGCTTGAACCAATCAATCGCTGCAATCTGCTCGAACTAAACGGCCAATGCAACTTTTATTAGCCAAGCAATCAGCCGATGCAACTTTTATTAGCCAAGCAATCAGCCGATGCTTTTACCGAGCAGTCAATCGGCCGATGCATTTTTTTTAATTAGCCAATACCCTTTTTTATCTTAATAGGCCGATGTACTTTTTTCTTTTTAGCCTATACCCTTTTTTATCTAAATCGGCATATGCACTTTTTTCAATTAGCCGATACCTTTTTTTTATATATCCCAATCGGCCGATGTATTTAATTAGCCGATGCTTCCCTTATCTCAATCGGCCGATGCATCTTTTGAACCAGCCAGCCGATGCTTTGCTTATTTCAATCGGCCGATGTATATATATATTTTTTTAATCAGCCGATACAACTTTTGATCGGCCGATCCAAATTTCAATCGGCCGATTTTTTTTATCAAGGAGACGCACGAATGGCCGATGCCCCTCTCTTTTTTTTGTTTTCTGACACACATTCCGCCAATGCCCCTCTTTTTATCAACACACCAATGTGGCCAATGCTTTATTTCTCTAATCAATCCACCGATGCTTCTCTTCAATCGGCCGATTAGCCGATGCAATTTTCAATCCGCTAAACCAATTTTTTGTCAGCCGATGCCACCTTTTTTTTCAATCGGCAATACCAATTTTCTTTCTTTCTTTTTTGAATCGGCTGAACCAATTTTCCTGGGCCGATGCCACGCTTTTTTTTCTCTCTCTTTTTTTCTTCTTCAATCGGCAATACCAATTTTCCATCAGCTGATGCCACTTTTTTTTCGTTCTTTCTTTTTTCAATCGGCTAAACCAATTTTCCATCTGCCGATGCCACGCTCTTTTTCTCTCTCTCTCTTTCTCTCTTTTTTTTAATCAGCCGATAGCCGATGCAATAATACGCCCCCTAATTGCAACATCGGCCTCCATATATGCTTGAAAAAAAAATTCTTCCTGGATAGAGTAGCCAATCATTTTGCATGAAGTTTCATCTCTAATCGTCATTGGCATTTATGAACATGGTCCCACCGGAACATGCATATATATGCACACTTGACATGGTCTTTTTCTCTTATCGCTACATCAGCTGCTTTTGTTGAAATATTATATTGAATTAAATCTAACAAGCCGATGAACATTCACTTGGCTGATGAACTCAATACAGCTGCTGAAGATACTTCTTCATATGAATAAAAACGTGAGCCTCAGTTAATAGCTTAAAAGAATTTCTTAGCGCTTTCATTTGGCTCTTTAGTTCGAATTTCTCCATGTATTGCACCACTGATTAGTGAGGAAACCAAATCATTCATAGATGGACCATCCCCAGATTCACCATCATTGCCAACTCCTTCAGTGATGCTCGCATATGAATCCTTTTCTTCTCCTTCCCTTTGGATGAAACATTAAGAAAATCCCCTAAAAAACAAATAATTTCTAATTTCCTCAACTGTTCTGTATGACATGGAATGGCATCTTGAAAATGGACATGGTACCGTATTTCCTTTACAAGTGCCTGCAAATCTAGTCTCCATAAATTTCTTCAATCCTTTTTGCCACGGATCTGATACTTGTGGCAGCCGCATCCAACTCCGATCATCATTATGCGACATTAATCTCCTGCATATACAGTTAGTTGCTCATATCAGTACGCTAATAAGTCACTGCTTTCTCCATCTATATATAATTACCTCCACGTTGTCTTACATCCGGCCGTCGCCGCCTTGCTGCCGCCGCAACCAGCCCCTGTTGCCATCGCCGCCCTGTAATTACCCTAGGGCAATGACAAGGGTAGCGACGCCAAACAACAGGCACGAACGCAACGACCAGGGTCATAAGATAATGCAAAGCCCAGCGCCACAAAAAAACTAAAGCCCATCCCAACCGTTTTTTCCTCCGATGCCTCCCCTCCCGGCCTCGTCCAGTCCGCCTCCTCTCGTCGAGCCTAGACCTCCTCCCCATCCTCTTCCTATCATCCTCCGCCAAGATCCGTACACTTCCCCCTAGATTCGGTCCCCTCCCAAGTCCCCGCCGCTTCCCATCCGCACCGCCCGGGTCAATGAAGGAGTACCATCGCGATGCTAGGGGTCGTTTTGCCTGGGGGAACAAGGTCATAAAGTTGGAGACGCCGTCGAAGGCCCACACCATGGCAGGTCGGGGCCGCCGTGGCGAGGCTTCTTCCTCACGTTGTCAACAATTGCACAGCGGCGTCAACAGGCGGCCTACCACGTGGTCGGTTTCGAGGAGGTTTAACTCGGGGAAATCTTTTCAGGTGAAGATAACTACCGACTCCGACTACGATTTTGATGTAGTTCTCATCGGCCTGAACTCTGAAACTGAGTCCGACACAGAGAAGGATGACGATATTGACCATATGTGCGACTAGTGCATCGATGAAATCGTAATGTTCTTACTTTCTTCTATGTTTTTATCTATGTATCCCTCATTTGTACTACAATTCAAAGATGGTTAAGATAGTCATTGAACCATTGAACATTTATCTATATAGCTATGTATTGCACATTAACCCCGAACCATTGAACATTTAGGCAATATTTAGGCAATATTTGGGAGACTGATTCAACATTGATCATTGAACATGACAGGAATGTGAACAGGGGAATGTCTATGTTTTTATCTATGTATCTATGTCAAAATGTCAGTCATGCATAAACCCCTGAAACATTAGTCATTGAACATTAAAAGAATCTTAACATTGAATGTCAGAATGTATTGCAGACTGATTTTATTTAACTGTTTGATGTATTGCAGACTGATTTCGATGAGTTGAAACCTGCTTTCAAGAAGTACGCAAATCATGCAAACCAAAAGTACAACAAAGTGGTGCGGGAGTGCCATGACCTTGCCAAGAAGCTTGACATAACTAAAGAGAAGGCAAAAACATTAGTTGAAGCAGTTAAGAGGCTTGGCAAGAAGAAATTAGACAATAAGTAGGTCTTGGTTCACAAAGTGTTTAGTTTCGTCTGTAACATAACCTCTAGTGCTATGATCCCCATCTATCATGTTCTTTTGGACTGCCTGTGTGCATGGTGGAAAAATGTTGCTTGATAAGCCTCATTTTCATCAATGTGTTTGCTATGATCCCCATCTGTCATGTTACCTTTGATCAATCTGTTGGTCTAGCTGACAAATACATTTACATTATTAAATTACTGATTGAATGAGGTTACTGGAATAACTGTCAAAGCCTTGCAACATTGCCTACCTATTGCAATGAATTTTCATAGAATTTATTTCTATAACTAACATAGAATTTATTTCTTTTAGTTTGTGATGTGGACTAGGGTCCCAATCTTCCAAAAGGTTCAGTTAATCGATGATTTGGGTGGAGTCGTTACACAAATCGATCCGGCTTCCGAACAACACGTTCCGAACTCCGCAATCATAGCACAATGTCTCCTCAGGTTATCGACCGGCGATGCACAGTCGATCTCACCAAGAACGCTAATCCTTTCCTGCAAATCGAAGAACACAAGCAAGGACAAGGAAGAATGCAAATCAAATTTGTGGATGAATGATTAAGCTCATGAGTTGGGGTTTTACAAACCGATGACAGCAAAATTGTTCTTGACAGATTAATCTAAGCAAAACCCAAAACCTAATAAAGGTGACGGCTACTGTTATATAGGGGTTAGGGTCATGGTCGACCCCCTGGACGCGCCCCTAATGGGCCCAACGACGATACACTGCCCAAAGGCCAAAATAAGACGACGCAGCGCCGGGACAGATTCTGGACGCCATCTTGTTTCGATTCCCATTGACTCAGGATGAATTTAGGACTGGGACTAGTGCCATTGGAAAATAGATCTTCTAAACTTTCCAACCATATGTAGAATGTCCAAAACGGAGTCCGTATGCGGCCTGGGCGTCCAAATCACTGTGGGCTGCTCCTGGAAACCGAGGTGGACTCGAAGTCGACTTGGCTTGGGCCTCCAACTCGAGTTGTATGTCCTTGGTGGTCCTCCACGCCTCCAAGCCTCTCTCCACGCATCTCCTGGTCCTCTCCTTTGTTCCTAATCAAAATATAAGCATTGGATAGCAATCTATTCTTAAAATCATAAAATGAATTGCTTAGGAACGATCTCACCTCTAAATGCAATTCTTGTGCACGAGCTCTAGTGATTGGACCTTGAATATCCAGCGGAGTATCATGTGCATCCAGAGAAGTGATGTCCTCATCAGTTCGGCTCCTATCCATCACCCAACTATTCTGTAGCGTGGTGGTGAGGAGCTCGAGTCCAAACTCTGGAGACCCTGGTTCGATTCGCTCATTGCACATCTTTTAATTTTTCCATTAAGTAAAACACGCTACCATTTTTTAACTTGTGGCGACAACACCTATCTATTGCAAAAATTTCTATTGTAAAACACGTAAGAAATTCGTTGCAATATTGCTTCCTACTTGCAACATTACGTTTTTTGTGGCAATAACCCTTACATATTGCAGTGCAAAAAAAAAACTTCATAACAACACAAAAAACCGTGGCAATTTGTTCAGCAACTCGCAACCATTTTCAACTCGTTGTGACAACACCGACCTATTGCAACAAATTTTCCGTTGTTGCCTTGGGCAATGTGGCAACGTGATAAATTTGTTGCAAAAATGTCAAAGCCTTGCAACATTGCGTATTTCGTGGCAATAACCCATCTATATTGCAACAAAAAAAAATTATTATTGCAACGAAAAATACACGTGGCAATATCACCTACCTATTGCAATGAGTTTTCAAATGGTGGCAATAACGCCTACCGGTTGCAATGAAAATTCAAAATCATTGCAATAACCCCTACCTGTTGCAACGGAATTTGAGTTGATGGGATGATGGCCGTGGCAATAGCCCTAAAATCTAGTAGTGAGATGAGATGGATGGGTGTTTCTTATGTGAAATGCCAATAAGTTCGGCTCGTACCTTTGTGGTTGAGCAAGGTTGGGAGATATCCATCTTGTCACAAATTAAGGACCGAGTTGATGTGTCATCTTCCCTAACCCAACCATCGTGCAACCACTCAACCGTTGTATGCGGCAACGGCTTAGCATAAATCCCACTAGCTAGTCTGTTAGTCATCAGGAGAGCTGGTGAGCAACGGGAGACCATGGAGAAGGAATAAGATGAGCTTAGGTCCCAGTTAAGACCTCGTTGGTAGGTCATTAACCCCTTGGTTGCTTCTGTGTTGGCTAGTCAGGCTTAGCTAAGGTGGGTAATGGCTTTGATAGAATCTGCACCGACACTAAGGTGATCGTGCTGCGGTACCCTACTTGTGGGAAAAGTGTACAACCTCTGTAGAGTTAAAACCTATTCGGGTAGCCGTGTCCACGGCATTGGACGAGTTACGGCTTGGTCACATAACTAGTGTTTGGAGATGGATGATTTTCAAGACATGTGTTGGATTTTGGAAGTGTCCAGCAGTTGTGCCGTGAGCTACTGCGGACGGGGACTCCGGTAGCATTAAAACTTGGATCCTTTGTGTAGGATCAACCCCACTTAATGATTCGGTTACAAAAGAAATGCTTTGCGAAAACCCTTTTGATAATGAACCCTTGCATGTGTTAAGATCTAGCTTTATTACAAACAAACCTTAGCCTTATCCTTGATATATCCTGTGCATATTCTTGATTGTATCCCCCTCCATGGATGGGGTTGGACTTGTTGAGTACTTTTATACTCACCCTTGTTTTGTTGCTTCAGAGGAAGACCCGGACTTCGTCACTGAGGATTTGGAGTAGGAGGTCGCTTCCACACCCAACGCTGCCTGTGGTGTTGGCCTTTGCAGAATGCTTCCGCTGTTGCTTAGTTTCGATTGCAGCCGAGAGTCCGACTGGACAGCAACTTGGATCTGTATCATTGTTGGTTTGTTTCTCCTTTGGGTGTGGCTTGCCCGCCCACTCCTTCGGGAGTTCTACGGTTTATGGATCATCTGTTGAATAAATGTGTTATCAGCCTCCTAGAACTAATATTTGTCAGGATGCTTCACCAGAAGCCTGGGAATTGATGGGGACGGCTGACATGTGTGGACTCGTCATGGTATGTAATGTCATGGGATTAGGTTCACCTTGCAAGGTTAAGAAACTCGATTCGAATCGTCTGCCTCTCACAGTTTGAGACTGCTTGACCCACTTCTGCACTAAGTAAGAAGTGAAACAAAGGACGATCAATAATATTGATGCTTGATTAAATTGATTGATCACATGCTTGCTTAGAATAGGTGCTTACCTAGAATGGTTAATCGACTAGAACTTAATGCTAAAACTTGAAAGTAAGGATCTACTTTAGCTACTTTTGGTAAAACAAACCCCCCCAGCCAAAAAGCCTTGCATGTCTAGGAGTCGGTGGAGTAGTTGCCACCCGACGAGTAAGTCTTGTTGAGTATTAGTATACTCAGCCTTGCTTGTGGCTTGACTTTCAGGTAACTTAGATGTTAATGAATTGGCTGCTAGCGTCACTTGGCCTACCAAGCTCCATCCGGGTTGGATGGTTGAGTGGGATCCCTCCTCAGACGGCGAGGATAGGGGTCATTGATGTCATGATTGGCTTCATCATGATATCGTGTAATGACGTTTAGCTTCCACATGTTTTACTTCTTCGTTGTTTGAAACTGTGTAAACTCTATCTGAATTTCTAAACTTTGATGTAATAAATTGTTGATCTATGTTTAATGTGAACAGAATGTTGAAATCTCTGTGTAACAACTCACCTTTGTGTGAGGAATTCTTTTTCAATCCTGAGTAAGTGGTTTATCGGATGAAATCCGATGGATGACTACACTGACTTGTTTAAGGTGCATGATCGCGTGTTAGGTGACTTAAGTGCATTTTAGTCAGATTAATTTAGGCGGTTCCGCCACAGCTAATATCATAGCTATAAAGCGTATCAGGGAGAACAACAGATCCTAAACACCTTTTTCTAAATAAAACTTGCAAGAAATTAGTTTGAAAAATTCGTAAGTTTGTTGAGGATGAACTTAGCATGAGAAGCCCTAGGGGAATTTTGGGTTATTTTTAGGTGGCTAATTAACTATTGGTTATTTATACTAACTCCCAGCACTTACGCAGGGGTATGGCAACTCCTTAACATACCCCCGGCATCGTATGAAAATACGATGGTGGCACATAATGGTTGGACACAGGGGTATGGTGATTCCGTAACACGCCTCGGCCTCGTATGCAAATATGAGGGCGGCACATAATGGTTAGATAAATGTGAATACGCTTTCAAGCATATGAATGTTGCCCGTGCAGCGATAATCGTACGGGTGTTGTTCCTATAGTGGACATAATGATTGTGGATGCTTTCATGAGTGCTGACACGAAAAGTTCACATTGGAAAATTTTCTGCAGGTATGCTAACAATGATTACGTAAGTTAACGGCTAATAGAAAGATCGACTAGTTATTATAGAGAAAGCCGTAAATGTTGCCTTGCCACCAGCACTAATGATATAAGTCCAAAGCTTTTTGGCAATTATTTTTGTTGAGAGGACGAATAGGACGTGGATGCATCATGAATTAAAATTCGCCACTTAAAAGATGACAAATCGAACTTGCATGTGTGCCTTGTCTAAAAATCTTGTGCGCGATAAGGATTTTTCTAGCTGCCTTACGCCACTATTCGAACTTGATAAAATCTTTTGAGTTGTTTCCTCAGGCTTGCTCCAAAAACTTGTTATAGGAAAGTTGTCTAAAATTTCTAAAACAAAATTCTGGTAAAAATATCATAAAATTGACCAAACAAAATGTGGGATATGTTCGGTTTAGTAGCCCCCTGTTTGCTGGAAACCGAGTTGCACACCTGTTGGGATTTAATTTTTTGACGCCCTTAAAGATGTTTTCTGTTAGGCACCTTTAAACCAAAGTTGTTAAGCACTGAGCAGAGAACATTGTTGTAAAATTTCAGCTGAATTTGGTCCATGGTTTGAGAGATGTGATCTGTTGATTCTTGCACTATCTCTGAAATTCCAGAATGAACCACTCTGTGAGAATCTTAGTTTATCACCTTCCTAGAGTTTGTTTTAGCAAAAATGGTGTATACCAAAGTTGTGAGGAATGTCATAAACCAATTGATCACAGAATTTGCAGTATCACTGGACTTTTCCAACTCAAGTTATGAGTAAAATTTCACCATCCAGCCTGCTGAAAAACAGCCAGGATAGAGATACCGACATGGAATTTTCGACCTTGTTAACCCTTGTTTTGGCCTCTGAGTAAATTGCCAAAATTGTAGTGCACAAGTTTCCTACGCACTGACCAAAGATGAGAAGTTATGGACGTTGGAGTCAGGAGATATGAAGTTTCTCCTAAGCAACAGCCTTCTGCCCGCAATGATTTGACTGCCTGATGAACTTTAACATTCCGCACATGATTTACTTTGTTCATCTTCTTATGGGCAAGCTTCAAAATTATGTGACTAATGGGAGAAGTTCACTTCTGCAGATGGTGCATGGAACCCTCTAGAATTCCTCAGGATTTGCACCAAGCGGTAGAGAGCAGAAGCAGACACCACCACCACCTCCCCTACCTACCTTGGAGGCTATCCTCGCTACCCAAAAGGAGTTGCTGCGCCACATTGTTTTGGGCCAGCAGCAGCAGCCTCCACACAGTGGGAGAAATGTCCACCAGCCCCAAGTGGCAAGCTTCGAAGATTTCCTCAGCACTCAGCCCCCTCTATTTCACAAGACGGAGGAGCCGCTCGACACTGACTCTTGGATTCGCACAATTGAGTCCAAACTCACACTCCTTACCTTGCCTTGCCCCGATGAGAACAAGGCAAAGTTTGCAGCCCAGCATTTGCGAGGATCAGCATGGCTATGATGGGATCACTACCATGCCATGCTTCCCGCCGACCACGTGGTTACGTGGGCGGAATTTAAGACCGCCTTCAAGAGGCATCATATTCCTGAAGGTCTTCTTGTGGGAGCCCAAACCACTTCGCCAAAGACTGTCCGCAGAATGAGGCCTAGAGTCAGGGATCGAGCTCGAATCAGAATAAAGGCAAGAGGCCAAAGGTTCAGGTCAGGCAGGGAATACTCAACTTCACCACTTTCGCGGACCTTCCAGAGGGTTCACCAGTCATGATGGGCACTTTTTCCTATCCACAACCAGTCTTCCCTTATATTATTTGATTAGGGTGCATCGCATAGCTTCATCAGGACAAAGTTTATTGGTAAATGTGATTTGGGTTCCTGTCACACCAAAGGGGCTTACATGATCTCAACTCCTAGTGATAAAATTGCTTCCCACCAAAAAACACGTGGAGTACCCATCAAGTTAGGTGGGAAAGTTTTCAAAACCACCCTTATTATCTTGGGTTTGGAGGGCATCGATATAATTATAGGAATGGATTGGATGACTTGGCACAAAGTCATGTTAGATATTGTAGCACGGGTCATCCAAATAAACTCACGTACCCTCGGACCTTCAACACTGCACTTGCCAGCTCGAGAGTGCGTCAATTCTTGTGCCTTCCCAGCCATTGAGTCCTGGATAGAGGATATTCCCATGGTGTGCAAGTATCCCGATGTGTTTCCAGATGACTTGCCAGGCATGCCCCCAGATAGAGATATTGAGTTTGCCATAGAGCTGCAGCCAGGCACAGCACCGATATCCAAGAGGCCATACTGAATGCCACCTGCAGAGCTGGTGGAATTGAAGACCCAACTGCATGAACTGTTAGAGAAAGGTTTCATTCGTCAAAGCACGTCACCTTGGGGCTATCCAGCTTTATTTGTGAAGAAGAAGGACGAGAGTCTATGTATGTGTGTGGACTACCGACCTCTCAATGCAGTCACTATCAAAAACAAGTATATGTTGCCCCGTATTGACGTTCTTTTCGATCAGTTAGCCGGAGCTAGAGTATTCTCCAAGATAGACCTTCGCTCTGGTTATCATCAGATCAAGATTCGGTCGTGTGATATTCCTAAAACTGCTTTTTCTACACGGTATGAGTTATATGAGTACCTGGTTATGTCTTTCGAGCTCACAAATGCACCTGCTTTTTTCATGTATCTCATGAATTCGGTGTTCATGCCCAAACTTGAAAAGTTCGTCGTGGTCTTCATTGATGGTATCTTGGTATACTCGAAGAATGAGGTGGAACATGTTGAACACCTCCATATTGTTCTTCAACGGCTAAGTGATCATCAACTGTATGCCAAATTCTCCAAGTGTGAATTTGGCTGGATAGTGTTAAATTCTTGGGACATACTATATCCAGCGATGGCATAGCAGTCGACCCAAGCAAAGTGCAAGAGGTAATGGACTGGAAGCCACCCACTTCAGTTCATCAAATTCGAAGCTTTCTCAATCTAGCAGGCTACTATTGGTGATTCATTCCTGATGTCTTGAAGATAGCTAAGCCAATGACTGAATTGCTGAAGAAAGGAGTCAAATTTGTGTGGAGTGAAAAATGTGAAGAAGCTTTCAACACGTTGAGAAGACTTCTGCCTCTGCACCAGTTTTAGCCCAGCCAAACACTGCCAAGACGTTTGACGTCTATTGTGAAGCTTCTGGCACTGGACTTGGATGTGTTCTTATGCAAGACAACCGAGCCATTGCCTATGCTTCACGTGTGTTACGGCCACAGGAGCAGAATTATCCTACTCATGATCTTGAGTTGGCAGCAGTCATACACGCTCTGAAGATGTGGAGACATTATCTTATGGGGACTCATTGTAATATCTACACCGATCACAAGAGTCTCAAATACATCTTCACCCAAGCTGATTTGAATATGCGCCAAAGAAGATGGTTGGAGTTGATTAAGGATTATGATTTAGAGGTGCATTATCATCCAAGAAAGGCCAATGTAGTCACCGATGCTCTTAGCCACAAGGCTCATTGCAACTGTCTCTCTGCAGAGAATTTCGTAGAAACCTTGTGTTCTGAGATGGGGAAGCTGAATTTGGAGATTACTCCTCACGGCACATTGAGCCACATAGCTATCGAACCCACCTTGGATGACCAAATCATCTTGGTAGAGTTGGAGGCCAAGGAGATAAAGCTCATCAAGAAGAATTTGGCACAGAAAGATGAGGGATACAAGCATTTCCGACAGGATTGGAAGGGAGTAGAATGGTACGAGGACCGACTAGTTGTTCTCGCCAATCCCGATCTTAGGAAGTAGATTTTGGATGAACCACACCTTTCTAAATTCTCTATTCACCCTAGCAGCACCAAAATGTACCACGACCTCTAACAAAATTTCTGGTGGTCTAGGATGAAGCCAGAGATTGCTAAGTATGTGTCAGAATGTGACACATGCCAGTGAGTGAAAGCCAACCATTTTAAGGTAGTAGGTACTCTTCAGCCGCTACCTATACCATCATGGAAGTGGGAGGATATCAGTATGGATTTCATTGTTAGCTTGCCGCATACTTCTCAGAAGCACGATTCCATATGGGTCATAGTGGATCGGCTCACTAAAACAGCACACTTCATTCTGGTACAAACAACCTACAAGATCAAGAAGTATGTCGAGCTTTATTTGGAACACATTGTTTGCTTGCACGAAGTTCCTAAGACGATCTTCTCCGATTGAGGCACCCAGTTTGTAGCGCATTTTTGGGAATAGCTACAAGCTGCACTTGGCACAAGGTTGATTTGCAGTTCCACCTACCACCCTCAGATAGATGGAAAAACAGAGAGGGTAAATCAGATATTAGAAGATATGCTACGCGCTTGTGTCATCCATTACAACAAGAACTGTGACAAATGCTTGCCATTAGCAGAGTTCTCCTATAACAACAGCTACCAAGCTAGTTTGAAAATGGCACCCTTTGAAGCCTTGTATGGTTGAAGGTGTCGAACTCCACTATGTTGGTCCCAAGCAGGAGAAAGAATGGTATGTGGACCTGACTAGGTGACTGATGCAGAAGAGAAGGTGAGAGTAATTAGAGAAAACCTTAAGGCCGCTCAGTCCAGACAAAGGAGTTCTTTCGATAAAAGGAGGAGGCTGATACAATTTGAAATTGGCGATCATGTATACCTCCGAGTATCACCAACTAAGGGCGTACAACACTTCAGAATAGAAGGAAAGTTAGCTCCATGTTACATTGGTCCATATGAGATTGTGAAAATATGCGGACCAGTGGCATATCAGATCAAACTCTCCGAGAAGCTTGCAACGATACATGTCATCTTCCATGTCTCACAGCTTAAGAAGTGTATTTGAGTCCCGACGGAAATTCTTAAACAAGAGGAGCTTGAAATCGAACCCGATTTATCCTATGTGGAATTTCTCATCAAAATCCTCGACCGTAAGGAAAGACACACTCGAAGACAAGTGGTGAGAATGTATAAGATCCAATGGACTCATCACACCGAAGATGAAGCAACATGGGAAACGAAGGAATATCTTAACACGCACTTCCGCGGTTTTCTTTACAACTAGGGAGGTACGTACACAGCCACACCCATCTCACTTCACTGGAATCTTGGGGTGAGATACCTTTTAGGGGGGTAGGCTGTAACAACCCTAGTTTTAATTAACCTTGTCAAAGCTTAAGTAGAGTGATTAGAAGTTAATCTAGCGTATAAAGGACCAAAATGCCCTTTAAAAGGGTAGTTTGGAGGCAATTCATAAATTTAAAATTTTATATAACAACTTTGATTTTTGCCAATATAAGAGTGGTAAAACTTTTCAAAACAAACAACTTTACTTATTTGAGCTTTGTTTGATTTGGAGAGGAATTCCTCAACTTGGTATATGAACTCCCCGAGAAGCTTGTAGCCCTATTTCTCAAAATTTCATATATGAACTCGAGTCGAACCCTTTATAAAAGTTTAAGTAATACAAGTCTAGTAAAAGTTCACTTATTTGACTCAGGACCAAATCTCAACCAAACCTATTCAAAACTTGAGTCAAACTCAGCCAAAATGGTCAACCCGGCTTGAAACCAAATCTAGCCCAAATTCAAACCCAAACCTTTTGTAGAAGTTGAAGCTGGACCTCAAGACAACAATTCATAGTTTGGGAAAATTTCAACTTTGTTTGAAATTTCACAAGAAAATCGCTCCCAAACCCGGCCCTTCACTTAAACCGCGTCGCCCCCTTCGCCTAGAGCGCCGCCACCGTGTGTCCCTTCCTCATAGGCGAGCTTCGTTGTGCCCTATCACCGGCACAATGGGATGAGGCAGTGCCTGAACCTGCCAGTAGAAGCGCGAGCCTATCCTCCCCCTAACAAGCGCATCACCTTCACCCAACCCGCGCCCGCGCTTCACCCTCCTCCCTCTACCATGGCGACGCCACCCATCGGCCGGCTCCGCCTTCGCCAACCAGCGCCAAGATAGTGACAACTCCGTCCCTAGCTTCGCCAATCCATCTGCCCGGCAAAGCCGCATCTTCACGCTTGCAATCGCCCACGCCCAATGGCCGCGAGATCACCCCGGAGCTCCGGATCTCCTTCCGCTAGTGAGCGCTACCAGCCAACGGTGCTTCTCCCCGTTTTCCTCCCCCACTCCCTGCATGGCCCCATCCGCCAGCGCTCGACCTCCGCTCCACTTCCTCACGCTTTCCCCCGCGACTACTTAAGCCTTCAACGCCGCCAGAGACCTCCCCTTCCCACGCCATTGCCACCCGCCAAGTGCCGTCGTGGAACCCCTACCTCCGTGCTACCCCGCCGCTCGACACTACCCCTCTAGCTCTGCAGCAACCACACGCAGCTTCTCCCGCCGTCCATTGCACTCCAGTGACATCGCCGACGCTGGAACACCCGAGCTCCGCCACCGTCGCCCGTGTTTCCTTCCCCAATGCCATTCGCCCTCTCTAAGCCCTCACCGCCACCGCCTTCTTCATCAACCCTGCTCGAGGTGAGCACGCGCATGGCCCCGACTACTTACCCCCCTCGATTAGGTCGTAAGTTCGCCGGATTTTAGTCGAGATCGCCACCGGTCGCCGCAAGCACCGGTCTACATCATCTTCGATTTATCCAGGGGCCTTTGTATGAAATTTAAGGGCATTTTCACGATTGTTTAAAAGATTCAAGGGGCCGCCTATTAAGTTATCTTGGTTAAATTCAATTAAAATGGCAGATTAATAGTGGAACTTTGAAAATGCACAGAGACTTGTAGAAAAATTAGAAAAATGTCAAACAAGTATTGTTGGAATCCTTAAGATGTGTAGTTTCACAGAAAAATATTTGTACACATGTCACTGTTGTGTATTGTTCTCTTGGATTTAAATCTTGTTTAAGCCATTAAATGCATAGTAAATCATAAAAAAATGGTAAAATAGCAAAACCACTTCTGATAGGTTTGCTTCAGTAAGCTGGTGCTAGGAAAAATAATGGTTCTGTAGGAGACCGAGTGAGACATGCTTAACTTTTTGTACAAGTTTAAATGAAGGAAAAATATGGAAATAGGTGTCCTTCACCAAAAATCATGGAAAATTCACCAAAGCTTCTGTTGCACCTATGTAACTCACTGTTAAAATTTCAGCAACAAACTCTTTGTGTAAAGCAAGATAGAAATAGTTAAGTGCATGCTACCTTAGGGTAATGAAACAAGTTTAATTATTTTTGTACTAGTCCAGTTGATCCCAATTTTTTATAGTAACTTAGTGATGACATGGTTGAGTTACCGCTAAATTCTCAATGTCATATGTTGCTGTTTGAATATGGAAACAAAATTTTGAAGATGAACCGGTTTAAATGAATAAAGACAACATTAAGTAATAGTAAGGTTAAAATAGTAAATTGGGAGAGGTACGAAAAAATATTCAGAAACAGGATAACTTTCCAAATGAACCTTGAGCAACCCTAGAGTGATCCCACCTTTCTTTGTGAAGTCTAAATTGTAAAACCTTACATGTGTACACAATCACCATCAAAGTCAACTCCGGGTTTTATATCACAGCATACCTTACTACATGAAGATAATGAAAGTTTAGAACCTTATTTAGGTGAATGTGGTCTAAATGTAAATTACACTTCAGCAATAATTCATGTTTTGCATCTTGCATGTGAAAGCATGAAAACTTGAACTAATGCATATGCATCTCGTGTAGAAGCGAACCTCGCACACGGAACGTACGAGCTGACGCCTGCTGAGGAGAAAGGATCTGCCGAGTTGCACCCCGTCGAGGCCAAGCCGGAGATTCCCAAAACTTCCAACAACCCGCTAACTAACATAGTTTAGGAAGGCAAGCCCTGGAGCATAACCTAGTTTTTTTTCTAATTTATGCACTACTTATGTTGCTTATGCTTGCGCATTTAAGTTCATAGGAGTTGTTTGAAATCTTAGTTGCATGATCTCAGGTGCCTATGGTTGAATACTAGCATGATAGGCTGAGTAGTTGCTGTGCTAAATAAGACTCGGTAAAAGTCGAGTGATGTCCTGTCACTCGCAAGCTATAGGAGTTGCCTATTTACTTATGCTGCAACCATAAGGATGATGGATGGGGCCGGGCTTTGGTTCTATTTCAGTGGAATTTTGCCCCGTCTGTCTAGGAAAAGATGTTAAGGTCGAAATGTGTTTAGAGCTATGGTCAAGTGTTTGAAAGTACTAATCTCATACCTAGTATGGGATAGGGAAGCCTAGTACCTGATTGAACCGGGACATGGGCATACTCCCCGCTCTCTTCGGAACGTAGTTCCCCTGATGCATCATGTGGGTACAAGTGCAGTCACGGTACAGTGATGTTTCAGGACTGTGGGCCTTGTATCCAAGGGAAGTGGGCCCTGGCCACGTGCCTGGGAATTGATAGGGATGGCTGACATGTGTGGACCCGTCATGGTACGCAATGTTGTGGGATTAAGTTCACATTGCAAGGTTAAGAAACTCGATTCGAATCGTTTGCCTCTTACAGTTTGAGACTACTTGACCTACTTCTGCATTGAGTAAGAAGTGAAACAAAGGATGATGAATAATATTGATGCTTGATTAAATTGCTTGATCACATGCTTGGTTAGAATAGGTGCTTACCTAGAATAGTTAATCGACTAGAACCTGATGCTAAAACTTGAAAGTAAGGATCTACTTTAGCTACTTTTGGCAAAACAAACCCCGCTAGCCAAAAAGGCTTGCATGTCTAGGAGTCGGTGGAGTAGTTGCCACCCGACGGGTAAGTCTTGTTGAGTATTAGTACACTCAGCCTTGCTTGTGGCTTTACTTTCAGATTACTTAGATGTCAATGAATTGGCTGCTAGCGTCACTTGTCCTACCCAGCTCCCTCCAGGTTGGACAGTTGAGTGGGATCCCTCCTTGTATGGCAAGGACAGGGGTCATTGATGTCATGATCGGCTTCATCATGATATCGTGTATCGACGTTTAGCTTCTGCATGTTTTACTTCTTCATTGTTTAAAACTATGCAAACTCTATCTGAATTTCTAAACTCTGATGTAATAAATTTTTGATCTATGTTTAATGTGAACGGAATGTTGAAATCTTTGTGTAACCACTCACCTTCGTGTGAGCAATGCTTTCTCGATCCTGAGTGAGTGTTTTATCGGATGAAATCTGATGGACGACTAAGTTGACTTGTTTAAGGTGCATGATCGTGTGTTAGGCGACTTAAGTGCGCTTTAGCCAAGTTAATTTAGGCAGTTCTGCCACAACCACCTGTGTCCTACCTCTAGCAATCTGTGGGGCAAACTCATATCCAATGGGGTTAAACAATCCAAACACCATACTTGCATTGTTAACAACACTCCAGCCATACCAGGCTATTGTATCAATGGCTCACCGTGCTTGCATTGTTAACACCACTCCAACCATACTGTGCTATTGTATCAATGGCTGAAGCCACCATAGAAATGGCCATTGAACCGATGCTGTAGCTGATAGAGTCGGAGTGCCCGATCTTTCGGTGAGTTGAGATAAATTCGACTTGGTGGAAGTAGACCCTCACGATCCGACTACGACGAGCGAACCCGAAGCGCCAATGCAATCGCTGAACCAACTCCCTGTGGTTACCAACCTTGCCAGCGCAAGATAAGCCTGATCACGAAGATCGATTCCTGTCCGCAATCGAAGAACGAACAAGAAAAAGAGGCGAGCAATCTAAATATCACTCGAAGGTGGAGTTCTGAATCACACAAGGACAGCGCGTATTTGCGCGTGTTCGAGAGTAGGTAAAGCTAGATGTAAAACAAAACTCAAGTTGTAAACAAAAGGGACTCCGACTAAATAAAGGGGGCGCAGCCCCTGGAGTCCGGAGGAGGTGCCACAGCAGGAGGGGGGGCGCGTGACCAGGGGGAGGGCCGCAGCTCCCAACCCTAGGCGCCCCACCTGGGCTGCCCTGTTGGGCTATCTTCTTATTCCGCTAGGCCTTCATTCCTTAACAGCATGATGAAGTTTAATTCTCTCGCACGGGTCTGAGTGATTGGCCCAACTGGATGATCAACTGTAGGCGCCTGGGGTGGAGGAGCAACTGGAGGCGCCTGAGGTGTTGCTGGTGTAGATGTACTCGTGGTGTCCTCATCATCCTCCCCTTCTTGAACTGAAGTCATCCTCGACGGCAACTCCTCATCTTCGCCCGCATACGGTTTCAAATCTGCAACATTAAAACTCATGGAAACACCAAACTCCGCAGGCAGGTCAAGGATATAAGCATTATCATTAATCTTGGTTAGCACTTTAAAAGGACCAGCAGCACGTGGCATCAATTTAGAACGACGTAAAGTAGGAAAATGATCCTTTCTCAAATGCAACCAAACCAGATCACCCGGTGCAAAAGTAACATGTTTTCTCCCTTTACTACCCGCAACCTGATATTTAGCATTAGCAGTAGCAATGTTTTGTTGAGTTTGCTCATGCAAGCTAATAATTTGATCAACATGTGCAGCGGCATCTAGGTGTGGGGCATCCTCAGCATCAAGTGCAAACAAATCAATAGGCGCCCAAGGAATATAACCATAAACAACCTGAAAGGGACACATCTTTGTAGAAGAATGCGTTGCATGATTATAAGCAAACTCAACATGAGGCAAGCAATCTTCCCAACGTTTCAAGTGTTTATCTAAAACAGCCCGAAGCATGGTTGACAAAGTTCGATTAACCACCTCAGTTTGTCCATCAGTCTGAGGGTGACAAGTGGTGCTAAACAGCAATTTAGTTCCCATTTTATTCCACAGTGATCTCCAAAAATGACTGAGAAACTTAGCATCACGATCAGAGACTATTGTATTTGGAATACCATGCAAACGAATAATCTCGCGAAAGAACAATTCAGCAACATTGGTAGCATCATCAGTCTTATGACAAAGTATAAAATGAGCATTTTGGAGAAACGATCAACAACCACAAAAATACTGTCCCTCCCCTTGTTAGTTCTAGGCAATCCCAAAACAAAGTCCATAGAAATATCAAGCCAAGGGGAAGTAGGAACAGGCAAAGGCATGTACAAACCATGGTGGTTACCACTTGATAGAGTCGGAGTGCCCGATCTTTCGGTGAGTTGACTTAAATTCGACTTGGTGGAAGTAGACCCTCACGATCCGACTACGACGAGCGAACCCGAAGCGCCAATGCAATCGCTGAACCAACTCCCTGTGGTTACCAACCTTGCCAGCGTAAGATCAGCTTGATCACGAAGATCGATTCCTGTCCGCAATCGAAGAACGAACAAGAAAAAGAGGCGAGCAATCTAAATATCACTCGAAGGTGGAGTTCTGAATCACATAAGGACAGCGCGTATTTGCGCGTGTTCGAGAGTAGCTAAAGCTAGATGTAAAACAAAACTCAAGTTGTAAACAAAAGGGACTCCGACTAAATAAAGGGGGCGCAGCCCCTGGAGTCCGGAGGAGGTGCCACGGCAGGAGGGGGGGCGTGCGACCAGGGGGAGGGCCGCGGCTCCCAACCCTAGGCGCCCCACCTGGGCTGCCCTGTTGGGCCATCTTCTTATTCCGCTGGGCCTTCGTTCCTTAACAGCATGATGAAGTTTAATTCTATCGCATGGGCCCGAGTGATTGGCCCAACTGGATGGTCAACTGTAGGCGCCTGGGGTGGAGGAGCAACTAGAGGCGCCTGAGGTGCTGCTGGTGTAGATGTACTGTGGTGTCCTCATCAGTAGCATAGATCAACTAAGCTATACAAGATATATATGCACACAGAGTATAACATGTAGCATGGTCTCAAGGCATACATGGACGTATATAAACCAATACTACAATAGCAAGGGTGTACGACTAGCATATGAGCATATAAGACTAGCACATCAACATAGCAAGGCTATATATCTAACTCATGAATATGAGAACCAAACACAACACTATATAAAGAAGATGTATTCTTTGAATAGAATAAAGTCAGCCTAGGAATAAACATACAAGAGCCATACCCTAGACTCCAAGGAGACCTGGAACCTGAAGTAGAGCTACTCTAGCCTAACTCCACTAACTTGGAAACTAAGAGGGAGAGAGTGATTCACTAGTTGTGTGTGTGTCCTAGAATGGAGCCCCTCCCCTCATATTTATAGGCTCCAAGAGGCGGTTCTGGCAGGGGATCTTCGGGGAATATGCCATAACCAATGTAGGGGAGTCACTACCCGTCACCACATGGAAGCTGATCATGAGGGGAGCCAGAGGCAGTTCGGCCAAACCCTGGTGGCCCCTCTCACAACCGCTTTCGCGTGGTAGTTTGGCAAGTGGGTCCCAATGGTGGTTGTGTGCGTAATCTAGTGGATTGAGGTGGTTGTGGTAGTTTGTGGGCCCTTCAGTCCATGGGGTGCAGATATGGCGACCTCCCATTGGCTAGAAGTGTGTTTCTTGGATCTATAGAGGGTGCTTTCTCCATCCTTTTGTGCTTATTCACCTGCAACCAAATATTCTCCAATGACAAGTGGAACTATACTATTTGAAACCAAATATGCATGTAAGAAATACCAATCCTGCTTTATTCTTGAGTATACTAATGGTCATATTTGGTACTTAACGACCATCAACATTTTCACCATAGGATATTCTATTTGCTGTTGCAAGGCAGCAATATTAGATAAAACCATGAGTATTGATGCATTTTCTTCCTCACTGTCGCCACCCTCCTTTGTGGGAACAAGTGTGGAATTCTTTTCTAACAGGGTCATCATTGATGTCAACAATTGTGGAATTCCAGCTAAACTGTGATGCGGCATAGAGGCCTCAGAGGTTTTACCCAATTCAGTCGGAGGCATGATTAGCAGGGGGTTTGATCAGCATGTGGGAGTTGAATTTGTGGTGCTGGTAACTCGACATGGTGGTGCAACTGATTGAAGATGGCAGAGAACATGGTGATCACATTCTTCATATTCTAATCTGCCCTCTGTGCCACCTGCTCTAGCCATGCGAATTGTCTCTCCTCTTGACGAGTCGGTCTCTCGTCGAACCGTTTTTGTAGTTCAACCATACAGAGATTATTTTCATTTTGTTTTGCCTGACCATCAACCAATCTCTGAAGAATTGAGGCAAGCTCCGTTAGCTGACTGGTTGTTGCTGGAGTGACTGATACCGTTTGTTTGCAGATTGCGATGCACCTACCTCCTAGTCATGGATGACTTGGAGACAAGGTATATATGTATTTTCCGCATCGCTACCTTCGCTACCTGAGCAATAGTTCTCATTGATTTGCTCATCATGAGATGCCTCGTTCCTAGCCCTTAGGCCACAACGTCTGTCTCCTGGTCTCGCTAGCTTGTATACCTTGAATTATGTTTTGACATTGTTGTACTCATGTTGCCAATTTTTGGGTCCGGCTTGTACCTCTCTACCATTCTCATCTTTCTTAGTAATATGACTCAGCATGACAGAGATCAAGTGAGCATATGGCATTTGTCGGGCCATGGTCAACAAATCATGGATAACATCTTGAATATCACAAAGAATAAAGTCCATGATTTCAAACTCCCAGCCAGTCATGATGTGAAGAAGAAGCCACTGCTTGCCGATCTGTGGTAACAATGTCTTCCTTAGTGCCCAGTGAACCACATTGGCCTCAGGGGTAAGCATGTTAGGAGTGCCCAGTGAAACACATTGGCCTCAGGGGTAAGCATGTTAGGCGTGCGATATGCTCAGTTAGAAGGGAATGGCTTCTCAAAAAGTGTGGTCATATCCTTGTTCGAAGGGAACAATCCACCAAGCAATGTATGCCAAAGTGGTTCACCATCCCCGTAGACAACAGAGTTTAGGGACACGTCAGACATACTGACTCCAAGACTATGAGCTATTTGTTGTCACCAAAGTCTATGTTGAGCTCCCTAAAACATGGCTTGAAGTACTCTCTACTATCACGAATCCAGACTGTAGCATAGAAAACTCGGACCCAATCCTCAAAATACTGATGATGCCCTGAAACCAAATCATCCAATCCGGGTATTTGATCAAAGTATCCCTCAATATTCTCCTCCCGCGGCCATGTTCATATGATTCCAGTTTATATTCTTGTGCTCAAATAGTTTCGTGGACAACCTTTTTTACTTATAATAGAAAGTTTGCTGAATGACATTCCAAAATTTTGGTTCGACCCGTCTATCACGGGATTTTTCAAACCACTCCTCCTCAAACACAAATCTAAGCCTTTTAATCATTTGGTAGCTATGCATACTCAGGTCAATCATCCTTAGTGGCTCTTTTGGTGGAGGGTAAAGTGTTACCTCATTCTGCTCCCTAGGATCAGGTGCAGGAAAATCAGCACGGTGGGGCGGCCTATGCCGCGAAGATTGCTGTCAACAGGAAGGTGCCGAGGTTGACCCACCCCGTGTATAGTGGGAACGAGCAAGGGAAGACTTCCATGTAATGGACCTACCCCTTTGCTGCATCTAAGCACCAGAAGTGCCTGCAAAATTTGCCTGGGACCTCCTTTGTCGCTTTGCCGGAGGCGGATCAAGTGCCTTTCCATTTCTCTTGCCCCCATCTCGGCCAATCTACAAGATCTTTCTTTGTAAATTCTATGCTCAATAACTTGGTCCGACACACCTTTCATTTTTCACTGATCCTTGTATATCCTACAAAAACACATCGAAATGAAAATTAGACCAAAATAATTGCATGATGGATTACGTACCCGATATATGGCTCAACCTCTTCACAATTGTTTAGCATATTCCAAACCAGCTTGTCATAATCCGAATCAAGGAATGAAATCTTCACTGCTCCAAGTACATCAACATTGTGCTGGACACAAGATAAATTGCCTTCTCATAACAAATCAACATTCTCTCTGTTCCTGCCCTCCTGATTGAATCGTGTGTTAACATCATCATACGCAAAGTACCTTGAGCAAAATGTCAAACACTCATTAGCAACCTATGCTTCCGCAATGGATCCTTCAGGCCTAGCCTTCTTTCGATGGCATACATCCATCCATATTGTACTAGGCCTCTTAGGATTGCTTTTTCTCAGGCAAATAGATAGCCATGTGCACCATAATATTAAAGAAGGCACACTATAAGAAATCTTTCGGTCTATGAGAAACCCAAAAGTGTCATAAACACATTTTTTGCATAATAAATCGTGATTTATGATGCTCGAGTGACGAAAACCATTCGTCATTAGTCGAGCGTCACAAATAGTGACTAGTGATGTTCCTTATTTTGTTGCGTCACTAAGATTATGACACCTACGAATCATCAAACAGAAATGCCATAAATTGAATCCTACTATTTTGCCATGATAATTATGACAAATTATTTCTTCATAAAATAAATTTGGCCCATTTGTTACTAGGTCGAGCCCAAAATTGTTCCCACAGGCCAATGTTGTTCAGATAGCCCAAAATTGATTCCGGTAGGCCTATTTGTTGTTGGGTCAAGTCCAAATTTGTTCCCATAGGCTAATATTGTTCAGATAGCTCAAAATTGATTCTGGTAGGCTCATTTGTTATTGGGTCGAGCCCAAAAGTTGTGCATATTGTTTGCGGCCCTTTTAGTCATGATTTATGAATGGAATTGACTTTTGGACCAATTATATGTGGGCTAAGCCCACTTAAGGCAAATATAAATTTAACTAATGGGGCCTGACAAATAATTGATTTCATTTCAATTCCGATCTGGTTGGCAAAATAATAAACAGAATACACATATTTATGTATACAAGAAAACAAATTATTGTACCCAATTGAGACAACCACTACTATATTGTTCATCACATATCACAAGCTATTACAAGATAATTGTCTCACATAGAACAGAGACTAACAAAGTTGTATCCAGGTCATAACCACAAGTGACAAAGTAGAGCATTGATCTTAACCTCTTGCAGATGTTAACAGTTGACTGAAGGAGTGCTTCAGTATCTTGTGCTACCTTCTTCAACTTCTCAATCTTGGTTGAGTGCAATTTGAGAGTTGATTCTGATTCTTCTTTCTTCTTCAAGGTAGCTAACTCTTAAGCAACAAACCATAGTCGAAGTTGTACCCCATCCTATTTGTTGGCATCAACTTGCTCTTCATCAACACTATGGATGGCAATAGGCACAAATTACCTGCGTGCCTGCGAGCAAAAACCTTGTAGGGTGAGGATATGGGTTCTATTTTGTGCCCACGGGCAAGGGTGCGGGTTTGAGTTTGTGCCCACGGGAAAAAAATTAGCAGGCATAAAATTGTACTGCCCATGCCCGCTAACCCGCAAACCCACTACATAGTGCCTGACATGTGGACCCCTTGTACCCCTTGTACAACTATATAAGCGAACAAGCAGGATTTCTATGGTTCCCTCCTTCATTCCTCCTTCCAGCCGCACACTAGGCAGCCATCGCCACCTCCCTGAGACCCTGACTCCCCCAGTCCTCTAGCGAGGGCGTGATTGTGCTATGCACCCTCGCTCCCCGCCGCCCGCTCCGGTGCTCCCCGCGAGGCGACGACTACGCTTCCCGCCCTCGCTAGAGCGGAGCTATGGAGGAGCTGGGAGCGACCGAGCCACTGAGGCGACGACGCCCAGCGCCCTAACCCTATCCTCCGAGAGAGTGATCGAGCGGCGATGCCCCCGACGCCCGGTGCCCCCATTTCCTCCATCACTGCCCCAAGCCGTAGCACTACTCACCGCCCTGGATCTCTAGGTACTGCTTGGATTTGAGTTCTGCTATCTATCTTCTTCCTTCTCTATTGAGTAGGCAGTCTTCAGTGGAATGATAGATCCATGAACTACACTACCACGTTGCTATTGATTAATGCTAGATCTTGTCAGTAGCTATGCAAGTATTTGTGATTGTCCTATCTAGTTTATTTTGGTTGGTCACTAGCTATCTTAGATGGCTTTTTGGTTGAATTTGGATGGTTAGAAGTTGTTCTTGCCATTAGTATGCTAGATTTTGTGATATATAGTTAACTTGTGCCATGTTATTGGACTGCAGATTGCATTGGTGATGGAAACTCCTGCAAGCAGTGTCCAACCTGAGCATCCATCCTTGTTGACGAAGCTCTCCCTGCTAATGAGGTTATCGCCATTGATGATGAAGCTGATGATGGCCCGGCCAAAGATGGGACTGCTGGTGTAACTCACTCTTGGGGCTCGCATAGGAAGTTCACTCTATGGTAGGACTTCACACAAGTTTGTGATGATGATCGAGTTTGGAAGGCAAAGTGCAACCACGGTGGCAAGAAGCTTTCAGCTACAACAAGAACTGGTACTAACCATCTACGTACTCATGTGAAAATCTGCATCTATAGGAAGAAGCCCGGTGACAAAGGCAAACAAATTTGAGGTTTGCATCCACTAACAAGGGGGTAGTAGCTGTTGAAGATTATGTGTTTGATCAAGATGTAGCTACGAAAGCACTTTACACAATGATTACACTACATGAGTACCCTCTGTCCATTGTGGACCATCATGGCTTTCGTCAATTTGTTAGTGCTTTGCAACCCTTGTTCAAGATAGGAACTAGAAACACTATTAGGTAGGGCATCCTTAACTGCTATGATGTGGAGAAAAGAAAAGGCTAGGATGTTTCTTCAGGAGCTCAATTGTTTGCCCACCAAATGATGATCGGAAATTTGCAGCTATTGTTTGTGAGAAATTAGAATTGTTCTATCAGCTCACTGAATTTTTTGCTAGAACAAAGTATGTGACATCTAATATCTTCTTTCCTAAAGGATGTTAGATCAAGCTTAAAATTAACTCTTGGAAAGAAGATGAAATAAGATCATTAGAAACATGTCCACTGCAATGATAGAGAAGTATGATAAGTATTGGTCTGATATCCAAGGTCTCATGGCTGTTGCTGTCATTCTTGATCCACGCCTTTAGATGATCATGCTGCAAGCTTGCTATATGGCTCTTTTGGTTCAAGAAGAAGCTGATAGACATTGTCATAAGTGTAGGGATACGAGGTAGGCTACACTAGCGCAAATCAAAATTTCTACCGCGTATAACCAGGAAGAACTGCCGTATAAGGATCACGGGATTACCACTCGACGCACTACTGGTGCGAAAGATGTAGATATGCGTCGATGCAGTGAAGACGATCACGTAGTCGTACGTAGTCGATCAACGTAGTCGTACGTAGTCGATCACGTCCAGCAGCTCCTCAGCAGCTCGTCCACGTGCAGCAAGATCGCCTCCGGTGCCGCGGCTCATCGTCGGCTCGTCGCGGCTCGTCCAAGTGCTGCAGGCGCAACACCTCCAAGGTATCCACACGTGCAGGGAGGAAGCGTCGCAAGCCGGACTGCTAGATCCGCGAGTTGCAACAGGCGAGGGCGTGGGAGGCGCGGCAGGTGTGTTTCGCCAAAAAGGTGTAAACCCTAGGGCACCCCCACCCCTCTATTTATAGAGGTTCCTGACGGGCCTCTTGGTCCGATGCCCATTAGTACTTCTAAACCTAATCCAACTCGGATCAGATCCGAATTGGGCTTCCAGCCCCTTAAGTGTGTGACCCTATGGGTTCGGATACGTATAGACATGGCCCGAGTACTCCTACTCGACCCAATAGTCGGTAGCGGCCTCTAGCAAGACGTGCCAACTCCTATACGCACACGAAGATCATATCAGACGAACCATCACAACATAATATACATGCTATTCCCTTTGCCTCACGATATTTGGTCTAGCTTCAAGCCGACCGCTCTTTCTCGATCCTGTGATTCGGAATCCCTTTGTAGGTTAACTCTTAACCGTACGTAGCATGGCCATGCATTTTCGGATCCGATCACTCGAGGGGCCCAGAGATATCACTCTCAATCAGAGAGGGGCAAATCCCATCTTGATTGACCATGTCTCATAGCATGCTTCTTGACAAACCCGAAAGCTACCTTTATAACTACCCTGTTACGGCGTAGCGTTTGATAGCCCCTAAGTAGGTCGATCCACATCTATAATTCATGCGACAATCTCAGGTCTAAGGACAAAGCGTATATGTTGTTTAAAGAGAGAACTACTTCTCGTGTTGGGTCAGTCCTAGCACATGTCTTCACATGTGTCCACATTATTATTTCAACATCTCCATGTCCATGACTTGTGAAACATAGTCATCAACTAATACATGTGCTAGTCTAATATTCATGTGTGTCCTCACATGAACTCCGACTAGGGACAACTTTAGAATAACCATACAAGTAAAGAGTTTCACATACAATTCACATAATTGCAAATCAATTCAAGTAGCCTTTAATGGATATTCAATGAACACAACATACAAATCATGGATACAAATGTAATATCATCATCTCTATGATTGCCTCTAGGGCATACCTCCAACAGTCTCCCACTTGCACTAGAGTCAATCTAGAAGGTACCTAATACCCATAGCTCTTACATGTGCATCATGCTTAGTCTGCGGGAGTGGTTTTGTCAACGGATCAGAAATGTTCAGATCCGTGTGTATTTTGCATATCTTAATCTCACCCCGGTTAACGAAGTCTCGAATGAGATGAAATCGCCGCATTACGTGTTTGTTCTTCTGGTGGTTCCTTGGCTCCTTTGATTGCGCAATTGCCCCATTATTATCACAGTAGAGATTCAATGGGCTGGACGCATTCGGGAACACACCAAGCTCAATGAGGAAATTCCTTATCCAAACACCTTCCTTCGCAGCTTCCGAAGCCGCGATGTACTCGGCTTCTGTCGTAGAGTCGGCCACCGTCTCCTGCTTGGAACTCTTCCAACTAACAGCACCACCATTCAGTGTGAACACAAATCCTGATTGTGACTTTGAATCATCTCTGTCGGTTTGGAAACTAGCATCGGTGTAACCTGTTACAACGAGCTCCTCCTCACCTCCATAGACGAGGAACATATCTTTAGTCCTTCTCAAGTACTTAAGAATGTTTTTCACCGCTGTCCAGTGACTCTCACTTGGATCAAATTGGTGTCTGCTTGTCATACTTAGTGAGTACTTATCATTGCATACATGATAGATCCAATAGCCGAGGCATATGACACTCTACTCATGCGATCCCGCTCATCAGCAGTCGAAGGACACTGAGTCTTGCTGAGATGTATGCCATGTGACATAGGCAAGAACCCTTTCTTTGACTCTTCCATGCTGAACCGCTTCAACACTTTGTCAATGTAAGTATCTTGGCTTAAACCTATAAGCCTTCTCGATCTATCTCTATAGATCTTAATGCCCAGAATATATGCCGCTTCCCCTAAGTCCTTCATCGAAAAACTATTTTTCAGTGAAGTCTTTACAGACTCAAGCATAGGTTATTTCCAATCAGTAATATGTCATCCACATATAAGATTAGAAATACTACAGAGCTCCCACTAACCTTCTTGTAAACACAAGACTCTTCTTCGTTCTTGGTGAAGTCAAACCCTTTGACCACTTCATCAAAACGAATGTTCCAACTCCTAGATGCTTGCTTCAATCCATAAATGGATCTCTGAAGCTTGCATACCTTTTCAACATTTTTTGGATCGACAAAACCCTCGGGCTGTATCATATACACGTCCTCAGTTAGGTTTCCATTTAGGAAAGCTGTCTTGACATCCATCTGCCATATCTTATAATCGAAATATGCAGCTATAGCTAGAATAATCCGAATGGACTTAAGCATCACTACGGGCGAGAAGGTCTCGTCGTAGTCAACTCCTTGAACTTGTCAAAAACCTTTTGCGACAAGTCGTGCTTTATAGATGTGAACATTTCCATCCATGTCCTTTTTCTTCTTATAGATCCACTTGCACTCAATGGCTTTAACACCATCAGGCGGGTCAACCAAGTTCCAAACTTGATTGTCTCCCATGGACTCTATTTCGGATTGCATGGCACTCTGCCATTTTTCGGAGTCTGGGTCCATCATTGCTTCTGCATATGTCGCAGGCTCATCATTATCCAACAATAATATTTTCCGCATTTCGCGGAGCCTTGCCTGCCTTCGTGGTTGTGGCGGTGCTTCTCTTGCCATGGGTATCTCAACTTGTTCTGCTACGTTAGCATCACTCATTGATTCTTGCCCGATCGGCTCATCTTGAACTTCTTCAAGATGCACTGTCTTTCCACTCTTTTCTCCTTTGAGAAACTCTTTCTCTAGGAAAACCCCGTTCCGAGCGACAAACACTTTGCCTTCTGATCGGTTGTAGAAATAATATCCCAAAGTTTCCTTTGGATATCCCATGAAAATGCACTTATCCGACTTGGGTGTGATCTTGTCCGACTGAAGTCGCTTGACAAACACTTCACATCCCCAAATCTTTAGAAAAGACAAACTAGGAACCTTTCCAGTCCATATCTCATATGGTGTCTTAACTACGGATTTAGATGGTACCCTATTAAGTGTGAAAGCTGCTGTTTCTAGAGCGTATCCCCAAAATGACAACGGTAGGTCCGACTGGCTCATCATTGATCGAACCATGTCTAACAAAGTTCGATTACGTCGCTCGGACACACTGTTTCTTTGAGGTGTTCCAGGCGGCGTAAGTTGTGGAACAATTCCGCAACTCTTTAGATGATTGCTAAACTCGTGGCTCAAATACTCACCTCCACGATCAGATCGTAAGGCCTTAATTTTCTTGCCACACTGATTTTCAACTTCATTCTGAAATTCTTTGAACTTTTCAAAGGTTTCAGACTTGTGCCTCATCAAGTAGACATAGCCATAACTACTAAAATCATCAGTGAAAGTTATGAAGTATTGGAATCCTCCTCTAGCCGTCGTGCTCATTGGTCCACATACATCACTATGTATGAGTTCCAACAAGTCTACTGCTCTCTCAGGAAATCCTGTGGAAGGCGTCTTGGTCATCTTGCCTAGCAAGCAAGCCTCACATGTCTCGTATGATTCAAAATCAAACGAAGTTAGAAGTCCATCAGAATGGAGCTTCTTCATGCGCTTTTCACTTATATGACCCAAACGACAATGCCACAAGTAGGTAGGACTCAAATCATTAGGCCGAGGCCTTTTAGCACTTACATTACAGACAGGTGAACCATCAAGATTTAAAACAAATAATCCATTCACAATGGGTGCAAAAGCCATAAACATATTATTCTTAGAGATCACACAACCATTGTTTTCACTCGCAAATGAATAACCATCCTTCATCAAGCATGAAGGAGATAAAATGTTTCGACTTAAACTAGGAACAAAATAACAATTATTCAACTCCATAATAAATCCTGATGGGAGGTGGAGTTGCATCGTCCCGACGGTCAAAGCAGCAACTCTTGCATTATTGCCCACGCGGAAATCAACTTCTCCTCTTTCCACGCTTCTACTTCTTATCATTCCCTGCATCGAATTGCAAATATGAGCAACCGATCCGGTATCAAATACCCAAGAATTAATAATTGTATCAGCGAGAAATATGTTGTCTATAACATTAACAACAAGCGTACCTGAGGTAGAAGTACTCTTACTTCCGCCATTCTTCAAGGAAGCTAGGTACTACTTGCAGTTTCTCTTCCAGTGACCAAGTTCATGATAGTAAAAGCACTCTTTGTCTGGAGCAGGTCCAAGTCCAGCTTTAACCTTGGGCGGTGGGTTTTGCTTGGACGTTCCAGCCTTGCCCTTCTTCTTCCAAGAATTGCCCTTCTTCTTAAAGCTAGGCTTGTTCTGTATCACCATCACATGGCTGGTACTAGCGCTTTTCTTGATGTCAGCCTCTGCTGTTTTAAGCATGCCACACAGCTCATTCAGACCCTTCTCCGTCCCATGCATATGGTAGTTCGAGATGAAGTTCCCATAGCTAGGCGGAAGAGACGAAAGAATGAAATAAGTGGCCAACTCTTGGCCCAGTGGGAAGCCTAGCTTCTCCAACCGTTGAGTGTAACCAACCATCTTGATTACATGTGGTCCTACTGCTGCGCCTTCTGCTAGCTTGCTCTCAACAAAGGCCTTAGACACATTGAACCTTTCAGTCCTGGCCTGTGTTTGGAACATGTCTCTAAGCGCCACGATCATATCGTGCACCTCATGGTTTGTTTCGAACTGCATCTGCAGCTCGGGTTCCATGCAAGCAAGCATAAGGTAGCTTACTTCGAGGTTAGCATCACATGCTTTCTTGTAAGCATTCTTAGCAGCAGCGGGTGCATCATCAGCAGGTTCTTCTGGTAGTGGGTTGTCTAGAACATCTTCCTTTTTCTCAGCCCTGAGAACAATTCTCAGGTTACGGATCCAATCTGAGTAGTTTGTTCCATTCAACTTGTCCTTTTCAAGGACCGAACGCAAAGCAAACGGTGTAGTGCTGCTAGGTGCCATTTAATCTACAACAAAGTAATGCAAAATACACTAAGACAAACGTATCCATGATAGAGCAAATCACATTAAACTATTTTAACAGAATCTACTCCCACTAAAATCAATATCCCTCTATTGAAACTTAGTGATTCAGGATCCACAACTAACAAGTCTACTAGTGAGCTTTAGCATCACCGCTAGCAAACGAGGTAGATCGGTAAGCAACTTTTGCTAATCATATCACATATGACTCCTGTTGTTGGGTGACATCTCTATGTCTCGGCGCCCAACCTTTATGCCCCAAGGTCCTTAACCGTTAAGATAACCTTGTTAAGCAAACCAACCCTTATACGTGTAAGTGTCCGACACAAACCCGTCTAGTCAAGGAAAACTAGTGGCACCCTAATTTCATAGACCCACCACTAATTGTACAAGACATGGGACGGTGCAAGTTTTAGTTGGGAGGGCATACTAACTTAAACTTTGTGAGGGATCGTTCTACTTCTAACATCACAGCATGCAGAAAGTAAAACATAAACAGAATAGCATTCACACAGTTGTGACACAGTATGGCCCGTTTTCATATGGTGATCTCCATCTCCATAGAACCTGTTCACCATGGTGATCTCCATCTCCATGTTCCATGTGCGCCATCCTCCTGGTGATGAGTCCTCCAACAACTAGAACATGCTATTACGCCTAATAGCTAGTAAAGAATCTAGTAATGAAGATTACATAGTTGCTTGGATCATCACAGATTGGTACGCAGACCATTAAATACAATAAAGTGACAACACATATGGCTCCTGCCGTGTTGCCGTACGCGCGACACGCAGGTCACGAATGAGTTACACACATGCATGACATACACAAGGGGGCCATACTGATCACAAGATACATACATACATCCTGCAAAACAGAGTTAGGCGTCCTAACGTTCCAAACTTCGGAGGCCCGAAACTCCATCTTCCAAGCCGAATTTGGGAAATCTAATTTCGCCGAAAACGGCAAGGCCGTTGAATTTCATGTGTAACTTTTTCTGTAGATCAATTTTCATATAAAATTCACCCCGATCCAAGATCGTATCGAAAAGTTACGGCTGATTTACCGAAGCATATGCATACGGCAAAATCCCGACCCCGGCAGTAGATCCCATCTACTATTGCACATCTAATGCGTCTGGCGTATGACCCTGGATTTCGATTCGACCAATCATATTGATCTTCGCTCACTGCAACTGGATTTACGTGTATCACTTAACTCAGATGGCGGAAACCGACCGGTAGGAGTATGTCGTTACACTATCATTGCAGCAAGGGCACGAAACCAGGACATAGATCAAACGGAAAACTCGCATATCTCCATATGCACACATCCCGAATCCAAAACTAAGCAGCTACGGCTCTTGATACCACTGTAGGGATACGAGGTAGGCTACACTAGTGCAAATCAAAATTTCTACCGCGTATAACCAGGAAGAACTGCCGTATAAGGATCACGGGATTACCACTCGACGCACTACTGGTGCGGAAGATGTAGATATGCGTCGATGCAGTGAAGACGATCACGTAGTCGTACGTAGTCGATCAACGTAGTCGTACGTAGTCGATCACGTCCAGCAGCTCCTCAGCAGCTCGTCCACGTGCAGCAAGATCGCCTCCGGTGCCGCGGCTCGTCGGCGGCTCGTCGTGGCTCGTCGGCGGCTCGTCCAAGTGCTGCAGGCGCAACACCTCCAAGGTATCCACACGTGCAGGGACGAAGCGTCGCAAGTCGGACTGCTAGATCCGCGAGTTGCAACAGGCGAGGGCGTGGGAGGCGCGGCAGGTGTGTTTCGCCAAAAAGGTGTAAACCCTAGGGCACCCCCACCCCTCTATTTATAGAGGTTCCTGACGGGCCTCTGGGTCCGAGGCCCATTAGTACTTCTAAACCTAATCCAACTCGGATCAGATCCGAATTGGGCTTCCAGCCCCTTAAGTGCGTGACCCTATGGGTTCGGATACGTATAGACATGGCCCGAGTACTCCTACTCGGCCTAATAGTCGATAGCGGCCTCTAGCAAGACGTGCCAACTCCTATACGCACACGAAGATCATATCAGACGAACCATCACAACATAATATACATGCTATTCCCTTTGCCTCACGATATTTGGTCTAGCTTCAAGCCGACCGCTCTTTCTCGATCCTGTGATTCGGAATCCCTTTGTAGGTTAACTCTTAACCGTACGTAACATGGCCATGCATTTTTGGATCCGATCACTCGAGGGGCTCAGAGATATCACTCTCAATCAGAGAGGGGCAAATCCCATCTTGATTGACCATGTCTCATAGCATGCTTCTTGACAAACCCGAAAGCTACCTTTATAACTACCCTGTTCCGGCGTAGCGTTTGATAGCCCCTAAGTAGGTCGATCCACATCTATAATTCATGCGACAATCTCAGGTCTAAGGACAAAGCGTATATGTTGTTTAAAGAGAGAACTACTTCTCGTGTTGGGTCAGTCCTAGCACATGTCTCCACATGTGTCCACATTATTAGTTCAACATCTCCATGTCCATGACTTGTGAAACATAGTCATCAACTAATACATGTGCTAGTCTAATATTCATGTGTGTCCTCACATGAACTCCGACTAGGGACAACTTTAGAATAACCATACAAGTAAACAGTTTCACATACAATTCACATAATTGCAAATCAATTCAAGTAGCCTTTAATGGATATTCAGTGAACACAACATACAAATCATGGATACAAATGGAATATCATCATCTCTATGATTGCCTCTAGGGCATACCTCCAACAATAAGAGCTATGAATTGCTAACTCAATTGATGAATGAGTACCAAGTGCAAATTGATCAAGAAGGTGTGGGTACATCAACTTATGGGGCTTCAAACTCTACTGTTAGTGCTGCTGCTGTTCTGTCCATATTCAAAACACTTTCCGCCACTAAGAAGACCTCAAGTCTTGTTAAAGCAAAGAGTGAGTTAGATTGGTACTTGGACGAAGAACCTTTTCCTCATGATGAGAATGAGTACTTTGATGTCCTCGGTTGGTGGAAGGTGGCTGGAACTCACTTCCCTACTTTGAGGTTGATTGCTCGTGATATTTTAGCAATTCCCATAACCATAGTAGCTTCTGAATCGGCTTTTAGCCCTAGTGGGAGGATTCTAAATGAGGATCACAGCTGTCTTACTCCACAAATGTTGGAAGCTTTGATGTGCAGCCAAAGTTGGTTCCGTCACAATCTTAAAGGTAAAGAAATATGCATTTGATTCCTGCAGCTTATCAATGTTGTCCTCTCATTCTAATGATCTTGTGGTAGCAGCTTACTAATGTTGCCTTTTTATTCCAATGTGCATTTGTAGGTCAAGATGATGGAAAGATTGACACCTTTTGGTCCTACCTTGAGGACATTGAAGAAGAAATGAAGGAAGAACCTTGCATCTCTACTATCAACTCTGATTAAGCTTGATGTTCATTTGTGTTGGTGAACTTGGCCTAGTGAACAATGTATCTGTTATGTGAACAATATTTGTGTGATTTGAGCCATATGCTGTTCTAGACTTGTGATTTGAGCCATGTGCTATTCTAGACTTGTGCATGTTGAACCATATTTATTTGGCTTGTACAGTTTTTATTAAGATGTTGAATAATCTACGTGATCTATGATATGAACCATGTATGCATTGGATGTAGTCATATTGATTTTGCTAGTGGCCTGGAGGGCACGGGTGTGCCTACAGGTGATGGGCGCGGGCACAACTTCTTGCCCGTGATAGGCGGCAGGCGCGGGCACAAGTACAGGGTTTGCCTCGCAGGCGAGGGTTTGTAAACACTCTGCCCATAGGCAATGTGCCCATTGCCATCCATAATCAACACTGCCGCATAAGGATTTGGTAGAGCTTCTTGAGTACTCTGCTACCACATCATGTTCTTGATTTGCAAGAAGCACCATTGATTTGAGAACTTCCATCTAGCAATAGTGGATCTGAAGTCAGATTGTGATCTTGTAATTTATTTAAACTAAGAAAAGAAGGAAAGTCAATAATCATCATATGTTTAGTTTGTTACCCTAGAGCTGGATTGAAAAGGAGCAACTACAGATGTTGACCCTCTGGCTGGCTAAAACATGATACAGTCAAACTTCAGTTGATGCATTTATTTTCAAACATGATACAGTCAAATTATTGGGATATCTATTTTTAGTTTGTTCAAAACATGCTTCAGAGTTTTGCAACATAGTTGCCGAAAGAAGTTTCCTAATTCCAAAATAGCTGAGTATATCTCTTTACCATTAAACCTCGAAGGAAAGCAGGCAAAATCCTTTGGAGCAGGATATGACAATCATGAGTTTTTAGTCTTTGGAGTTTGCATCCATCAATGACAATACATATTGATAAGTTAGAAGCATATCCAACTGGGAACTTCACCTAACTTATAAAATCACAAAACAGCTTCTGTTGGTTTTTACCCATTGTATATGGAGCTTGTAGCATTTTGCATGACTGTCCTTACGTAGTATTCTGCATGTGTAGATGTGGTCTAATGGCCATCTCTTCCAAATCAATCCTAGAATTAATCATGTCCTTTGTCTTCCTAGCAATTTTCAACAATGTTGTAATAAGGTTTTCACATATGTTTTTTGCAATGTGCGTGACATCAAGATTATGTGGCAGCTTTAGATTTGTCCAATATGGCAAGTCAAACAAACAAACTCTTCAACTCCAACACTATCCGGATTCCCGCTTCCTTTTCTGACCTTGAAGAGGCTTTCCTAGTTTAATATCTTTAACCTCCTCTAGTTGCTGCTGAAGCTCCTCAGTAGTAAATTGCTCTGGCCTTTCTCAGCTTTTAGTATTAGCATCAAAGTCTGCTTTCTTTCTTCTCCATGGATGGTCAGTTGGAAGGAAATGACGATGGCCAATATAATATATCTTGTTCTTCAATCTCCTAGAGCAAGGATGCTTGTCACAACGCACATAGGCATAATAACCTTTCATGACTCATCCCGCCAATGTGTTCAATGCTGGATAATCATGTATGCACCATATAACCGCAACACGTAGTTTAAAGGATTTATGACTACAAGCATCGTATGCATTGACACCCTTCCAAAGGTCCAACAGCTCATCTACGAGAGGTTGCGAGAAGACATCAAAATCCTTTGATGGAGAACTTGGCCCAGGGATCAATAATGCCATTATGAAGTTTGATTCTTCCATGCATACTCATGGTGCCATGTTATACAGCACAACAAATACTGGCTACATACTATATGAGTTGTTCATGTTGCCAAATGGATTGAAACCATTGGTTGCAAGGCCAAGTCTAATGTTCCTAGCATATTTTGCAAATTCTGACCAAGTTTGTCAAAGTCTTTCCATGCCTCACCATCAGCTAGATGGCTAAGCTCATTGTCCACCGATTTTTGCTTCAACTTGTGCCATTGTGCATCCTTTGCGATTTTCAATGAAAGAAACATCCTCTTTAGCCTTGAAAGTAGCGGAAAATGCCTCACACCTTCTGCATCTTTCCATCTTGAATCCGCTTCACAACACACTAGGCACACATCATGTTTCATAGCGTCTTGTGAAAGAATACATAGTTATTCTTGCAAACATGGATATAATCATAGACAAGTCCCATGGTACATATGTACTTCATTTCCTCATCATAAGACGTCGGAACACATGTGTCCGAGAAAGCAACGGATAACACCTTCAAAATCGCATTGAATGCGACATTGTTGATCTGATAGAAAGACATGATATGAAATAACTTCACAACAAAGGTGAATTGTGTATATGTAGATCTCAGTGACACCTTACATTTTAAATGATCCTATATACATTCTAACATTTTCCCTTCAAGCTCTTTAGCGTCACACATGTCGGCTATCATTTCAAGAAGTCCATCTTCCTCCATACCCGATATGTGTTCATTTTCCTGAACCATTTCCTAATCACCATTTTCCTGTAGAACTGCATTATCCTCAACCCCCTCATTTGGCAGAATTGCAATTTGCTCAACCCCATCATCCTGCAGAATTGCATTTTCCTAAACCCCATTATCCTGCAGATTTGCATTTTCCATAAGCCCATCCTTGAATGTTTCTCCATGATGGATCCACCTAGTGTAGGTGCTTTCCATCCCACTCCTAAGTAAGTGCATACGCACTCTCGTATAAGACATCTTAACTAATTCAGGCATCTATGACATGGGCATAGTATTTGTTCATCCTCCGACTATCTACTCTTAACAAATTCATGAAATCATTGACCCCTTTCTCATGCTCGGGGGTAAATAGTCTACAACCGTGTATCCAACATCTATCCATCAGTCAAATCCTCATTGTTTAGCTTTCAAATCAAGAAGTAGGTTGGAAGTGCCTTACATTAAAATACCTTAATACGAAATGAAATTTAAGTGAATTCAACTAAACACTACAAGGATTTGACCCTTTAGCACCACTTGTTTTCGCAACACCACACATTTGGTTGCAATATTTGGTTCTATGGTAACCAACGGCATAATTGGTAGCGATATATGGGCCTTATGGCCACAAAAATTATGTGTTGCATTAGTTATAAGCTCTGTTGCAAGAGGGAGGCGCTAATGCTACAGTGGAAAAGGTGGTTGTGAGTATGGGTTCCTATTTCCATGACTAGTGTTGAGTTGTGATAGTATTGATTTTGTGTTGCGATAGCTACGCGTTGTTGCTACCATTGTAAAGTTAGTTGCAAGTAGCTGTGCATATGGCCACGGTGTAATTACATCATCTCAATCTTGACCTGCGTTGCAAAAGCTATTGCTATATTGCATCCAAAAAAAGATTAGTTGCAAGTAGTTGTGAATATGGCCACGATGAAACTGTGTTGCTTTAATCTTGTCCTGCGTTGCAAAAGATCTTATTATATTGCATCGAAAAAGTCATTCGTTGCATTTGTTGAGGTTCTTTTGCCACCAACATCATATGTGACTACATTTGAGTATATTTGGTTGCCAGAATATTTGTATTGCTACTAAAATTTATTCGTGGGCATTGTATATCATATACACTAGAGTTTGGAGCGTGCCCCTAGCGCGCTAATCTTTCAACCAATTATGTAAAATATTCATTAAAAGGATTGATATTCGTGCACCAGTGTCAAGAATGTGATATATTTTGGGGGAAAAAATAAAATTGGTGGCTCTAATTAGGTCATTGCATACGATTTATGTTTAAATCTATATGTCTTAACGTGATAGAAGATATTATGATCCTTAATAATAACGAATAATGCCTGCATAAGATAATATAAATATTAACTTTAAAGAAGATGCATAACAATTCTTATATACTCACTAATGCGAAGGCAGCAGATTGGAATGGGAATCGAGTAGGATAACTATCTAGTAATCACAGTCACGTTGCCTTTACTCGTGTGCGAAAGTAAACCAGCTATTATTGAAATAAGTAATATGGTAACATAATATACAGTTACATAATAGCAGTAGAAGGTGAGTATTAAAGTACATGAGCACATTAACTGGTGGCTTAAATTCAATGCTCCAAGTTGAATCATCCCCTGCAATGCCTCTTATATCCAAGGTCCCAACTATAATTTTGGGAATGGATGCGTCCCAAGGTTCTCCTGAACAATCTAGTGTACCTTCAATTGCAGCTGTAAGTATGACTTCCGTCAATTTCCATGCTATTTTTTAGGAAAAGTTTTATTAACGGTAAATTTCTGACAAATAATCCTACTGTAGCATAATTATTTTATTGTGTTTGTCCTAGGTAATGAAAGGCAATAAGATCCATCTCAAATAACAGATGCTATGATAACAAAACATGATATTAGCAATATCACTGAAATTTATGTACATGGCAATATCATTTGGATTGTTGTCCAGCAGTCTCAGATTAACACCAAGAAATGCTACTGGCTGATGATCTCTAAGCCACTAGCACCCTGCACACCAGCAACCATAGGCTTCAACTTCAATTCATACTCCTGAAAGATGATGCGGGAAAGCAGGACGCAGCCTTCCATTCCACGAGCACCACGGTGGAGTTGGTGGCAGCTAGTTCACCACTGAATAACCTTTTGCGAAAAACAGTGATATGTGCACCTTCCAACTTCCTGTACAGGATGTAATAGAATTTCCATTTAGTATCAACTCCAATAGCAAGTCTATATAGCATATGTAACTTGATGCATCCTTGGCCATCACAAGTTAACTCTTTGCGTATCTGCCAGCCGCCATCAAAGACGCGGCCGCGGTCCTCCCCCTTATCCTTCCACACTTCTACAATAATTTCCAATCAGGCAGATATTCCTTGTAGGAATTCTTAAGAAATTACTCCTGACAGGAAGGCAAGGCAAAATCAAAATTATTAGCACAAAATTATTGATTAAAATCGAAAATATCATTGTAACTTACATATCTCCAGCCAATATTTTCTTGGCAGCAGATACAGTAAATGTCATTCACCATATGCGGTCCAGTCGTAAATTCCCGATCCTCGTTAGGGCCCAGGGTTATGTTCACCCTGAAATGGTAGTACACATATCACAAAACATAGAATGGAGAAATAATCGGAACAATATTGTGACGACTCAAAAGTCTATCAAGCAAACCGATCAGTTCATCTATCCAGTGATTTTGGAAAACAGTAAATCAGTTCAGACATTAAACGGAGGAAATACTTCACATGAATACAGGAGGAGGCTGAAAGAATAGGGCCAATTGTTTGAGGCACTACACAGCGGTATGTCGATAATTAATCAAACAGTTGATTGGCTTGGAAAAGCATCTAACTGAATTTACATAAGGGAAGAAAACAGCTGTTGTTTTTTCCTAGAATTCACCGCGAAGAAATAGGCAAACAGCAACACCCATTGATTTGTCTTATCACTACCTATAATTAAAGAGCAACTTGAGCACCGCCCACTGTTCTGATGATTACCCAAAGCGTTGTGTTCTTCCGTTGATATGCATCTGAAATCAACTTCATCACCAACTAATGCATCTACCTAAGCCCTCCCTTCTACAGGGTTGCAGTTTTTTGTTTCGGTGGTCATGCCCATCTATTGGATTGATCAAATCATAGGAGCTCAGAGGATCGATCAAGATTCGAGGGAAATCGACACGATTCCTAGAGATTCAAGAACCAAGTAGAAAATATGTGCCAGGGCAGGAGACCACAGGGACCAAGATTTTCCACACTAAACGATGTCCCTCCCAATCCTCACAAACAATACACGACCCTCTGCACAAGTATGCGCAGCATCCTACGATCAGCAACCAATCGTATTCCGGTAACCTAGATGCGATTCACAGCTCAATCGGTCAATGAAAAGGAACACAGGAAAAGTGGGGAATGGAAATGTGATCCCCGTTACATGACGCGAGGCCATACCATAGAGATCCTGCCGACATGGGTGCTTCAGGACTGCAACGAGGTGAGCACCGCCCACCATCATCCGAGTCCTCCCCCTCTGATACATTCACAACATCCACAGCTTTGTCCTCCTCAGTACCAACTGCAGCAGTTGTATAGGACATTTGCAGTTGGGAGCTACCATGGGTCGACATTGTAGCTGCACATCACAGTATGTATTAAATTATCACTTGATTTATTACTCCAGTAGACTAGGCAGATCTACAATATGAAGACAAGCACCAAAAAGCATAAATATATCATAAATATATCATTGACTTCATTCTGAAAGTTGGGCCTTCTATTCACAAGTTGATCTTGTTTTATTCTGCCATCCATCCACTATATCCATGATAGGGATCTAGAGAGATTGAACTTCTCTCATAAAAACATGATGATTTATCAAACAATTCGAAAGCAATTCATTCATTTTATCTACTAAACACCGCTGAAAAAAATCACCAAAAAAATTAGTTCATGGATCTATCATTCTACTGAAAGAGATTGAAGAAAAAGAGAGAGGAAAGTGACTGACCTGGGAGGCTAGGGGTGGGGCGGTGAGCCGGCGACGGGGGGAGCGAGGGCGCGGCCGCGCCGAGCAGGGCGGGCCATCGGGACTCAGGACTCGGGAGGGCGGGCGGTGGATCGTCAGGATTCGGGACTTCAGGAGGGAGGGCGGAGCAGAGGGCTGCACCGCTGCGCCACTACGCCTACGGGCGGGTAGTGGCGAGCCTGCAGGATAGCAGGAGCGGGAGACCGGAAGCCGGATTGCGGCTGTGGCGGCGTGGCGCTGTGCGCCTGTGTGGCTGTGCGGGGGTCGGCCGGTCGGGGAATTGGGGTCTGGGGCAGCTGTGCGGCTGTGAGTCACTCAGGAGGTGAGGAGGATAATTGGATAAGGATTAAGGAATCCTAGCAAATCCAGGTGGCCAGGCCCACCTGTCATGCGGATTTGCGGGTATGCAGGCATGGGTAGTGTATTTTCATACCCGCAGCTATAAAATCAAACCCGCACCCGTGCCCGTGGGTACAAAATGGTACCCGTATCCTCACCCTAACGGGTTTTTACCCGCGGGCACGCGGGTAATCTGTGCCCGTTGCCATCTTGAAGCTAAGGTTTGGTCTCGTTGTTAACAGTGATCTTCTGAGTGACACGCTTATCTAGAAGAAGATGAGAAAGGTGCATGATCGATAGTGCAACTTAGATGATCATCAGTTTTACAAGTGACATAGATGTACCTATTCGGTGGACTTGGTATTGCATAAAAAGAATAAATAATTTTGTAAAAGATGCTACTCTTCCAAATTCATGATCAAACATTGGGAATTAAAAATAAATAGAGAAATTAAAAATGAAAAAAGCAAATAAAAAGGTGCTGCCTCACGAAGTCTAACGTTGACCTGTAGGATCCAAACCCACAACCTTACCATTGCACTAGTCTTGTAAGTTAACACTATGAATAACTAAAAGTATATATATGTATAAATATTGAATTAGTTCCAAATCAAGAGGAAGACTTAACCAAGTTCCCTTAGGACATGACCATGTGTTACCAAGATACAGTTCCCTCGTTTGACCTTTTCTTACCGATCTTCCAAACATATAGCACTCACATGGATTGATATCCATTGTCCAGCAAAGAAGCACACATGAATATATATGCGTGATTATTTTTCCAATACCATTATCTCAGATAAATTAAACATGGATTCAATAAAATTCTTGGTACAAGATTTAGGGAAATCAAACATGGTACATAGAATCCCAACATCCTAAATGCACGAAATCAATATATGGAGTCATTGTGACTTGTGAGCATATACGTACCTATATTGGGAATTAAAATAAACAGTGAAATTATTAAAAATAGAAAAAATAAAAATGGCAAAAAAATAAGATGATGCGTCACGGAATCAAATCAAAGCGTGACCTCTATGTTTAAGACCCAGCCATAAGTTCGGCATATGGGCAGCTAAAGACATATTGTCCTCCTTTTAACCCTCCTCTCCGTTGGCTTATCTGAGGCCTTTAGCAAATAGATAAATACAATTTTAGTTCTCAATTAATGTTAGTTGCATTACTAGTGCAATGGCCGGCTGCGGCTTTGAATTCTTATAAGAGGCCGCTGTTCGATTCTATGGCAGCACAGTTTTTTATTTCCCATTTTTTACTTCGCTTATTCAAGGTTTCTAAGAAATATATAATAAGTTTTAGTTATGAATCTGATGAATATACATCAATCATCTACAGCTCATCAATGGTTCGGTTGCTGGTTTTGAGCCTACAAATCATAGTTCGACTCCGTCGCGCAACGTTTACTTCACTATTTTATTAAATTACAACAGACAGCTAATGTTGATATTTTTTCTAGCATGCAATATGATTTTATGTTAGAATTTTTACATCACTATTTTAAAAGATTACGATACATAGCTATTGTTTTTTTACTTTACCATTTTATTAAATTACAATACACAACTAATGTTGATATTTTTGTTAGAATGCAATATGATTTTATCCTGCAATGGTTAGAAATCTTAGGTAAAGACACTCTGTATTGATTGTATGTGCATAGTAAAACTATAAAACTATCAAACATATGTTGATTTGGCCTATATATGTGTGCATCAACTCTATATGACTCGTGCCTCATAAACATGTACACACCACCAACACTATACCACAGCCCAAAATTACCGTCGAACATCCGACGGTATAAGACTAAAAATAACGATGGACCATTCGTCGGTATAGCGGAGCAACGGACCATTCATCGGTATATCACGTTATTATGGCTCACCATTCGACGCTATATATATTTAGATGTACCACCGAATCATTGGTCGGCATAACTCAACATATACATCCAACTATCGGTCGGGATACATTCTTTAGGCCCATTTCCCTTCGCCGCACTTCCGGCCCATTAATCTCGCGCACAAGACTCGGCCCATACCGAACCCTAGCTTCACTCCCATTCACCCGCCGTCCTCCAACACATCTGGTTTGGCTCCCCTCCTCCCGTCCCACGGCCTCTCGCCGCCCCTCACCGGTCATCCACCCGCCGCCCCTCCAAGCGCCGCCCCTCGCCGGAGCTCCACCCACCGCCCCTCCATGCGAGGGTCGGCCTCTGGCGGCGGGCCTCCGGCGGCGCACGGGGATCCAGCACGCGAGATGCGAGATCCGGCACAGCTCCTCCTCTCCCCTCGGCCGCGCTCCTACGAGTATCAGGGAGAGGATCCGCTCCAACCGTGGCTGGAGTAAGCGTTTCTCCATCCCCTTAATTAACTCACCTCTGTCGGATTTCTTGGTTTTTGGTAGCTGCTAGAGGCAAAAAAGATTGCTCATTTCTTCGGATCTTCTCCTGCTTCTTCCGCGTGCAGCTGCATCAAGTGGGTTCAATACAGAACTAGATACTGAGAGGTACCAAAAATCTAGTTATGGGGGACTAGATACTGCAGTACAGAACAAGGAGAACGAGGTTAGCTTGATACTCCTATTTATCTCAACCTGTTTTTCTGATGTGTGTTCCCTGTTCTAGTCTTGTCAAAAGCTATATACTAATACTCTTACATCTGAAACAATTTATGTTGATCTTTAATACATATTAGCTCTATTGGTTCAAGACATACGACAGTTACAGAAGCTATTGGTTTAAGATATAAAGTAGAATTTGTTGGACTAGGATGATCAGATTGTACCTAGATTTATTTACTTAAAAAACTATATTCTTGAATCAACTATGCTTTCATGTGCTAGGTTCATGTAATGATCTTGAATCCAGGTGAAGTTTGATCTGCAATTGGGTTACGTGTAATTGCATTTTCCATGAAATCTGTGTCATGTTTCTAGATTAAAACTACCTGTAGAGGGAGGGTATAATTGTTTTGGAGACTATACATAGATTTTACGAGACCCATGCAGACAAACTTTTTTTCGAAGACAATGTACATTTGATCATAAGGTGCTTTTGAAAAATATATGTATCCTATGCCTTCACTGGACCAGCTGGCGAATCTTTGACAAGTGAATAATCTCTTACCTTCAGTTAACATCCATCTTATCACTTCTCTTTTTTGCAGTTCGTTTATAATTGAATAATAAATTTGGAAGAAAGCAGCTACATAGGCTACAACCCTGTCCCTCTGTAGATTGCAGGTCATTGAGGTTCGTTTAGTTTTAAGTTTCTGTTTCAAATAAGAGGTTTCTTCAGTTAATGATTTTTGTCCAGTGTTTAGTTACAAAAGGTATCATCTATGGCATACTATATGCTAGGTTTTTTTCTTCAGTTAACACTTTTTATTTGTTAACACCTGAGATAAGAACATTTTTTCCAATAGTGCGGAGATGATGCCTGAAGCAAACTATAGGTTTATTAGTCAATATTAACTTCTAAATTCTCTAGTCACTTATCGAGGGTGACTTTCAGTGATCCCATTGCCTATTCAATTTGTTGTTCTCTCTCTGATATATTTTCCCTACAAATTCTTAGCTCTATTGGCTTCATATTTCATATACTTTCCTTATATATTTCTTTTGTGCAGAGACTCAAGTCATGTGGAAAAAAGGAGTACTTTATCTTTAATTCCCTTGCATTTTTGCTAACAGGTACCCACTGTCATGAGTCATTTACGGTTCATATGGTTAATCTAAAATTGTATACCATGCTACACCATTCGGTGTGATATAATTAAATTAACGTAACATGTGTGTTCATTCATAGGTGATTACTGATCAGTACTAAAACATAGGCATATGTGTGCCTCTGAATTCTATGTGTTCATAAATTGCAGGAAAGCGTGGACAGCTAACATATTTAGAGAAAGCTTTATGCCTATATGCTAGTGATAGACTGCTAGAAGAATGAAGAATTACATAAAGGTTTATTGGTGACTGTTGGTGCCCATGGGGAATGAATAGATCAATAAGAGAACTCATATTTAGTTTTATTTTATTATGCCAAACATATTTGCACTTGTAATCAGAGATGATATTTTTATTGTCATTGTGTTATTACTTTGGTTGAGACATATATTAGAAGTTAATGAAGGTTTGAGTTCTTATATGTGATGGTGAAATATATACTCATGGCACAATTATTTTGTAGCAACAATTAAATTTCAAGCTACAAAACGAAATTAAAAAGGTGCTAGCCAAAATACCCTCGTTACAACAAACCACTGCACAATTACCATTTGTTGTTGCAATATACATTATTGCCACCAACTTTATGTGTTGCTATAGGATGTGTCTACCATCGACAATGATTCGTTGCATTTTTCATCTATTACCACCAACAACGATTCGTTGCATTTTCCATCTATTACAACAAACAATGATTCGTTGCATTACCTTTTCTTGCCACCAGCAAATGAATATTGCAATTGTGACTCTAGCCACCAAATTTGTTACGTTGCAATATTTATTTGATGCAATGGAGCATATTGCATGGCAATATGGCCATATTCCCATGTAACTATGGGGTGACAATAAACCTATTTTGCGACAAATTTGTTCATAGCAATACTGTCATATTGCAGCCATGTATTTCATTGCAACAATAATTCATGCAACCATTCTATTGGTCGCAATATCCGTGCTTGCAACCAAATCGCAATTGCGTTAGTTTTTTTATGTGCATTGCAAAACCACCATATTGCAACACCACTCCAAAAGGATGCAAAAATCTATTGCACCGTTCCAAATGCAACCACCTGTCAACGACCATACATAGATGTAATTGATCCTTATTGCAACCAAAATAGCCATATTGCAACCCAATATAGGCATCACGATAGGGCTGGATCCTAGTAGTGAAACTTTACTAACTAGATTGAAGCGCCGCAGCCAGAAGCACTAGATTTGTGATTCCGTAGGACTGAGCCACCGCGAGGAGCCACAGATCTCCACCATAGTTTTCCTTCCTAGCTGCCTACTCTCTATTCTTCTTTTTTGCTATCACGGGCACGCGGTAGTAGGTAAACTAGTTTTTGGCTGCATCATGGGCTTTTCTGCCACCAACTACCACACTCACCTGAAACTTACTTTACATGTAGGACCCGGTTGCAGTAAAGACTTCCTGTTCGATCAGTCACAGGTTTGACCCATGGGCGGAGCACATTTTCCTTTTTATTTTAACACCCTATTTATCATCTTAAACTTACATGTGGTACCCTGGTTAGTTTATGGCATTTTTCGCAGACCTTATATCATCACAAAAGCACTATGTAATAGCGAGTGACGTTTTCTTTTTGTCTTGTGTGGCAGCTCTTTTGACGTTTTGTAACTTTATCACTAAATTTGCTCGGATTTAAAATTTGATGACGTTTTCAGCTAGAAACGTCATAAATCTATGACGAGAACAAATGTTTCATAAATTTTTTTACCATTTGTAGTTTATAGGATTGGAACCTAGGATGTAAAACTCTTTTTGATAGAGATAGCAACACATAGAAAAACTTAGTGCACATTCAGATAGAATTTGGAATATATTTTTATATCTTCTTGGAGCCTTCGTTTTAAGAAAACCCAATTCAGCCCCCCTTAGGGTGTCACAACCCCTTCACATATGTTAAATACTCATACCTTAGTCCCTACTTTGTATAATAATGTTGTTCTACTAAGACCACTAATAAAGCAAATGCATACTCACCATCTTCCAAATCAAGTAGGTATCCTAATAAAATTCTTAATTTGAATTATCCATCTTGTATTCGTATATGATAATATTTGTATGTTAGTTCGAATTGAAATGTGGTAAATTCAATTCCTTGCATATTAGATCTGAATTCATCCCAAGTGGTAGAGAAATACCGAGATTTGGTGGGATTTTCTTTTTTTCATCAAAAACAATTCTTTAATCCTCTCTCTATTTCAAATATATTAACATCCATCAAATAAATGGACTATTAGAATATATTTTCTATTAGGTCCCGTTTGGATCATTGGAATTGAATTCCATTCTAATAATCATAATCTATAGAATCAATTTCCATCTCCTACCCCATGAATTTAAGATAGGCTTATATCTAAACTTTGGAAAGTTGTGGAATACCACGTTCCAAGATAAATTAGCCTACTCCATTAAGTAGATTCCAATTCCTTCAAATGAAGGATCCAAACGGAGCCTTAGATTTGATGAAATTGATTTGATGTTTTAAATATTGGCCAATACTTATGTTTAGAGGCCCTATAAATGGTCTCATCCTGACGCTACCATATACTTATGTTTAGAGGCCATATAACTGCTCCTTCTAATCACAAATAAATTAAATGTTAGGTTACATATAATAAACCACCATAGCTTTTGTTATAAATTAATTCATCCAGCTTAACAAATACAAGGTGTGATATGAATTGGCGTGGTATCCAAAGCTCTTAATTAACCCCTCCTATATTCCAATATTTGTAGTAAGAAAACCGTAACGTTAGGTGCACGCTTTGTATTTTGGAACGAAAGGAGTACTATTTATTATGTTGATTTTGTATAAACAGAAATAAGCCCAGTAGATTTTTTTTGAAAAAATAATTTCATAAATTTATTCTTTTGGTTCCTTTATGAATATGGTTTCCACAATCCAACTTTCTCTATGGGTAGAACATGCCTCAGTTCAACACAAGCTTATCCATTCGGAAACACTGTGCCATTACGCATACAACTGAAGGAGCAGGGCAAGATCAACAAAGAAATCATCACCGTGTTCAAGGCTATGGACTGGATACTGGAGAATATTGATAGCAAGGTGATGGAGGTTGGAAGCTCGAACCACCAAGTGCTGAATATGATGAAGATGCAGGAGACGCAAGTGACATAGCTAGCTGGCCATCTATCCAGCAATGAAGGAAGCTGCCAGGACAACCATAGAATCCAGAAACAGCTAAAAGCAATTCAAACTCGCTCAGCTCGACCTGTTTTTTCAAACCACAAAATCCGTGCTGACCTATTTTTCAAGAAAAATTACACGAGTAGAGCCAATGTTGCTTTCCTTGATCAATATAAATTTTTGGCGCTTACTAGACCTCGTGTAAACTCAAGGTAAACTTTTTAGTTTGCTTTTACTTAAAAATCACCGATCTTTCTAGAATTAGAATTTTTTTGAGCCACCTTTGTTTCATTCAAAATTCCTCTCTTATTTTTGGCTAAAATTAGAACCTAAACCTATCAACTCACGGTTGAGATCGAAATTGCTCTATTTCAATTCATGAGATTGAGCGATACCGGTGCAACCAAAATTAACGAAGTCGGAAACTTTTTCAACTTACATTTGTTTGTGGTACTTCAAAACTCCTCTAAATTATATTTGGACTCGTTGCTTGTCTAAGTTTATTTTTAATTTTTAAAATTAGAGGATGATTAAGCATCTAAACATTATTTGGAAAGTTTATGAGCTTCTTTTGCAACTAATGGCTTGATTTGAGTTCATGGGAAAAATTTTGTGCCACAAACAAAAGAAAACAAAGGAGGAGGCAGCCATGCATGTTTTTGTGCAGTTTGCATGATACCTTGGTGGAGTATTATTGAAGAAAAGACATGCCTATGACATATAGGTAAGAATAATGAGCAAAATGACAACCTTTTCAATCCAAAGGAGTGGATGAGAGAATTTGGCCAATGCATTCACATGGAGCTACTCAAAATGGTACAAATTATCACCATGGAAGCTTGTGGAGCAAAGGGAGATGGACATGACAAGGAAAGGGGCCAGGCCGATCAGCCCCATTGTTGACGGTCGTTAAGTACCAAATATGATCATCAATATTCTTATGAATAAAGGAGGATTGGCATTTCTTACATGCATATTTAGTTAAGAATAATGTGGTTCCATAGGTCCTTGGAGAATATTTGGGTGCTGGTGAATAACCACAAAAGGAAGTAGAAAACACACTCCCATGGCGAAGAAACACAACTCACACCAATGAGAGATCGCCACATGGGCAACACATGGATTGAAGGGCCCACAAATGGTCCCAAACCGCCTCAACACCTTATCAAACACCAAGCACTGCCTTCAGGACCCAGATGTCATACTCCTAGATGATGGTGGTTGCGACTGGGGCCACCAGGGGTTCGGCCGAACCCTTGGATTGGCCGAACCGCCTCTAGCTCCCTTGATGATCATCCTCTACATGGTGATGGTTGACGGTGTCCCTAGGTCGGTTAGGGTTAATTCCCCAAATATTCCTTTGTGTAACCGCCTCTATGGACCTATAAATAGAGGGGTGTGCTCTCCATTCAAACACACAACACAAGTTGAATCACTCTCTCCCTCATAGTTTCCAAGTTAGTAGAGCTAGGTTAGAGTAGTTTACAAAAGGTTCCAAGTCTTCTTGGGAGTTCAGGATATGGCTCTTGTATCTTTTATTCCTAGGTTGACTTTATGCTATTCAAGTTATTCATCTTCTCTATATAGTGTTATGAGTGATTCTTATATGCATGAATTAATGTTATACCCTTGCTATCATAGTATAGGCTTATATGCTCTCATGTGTGCCTTTAGACCATGTTGTAGTACATACTTTGTGTGTGTATATACCATGTATAGGCTAGTCGATCTATGCTACAACATCGGTTCAATGGTCATGTCTATGGTGGCTCTGGCCTTGGTCAAAATATCTCGGGATGGCTAGAGTGTTGTTAACAATACAAGTGTGGTGCTTGGATTGCTTAGCTTTGTTGGATATGAGTTTGCCCCATGGGCTGCTAGGGGTAGGCGGCAGGTGGTGACAGCCCTCTGTCTTTCGTAATACCCCATGTTCGGGTACGCTGTAGGAGTTCGTAAATTAGCAACAACTATGCTGACAGGCCGGTAGGGATGCTGTATCCCCATAGTGCCTGGATGCATAGAACTAAGTCCTATACAATGTGTATGTATGTTGCTTGTATGATCTATGCGGTATATAGGAAGTACATATGAACCTAGAGCTAACTCTTAGATCTTCTCCCTAGCTTAGTTATCTTGAGATGATTCGTCTGTGTGTGTAATACTACCCTATCTATCATTATCTGTAGCCCTGTCTTGTGTAGTGCATCTACTCATCTTATGATATCCTCATGTACATAGTAAACTCTTTTGACTTACCCGTCTTCCTTGGGAAATACGATACCCTTGGGAATACTCTTGACTGAAATGCTACAATGGTATATCTATGCGCTTGCGGATTTATTCGTGATCGCTAAATATACCAACACCCATGCTCCCCAAACCGATCGACCTTCCGTGTTTTAAAGGCCCCTGGTGCTCCTCTTCCACATGTGAGTTCTCACTCAAAATACCATAAACACAAGCACAAAGTCCCTGGAAAATTCATCCAAAAATCCTTCCAGCCAAAAATTTCCACAATCATGTTCTTTGTGTTTTCATGCTCCTATGGTTTTCCTCGCCAACAAGAAACCCCAGTGTGATGTTTGAATTTAACTGTGTAGCAAGATGGAGGGATTCACCAACCTCTTTAGAAGGTTGAGCAAGTTACACTCATCGACGTCCGGATCATCAACACGGAGCCACGCTTTGTGGCAACACTCAGTTAATGAGTCGTCGCAAAGCGAGGATCGCGAAATAGCAGATCCATGGGGCGATAGGCTGCTGCTCGGAGGCATGCAAGACACGAGAAGCTCCTCCATGTGGTTCCCCATGTTGATGCTCATTGACACCATTTTACTCCTGTTTATCTTCAATAATGACATGAATTTAATACCTAAACTACTGATTATACCTAATAAATGGGCCATTTTTACATATGCAATATATTTTGGTGGATATTCTATTTTCGTAGGAAATTGGACTTTAATGGAGCAAAATTGGATGAAGCCCTGAATAAGCAACGACCTAGAGAAAGACGAAGGCCAACGAGCCCAAAAAGGGCCTAGGCCGATTGGCCTAGGGTCCTCTGGGTTCCTCTCGTGCTCATTGTTGTGAGCAATCCTTCGTTGGAGGTATGCCCTAGAGGCAATCATAGAGATGATGATATTCCATTTGTATCCATGATTTATATTGTGTTCGTTGAATATCCATTAAAGCATACTTGAATTGATTTGCAATTATGTGAATTGTATGTGAACCTCTTTGCTTGTATGGTTATTCTAAAGTTGTCCCTAGTTGGAGTTCATGTGAGGACACACATGAATATTAGACTAGTACATGTATTAGTTGATGACTATGTTTCACAAGTCATGGACATGGAGATGTCAAACTAATAATGTAGGCACATGTAGAGACATGTGCTAGGACTGACCCAACACGAGAAGTAGTTCTCTCTTTACACAACAAGTATACTTTGTCCTTAGACCTGAGATTGTCGCATGTACTCAAGATGTGGATCAACTTACTTAGGGGATATCAAACGCTACGCCGTAACAGGGTAGTTATAAAGGTAGCTTTCGGGTTAAGAGTCAATCAAGATGGGATTTGCCCCTCTCTGATTGAGAGTGATATCTCTGGGCCCCTCGAGTGATCAGATCCGAAAATGCATGGCCATGCTACGTACGGTTAAGAGTTAATCTACAAAGGGATTTTGAATCACAGGATCGAGAAAGAGCGGTCGGCTTGGAGCTAGACCAAATATCGTGAGGCAAAGGGAGTAGCAGGTACGTGATGTCGTGATGGTTCGTCTAATATGATCTTCGTGTGCATATAGGAGTTGGCACGTCTTGCTAGAGGCTGCTACCGACTATTGGGCCGAGTAGGAGAACTCGGGCCATGTCTATACGTATCCGAACCTATAGGGTCACACACTTAAGGGGCTGGAAGCCCAATTCGGATGTGATCTAAATTGGATCAGGTGTAGGACTACTAATGGGCCTCGGACCCAAAGGCCCGTCAGGAACCTCTATAAATAGAGGGGTGGGGGCGCCCTAGGGTTTTACACCTTTTGGTCGAAGCATAGCCGCCGCGCCTTGCACGCCCTCGCCTTGTTGAAACTCGCGGACCTAGCAGTCCGTCTTGTGACGCTTCCTCCGTGCACGTGTGGATACCTTGGAAGTGTTGCACCTGCAGCACTTGGACCTGCGTTGTATGTGGACGAGCTGCTGAGGAGCTGCTCGACGTCGACGTGATTAACTATGTGTTTGACTATGCTGATCGACTTCACTACCCCGACACAATTCTACATCTTCCGCACCAGTGTGTCGAGTGGTAATCCCGTGATCCATATACGGCAGTTCTCCTGGTTCACGCGGTAGAAAAATTTTGTTTTGCGCTAGCGTAGCCTACCTCGTATCCCAACAGTGGTATCAGAGCCGTAGCTATTTTGTTATGAATTCGGGATGTGTGCATATGGAGATATGTGAGTTTTCAGATTGTTCTATGACCTGGTTTCGTGTTCTTGCTGCTATGGTCGGGTAACGACATACTTCTACCAGTCGGATTTCCGCCATCAGAGTTAAGTGATACATGTAATGCCAGTTGCAGCAAGCGAAGATCAATGTGATTGATGGCATTGAAACTCAAGTTCATACGCCAGGCACATGAGATGTGCAATAGTAGATTGGATCTACTACCGGGTCGGAATTTTGCCGTGTGCGTGTGCTTCGGTAAAACAGCCGTAACTTTTCAGTAGGATCTCGGATCGAGGCGAATTTTATATGAAAATTGATCTATAGAAAAAGTTACACATTATTACGGTGAAATTAGATTTCCAAAATTTGGCATGGACGAGGGAGTTTTGGGCCTTTGATGTTTGTAACGTTAGAACGCCTAACTTTGTTTTGCAGGATGCTATGATTTTGTGATCGGTATGGCTCCTTGTGTATGTGATGCATGTGTGTAACTCATTCGTAACCTGCGTGTCGCGCGTACGGCAACACGGCTGGAGCCATACGTGTTATCACCTTAATATATTTAATGGTCTGCGTACCAATCTGTGATGATCCAAGCAACTATGTAATCTTCATTACTAGCTATTAGGTGCAATAGCATGCTCTAGTTCTTGGAGGACTCATCACCAGGAGGATGGCGCACATGAAATAGGGAGATGGAGATCACCATGGTGAATAGGTTCTATGGAGATGGAGATCATCATAAGAAAACGGGCCATACTGTGTCACAACTATGTGAATGTTATTCCTTATGTTTTACTTCCCGCATGATGTGATGTTAGAAGTAGAACGATCCCTCGCAAAGTTTAAGTTTGTATGCCCTCCCAACTAAAACTTGCACCGTCCCATGTCTTGTACAATTGGTGGTGGGTCTATAAAATTAGGGTGCCACTAGTTTTCCTTGACTAGACGGGTTTGTGTCGGACACCTACACGCATAATGGTTGGTTTGCTTAACAAGGTCATCTTAACGGTTAAGGACCTTTGGGCATGAAGGTTGGGCGTTGAGACATGGAGATGTCACCCAACAATAGGAGTCATATGTATTATGATTAGCAAGGAGTTGCTTACCGATCTACCTTGTTTGCTAGCGGTGATGCTAAACCTCACTACTAGACTTGTTAGTTGTGGATCCTGAATCATTAAGTACCAATAGAGGGATATTGATTTTAGTGGGAGTAGATTCTGTTAAATAATTTAATGTGATTTGTTCTATCATGGATACGATTGTCTTAGTGTATTTTGCATTAATTTTGTTGTAGATTAAATGGCACCTAGCAACACCACACCGTTTGCTTTGTGTTTGGTCCTTGAGAAGGACAAGTTGAATGGAACAAACTATACAGATTGGATCCATAACTTGAGAATTGTTCTCAGGGCCGATAAAAAGCTTCTAGACACCCCATTACCAAAAGTACCTGCTGATAATGCATCTGCTGCTGTTAAGATCACTTACAAGAAAGCATTTGATGCTAATCTTGAGGTAACTTGCCTTACGCTTACTTGCATGGAACCCGAGCTGCAGATGCAGTTCGAAACAAATCATGAGGCATATGATTGTGGCGCTCAAGGATATGTTCCAGACACAAGCCAGGACTAACAGGTTCAATGTGTCCAAAGCCTTTCTGGAGTGCAAGCTAGCAGAAGGTACAACAGTAGGACCACACGTAATCAAGATGGTTGGTTACACTCAGCGATTGAAGAAGCTGGGATTCCCAATAGGTCAAGAGTTGGCCACTGACTTCATTCTTTCGTCTCTTCCACCTAGCTGTGGGAACTTCATCTCGAACTACCATATGCATGGGACGGAGAAGGATCTGAATGAACTGTGTCGCATGCTTAAAACAACAGAGATTGATATTAAGAAAAGTGCTAGTAGCAGCCATGTGATGGCTATACAGAACAAGCCTAGCTTCAAGAAGAAGGACAATTCTTAGAAGAAGAAGGGCAAAGCTAGACCTGTTCCGGATAAAGAGTGCTTTTATTGTCATTGAAGAATGGCGGAAGTAAGAGTACTTCCACCTCAGGTACGCTTGTTGTTAATGTTATAGACAACATATTTCTCACTGATACAATTATTAATTTTTGGGTATTTGATACCGGATCGGTTGCTCATATTTGCAATTCGATGAAGGAAAAGATAAGAAGTAGAAGTGTTGAAAAGGGAGAAGTTGATTTTCGCGTGAGCAATAATGCAAGAGTTGCTGCGTTGACCGTCGGGACAACGCAACTCCACCTCCCGTCAGGATTTATTATGGAATTGAATAATTGTTATTTTCTTCCTAGTTTAAGTCGAAACATTATGTATCCTTCATGTTTGATGAAGGATGGTTATTCATTTGCGAGTGAAAATAATGGTTGTGTGATCTCTAAAAATGATATGTTTATGGCTTTTGCACCCATTGTGAATGGATTGTTTGTTTTAAATCTTGATGTTTCACCTGTCTATAACATAAATGCTAAAAGGCCTCGGCCTAATGATTTGAGTACTAACTACATGTGGCATTGTTATTTGGGTTATATAAGTGAGAAATGCATGAAGAAGCTCCATACTAATGGACTTTTAACTTCGTTTGATTTTGAATCATACGAGACATGTGAAGCTTGCTTGCTAGGCAAGATGACCAAGGCACCTTTCACAGGTTTTCCTAAGAGAGCATTAGACTTGTTGGAACTCGTACATACCGATGTATACGGGCCAATGAGCATGACAGCCAGAGGAGGGTACCAATACTTCATAAATTTTACTGATGATTTTAGTAGATATGGCTATGTCTACTTGATGAGGCACAAGTCTGAAAACTTTGAAAAGTTAAAGGAATTTTAGAATGAAGTTGAAAATCAGCGTGGCAACAAAATTAAGGCCTTGCGATCTGATCGTGGAGGCGAGTATTTGAGCCACGGATTTAGCAATCATCTAAAGAGTTGCGGAATTGTTCCATAACTTACACCGCCTGGAACACCTCAGAGAAATGGTGTATCCGAGCGACGTAATCGAACTTTGTTAGACATGGTTCGATCAATGATGAGCCAGTCGGACCTACCGTTATCATTTTGGGGATACGCTCTAGAAACAACAGCTTTCACACTTAATAGGGTACCGTCTAAATTCGTAGTTAAGACACCATATGTGATGTGGACCGGAAAGACTCCCAGTTTGTCTTTTCTAAAGATTTGGGGATGTGAAGTGTTTGTCAAGCGACTTCAGTCGGACAAGATCACACCTAAGTTGAAAAAATGCATTTTCCTGGGATATACAAAGGAAACTTTAGGATATTATTTCTACAATCGGCCAGAGGGCAAAGTGTTTTTCACTCGGAACGGGGTGTTCCTAGAGAAAGAGTTTCCCAAAGGAGAAAAGAGTGGAAAGATAATGCGTCTTGAAGAAGTTCCAAATGAGCCAATCGGGCAAGAATCAACGAGTGATGCTAACATAGCAGAACAAGTTGAGATACCCGTGGTAAGAGAAGCACCACCACAGCCACGAAGGTCGGCAAGGATCCGCGAACAGCCAGAAATATTATTGTTGGACAATGATGAGCCTGTGACATATGCAGAAGCAGTGATGGACCCAGACTCCGAAAAAAGGTAGAGTGCCATGCAATCCGAAATAGAGTCCATGGGAGACAATCAAGTTTGGAACTTGGTTGACCCGCCTGATGGTGTTAAAGCCATAGAGTGCAAGTGGATCTATAAGAAGAAAAGGGACATGGATGAAAATGTTCACATCTATAAAGCACGACTTATCACAAAAGGTTTTCGACAAGTTCAAGGAGTTGACTACGACGAGACCTTCTCGCCCGTAGTAATGCTTAGGTCCATTCAGATTATTCTAGCTATAGCTGCATATTTCGATTATCAGATATGGCAGATGGATGTCAAGATAGCTTTCTTGAATGGAAACCTACCTGAGGACGTGTATATGATACAGCCCGAGGGTTTTGTTGATCTAAAAAATGCCGGAAAGGTATGCAAGCTTCAGAGATCCATTTATGGATTGAAGCAAGTATCTAGGAGTTGGAACATTTGTTTTGATGAAGTGGTCAAAGGGTTTGGCTTCACCAAAAATGAAGAAGAGTCTTGTGTTTACAAGAAAGAAAGTGGGAGCTCTGTAGTATTTCTAATTTTATATGTGGATGACATATTGCTGATTGGAAATAACATTCCTATGCTTGAGTCCGTAAAGACTTCACTGAAAAATAGTTTTTCAATGAAGGACTTAGGGCAAGCGGCATATATTCTGGGCATCAAAATCTATAGAGATAGATCGAGAAGGCTTATAGGATTCAGCCAAGGTACTTACATTGACAAAGTGTTGAAACGGTTCAACATGGAAGAGGCGAAGAAAGGGTTCTTGCCTATGTCACATGGCATACATCTCAGCAAGACTTAGTGTCCTTCGACTGCTGATGAGCGAGATCGCATGAGTAGAGTGCCATATGCTTCGGCTATTGGATCTATCATGTATGCAGTGATAAGTACTCACCCAGATGTTTCATATGCGCTAAGTATGACAAGCAGACACCAATCTGATCCAAGTGAGAGTCACTGGACAGCGGTGAAAAACATTCTTAAGTACTTAAGAAGGACTAAAGATATGTTCCTCATCTATGGAGGTGAGGAGGAGCTCATTGTAACAGGTTACACCAATGCTAGTTTCCAAACCGACAAAGATGATTCAAAGTCACAATCAGGATTTGTGTTCACGCTAAATGGTGGTGCTATTAGTTGGAAGAGTTCCAAGCAAGAGACGGTGGCCGATTCTACGACTGAAGCCGAGTACATCGCGGCTTCGGAAGCCGCGAAGGAGGGTGTTTGGATAAGGAATTTCCTTATTGAGCTTGGTTTGTTCCCGAATGCGTCCAGCCCATTGAATCTCTACTGTGATAACAATGGGGCAATTGCGCAAGCAAAGGAGCCAAGGAACCACCAGAAGAACAAACACGTAATGCGGCGATTTCATCTCATTCGAGACTTCATTAACCAGGGTGAGATCAAGATATGCAAAATACACATGGATCTGAACATTTCTGATTCGTTGACAAAACCACTCCCTCAGGCTAAGCATGATGCGCATGTAAGAAGCTGGTCATTCCTCTATGTAACCATTTCTAGCGAGCCTTTCTGCTCATGCATTGTCAATTTCTACATCAGAAATTTTGCAAACTTTGCTGGGCATGCAACCTAAACCACAACCCAATATGAGTATGGAAAATATTTTGACAAAGATCCAGAAGATTTATCAATGCCTTTCCAAGAAAAATAAGATAGAATCCACCATCATGAAGAATAAAAATCAAAGGAAACAAAGGCCAGAAGGGGCCAGGCCTATCAACCTGGGTGGTTTTCCCCTCTGTTCCCTCTGAAATTTGCTGTGGAAGACCCTCAAGAAGAATAAATTTTCTGCAGAAGATCAAAGATTTTGGTACTTATATCTACAGTTTATCTTTCTTCCTCTTTCATGCTCCAGGACAAAAGAGAGTCATCGCCATTATCTCTAACTACTACTAAGTAAGTATTATATTAAAAAGAGTTCTGAGGAGCTAGAGAAAAAATTGTGGAAAGAAAAAGGATAAAATGAAGAAAAAATAATAAAGAAGAAAAAAATAAAGTACTCCTCAGTTCTTCATGCTTCATAAAATTCCCAAGTGCTCTAAAGACTAAGAATTGATCCATACTCATTTTCCAACCATGTGCAATCTGATTTCAAGAACTTCATTTGTGTCTCACAATCACCCTTTGCCCTTGCACATGTCCACCATCTAAAAATGTATGTTCATTTTCTCCCTCTCCATAAGCAATTATTTTCCATGACCTTTTCGACAAATCTTAGTAATAAGATCCATTAGAAGTCTTTTGATTTTGATAATATCCTGATTATGATATTTAGCTAGGACTAACCTTCCAAAGCTCCAGATAAAAGCTTCTAAGTCTCATAAGATTGGTTTGGAGAAGTTCTAAGATAGGATTGAGAGACTTGATGAGCTGATACTTCTATGAGGAGTTGCAATGAAGTTTAAATTGTTGATCTCGGTTCACTTTATTTTTGAAAAAGTTTTATTGAAAATCTTCTAAGATTTGTTTAAAATTGAGAGCAAGTGAATTAATTCACTATGGGATGTGCTTAGATGATGTCTACCCTCTATATTACAAAAGGCTGGTTAAAACTTCAATACTAATTGAAAAAAGATCTCTTGAGAGTATTATGTTTTCTTGTGTATGATCAAGTGAAGGATTGAACACCGAAGGGCAACATAGATTTCTAGTGAAGGCTTACTCGAGGATGAGCAAGGTTGAAGCATGGGGGATTGTTTACGCTCATTATTGATGCCTTTTTACCCCTATTTATCTTTAATAATGACATGAATTTAATACCTAAACTACTGATCATACCTAATAAATGGGGCATTTTCACATATGCAATATATTTTGGAGGATATTCTATTTTCGCAGGAAATTGGACTTTAATGGAGCCAAATTGGATGAAGCCCTGAATAAGAAATGGCCCAAAGAAAGATGAAGGCCAACGGGCCCAAAAAGGGCTTAGGTCGATCGGCCTATAGAGGCCCAGGCCAATCGGCCTGGGTCCTTTGGGCTCCACTCGTGCTCATTCTTGGCGAGCAATCCTCCAAGATGACTTAAGGGCTAAGTTTGTAAAGATATGGCAAGATGAGTTTGGGATCAAAGAAGATCAAGTGGAGATTTGGAAAGTTATCAAGGATCATTCTTATCCCGAAGCTATCGACGTGATAGGCCCACATGCAAATGAAAAGAAGACTCCAGAACACCTGATATGACTTGGAGATGAAGGGATGCATCAGCGGGCAAAAGGAAGGCCCAGGGCGATCGGCCTGGGGTGTTCCTTTGCCCCTCACCTTCCAATTTCTGCCATGGGTCCTCCAGAATATAAATACCCCCTTTCTCCAATGAGGACGTAGATTTGTTTGACACATTCGACATGAAGCACCAGAGAAGTAGAAGGAGCCTGAGGGACACCACTTCTGAGAGCCGAGGACCATGCAGTTGTCTAGGGATTAGCATAGCTTGGCCCTAGCCAATGTGGGAACCCTGCGAGGAAGATCCACATCGGAGTTCTGGAGCTAAGATCATCAGATCAATGTAGGATCCTGGTGGAGATCTAGTGATGTATAATCATTCATGGTGAAGTAATAGATGTGTTCTTGTTCTTAACGGTCTAAGTATCTCCTTCTATGGTTTTATGCTCTTTTGGGTATGCTTGCTTTTCAATCTATGATTGATGATAATTTGCTTAGGATGTTTATGTGGTCGTGGTGACCAGATTTGCATGCCTGATCTACCGATGAGTATGACATGTTCTTATGATCGTTCCCTTAGATTTCCTATGCTGATAGAGACAATCGTGATGAGGTCTTTCTTGTGTAAGATGGGGGGTTTTGGAAGCCAGACCGGAGGTGTAGATTTAAAGATGTTTTTAGCTAAGATCATATATATGTTACTTTCCTATCCATGCTCAGAATTACAATATATGCATAGTCTAGGTTGCTCTAGACTGGTTACCACTGGTCTATCTGTTATTTGTCTGTGTATGCTAGAATAGATCTTAATTATTCATCAATAAAAGACTCATACTAACAATGCTAGTTGAAATAGATCTTGCATTATAAGTTCCACGGATTGATAAACCTTGGGGGAGTACTTTGAGGGAAGAGCTACAAATGATCCATACACTTGCGGTTTACAAATTAGCACGCTAAATGCCGTCAACACCCCGAACTGCATGGAACTACTGAAGCTCCACCACAAGCTGCAAGATGAACAACGCAATCAAGCACTGGCCATGGTTTCACACCAAAGCTGTTAAAGTATGGCTTCATGATAAAGAGCAATGAAGAGCAAGGAAGTCATGATAACTTTGATGATGACTTTCTGGATAAGATTAGCTTTCACAATGATATATACAAACTTTTGGAGAACCTTGGATGGATGCATTTTGCCATCAATGTCCGAGTCAATGTGTAGAATGAAATAGCACTCGAGATGTTCATAACCATGAAGGTCATGAGAAGAATGGGTGATGATGATAGGGAAATTCCATGCCTGCCATTCCAACTAAAGGATGAGGAGAACATCATTTCTTATGAGGCATAACAGCTTAGCTAGGATTTAATCCTTGAACCCTAGAATTTGGTGTAGTTGAAGACTGAGAAATGAAGGAGTTTTGGGAAAAATTGTCAAGAGAAGAAAATCGGTAGAGGAAGAACATATGCAACATTGTCATTCAGATATTCTACTTTTAGATGAGTCACCGATATTGGAAAGAATGAAGGAAATGAAGATAACTGATCCAGAAATAAACTGGCTCTACTGTGCTTTGGTGGCAAAGGAGAATATTGATCCGACATATATCATGGTGAATAGATGGCTAGCTGAAGCAACATCCAGTACTGGATTGGTTCTAGAATGTACCTCACATTGATAGAATTTTATTTGAACCTAGATATTGAGTGATTCCCTGATAGACTTCTAAAGGGAGGAAGCATTGATGCCAAAACCATGAAAAATGCGCGTTTAGTTTGTGGGGATGCAGAAAAAGGATTCAGTACCGGAGTGACAAATTCTAAATTGTCAGATGCAAGATTGAAGATATTTTTGAGAGGCAAGACCAACTGACGTGAAGAGGGGATTATAATTCCCGCTAAGAAAGACAAGAGAGAGATGTGTATTACAGAAGCACCATCCTCGCAGGCACACCAAGTTGAAGAAGAAGAGCAGCTACCTCCTCCTAGCTCTGATTATTGGAGGACAAAATTCCAGAATGCGCCCAATTATAAAGCACCCCAAGAAGGACAATACCAGCAGGAATGGCATGATGCGCCATCACAGGCTTGGATAAATGTATCTAATAATTTTTGTTAGCATGTGAGAACATGTGGCCATGATTATGATAATAAAATGTGGATCTTGAAGCTTTTAGAAATAGTTTTTGAAATGAATTATTTGTTTTAATATAAAAATTTATAGTGTGGGTCGTGCTTTAAGACTTAGGACAGAGCTAAGTTCACATTTTGAATAAGAAACAATTTAACTTTAAGTTAAGATTATTGCTAGTGCTTTAGCACTTAAGCTGAAATTTCTATGTCTGCCAAAATTTAGAGCTATTATCTTTCAATTGAAATATCCTTTGAGCTCACAACCTTTATAAAACCTGTAGCCCCATGTACCAGCTCCAATCTTTAGTAAGGGTTCATGGTCGGCTGTAGTTTGAATTTTGACAAAATTTAGCAAGTTTGGGGCTGAATTTTTCATGCACAACTGAGCCCTGGCGTGCTTGCTGCCATGACCTGCTTGCCTGCTAGCGATGCACGACACACAGCAGCCAGCAATCACCGGCAAGACGCAATGCCGCCACATGCCGACCACTATCTTTCTATGGTAAAAAAATACTTGTTCATGTGAAGTCTATCTTTCTGTTGCTGATTAAAATGAATGTTGTTTAATCTCCTTAGTTTGGAACAAATAGCTCCAGCTTAGTGTTGAAAACTTTTCTGGGAAGTTTGTAGCATCAAATGGCTTATCGAACTGTAGTTATAATTTATTCTTCCTATCTGCAGTTTCATAATGTTTGATTTTTAATAAATTCTGTGGTAGTTCGTTCATGATGAAATTATTACAGTAATATGTTTGTGGTGTTAGTGACTCCCTGTAAATGATTCATTCTTATATAACAAAGAATGTTTCCTGAATGATTATTCTTCCTGTAAACTAGTTTAATTTATTAAAAATACTTGCTACTTGAAATATAGGCCAACAAATTATTTTTATGCTCTCTATTAGTAGCATATTCATCCCTGAAAAGGTTGCTAGCAAAATATTTATGGTTACTTGCATAGATCATTTGTTTTGTCTCTAGCATGTTGTCACCACAGTTTCATTCATGAACATGTGTTACTTAGATCTTGCCACCATCATGTCATGCTAATCGCTTATTTAGACCTGATATTCATGCCATGTTGAATACCAAGTTACCGAAATATTATTGGCATAGTTTGATAGTTGTTGTTTCACAGGAAAACTCTAGTAGTTCTTGTTATATCAATCGTATTCCTATGTAGATAACAATGTGTTTCTATGCTCCACCTGGAACTTTTAATCCTATATGATTGAGTTGTTGCACTCTTTAAACCAGATGTTATGCATGTGTCATCGTCTTTCAATCAACTCATACATATGCATTACCATGTAGATAACTTGCTAGTCGACGGTTTGTATGAATTGATCGCCACGTCCGAGAGTGAGCAGCTCAAAGCCTCTCAAGTTGAAGCGCCACAAGACCTAAACCAAAGTTCAGAAGAGCCCAAGGCTAGTTTGGAAGGCAAGTACCGGAGCATGACCACTAATTCCAAAACTATACAATGTTATTACTTACATATTTTACTTTTATGTATTAAGTTCCTAGGAGTTGAATGAATCCTTAGTTTCATGATCTTAGGACTCCCAAGTTCAATACTAGTATGTGTAGGAAGAAATGACATGCTTAATTAGGAACGGTAGAAGTCGAGTGATTGTCTGTCACTCGCGAGATATAGGCTCCTACTTGTTATGGATAAATCTTGAAATTAACGTTTCGACAGAGAAAGTTGGAGACCATGCAGAGATAGAAATTGTGATATTATTGTTGTTGGTTGCGCTCCGCCTGTGTCGATTAAGGCCCGTCCGTTGTTGGCCTTGTTGATCGAGTTTGAACTGTACTATCCACATGCCAGAAGTAAGAGGTAGTTGAAACCGGTTAAACCTAGTACCATATTGCGCGATTGTAGATTGAGTTGGTCATGTTTCCTATTCGTGTGCTAGTCAGTAACTCATGTCTGGCCTAGGGAGGTACTGGTAGGGATTAGTACTCGAGGGTCACACATGCCAGAAGTAAGAGGTAGTTGAAACTGGTTGTGGCGGACCCACCTCGGATTAGCCTAAATAAGGCGCGAATAAGTCGCCCAATATGCGACACTCAGCCTTAATCGTGCTAACTCGAGATGCCGTCGGATTTCTTCCGATTTAACCACTTTGACAGGACCGAGTTTAGCAAAACCCATGCGAAGGTGAGTGGTTCCAGAGAATACAACAAGTCCACCGAGTTAATTAACAAGACCATTTTAGTTCAAGCACAAAACAACATCAGAGTTTTACAAGGTGCAAAAGAAAAACAACAGAAGGTAAAACGAGCGGGCGGAAGCTACTTCGTCGGGGTCGGACATCCCTGGTGAGGCCAACCGGGACGTCAGTGATCCCTCTCCTCACCGTCCGAGGAGGGATCCCACTCAACCGTCCAACCCGGAGGGAGTTGGGGCGGCCAAGTTCCAACAGAGGAGCGCTCAGGAGCAGCAACTTCACCTGAAAAAGAAGAGCCACAACAAGGCTGAGCTACTAAGCTCAACAAGGCTTAACCGACAGGGAGTACGCTACTCCACCACTTCTAGACATGCAAGGCTCTTTGGCTGAGGGGTTTGTTGGCCAGAAGCACTAGGTGTATCCCTACTTTCAAGTTTTAGCTCAGGTTCTAAGTTCATTATCCGGTCTAAGTTAGCAACTTATTCTAAGCAAACATAGAACCAACCAAAAAGGTATATATATATAACATCATCAAGACCATGTCATCATCAGATTCCTTTATTACTCAGGGTAGCATAGCGATCAAGCAGTCTCAAACTGTGAGAGGCAGACGAATCGATTTGGGTTCTTTAACCATGCATGGTGAACCTAACCTCACGACATCCACGCACCACCGAGGGTCGCTTCCTATGTCGGCCTTCCCCATCAATCCCCTAACCTGTGTCGGGCCCATTTCCTTTGGTGCAAGGTTCCACAGACCCGGCCTCTGCCGTTCTGTGACCACGCCTGCCACCACGTGCGACCAGCAGAGGAAACTCCGTTCCAAGGACAATGGGGCGACCTCTCATGTCTAGGTTCAATCCGGTACTCGGCTTCCTCATCTCATAATAAGTATGAGGTTAGTACTTTCAAACACTTGATCACGAACACCACCACTGTCGGGCCTTAGCAAGTTTCATAGACAGACGGGGCGATTAGCCGACCACCAAAAGTTAACCAGAACCCTGCCCCGTCCATCGTCCTTATGGTTGTGACAGAAGGAGAACAACCAACTCCTATAACTCGCGAGTGACAGGAAATCACTCGACTTTTACCGCTTCCTATTTAGCAAAGCATCGACTCGGTCCAACAGCTAGTGTTCAACTCAAGGGAACTAAGTCATGCATCTATGGTTCCAAACAATTCCTATACGTAAATGCACAAGCATGATAAAGAAGGCATGCGCAAGTTTGGTAAAAACATAGGGGGTTCATGCATCCGGGGCTTGCCTTCAAGCGAGAAGGAAGGGAAGGGGTCTTCAGCTGGGGCGGCTTCGGCTTCGGCTTCTGGAGGCAGGAGCTCTGCTGCAGCTTCATCTTCTGGCGCCGGGTACAACTCGTAGAAGCCATCGGCGAGACGCAGCTCTACACGAAATGCAATGCAAGGATTAGCATTTAGGCGGTTATTTCAACAGCAACACTCGCAAGGTGTTAGCCCAAGGATCTTGTAGCAAAGCTACGGAAAAAGGTGGGGAAAGTATACTTGGGTGGGTGGAGATCAAGATACAAGGGTCGGATGGGAAGGAACTTGTGATCAGACCCTTAAATTTAGAGGAGTAGATGTGCTAGGGGTCCTCAGACTTAACGTAGAGAAGTCCCTGAGTTTTACACATATACCCTCGGTTCAAGGAAAAAGATGCAGCCGAGCCCTCGGGGGAGGCGGAGAAAGGGTCGGCGAAACAGACAGGGTCGGGCGAGATGGAAAAAGGGTCGGCAGCTTACCTTCGGCTCACAGGTGAAGTTTGGGGTCGGGAAGGAGTAGACTTGAGTGGAAGGACTGAAGCACTAAGACTTGGGAGGGGGCGACATCCGGCGGTGCTCCCGCGGCGGTGGTGCTTCTTGTGGACAACAAGCAAGCTTTAGCACAGCGCGGAGGAGCAAGCGGCTGGGTGGATTGGGAGGGGTGGCCGGGGAGCGGAGAGGAGAGTCCCGCAGGGACTTAGGCGGTAGCGCTTTGAGCACGAACAGAGAGCAAGGCGGGAGGGCAGCGATGGCGAAGGGGAACTCCGGCGGGGCTCCGGCATTCCCATTTATAGCTGTGCAGACGAGAGAGAGAGTTGGGGCGGCGCAAAGACCAGGAAGAAACGATCGAGTGCTCTGCCGGGGCAGAGATTGAGCAGCGGTGTGGCGGAGCAGGACTTTGGGGATGACACCGTCGGCCATTGGGCACCAGAGACTGGGCGGTGCAGGAGCGGTTTTGCCGGTGGTTGAGATTTGGCGGAGGCGGGCGTCGTCGTGCGGTGGATTTGATGGAAGTGACCGGGGGAATGGCGCTAGAAGTGAGGTTGCTCAGGTGAGAAGACAGGCGGGCTGCGGTTGCACAGGCGAGCACGAAGCAACAGACTGTCGGGGAGCTGCTCTAACAAGGCGGGAAAGGGACTGTCGCGGCCGGGGTCTAGATTGGTGACGGAGGAATCGTCGCGTAGCGCAGTCTGGGCGGCGCAACTGTGGAGGGGCGGCGGAAAAGGCGGGAGGCATCGAGCTCCGCAACCGGGGGTCCAGCAGGGTGATGATGGGCGCGGGCGGCGAGGTGCTGCAGAAAGGGTTGCAGAGGGCTTCCGCTGCGATTGGGGAAGGGGGCGCGGATTGTTGGAGGTATGCCCTAGAGGCAATCATAGAGATGATGATATTCCATTTGTATCCATGATTTGTATGTTGTGTTCATTGAATATCCATTGAAGGCTACTTGAATTGATTTGCAATTATGTGAATTGTATGTGAAACTCTTTACTTGTATGGTTATTCGAAAGTTGTCCCTAGTCGGAGTTCATGTGAGGACACACATGAATATTAGACTAGCACATGTATTAGTTGATGACTATGTTTCACAAAGTCATCGACATGGAGATGTTGAACTAATAATGTGGACACATGTGGAGACATGTGCTAGGACTGACCCAACACGAGAAGTAGTTCTCTCTTTAAACAACATATACGCTTTGTCCTTAGACCTGAGATTGTCGCATGTATTCTAGATGTGGATCGACCTACTTAGGGGCTATCAAACGCTACACCGTAACATGGTAGTTATAAAGGTAGCTTTCGGGTTTGTCAAGAAGCATGCTATGAGACATGGTCAATCAAGATGGGATTTGCCCCTCTCTGATTGAGAGTGATATCTCTGGGCCCCTCGAGTGTTCGGATCCGAAAATGCATGGCCATGCTACGTACGGTTAAGAGTTAACCTACAAAGGGATTCCGAATCACAGGATCGAGAAAGAGCGGTCGGCTTGAAGCTAGACCAAATATCGTGAGGCAAAGGGAATAGCATGTATATTATGTTGTGATGGTTCGTCTGATATGATCTTCGTGTGCGTATAGGAGTTGGCACGTCTTGCTAGAGGCCACTACCGACTATTGGGCCGAGTAGGAGTACTCGGGCCATGTCTATACGTATCCGAACCCATATGGTCACACACTTAAGGGGCTGGAAGCCCAATTCGGATCTGATCCGAGTTGGATTAGGTTTAGAAGTACTAATGGGCCTCGAACCCAGAGGCCCATCAAGAACCTCTATAAATAGAGGGGTGGGGGCGCCCTAGGGTTTACACCTTTTTGGCGAAACACACCTGCCGCGCCTCCCACAACCTCGCCTGTTGCAACTCGCGGATCTAGTAGTCCAGCTTGCGACGCTTCCTCCCTACACGTGTGGATACCTTGGAGGTGTTGCGCCTGCAGCACTTGGACGAGCCGCCGACGAGCCACGACGAGCCGACGACGAGCCGCGGCACCGGGGGCGATCTTGCTGCACGTGGATGAGCTGCTGAGGAGCTGCTGGACGTTGCGTTGATCGACTACGTACGACTACGTGATCGTCTTCACTGCATCGACGCATATCTACATCTTCCGCACCAGTAGTGCGTCGAGTGGTAATCCCGTGATCCTTATACGGCAGTTCTTCCTGATTTTACGCGGTAGAAATTTTGATTTGCGCTAGTGTAGCCTACCTCGTATCCTAACACGGATATCCATCCGGTCGTGGCCGGCGACGGGGCAGAGCGGCGGGGGTCGGAAGAGTGGAGCCACTCGGCTAGGGAACTCTGAAGCGGCATGATACTCGAGTGCGTTTGTCGCGGAAGATCTGGGAGAAAGATTTTGTGGGTCCACCGGTCAGTCTCTGTTGGTCCACTGCTCAGATTGAAAGGAGATGTTGTGGGAAGACTTAGAAGGATCCGGTAGGTGAGTTGGGGTCGGCGGGGTCGGGACTGGGGGAAAACGGAGAGGGGTAGGATCTCAGGGGTCGGAACCGGGGCTGGAGGTTGAGTACTTAAACTCGGGAAAGTTGAGATGGGGATTTGGGACTCGGATTAAGATTAACTCATGCGATTTGGTGTCGATCATCACAGCCTACCCCCCTTAAAAAGAATCTCGTCCTGAGATTCGGATGAAGAAGTAACCGGTGGGGGTGATCAGTCCTTACCTCCTTGGTTGGGGAGGAAACCTGGGAATTGCTTGGTCAGATACTCTTCTGTTTCCCATGTTGCTTCATCTTCCGTGTGGTTTCTCCAGAGGATCTTGTACATTTTTACCACTTGGCGTCGGGTGCGCCTCTCCTTATGGTCAAGAACTCTGGCCGGGTACTCAGCATAGGTTAGGTCGGGCTCGATCTGAAGCTGCTCCTGCTCTAAGATCTCGGCTGGGACTTGGAGACATTTCTTCAGTTGAGATACATGGAAAACATCATGTATGGTCGATAGCTGTTCTGGGAGTTGGATCCGGTAAGCAACTGGTCCACAAATTTCCACAATCTCATATGGGCCAATGTAACGGGGAGCCAATTTTCCTTTTACTCCAAACCGTTGCACCCCTTTGGTCAGGGAGACCCGAAGATACACATGATCACCAATGTCAAACTGCAGGGGTCTTCTTCTCCTATCTGAGTAACTTTTCTATCTAGATTGGGCAGCCTTGAGGTTTGCCTGAATTACCTTCACTTTCTCTTCGGCTTCTACCACTATGTCAGGACCATAGGTTTGTCTTTCTCTAGCTTGGGACCAATTCAATGGTGTCCGGCATCTCCGACCATACAATGCTTCAAACGGTTCCATCTTCAAGCTAGCTTGGTAGCTATTGTTATATGAGAACTCTGCCAATGGTAGGCACTTGTCCCAATTCTTGTCATAATGGATGACACAAGCTCTCAACATGTCCTCAAGGATCTGATTAACTCTTTCAGTTTGACCGTCGGTTTGAGGATGATAGGTTGAGCTACGGATGAGCTTGGTGCCCATTGATGCTTGTAGCTGTTCCCAAAACCGTGCCACAAACTGAACTCTTCGATCAGAGATGATCGTCCTAGGCACACCGTGTAGGGAAACGATGCGGTCCAGATACAACTCTGCATACTTCTTGGCCGTGTAGGTGGTGTGGACAAGAAGGAAGTGGGCAGACTTGGTCAGACGGTCCATAATTACCCAAATGGAATCATGTCGCTGCGATGAAAGGGGCAGTCGAACAATGAAGTCCATGATGATGTCTTCCATTTCCAGGAGGGAATAGGTAGGGGCTGCAGGGTACCCACTACCTTTAAATGGCTAGCTTTGACACGTTGACAGGTGTCACACTCCGAAACATACCGTGCAATCTCCGACTTCATTCCACTCCACCAGAAGATTTGACGGAGGTCTTGGTACATCTTATTGCTGCCAGGATGGAGTGAGAACTTAGAGAGATAGGCTTCATCTAGGATTTGCTTTCTCAGATTGGGGTCGGCTGGGACAACAAGTTGGTTTTCATAGTACACTTTCCCAGTCTCATCCTGTCGAAACTGCTTATACCCTTCATCCTTCAGGGAAATCTTCCTTGTGATCCGCCTTACTTCCTCATCCTCTAATTGTGCTGACCTTATTTGGTCTTCCAAAACGGACTCAAGAGCTATGTGTTCGAGGGTTCCATGGGAAACAATTTCCAAATAGAGCTTTCCCATCTCATGACACAAAGTCTCGGTGAAGGTTGTTGCCGACAAGCAGTTGCAGAAGATCTTGCGGCTAAGAGCATCGGCCACCACATTGGCCTTGCCGGGGTGGTAGTGCACTTCCAAATCATAGTTCTTTATCAACTCCAACCATCTTCTTTGGCGCATGTTGAGGTCGGCTTGGGTGAAGATGTACTTGAGGCTCTTGTGGTCGGTGTAGATGTTGCAGTGGGTGCCCATCAAATAGTCTCTCCATATCTTTAAGGCATGAATCACTGCTGCCAACTCAAGATCATGGGTCGGGTAGTTCAGCTCATGAGGTCGTAATGCCCGTGAGGCATAGGCATTGGCTCGGTTGTCTTGCATAAGAACACACCCAAGTCCAGTGCCAGAGGCGTCACAGTACACGTCAAACGGCCTAGAGGGGTCGGGTTGAGCCAAAACCGGGGCTGTGGTCAGCAAGTGCTTTAGGGTCTTGAAGGCTTCCTCACACTTGTCGTTCCACACGAATCTGACCTCTTTCTTCAGCAGCTCAGTCATCGGCTTAGCTATCTTGGAGAAGTCCGGTATGAAACACCGATAGTAGCCTACTAGTCCAAGGAAACTTTAGATCTGGTGCACTGAGGCGGGAGGCTTCCAGTCCATGACTTCCTGTACCTTGCTGGGGTCGACGGCTATGCCATTCCTAGAGATAGTGTGTCCCAAGAACTTGACACTATCTAACTAAAATTCACACTTGGAGAACTTGGCATAGAGCTGATGATCTCTCAACCGCTGAAGAACCACATGAAGATGATCGACATGTTCTTCTTCATTCTTCGAGTACACTAGAATATCATCAATGAACACCACCACAAACTTGTCCAACTCGGGCATGAACACCGAGTTCATGAGGTACATGAAATAGGCGGGTGCATTGGTGGGTCCAAAAGACATGACCAGCTACTCGTAGAGTCCATATCTGGTGGAGAAGGCAGTCTTGGGAATGTCACAGGGTCGGATCTTGATTTGATGATAACCGGACCGAAGATCGATCTTGGAGAACACTCTTGCTCCAGCTAACTGATCAAACAAGACATCGATGCGTGGAAGTGGGTACTTGTTCTTGACAGTCACCGCATTGAGGGGTCGGTAGTCCACACACATGCGTACACTCCCATCCTTCTTCTTCACAAACAGGGCTGGGCAACCCCAGGGTGATGCACTGGGTCGGATGAAGCCTTTTTCCAATAGATCATGCAGCTGGGTCTTGAACTCAGCCAGCTCAGCAGGTGGCATCCGATAGGGTCTCTTGGATATCGGAGCGGTGCCGGGGATCAACTCTATGGAGAACTCCACATCTCTATCGGGTGGCATGCTGGGCAAGTCCTCTGGGAACACATCCGGGTACTCACAGACAATAGGGAGGCCTTTTAGCCGGGCTTCCGATAGAGGGTATGCACAAGGAAGTGCGGACTTAGGGTGTTTCAAAGGTAGGGTAAAACTGCCATGAAAGGATGAGTTGATGTGGAGGGTTCGTGCAGCTGCATCTAGAACCACTTGGTGTCTGGTCATCCAATCCATCCCAAAGATGATGTCTATTCCTTCCAGGTCAAGGATGATGAGATTTTCCTTAAAAAGGGTCTGGCCTAGCTGGATAGGTACAAGGGTAACGATTTGGTCTGAGGCTATCTTCCTTCCAGGAGTGGAGATCACATTTGATCCTTTAGTGTGACCGACACTTAGCTCACATCTTTCTCTAGTCTTACTCCGATGAAGTTATGGGAGGCTCCCGAATCAAACAAAACAACAACAGCTTGATTTAAGACAAGGAAAGTACCCGTCATCACTGGCGCACCTTCGGGGAGTTTGGTCAAGCTGGTGTAGTTGAGCCGTCCTTGGCGAACTTGCACCTTGGGCCTTCTTCCTCTATTTGCCATGGGGTTCTGGCCAGGCTGCTGACTTTTGTTCCTGGGGCAGTCCTTAGCGAAATGCCCTTCATTGCCGCAGGTGAAGCAGCGGTTACCAGCTGCAGGACGCGGGGGTGGCGGCAGGGTCAGCCGGGGTGCCTGTGGTTCGAAACCAGGAAAACGAGGCGCTGCCGCTGGTGGGGGTCGGGCAACCCATCTTCCCGACTGCTGGGGTCGGCTGGGCGCCTGCGGAGGAACCATCCGGAACCTTCGAGCGGGCTGGCTCAGAAATGCCACGGAGGCCTTTCTCTTCTGGTCGGCTTTGAGAGCCTGCATGCAATCCTCTTGTGAGATGGCCAGATTGACCAACTCGTTATAGGTGTCCACCTTGATGGGGTTCAACCTCTCTCTGAGCTCCAAACTTAGTCCTCGGCGGAATCTGTCCCGCTTCTTGTCGTCTATGTCCGCATGATAGCCAGCATAACGGCACAGATCATTGAAGGCTTGGGCGTAGTGCAGGACATCTCTGTTTCCCTGAGTAAGAGCCAGGAACTCATTGAGCCTGCGCTCCAGGAGACCTTCCGGAATGTGGTGTCCTCTGAACGCGGTCTTGAACTCATTCCAGCTGACGATATGGTCGGCCGGCAGCATGGCATGGTAGTGATCCCACCAGAGCCGGGCAGAACCACGCAGCTGCTGGGCTGCAAACCAGGCCTTGTTATGGTCGGGGCACGGGGCGGTGAGAAGCTTGAACTTGGAATCGATTGTACGAACCCAGGCGTCTGCATCGAGCGGGTCTTGCGTCTTCTGGAACAAAGGGGGCTGCGTCCCCAAGAAGTCCTCATAGCGAGCAACATGAGGTTGCTGCTGAGCCCTTCCACCATGGGGCTGCTGCTGTTGTTGCCCCTGTACCAGATGCCTCAGCAGCTCGGTTTGAGCCGCTAAGATCGCCTCCAGCGGAGACGGGGGTGGGGGTGGTGGAAGATCCGGTCTTTGCTCGCTGCTGCTGGGCACAGAGCCGGACCTGGTGTGATGCACCATCTGCAAGAGTTAACGTTCTATCAATTTCCATAAACTCAGAAGTATCCCTTAACAGATAGGAACGCACAAGTTAAATCCTCCAATGCGACTCTTGCCGACAATGCAACACACACATCTTTATAAGGGAGGCACACACTTCCTATTGCCATCTTAGTTAGCATCTATCTTAACTCCGCACACAACTTTGGGCGAACCTGGTCGGATTCCAGGAGTTCCATTACAGCTGACCTTAGGCCAAGGGGTCAAGCTAGGCGAAACAGCACAAGAAGGGTCAGGTGAAATGATCCGCACAAGAAGGGGTCGGGTGAAGCAAACCGCTCAGGAAGGGGTCGGGTGAAGCGATCCGCACAAGAGGGGGTCGGGCAAGGCGGAGAACTGCCTCGAGGGGTCGGGTGCATCCGACCTCGCGACCCGGGGTCGGCCAAACTCTGACAGACCCACAGAAAGCGACCGTGTGGTCACAGCACAAACTCACTCAGTCTAGCATCCCAAACGTGTTGCAAAGGAGTGAGAGATCAAGCTAAGATCTGATTTCAACTGAGGTCATTACAAGGTTGTTCCTAAAACATAAGGAATACTCAACTCAAGGCTAACCTATTACAGGACTATCCAAAATTTAGGCTGCTGAGGAGTACAACAAAAGAATTGGTTCCCTACAACTCTCCATCTACGAGGAAACACTGTGAGTTGGAGAAGGGGCGTCGTCCTCCTCAATGTCCATGCTGGACGCTCCCTCGACCTCCTTAGGGTCTTCCTGCTCTTCTAACTGCATCTAGAGGGCATGCATATCGTCGAGCTTGGCGTGATGCTCGTCCAGATGAGCATTAACAACTGCCAGCTCCATCTCTACTTCCATCTTTTCTTCTGACAGCTCAATCATGCCGTCCACCAGATCGGCTACTTCTCCCTCAAGTTCGGAGATCCGGTCTTGCATGTCGTGGATTTGGATGCCTCTTTGGATGAGTTGATATGTCTGGCCCACCATGTCTCTTTTGGCGGTATTGAGGTGTCCCTGAGTATCCACGGCGATCCGAGCCAAGATAGCCATGGCCCGTCCTTGAAGCTCGATCAGCCGGTATAGGGCTGACATGCATCTGATGGTGGTGGAGATGGTGACCATCGAGTGGGATGTGGCCAACACCTCGATGTTGTTGACGCGGTCGAGCCACGCCGGGTCTAGCTGATTCCTATCAGGGAACAGGCCGATCGGGTCCAGGGTGACCTCCAGCGGGTGCATCTGACAGAACTGGGTGAGGAGTTGTAGAGCAGCTGACTCCCACGTATCTTCCAGTGCGTGGCCGTATGTTGAGATTCCGAGCTGGGGCCACTCGAGCCGCACAGGAGGTGGAGGTACCACTACCTGCACGTTGCACCTCTGGACGCCGTGCTCCAGGTACGTCCGTCCCACATACAAGGGCGGAGACTGGTACCCGAACCACTTCAAGGTGTCCCACAGAATAGTGGGAAAACCCTCGAAGTGCAGGCACGTCGAATGAGAGATGCCATCGGCGCCATACAGAATGTGTCCAGGGGCGGCCATCTGGAACCAAGAACCAAGACAACATGAGATAGAACTCTAAGAAGAGGGGTCGGATAGAAAAAGCACTCGGATTTGACAGAACACAAGCGGAAGGAAAACTAGAAAGCCTCAGAACTGAAGAAGAGCGTTTTCGAGCAAGGTTACTTTTGGGGAGGGTGACTTTACAGATTTTAGCTTATGTCGCATGCACGGCCTACCTCGTTCTCAACCAAACAACTACCAAAACTTGGTCCTACGCGGTTAGTGCCGGTGGGAAGGCAACAATTTCGTCTCTCCCTATAGTAGCTAGTCTGTTCTAGTAACGTCTCCTAAGGGAACGCGGTTAGTGTACCTGCAGAAAACACAACCACATGAACCTTTCATGCCAACACCCACGAAAGCGTCCCCAAACATTACCGTTCACTATAGGAACAGCACCCATGCATTCAAGGCTGCATGGATAGCACAACAACTGTGGAAATAGGTCCCCTTTGAATGGAACCGTATAACCCTTCACATACTCGTGATGCAGAATCAGCGCACGTATAATAGACGTGGCGAACAACCATGATGATAGGCTCGTTGGAATTGAACCATACCACCCTTCGTATGGATGAGCATACGGAACCTGCGCACGTATGATAAACGTGGGCGAAACAACCGCGATGATAGGGTCCTTTGAATAGACTCCCTATCAACCCTCTCATACTCATGATGCGGACTCGGCACACGTATGATACACGTGGTGAAGTGCTGGGGGTTAGCAAGATAACCAATAAGTATTAGCCACCTAAAAACAACCCAAAATCCCCTAGGGCCTCTCGTACTAAAGTCATCCTTAACGATCGTACGAGATTTTTCAAAAGGTTTCTTCGCAACTTTTAATTTAAAAGAAGTGATTAGGGCCTATTGTGTTCTCTGTCTTGCTAAACCTACTCTGGTACCAGCTGTGGTGGATCCACCTCGGATTAGCCTAAATAAGGCACGAATAAGTCGCCGAATATGTGACACTCAGCCTTAATTGTGCTAACTCGAGATGCCGTCGGATTTCTTCCGATTTAACCACTTTGACAGGACCGAGTTTAACAAAACCCACGCGAAGGTGAGTGGTTCCAGAGAATACAACAAGTCCACCGAGTTAATTAACAAGACCATTTTAGTTCAAGCACAAAACAACATCAGAGTTTTACAAGGTGCAAAAGAAAAACAACAGAAGGTAAAACGAGCGGGCGGAAGCTACTTCGTCGGAATCGGACATCCCTGGTGAGGCCAACCAGGACGTCAGTGATCCCTCTCCTCGCCGTCCGAGGAGGGATCCCACTCAACCGTCCAACCCGGAGGGAGTTAGGGCGGCCAAGTGCCAACAGAGGAGGGCTCAGAAGCAGCAACTTCACCTGAAATAGAAGAGCCACAACAAGGCTGAGCTACTAAGCTCAACAAGGCTTAACTGACAGGGAGTACGCTACTCCACCACTTGTAGACATGCAAGGCTCTTTGGCTGAGGGGTTTGTTGGCCAATAACACTAGGTGTATCCCTACTTTCAAGATTTAGCTCAGGTTCTAAGTTCATTATCCGGTCTAAGTTAGCAACTTATTCTAAGCAAACATAGAACCAACCAAAAAGGTATATATATATAACATCATCAAGACCATGTCATCATCAGATTCCTTTATTACTCAGGGTAGCATAGCGATCAAGCAGTCTCAAACTGTGAGAGGCAGACGAATCGATTTGGGTTCTTTAACCATGCATGGTGAACCTAACCTCACGACATCCACGCACCACCGAGGGTCGCTTCCTGTGTCGGCCTTCCCCATCAATCCCCTAACCTGTGTCGGGCCCATTTCCTTTGGTGCAAGGTTCCACAGACCCGGCCTCTGCCGTTCTGTGACCACGCCTGCCACCACGTGCGACCAGCAGAGGAAACTCCGTTCCAAGGACAATGGGGCGACCGCTCACGTCTAGGTTCAATCCGGTACTCGGCTTCCTCATCCCATAATAAGTATGAGGTTTGTACTTTCAAACACTTGATCACGAACACCACCACTGTCGGGCCTTAGCAAGTTTCATAGACAGACGGGGCGATCAGCCGACCACCAAAAGTTAACCAGAACCCTGCCCCGTCCATCGTCGTTATGATTGTGACAGAAAAGAACAACCAACTCCTATAACTCGCGAGTGACAGGAAATCACTCGACTTTTACCGCTTCCTATTTAGCAAAGCATCTACTCGGTCCAACAGCTAGTGTTCAACTCAAGGGAACTAAGTCATGCATCTATGGTTCCAAACAATTCCTATACGTAAATGCACAAGCATGATAAAGAAGGCATGCGCAAGTTTGGTAAAAACATAGGGGGTTCATGCACCCGGGGCTTGCCTTCAAGCGAGAAGGAAGGGAAGGGGTCTTCGGCTGGGGCGGCTTCGGCTTCGGCTTCTGGAGGCAGGAGCTCTGCTGCAGCTTCGTCTTCTGGCGCCGGGTACAACTCGTAGAAGCCGTCGGCGAGACGCAGCTCTACACGAAATGCAATGCAAGGATTAGCATTTAGACGGTTATTTCAACAGCAACACTCGCAAGGTGTTAGCCCAAGGATCTTGTAGCAAAGCTACGAAAAAAGGTGGGGAAAGTATACTTGGGTGGGTGGAGATCAAGATACAAGGGTCGTATGGGAAGGAACTTGTGATCAGACCCTTAAATTTAGAGGAGTAGATGTGCTAGGGGTCCTCAGACTTAACGCAGAGAAGTCCCCGAGTTTTACACATATACCCTCGGTTCAAGGAAAAACATGCAGCTGAGCCCTCAAGCGAGGTGGAGAAAGGGTCGGCGAAACAGACAGGGTCGGGCGAGATGGAAAAAGGGTCGGCAGCTTACCTTCGGCTCACAGGTGAAGTTTGGGGTCGGGAAGGAGTAGACTTGAGCGGAAGGACTGAAGCACTAAGACTTGGGAGGGGGTGATGTCCGGCGGTACTCCAGCGGCGGCGGTGCTTCTTGTGGACAACAAGCAAGCTTTAGCACAGCGCGGAGGAGCAAGCGGCTAGGTGGATTGGGAGGGGCGGCCGGGGAGCGAAGAGGAGAGTCCCGCAGGGACTTAGGCGGTAGCGCTTTGAGCACGAACAGAGAGCAAGACAAGAGGGCAGCGATGGCGAAGGGGAACTCCGGCGGGGCTCTGGCATTCCCTTTTATAGCCGTGCGGACGAGAGAGAGAGTTGGGGCGGCGCAAAGACCGGGAAGAAACGATCGAGTGCTCTGCCGGGGCGGAGATTGAGCAGCGGTGCGGCGGAGCAGGACTTCGGGGATGACACCGTCGGCCATTGGGCACCAGAGACCGGGTGGCGCAGGAGCGGTTTTGCCGGTGGCTGAGATTTGGCGGAGGCGGGAGTCATCGTGCGGTGGATTTGATGGAAGTGACCGGGGGAACGGTGCTAGAAGCGAGGTTGCTCAGGTGAGAAGACAGGCGGGCTGCGGCTACGCGGGCGAGCGCGAAGCAACAGACTGTCGGGGAGCTGCTCTAACAAGGCGGGAAAGGGACTGTCGCGGCCGGGGTCTGGATTGGCGATGGAGGAATCATCGTGTAGCGCAGTCCGGGCAGCGCGACTGTGGAGGGGCAGCGGAAAAGGCGGGAGGCATCGGGCTCCGCAGCCGGGGGTCCGGCGGGGTGATGATGAGCGCGGGCGGTGAGGTGCTGCAGAAAGGGTTGCAGAGGGCTTCTGCTGCGATTGGGGAAGGGGGTGCGGATATCCATCCGGTCGCGGCCGGCGACGGGGCAGAGCGGCGGGGGTTGGAAGAGTTGAGCCACGCGGCAGGGGAGCTCTGAAGCAGCATGCTACTCGAGTGCGTTTGTCGAGGAAGATCTGAGAGAAAGATTTTGTGGGTCCACCGGTCAGTCTCGGTTGGTCCACTGCTCAGGTTGAAAGGAGACGTTGTGGGAAGACTTAGAAGGATCCGGCGGGTGAGTTGGGGTCGGCGGGGTCGGGACTGGGGAAAAACGGAGAGGGGTCGGATCTTAGGGGTCGGAACCGGGGTTGGAGGTTGAGTACTTAAACTCGGGAAAGTTGAGATGGGGATTAGGGACTCGGATTAAGATTAACTCATGCGATTTGGGGTCGGTCGTCACACCGGTAAAACCTAGTACCATATTGCGCGATTGTAGATTGAGTTGGTTCTGTTTCCTATTTGTGTGCTAGTCAGTAACTCATATCTGGCCCAGGGAGGTACTGGTGGGGATTAGTACTCGAGGGTCACAGGAGTTCTCAAATGCTATCACTCTCTAAGGGAACCGTTTTGCCTAATGCGGCTCGATGGGGCATGCATATGTCATGTGTATAGATCTACCTTGCAAGGTTATTAAATCGAATCAATTTGTCACCGCTCTTAGTTAAGAGAACCTTGGTCACTGCATCACATCGTAGTAAGAAGTGGAATGGAAGGAAATGTGAATGTTGATGATGTTGTTGTCTAATCAATTAGTTTCTTCAACCCAAAAAAGTTTTGAATATCTTCCTCATTTAGAATGGATAGTTCAACTTTAATTTTAATGCTAAAACTTAAAAGTAAGGATCCACTCTTAGTTGCTTTTGGCAAAACAAACCCCTCAGCCAAAAGCCTTGCATACTAGGAGTCGGCTAAGTATATACCATAGTCGGGTAAGACTTGCGGAGTATTAGTATACTCGGCATTGCTTGTTGATTACTTTCAAGTGCTAGTGATGAAACTTTTCATGAAATGAGTGCCAGTCTACCTTGGGATGGCCGTCCTTTACCTGAAGGGTGGTCGATTGAGTGGCTTCCGGCCTCGCCTTAAGGCGGTCTCATGTTGGGTGACATGTTGTCGGGCTGCTCAAGTCGTCATGTAGCTTCGTTCGAACTTTATTGTATTAGTCTTCTGCTGTGTTTTATGCAAGAACTCTAGTTTGTAATCTACCTAAGTATTTCAAACTTGGCTCGTAAATTAATTAATGAACTCTATGTTTGTAAACTGAAATACCATATCATATCATCTGTGCTCACCTTCATGTGAGACTTGTTGCATATTGTTTTAATCAAGATATTCAGTGGTTGAATCAGGCTTGACCCGCCAGACTGTCAAATTACACCATTTTAAATGCGTATTGAGTGGATTAACCATTAAGAGAATGGTTAGTGCACTTAAGCCGATTTAATTTGGATGGTTCTACCACACCGATCAGCCTTGACACCTTCAGGCTGATCGCCCTGGGTGGTTCTCTCGTATGAAAGCCCCAATTTTTGGCATGGACAACCTCCTCGTAGAATTGAATAAATTTCTATAGAAGACCGAAGGATTTTACACTTACATCAGCAGCCATTTTATTCTCTCTTTCATGCTCGAGGACGAGCATCATTCAAGCATGGGGATTAGAGTTATCACATTATCTCTAACTACTGCTGAGTAAGTATTGTGTTGCAAAAAGTTCTAAGGAGCAAAAAGAAAAGGAAGAAAAAGAAAAAGAAAAATGATGAGAAGAAAAAGAGCATAAATAAAGAAAGAAAGAAAAAGAAAACGAGAAAAGAATAAAGTGTTTCTCATTTCTTTGAGCTTCATAAAAACTCCTGTGCCCTCACGGTTCATCCATACTCATTTTCCAACCTTATGCAATCTGATAACGAGAACTTCATTTGTATATCATGATCACCTGTTGCCCTTGCACATGTCCACTATCTAAAATGTGTGTGTTCCATTCTCTCCCTCTCCATAGGAAATAGTTTTCCATGACCTTTTTAACAAGTCTCAGTAAAGTCTTTCTTATTTTGATAATATCCTAACCACAATATTTTTTCTAGGACTAACCTTCCACCCTCCAGATAAGCCCTACACATTTTTTAAGTGTAAAAATAGGTTGGAGAAGTTCTAGCACAGGTTCGAGAGACTTGATGAGCTCAGAGTATCAACAGAGCAATTGCATGAAGTTCAAATTGTTGATTTTGGATTGGTTTCTGTCGCGACTACTCCTTAGACCCATGAGTAGGCCTCGGACGGCCCACTAAGGGACGTACTCGGACATGATCAGAACAAGGATGGGCGTATCCTACTCGAACTAGTCTTGTATGTTTATAGAAAACTACTCGGGCTATTACCGAGTAGAACTCTATAATAGTACCCGACTAGGACTCAGACTTGTAACCCTGCCCTCCCGTGTATATAAGGCCGGGCAGGGACCCCCCTCAAACATGAATCCTCAGGACCAGAACATACATCTACACAAACCAACACACAGGACGTAGGGTATTACACGATCTAGCGGCCCGAACCTGTCTAAATCGTGTTCCTTGCGTCACCATTGATTCCTTGATTCCTGACGACCCTTACCGCATAAAAGACCACCTAGGGTACCCCCTAGGTGGGTTGCCGGTCTAAAACACCGACAGCTGGCGCGACAGGTAGGGGCGCTCGTCAAGTTTCTCAACGCAAACTCAATGGCGAAAGTCATCATCAGGCCCGTCTTCTTCATTGAAGCCGGCGCCACCTTCATCTTCGGATCCTGGCTCTGCGTCACCGAAGGCTCGGGATAGTTCCAGCGCCAGATCGTCGACACTCAGGAGACGAAACCAGAAGAAGTGACCAGAAAAAATCAAGATTTCAAAGTCAACAAGCTCAAGTTCGACTACGTGTCGGATTCGACTTCACCTCGGACTACGCCAACGTCTCGCTCAAGGGTCGGGCTCCGCCGACCCCAGCACTCAGGGTCGGGCGAGGCGGAGCCTCCCTCAGGGTCGGGCGAGGCGGAGCTACCCTTCCACAGGGTCGGGCTTCGCCGACCCCAGGCCTCGGGGTCGGGCGAGGCGGAGCTGCCCTCCCACAGGGTCGGGCTCTCCTAACCCCAGGCCTCGGGGTCGGGCGAGGCGGAGTCTCACTCAGGGGTCAAGCTCTCCTGACCCCAGGACTCGGGGTCGGGCGAGGCGGACTTCCACTCAGGGTCGGGCGACGCGGAGCTACTCCCTCACTGGGTCGGGCTCAGCCGACCCCTGGACTCATGGTCGGACTCGCCTCGGAATCGGCCCCAGTCAGCATCTAAATCAGTCTCGACTTCAAAGCGGTTCCCGCACGGACTCCGCAACACGACAAGAGTCTACCAAGATTTTCTTACTTGAGCCCGAGTTGAACTCAGGCATGACGAGGATGTTGACTCCGACTCATCCTACTCACCAGAAATACCATTATCTGGTCCAGCCCAAGGGTTGGTAATAACTTCGACACCACAAGGCAGATTCGTCCACTGGCTGGGATTGCGACCATCTTTCCTCGACCGCGACTACGACTCGCGTCGCGTCGCCCATATAGACAACCTGCCGTACCAAGAAGGCGTTCCACTTACATCCAACCACGAAGGAAGGTACACAGAGATTGCTACATCAAGTTCCGGAAGCTACTACCCGGACAAGGAGATACTTGTTATTACTCAAGTTAACAACCCAGGTACTAGCCAGAATAGAACCCCCAGGCGACTAGCACAAGTCGACAACATCTCTGATGATGAGTCTACAGCCGACAATGAAACTCCCGAACAGCGCAACCAACGAAGGGCGCGCAATGCCGCTCGAGCTGAGCGTCAACAGTCGATGGCTACAAATATCCCTATTACAAATCTTGAACGGGCTTTCAACGCAATCCTGGCTCAGGAGCACAATACTCCACTCGCGGCTATCGCTTCAATCAACATTCTGACAACTCTGATGCCTCAAGATAAGGATAACCCAGCCACAGCTCAACTTGTGCAGCGGGGCAACGGACTAATCGCACAACTCGCGGAGCAAGCTTACAAGCTGCTTGACAAAGAATCACCAATCCTGTCCGTTCCTCGCATTACAGACGGAAGCAAGGGGGCCGTAGATAAAAATGTCACCCCACGAAATGATGATGCAGTCAACCAACCCCGGCAATACAGCCAAGGTCCGAGCAAGCATAAAGCTCCTACTCAACAGAAGGATGTGGGTGAAGCCAGCTGCACCAACTCGGTTAAAAGTGTTCGCCCTACTCGGAAGAACCGCGAGTTATCCAACATCAGCGATCTACGTGAAATCCTCAACAGTCGGCGCGAACGGGAAGTCGATAGCTACAACCATTTTCCTGCTTTCACAAACCGGGTAATGAAAACAAAATTACTCGAAAAGTTCAAACCGACCAGCATTACCAAGTACGATGGCAAGCAAGATCCAGTTCAATGGCTCCGCTGTTACTTGCTAGCCATCTAAGCAGCCGGAGGCAACAACAACACCAAAGTCATTCATTTCCCCATATGCATGGAACCCGCACCACTGACCTGGCTCGAGTCACTCAAACCCAAGTCCATCGACTCCTGGACAGACTTGACAAAGGCTTTTACCAACAACTTCGCTGGCTCCATGGCTAGACCAGGCAACAAGATTGACTTACAACAAATTAAGCAGAAACAGGGCGAGACCCTTCGCGACTACCTAAGACGGTTCTTCGAAAAGAAGGCTACCATAGTAGACATCTCCGAAGCTGACGTCATCGAGTGCTTCCAAAACGGACTCTACGATCGACGAACATACCAAGACTTCGGTCGCCGACGGCCATCCGATGTCAAAGAACTCAAACTCATGGTGCAACAGTGGGCCGATGAAGAAGACAAAGAACGCGAACGGTTCGGTTCCCACCGTAACCGCGGACGCGACAACACCCACAACAATGACACAGATAAAACTCATCATAACGATGCTCGGAATTCCTATCCAGGTAATCATAATCGCAAAAGGAAGCCCGACAACACTATTGCTGCCATGACCGGCTCCGGGAAAAAGGGACAGCGCAGAAACGACGACGGACCAACCTTCACGGAGCTACTCAAAAAGTAGTGCCCATGGCACCCGACTAGCAAGCACTCCGCATTGGATTGTTACAGCATGCGCCGAGTAATGCAAGACTTGCCAGCACCACCAACTCCTAAAGAGTACGCCAAAAACAGAGACAAGGGTAAAACAAAGCCCGCAACGACGAAGATGAAGACGGCGATTTTCAACCAGCCTCAAAAACCGTCAATGTCATTTTTGGTGGCATCCCTGGCACAGCTTCCAAGCGAGCCAACAAACTCGTACTCAAGGAGATCATGGCCATCGAGCCGACGGACCCCACACCGCTAAAGTGGTCGGAAGTTCCAATTTCTTTCAGCAGAAAGGATCAATGGACAAAATTTTCAGAACCCGGCCATTTTCCACTAGTCTTGGATCCAGTTGTGGCAGGTTCAAAGTTAACCAAAGTACTCATCGATGGCGGGAGCGGCCTCAACGTTATCTTCGCCAAAACATTAAGGAAAATGTGCCTCGACATCACGGACATGCTTACTCCAATGGATTCACCTTTCTACGGAATTGTGCCTGGAAACGCGGCCATACCATTGGGGCAAGTTGTCCTCCCCGTCACCTTCGGAACTAAGGAACATTACCGCACCGAGTACATCAGATTCGAGGTCGCCGACTTCGAGACTTCTTATCACGCCATACTCGGACGGCCAGCACTAGCCGAGTTTATGGCCGTACCACATTATGTCTACCTGGTACTCAAGATGCCAGGTCCCAAAGGAGAGCTCACGCTACGAGGAGATCTCCGGAGATCCTACGAGTGCGACACCGAGGCCGTGGAGATTGCTGCGACTACTCAATCTCCTAGTCCCATGCAGCAAGTCTTCACAGCTTCAAAGAAACTCCATCCAACTGAACTCGAGATCCCAGAAAACAAGTCGGGCTCCACAAAGGTGAAACCCGCCAGTGAGCAAGACTTCAAATCGATCGACCTCCAGACTGGTGATCCTTCCAAGACAGCCCTGATCGGAACAGGGCTGGATCCTAAATAGGAATTCGCGCTCGTCAGTTTCCTTTGGGCTAACCACGATATCTTCGCTTGGAAGCCGGCCGACATGCCAGGTGTGCCCAAGGAACTGATCGAGCATTCCCTCAATGTCGATCCCAAAGCTACTCCGAAATGGCAACGACTACACCGGTTCGCTCAGGACAGACACGACGCCATCAAAAAAGAGTTAGCCAAGCTACTCACGATAGGATGCATCAAAGAAGTCTTCCATCCTCACTGGCTCGCCAATCCTGTGCTTGTTCGAAAGAAAAACAACGAATGGAGAATGTGTGTCGACTACATCGACCTCAACAAACACTGACCGAAAGATCCTTTTGGGTTACCCAGGATCGATCAAGTGGTCAAATCCACCGCTGGGTGCGCCTTGCTATGCTTACTCGACTGCTACTTTGGCTATCATCAGATAAGCCTCAAAGAGGAAGATCAAGCCAAAACAGCATTCATCACGCCCTTTGGAGCTTTCTGCTACAAAACAATGTCCTTCGGACTCAAGAACGCAGGAGGAGCAACTTACCAAAGGGCCATACAGATGTGCTTTGAAAAACAACTTCATCGCAATGTCGAAGCTTATGTTGACGATGTCGTCGTCAAAACAAGACACCGGGAGGAACTCATTGCTGACTTGGAGGAAACTTTCTCCAGTCTCCGCGCTTTCCGATGGAAACTCAATCCTACTAAGTGTGTCTTCGGAGTACCTTCCGGCATATTACTCGGGTTCATCATTAGCCAACGCGGCATTGAGGCTAACCCGGAGAAGATATCTGCCATCACAAACATGCAGGCTCCTGCCAGCATTAAGGATGTGCAGAAACTTATAGGCTGCAAGGCTGCTCTCAACCGGTTCATCTCGAGACTTGGAGAACGGGGACTACCCTTCTTCAAGCTTCTGAAACGCCAGGACAAGTTCAAATGGACGGAAGAGGCAGACAAGGCTTTCACACAACTCAAAGACTTTCTGTCAAAGCCTCCTGTACTCACCGCTCCCTCGCCAAATGAGGACTTCCTCCTATACATCTCCGTTACTACTCATGTCGTCAGCACGGCAATAGTAGTCGAACGGTCCGAACCGGGCCACGCTTACAAGGTCCAACGACCTGTCTACTTCGTCAGTGAAGTACTCTCGGACTCCAAAACTCGGTATTCACCGATACAGAAGCTATTATATGCTATTCTGCTTACCTCCCGGAAGCTGCGCCATTACTTCCAAGAACACAACATCACAGTCATCTCTGACTTCCCGCTTGGCGAAATTCTCCATAACAGAGATGCCATGGGTAGAATCTACAAATGGGCAGTCAAACTCGGAGCTCTTACTTTGAGCTTCAAGCCAAGGACAGCCAGCAAGTCTCAGGCTTTGGTCGACTTCATAGCCCAATGGACCGAAAATCAAGTTCCAACTCTAGTCGAACGACCAGAGCATTGGGTAATGTACTTCAACGGATCCCTCAAACTTGAAGGGGCCGGTGCAGGCGTCTTACTCATCTCCCCCAAGGGAGACCAACTCAAGTACGTGCTGCAGATATTTTGGGAAGCATCCAATAATGAAGCCGAGTACGAAGCACTACTACACGGCCTTCGCCTCGCAATCTCCCTCAGCATCAAACGACTACTGGTGTACGGTGACTCCCTAGTCGTCATAAACCAAGTCAATGATGAGTGGGACCGAAACAAGGACAACATGGACGCTTACTGCAAAGAAGTCCGTAAACTGGAAAAAAAATTCTCCGGCTTGGAGTTCCATCACATCGTCCGCGACAACAACGTTGCCGCCGACGTCTTATCCAAAATGGACTCAACTCGTGCAGAAGTTCCAGCAGGAATTTTCGTACACGAACTACGCAAGCCATCCATACTTGAACAGGTCACCCCGCCAGTAGTCCCGACTACTGACGCCTCCCGAGAGATTATGATGATAGAAGTCGACTGGAGGACATCCTTCATCGACTACATCAAAGATCACCAGCTACCATCCGATAAGAATAAAGCCGAGCAAATCTCCCGACGAGTAAAGAATTACGTTCTAGTCGGAGACAAGCTCTACAGGAAAGGTGCATCATCTGGAGTACTCATGAAGTGCGTCACTAGAGAAGATGGCCAAGAAATCCTAGAAGAAATTCACAAAGGAATCTGCGGCAACCACGCCTCTTCGAGGACACTAGTTGGCAAGGCCTTCAGAGCAGGGTTCTACTAGCCAATGGCTCTGGCCGACGCCAAGCAACTAGTCCAGAAGTGCAAAGGTTGTCAATTCTTCACAAAACAGCAACATGTGCCGGCTTACAAGCTAGTCATAATACCTCCAACATGGCCATTTCCCTGCTGGGGGCTCGACATGATTGGCCCGTTATCAACTGCGCCAGGAGGATTCAACAGAGTACTCGTGGCAATTGACAAGTTCACCAAGTGGATCGAGGTCAAACTAGTCACTTGCCCCAAGGCAGACCGAGTTCTCGACTTCTTGGATGAAATCGTACATCGCTATGGTTTTCCCAACAGGATTATCACAGATCTCGGGTGAAACTTCAACAATCACGACTTCTGGGAATATTGCGAGAACAGCGGCATCGACGTCCGCTATGTCTCGGTTGCTCATCCGCGAGCCAACGGTCAAGTCAAGCATGCTAATGGCATGATCCTCGATGCCCTGAAGAAACAACTACACGACGTCGGCAACACCAAAGGCAGCCAATGGCTCAAAGAGTTACCCAATGCCTTGTGGGGCCTACGTACCCAACCGTGCAAGACTACGGGGCTATCACCTTACTTTCTGGTATACGGCTCAGAAGCCATACTACCCACCGACATCATGTGGCAATCACCGTCCGTTGAACAATACGACGAAGAGCTTGCAATAGAAACGCGGCGAACGGATATCGACAGTTTGGAAGAAACAAGATGCGCAGCACTAGTGCAATCTGCCAGATACCTTGACGGTTTAAGGCGTTATCACGATCGCAACGTCAGGGAACGATCTTTCAACTCGGGCGATATGGTCCTTAAGCGTATTCAAGACACGTCAGGATTACATAAACTTAATTCACCATGGGAAGGTCCTTACATCGTATCCAAGGTTACAGGACTCGGATCTTATAGACTCCAAGAGCTTTTAGGAGAATAGGTGCCAAACTCCTGGAATATAGAACACCTCTATCGCTATTACCCATAGCAGCACTCACTTCAAGGCAACTACTCGGGACGACTACTCGACTATCGACTTCAAGGGGTGTTCGCTTCAACGCGCTATCAATACAACAAGGAAACTTGCCCTGATACAAACTCTTCTTTACTGAAACAAGAGTACATCAAGTTACATACGAGTACGAGGACTCGGCTCAACAAAGACTACAAGCAACTGCCTACTGGCGGGCTGCATTTAAGCCTCAGGCTTTTACTATATCACAAGGCCACTCAGGTCTACCGACCGCAGGAAAGGCCTACACGCAAGGAAGCTGCGCAAAATGCAGCCACGCCCAGGTATCCTACCCAAGGCACATCCAGGTACTCCATTACCGCCATCACCAGGACAGCGGCAATGTCAAAACCGGGAAGACGCGCCTAGAGGGAACCAAGGCTGCTCTTTTGCTAGCCTTTCGAAGCCTATCTACTCTACGGCCGCACCTCCACCATCTTTCAGAGCGGGATGAAGACCGCGGCACTCATCACCCATCACTCGTTGCGAGTTCCAACGCGTACTCCACTGGATCAGTAGCTGCAAGATGAGGTAATTGATGAACCCTCCTACGAGGATTCTTCTAGCATCGCGGCTATCCCTACGAGCGCAAGAGCCTGTGGAGGCAAGGTGGCCTTAATCTACGAGGAATCTTCTAGCACCGGTGCGCTCTTTGCTGGCTCTCTACACTCAAACAGAAGCAACCGCAGGCACTCCATTGCTACTCAGGAGCTTGAGTTGGTTCGACCAGCAGATGGCCCTATTTATAGCCGAAAGCTTCAACTACCACTGGTCCAAGAGTTATTGTGCACCCGTGATCAATGAGTCTGACAACTCCTAGCTCTGCCCATGTGACTGCACTCATGCTGCAACAGATAAAGGAGCACAGTACAACCGTACATCACCAAAGGATAGCCGAGTACAGTACACCCGTGTCCCTCAGAAGACGAGTACTCAAACAGCATTACGACTACTCGACACTCAGGACTACAAGCCAAGCTTAGCCTACACGACGGGGGCTCCGACTACTCCAACCCCAGGACTCGGGGTTGGGCGAGGCGGAGTTCCACCCTTGAGGGGTCGAGCGCCCCCGATCCCAGGACTCGGGGTCGGGCGAGGCGGAGTTTCACCCTCGAAGGGTCGGGCGCATCCGACCCCGGCCTCGGGGTCGGGCGAGGCGGAGTTCCACCCTCGAAGGGTCGGGCACAGCAGAGTTGCAATACTTTGGGACTCAATAATGTATTTCGCAAGACGATGATACAACAAATCCAAAAAGCTTGATATTCAAAAGTATCAACATAATTGGTACAAGAACAAGGGTACACACAAAAGGCTCAAAGTTCTTCTAAGGAGACGAACTCCGACATCTTGGCCGCAATGGGCTCTGCCTCCTCAAGGTACTGCACATAGGCCTCCTCTGTGCAGTTGCGAGCCACGCCATCTCCAGCTGCCCCCAAGTCTGCCCACGGGTAGTAGGACTTCACAACCGCAAGCACCTGTTTGCAAACAGTCTTGCAAAGTCCCACTACTTTGCTCGGGGCAGCTCTTAGTCGCTCTACTAGCGATTGCGGTCCTGCGCCTTCCTCCATGGGGGCTATGGCATTCACCAAATCTTCGGCCGCTCCAGACAGCTCTCGGTGTTCGCCCCGAAGTCTTCCCAAGGTCTGGGCATGATCTCTACATGCCACCATGGCCATGGCGAGCATCACGCCATTCTGCACCTTTTGGTCCCGCTGATGCTCGCACGCAGCTTGTGCTTCAGTGAGCGCGGTCCGAAGATGTTCGGCTTCATCTGCCACTCGGTCATGAGCGTTCCTCCAATCAATAACTTGGTTCCTTGCAGACGCCTCCTATTTCTTGAGCTCTACAAAGCAAAAGAACTCAGGCCACAGCCAATTACAGTTGGACACACCCACAGTAGTCGCAATGCTTACCTTGATACTTCTTGTTCAAGGCTTTATAGCGGCTCTCCAGTTTCTCCTGCAGAACGGCGTGATCCGCGCGTTCCACGGCAAAGGATTTCGCCCCGACCTCATGAATCCGAAGCGTTTCTCTCAATTGGGCACATTCCTGCTCCAGCTGATGGTTTCTTTCCTGAAAGGATCCGAGTACGCTGTGGTGAGTTTCCACGCACGACTACTCGGGTCATGCAGTAACATCAGCAATATCTACCTGGACGCCCCGGAACACATCCATGGCCCTCTGGAGCTCCAAGTTAGAAGGCGGGCCGAGTACTGGCCTTTGGGTACTCTCCACAAGATGAGGAATCGTATCCAGAGAAGCACCTACAACATTTACCATGTCAGCTATCAACTATGACTACAATAACAAATTACAGGCACTCACCTGGAGCAGTCGTTTGTTTGGACTTTTCAACAACAGCTAGTGCTTCGCCAGAAGATGATGATAGGTCGGCACTTCCCAAGCCTGACGCAGTGGCAGGACCCTCCACTGAGCGAATTACATCTTGAAGCATCGACATAGTACCTCCAAGACGGCCGTCATCAACTTCAAGTATCTCTTCAACAATAAAGTCCTCTAGAGGAATAGATGTTGTAGTTGACGGTTTCGACACTATCCCTGTCTCTCCACGGATAGTATCCTCTTCATCCCTGCACCGCCAAAGTGTCACTACATGATTTTAAGAAAATCCAACGGCATCCAACAAAACAAGGAGGCTCACCAGGTTGAACGTGGCGGCAGTCGCACACGCTTCTTCTCGGCGACAGGCGGCCGAGTATTCGGAGCCGCGGGAACAGCCGCCGGCACTGTCTTCTCACCAAGACCTGCAAAATCGAAGTCAAGACCAACAGTACTATTCAATTGACAACAATCGAAAGAGGCAACACTTACCACTGGCGATCACATTGGACAGCAAGGTGCCAGTAGTAAGTATTGCTGACACCTCCTTCACTACTCCAGCAGGTAGCCCCAGAACCGCCTGGTCGGCAATGGGCGGCATGACAGCCGGAGGAGTTGGCGCAGTTAACTTGGGGGCTACCATAGTTCCTGTTGATGGTACCTTCTCCGGCACCATGTCAACAGCCTTCTCATCGACTTCAGGGTCGGACGCGGCTATTTCTTTAGAGGCAGCTTCATCTACAGCCTTCGAGAACAAATACAAGATTCACCACATCAATAACGCATCTCAAGTTCATCAGTAATATGCACGTTATCGACTACATACCTTGGTACCCCGAGACTTCTCAGTGGTTGCAACAGACTTAGCCGCAGCCATCTTGCGAACTACTCTGCGCCTCTTGACAGGAGGAGAAGGCTCGTCCTCCGACTCCTCGATGGCGGCTTCTGACTCTTCTTCTGACTGTGCCACATAGCCGTCAAGAACTCGGGACTTCTAAAAATCGGTGTCAGCAACAAGAATCATAAGTCAAAAGAAAACAAGTCAGGAGGGACATACTTACCACCTCTGGCTCGTACCAGGATTCATACTGGCGAAGGGCCGCAGGGATTGCTGGTACTCCCTGATAGTTCCTGAAAATTTTTGCCAGCAGTGCCTCCACATCATCGTCAGATATGTCCTCCTCAGACATACGCGATGGATCCTTCAGACCTCCGTACTCACTTCCCGGGTGAGCACGTTTTTGAAGTGGCGAGACCCTTCTCTTCAAGAAGCTGGCTGCCACGTTGATCCCAGTCAGACCGAGTGCTTTCAACTCAGTGATCTGCTGCATCTGGAGATCAAGCTCAAGGGTGTCCTCGGGCTCACTTATCCAATTTTCCGCATGCTTGGGCACGTGACTAGTCACCACAGGCAAGCGAGGATCATGGTTCTCGATGTAGAACCACCTTTTCTTCCAATCCCCATGGGAGTCGGTCAGATTATACTCAATATATGCATTCGAGTTCCTGAGTTGGAACCCGGCGCCTCCAAAGACTTCTGTCCGCTGGGCACTCGGCTGAGGCTTGCAACGGAATAGTTTCCTAAATAGCTCGAGACTTGGAGGTACTCCTAGGAAAACTTCGCACAGATGTACAAATATAGCCATGTGCAGTACTCCATTGGGATTCAAGTGGACAAGCTGGAGATTGTAGTACTCGAGAATACCTCTGAAGAAGTCGGAGGTAGGCACGGCCAATCCCCTTTCCACGAAGTGAGCAAGCATCACCGTCTTCGCTTGATGTTCCTCAAACTGCCACACATTGGGAAATGCGGGGCGCTACTGTACGATTTCCTTCGGCTGAAGAAGCTTGGCATCGACTAGCGCTTGGACTGCTTCTTCCTTTATCACCGAGTGTTGCCAAGTTGCCCCAGGTGGCGGCAGAGCAGTCTGGTTCGTCGGCCCCACCTTCGGTGCTGGCAGCACCAACTCCTTCCCCTTCTTGGATCTGACCTTGCCCGTCGTCGGAGCCTTGCCTTGGATCTTCTTGGGTTTCTTTCCCATCTTCTTGGAGCGCATTCGATGGACTCAATCTCAAGTTAAGGAAGAGGCTTCCACTCGGATCTATTCTCAAAAAATGGCAATGGCGGAAGCGGCAGCACTGGCGGCGGCGACACAGCGAGCGAAGGCACAGAGGAGGAAGAAACAGATCTAATGCCCGTACAGCGTCACAGCAACCGAAAAGGGGGCTTTCCAGATTTATCTCCACTGGCTCCGGATTTGACGCATCAGTTGCGCAACGGACAGAATAAATCGCGTATTAATCGCAATAAACACCCAACGGTTACTACATTCAACGGATTGCTGACCACTTCAACGACAGGAATCGCCTAAGTGCTCGGGGGCTGCGGGTACTGTACCCGTTGGTCAGTTTTTTCTTTTCCAAGATCTCCGAGGGTAAAATGGGCAAAAGCTGGTTTGACCCTAAGCCTGATTCTCTGACTCAACCTAAGGCTCGGGGGCTACTCCATATGGAGTGCGATTGACATCGCACTTCCATATAAAAATTACTCAGGACGGAGACAACTCGAAGCTGCAGAAAGAGTACCTTCCAGCCACGGGACAGTACTCGGGCGCTTTAGTCCGCAAAACTACTCGGGTAGTGCCTGCAGTGCCCGACTATGGCGCACGACTACAAAGTACTCAGGGGCTTGTTGGGACTACTCCTTAGACCCATGAGTAGGCCTCGGACGGCCCACTAAGGGACGTACTCGGACATGATCAGAACAAGGATGGGCGTATCCTACTCGAACTAGTCTTGTATGTTTATAGAAAACTACTCGGGCCGTTACCGAGTAGAACTCTGTAATAGTACCCGACTAGGACTCAGACTTGTAACCCTGCCCTCCCGTGTATATAAGGCCGGGCAGGGACCCCCCTCAAACACGAATCCTCAGGACCAGAACATACATCAACACAAACCAACACACAGGACGTACGGTATTACGCGATCTAGCGGCCCGAACCTGTCTAAATCGTGTTCCTTGCATCACCATTGATTCCTTGATTCTCGACGACCCTTACCGCATAAAAGACCACCTAGGGTACCCCCTAGGCGGGTTGCCGGTCTAAAACACCGACAGTTTCTTTGTGCTTAAATGATACATATCCTCCATAATAGATGAGGCTAGTTACAGCTTGAATGTTACATTGAAAAAATCCTTTGAGAGCATCATGTTTTCTAGTTTATGATCAAGTGCGGGATTGAACACCAAAGGGCAATGCTGATTTCTATTGACGACTTATTTGAGGATGAGCAAGGTTCAAGAATGGGGGGATTGTTGGCGTTTGTTAATGCCACCTTTTTACCCCTATTTATCTTCAATTATGGCATGAATTTAATACTATAAATATTGATCATACATAATAATTGGGCCATTTTTGCATGTGCATTGTATTTTGGAGGATATTTTATTTTCGTAGGAATTTGAACTATAATGGAGCATAACTGGATGAGGCCCTAAACTAGGGACAACCCAGAGAAAGATGAAGGCTAGAGGGCCTGAAAAGGGCCTAGGCCGATCAGCCTATGGAGCCCAAGTCAGTTAGCCTAGGGCCTAGGACCCCATTCGTGTTCATCCTTGGCGTGCAATCCTCTAGGAAGACTTAGGGGCTAAGCTTCTGAAGATATGGCAAGTTCATCTTGGGATCAAAGAGAATCAAGTGAAGATTTGGAAGGTTATCAAGAACTATTCTCATCTCGAGGTTATCATCAAGCCAGGGCCACATGCAAGCGAAAAGAAGACTCCAGAACATCAGAGAGGACTTGGGAACGAAGGAAGGCATGAGAGCCCAAAAGGAAGGACCAGGCCGATCGGCCTGGACCCACCCAAGCCGATCGGCCTGGGCCATTCTTGGCCCTCTTGACTTACCATTTCAACCACGGCTCCCTAGGACTATAAATACCCCATTCTCTATCACCATGAGGCATCCATTCAATGTATTCATCGCCAAGCAGTAGCGAAGTAGAAGGAGCCTGAGGTACACCATTCCGAAGAGCCGAGGGGAGTGCAGTTGTCTAGGGATTAGCATAACTAAGCCCTAGCCAATGTGGGAATCCTGTGAGGAAGATCCACGTCTGAGTTTTGGAGCTAGGATCAACAGATCAAGGTAGGATCTCAGTAGAGATTTGGTGATGTACAATCATTCATGGTTAAGTAATAGATGTGTTTTTATTCTTTAGCGATCTAAGTATCTCCTTCTATGGTTTTATGCTTTATCGGGTTTGCCTACTTTTAATCTATGATTGATAATAGATTGTATAGGATGTTAATGTGATCGTGGTGACTAGATTTGCATACATGATCTACCGATGAGTATGACATGTTGTTTATGTTCATGTCCTTGAATTGTCTGTGTTGATAGGGGGGTCCTGGCAAGGTCTGCTTCCTTGTAAGGCAGGGGTTTTCGGAAGTCATACCGGAGGTATAAATTTAAAGATGCTTTAAATGAGAATCACATCTGTCTTGCTTTATTATAGATTATTTTAGATTGGTTATCTCTTGCTCCTATCTGTTATCTGTCTGTACGTGCCAATTACATCTGAACTATTCATAAAATTGAATCATATTGACAATGCTAGTTGAAATAGTTCTTGCGATATAAGTTCCACGGATTCATAAACATTAGGAGAATACTCTGAAGAAAGAGCTACAACCGATTTGTGCGCTTGCAGGTCACAACTTGGTACGCTAACTGCCGCCAATACTTCCTAAAAATATCTTTAATATCTCCTAGAGGATTTGGATTTTGTTCACCAATAATCACATTCAGTCGTTGTGGATTCGATCTGAGATGACCGAATAAACACCCTTTTGTCTCCTAACTCAACCATATTAATTGCAAATGGATGAGTATCCACTTGCATTTTTTTTCTATGAATTTCAATGGTCCTTCATTAATGGTTGATTGAATATGTCTTTGAAAACATTGCAGTTGTTAGTGGCATGAGAATAGAAATTCTGAAACTTACAATAGCATACCTTCTTAATTGTTTTACGTATGGTATAACATGACCCTCAGGTAGTTTAATTTGCTTTTCTTGCAGCAAGAAGCAGTCAAATATCTTATCACATTTAGTGATATCAAAAGTGTACTTAATTTCATCATGGCGAGTCTTCGGAGCTTGCTTCAAGATAGGACAAATGAATGGTTTAGACTTCGATGACCAGGACCGTCCGGCCACACAAATGTTTGTATCCTCATAGTCCGATAGCTCACAATCACAACCTAGCATATTAACACTTGGACGATCAGTTTTATTTCCATTACCAGGCCTTTGAAAATTCTAGATTCTTTAGCCCAGCTTTCTTGATCCAGAGCCTTTTGTAACACCTGGCTGACATCTAGGAAATCACAACCCTCTTGCTTTTCTTTAAGGTGTGAAAGTAAACCATAATAAGCTAGTTCAGCAAGATACTTCTCAGAAAGCATCAAATTAAAACATAGGTTTTTAGTATCCCTAAGAGCAACTCCAAGAGTACTCCAAAAAATTCTTCCCCAAAACTATGTATTGGGGGTTCTTCCAAAAAAAATTTTCCCCAAAAACATATCAATCCACAGCAAATCGCTAATAAATAGCCCCCAATATTTTAAAACAGGCCACGTCATCGTATTGGGCCCATCGGAAGGGACGCGCGAGCGTGCGGGAATCAGGATTGGGGGAGGAATGTCAACGCTAAAATATATGCGGTGGTAGACTGTTTTTTAGCATTGCTAAAAAAATGGGGAAGGTTTGGGTGGACTGTTGGAGTTCGTTTTTTCTCCTTTTTTTCCTAAAAAATATTAGGGGTAAGATTAGCAGCCTCTTGGAGTGGCTCTAAACCTTCTAAAATATTCAGCAACCGATTCATTATGTTTTTGTCTAACTGATGTTTAATGTGATAGCCTCAACTGAGTTTCTCCGGTATAAAAGTAATCATAAATTTCTCTTCTAGTTGAGACCATATGTAAATAGAATTTGGTGCCAGAGAGGTGAACCAAGTGAAAGCAATCCCAGATAAAGACAAAGAAAACAATCTAATTTTCAGAATATCATTGGAACCAGATTCACCAAGTTGTGCTAGGGATTGGCTCATATGTTCTCGTGTACTCCAATTGTCCTCTCCAGTAAACATGACAAAATCATGAACTCTAAAACCAGGTGGATGTGGGACCTTATCATAATTCTCTCAGGGTATGATTTTTGATACGCACGTGCTGCTCCCCTAGGATTTAAGCCGAGTTGATCCCATAGAATGTCTGTGACCTGATCTCTCAAGTTTAGCACAGGGTCGGCCACAGGCCGGACCAGTTCAGGTTGTACTTGAGGTAAAGGGGCTACTGGCTGTGGCATATTAAAATAAGCATTAGGAAATGGCCCATACTGTTATGGACACATTCTTTAGAAATAAGTACATACGCAGGAATAAGAAGGTCCCGACGTCCACTAGTGTTTAGATAAGTTTGTTGAGTTTGTTTTAGTAGCCGGATTGGCCAGCAAGATAGGATAAGTTGTTAGAAGGTTGAGAGTCCTATATGTACTGCCTGATGGCGAACTCTAGAGATCAAGCTGAAAGATCATTCTAATCTCAGAGCCTCCCAAGGGGAGGGCGAGTTAGTTGTGATTCATCAGCTATATCCCTATATCAACAAACAGGTCATATCAACTCTGGTATCCGCTGGGTCCTTTCCTGCGCCACATCCATTGCTTCCTTGTCCACAATCCCTTCCCTCCTCCGCCACCACCGCTAAACCCACCGCACCACCACAACCATGGGCGATGAGTCTGTTTGCAAGACAGATTTTGACGATGCCATCGACAGGATGATCTCCAAGATCGGCAAGAAGCTGGACTTGGAGCAGGGCAACCTCTCCACGTCCATCAGCAACGTCCAGACGCAAGTCTTGGACAAGCACAGCTGGTTCAATTCCTCCTCCTCGTCTGGCACCGATGGCAAGTACGCTCCCCCTTCGCTGCCGGTCCACAAGCTCCATTTCCTGAAGTATGATGGAGCTGAAGATCCCCTAGGCTGGCTCCACAAGTGCGAGCAGTCCTTTCACTCACAGGGAACGCCGAAGGAACAGAAGGTCTGGACGGCATCGTTCTACCTGGAGGGCACCACCGCGCAGTGGTACTACCGCCTAGAGAAGAATCGTGGCATTTGAACCCTGACCGCATTCGTCGATGGCATCAACAAGAGGTTTGGCCCCCCAGTGCGCAGCAATCCGCTCGGGGAGCGCACGGGATCCGTTTGTCAGTGTTTATACCTGGCAACCTACAAAGGGGTATCCTGAGGTAGTAGATTGGTTGGTGGGGGATTATCGGACCTGAAACTCAAAGGTAAAAGTAAGGACACAAGACACAACTTTATATAGGTTCGGGCCACCAGACTAGCGTAATACCCTACGTCCTGTTTGGGGTGTTGTATATTGCGCTATGCGCTTGGGTGTTATTTGGTGTTGAGGATTTAGTCCTCTATTGTAGTTCTATAAGGTCTTGGCCTACCGATCTAGGGACCCTGCCCTCCTTGATATACTCCAGGAGGCAGGATTACTTGTCGGTTACAAGGAGGAGTCCTAGTAGAATTATATGGTATGAGTCCTAGTAGGATTATAGAGGAATTCTAATAGGAGTCCGTCTTCTTCCTTCCATACGGGTAGTGGGGATCTATCCCCAACAAGCCCCTAAGTGCTTCATAGTCGAATGTAGCAGCCTTCGAGTACTTTTCAGATCCTTGCCAAGTAGTTTTGGTGCTCTTCGAGAACTTTGTTTGGCTGAATCTTCAAAATTCTTCAAAGCTGCCACGAGGCTATGGTGTGCTCAAGCCCTTGATCGTCTTGATTTTGTAATCTTCATCTTTGGAATGTGATATGGAGAGCGACGGAAGTCGCACTCCATATGGAGTAGCCCTCGAGCCTTACGTTGAATCGAAGAATCAAGCTGAGGGTCAATAAAATCTTGAATCTTCTTCTTTCATCTTAAAAAAATCAATTATTGGGTGTAGCTTTTCAGCCCCCGAGCCTTGGAATGATTAAATAATCAATCTGAGGGTCTTTAGTCTTCACGCTAGTCATCTTTTGAGTAGTTTTGCGGCATCCAGCCCCCGAGCTTATACGTCAGGTGAGCTATAGAAGCCATGTTGAGTAGTTATTTGGTGCTTAGCCCCCGAGCTTGCAAGCTAGCTTAGCCATTGGAGACATTCCGAGTATTAATTGGCGCTTAGCCCCCAACCCTGGGAGCTAGCGGAGCCATTAGAGGTACGCTGAGTGTCCTGGAGAGTCATCATCGAAACTTGACCTGAAAAAAAAAAGATACATACATTATGTATTGTAGAATATTGAAACAACTGAAATTTATTCAGTGATGAATGTAATGTAAATGTTGTGTGTCATGCTCTTGTTTCAGCTATATTTTTTTTCCGAGTAGTTAGCATGTTACGTTTAGGCTCTCAGTCCCTGTTTAGCCATTGCCACTGCGTGTGAGATCTTTGTCTCATGTACGCATACTGGACTGCTGCTATGCCTCTGAGATCTTTGTCTTGTGTACGCCTCCAAGCGTTTAGGCATGACAGATGATCCGAGGCTTTCACGAATTAAGGCGTGTTCAACTCGAGGAGATTAGTGACCGCTAAGAGAAGACATTTAAAATAAGTAGTTGGCATTGCGACAAAAAAACTACGAGATTGCACGTAAAGTAGTCATTAAGACTTTTTTGCATTTTTAGCGAGGAGAGTGCATGTTGCCGCACATAGGATTTGTGCCTCCTTAGGGTGTAGCCGCTACGAGCCTTCAGCACTCAGTGCACCAAACCTGTGGCCGTAACTACGAAATTTGATGTACCAAGCCTGTTGGCGGAGCTTTCGGAACTCAGTGCACAAAACCCGTGGCTATAGCCTCCGTAATTTAGTGTACCAAGCCCATAGCTGTCGGTCAACATGCCCCAAGAATAGTCAGCGAAGTGTAGCTCTGGAGGATAATTACCGTCGAGAGGCGTACACACATAAGTACTCAGCGTGTTGCCCATCATGTGGAAAACAAGCCGAAAAATTAAAATAATATAAATAATTAAAAAAGTGACTTAGCTTGATTCATGGATGATTGTCGATGAATCCATGACGGTCGTCGTGAAGCCGTGACGGTTGTTGATGAATCCAACTAGTCGGAGTCGATTCCAATGAGTTGTCGATGGTGTGAGGCCCGCCCTTGAAGTAGTCGTTAGCGAGCCGGCGTAGACGTCTTGATCTTGCAGAAGTAGTCGATCGCATCGTCGGAGATTTGTTGGTGTTGCCATGCAAACTGAAGTCCTTCTAGTAGCTTTTTTTGGTGTGCGCATAGCTGAATACACCATTGATTTGTAGCGCTAGAGAGAACAGCGGCAGTTGTTTCTTTATTTTGATGATTGGTGTGCTTTTCCATCTGTAATAAACAAAGCTAGTCTCCGCTTCGGACTCAACTAAGGAAATCGATTCCCTGTAGGATTCCATCTTGACACCGTCCAATTCTATTCCATCTTGATCTTGATGCTTGGAGACGATCAGCGGCAGGTGAATTTCTCCATTCTGCACTCCATTTTGAATTCCAATTCGTCGAGAATAGATGCTAGCTCGGAATTAGCCTATTCGGTGACTTCGCCTCGAAATCCGATGTAGTTGCACATCGAGTCGTCGATTGGATGGGAGAACAGCGTTCTTATCTTGTAGAGTAGATTGGTCTTGATGAGGTCCATCAAGCTCGTACAATGATCTTGACGATCACCCCTACCTGGCATGCCCGATGTCGGTGTTTAATACCCGGCAACCTACCAAGGGGTATCTCGAGGTAGTAGATTGGTTAGCGGGGGATCGCTGGACCTGAAACTTGAAGGTAAAAGCGAGGACACAAGGCACAACTTTATACAGGTTCGGACCACCAGAGTAGCGTAATACCCTACTTTTTGTTTGGGGTATTGTATATTGCGCCCTGCGCTTGGGTGTTGTTTGGTGTTAAGGATTTGGTCCTCTATTATAGTTCTATGAGGTCTTGGCCTACCAATCTAGGGACCCTTACCCTACTTTATATACTCCAGAGGCAGGATTACTAGTCGGTTACAAGGAGGAGTCCTAGTAGGATTACATGGTACGAGTCCTAGTAGGATTACAGAGGAATTCTATTAGGAGTCCATCTTCTTCCTTCCTTATGGGTAATGGGGATCTATCCCTGATACCGTCAATGACTACCAGGAGCAGTTCCTCAAGCTCCTGATGCACTGCGATGGCGTGAACGAGAAGCAGCAGATTGATATCTTCTCCGTCGAGCTCCTCCAACCAATGAGCATCAACATGGAGATGCATAAACCCGAGACCCTTGAGGAGGCCATGGCGGTTGCCCGTGCCTACGAGCAATACACCCAGGTTGTTGATGATGGCTCCTGCTCCCTGGTGTGCTCATCGTGTTCATCATCGTGCTCCGGCGCATTCCATGCCACTTCGGCCCGGCCTCCATCTACTCCGCCGACATCGGGCTCTTCCTCAACGATGCCAGCGTGCCGATCAAGCCCGCCGCACTGCCAGGCACACGTTCACGCGCCTCACGCTAGAGGAGATGGCGTTGTGGTGCCTGGATGGGCTGTGCTACAACTGCCCTGAGAAATTTTCATGGGAGCACATCAAGTAGTGCTCCATGAAGGGCATCTGCTTCCTGGAGCTTGACGACACTGACGGCTCCGATGATAGCACGTCGGAGGATGACATGAAGATCTTCGTGTGCAGGCTCACAAGCATCTGCACCAGCTCCACACTACAGCTCACCACGGTGGTCCACGACATCACGCTCGGCGCCCTGGTGGATTCCAGCTCCACCCACTCATTCATCACTGCCTCAACCACCATGCACCTTAGTTTTGTTCCAGAACCACGGTCGAGCCTCACGGTGGGCATCACCAATGGCGATCGCGTGCCAGCATTGAGCATCAGCAAGGGGATCTCCATCACCATCGGCGATGAGGAATTCGTCCGTGAATGGTACATGATTCCCCTGGGCGGGTATGAACTCATCCTTGGGTACGAGTGGTCGTGCACCCTCAACCCAATGCTGTGGGACTTCAATCGCCTCTCCATGGTGTTCTGGCACCATTACCATAATGTCAAGTGGCACGGCGTGAACGCCAAACCTATGCCACGCCTGTTCCTCTCCGTTGAACAACCCCATGGGGTTGCTACTGATCGTGGACATCTTCACTGAGCCTAGATGCCTCCCACTGTTGACCATCGTTAAGTACCAAATATGACCATCAATATTCTCAAGTATAAAGGAGGATTGACATTTATTACATACATTCTTAGTTATGAATAATATAGTTCCACTTATGCTTGGAGAACATTTGGTTGTAGGTGAATAAGCACAAAAGAAAAGTGAAAGCACACTATAAGGAGCAAGAAACACAACTCCAACCAATAGGAGGTTACCACGTGTGCATTCATGGATTGAAGGGCCCACAAACTACCACAACCGCCTCAATCCACCGAATAACGCACACAACCGTCATTGGGACCCGAAGAAAGGCGGTTGCGAGGGGGGCCACCAAGGGTTCGGCCGAACCCTTGAATGGTCGAACCGCCTCTAGCGCCCCTCGTGATCAGCTTCCACGTGGTGACGGTTGACTGGGTCCTATGTCGGTTATGTGATATTCCCTGAAGATTCCCTGGCAGAACCACCTCCAAGCTCCTATAAATAGAGAGGCAGCCCTCCATTCTTACACACAGCTCAAGTTGAATCACTCTCTCCCTCTTAGTTTCCAAGTTAGGGGAGTTAGGCTAGAGTAGCTCTACTTTAGGTTTTCAGGTCATCTTGGAGTCTAGGGTATGGCTCTTGTATCTTACATTCCTAAGTTGACTTTATTCGATTCAAAGTATCTTCTTTGTATAGTGTTGTGCTTGGATCTTATATGCATCAGTTAGTCATATATCCTTGCTATGTTGATATGATAGGATTATACACTCGTATACTAGTCATATACCCTTAATATCATAGTAAAGACTTATATACTCTCATGTCTGCCTTTAGACCATGCTATAATATATAATCTGTGTGCGTATATACCATGTATAGCTTAGTTGATCTATGCTACGGTATCGGTTCGATGGCCATGTTTATGGTGGCTTCAGCAATTGATACAATAGCATGGTATGGTTGGAGTGTTGTTAACAATGCAAGCATGGTGCTTGGATTGCTTAGCTTCATTGGATATGAGTTTACCCCATGGGCTACTAGGGGTAGGTGGCAGGTGGTGACAACCCTGTCTGTCCTTTGTAATCCCCCACGTTTGGGGAGTTTGTAAATTAGCAGTAACTTTGCCGGGTGGAACTGGTACGGGTATTGTCTTCCCGTGTGTGCCTGGGTGCATAGGCTTGAGTCCTATACAATGTGTATGTATGTTATGCTTGTATGATCTGTGTAGTATATAGGAAGTACATATGAACCTAGAGCTAACTCGTAGTCCTTCTCCCTAGCTTAGTTATCTTGAGATGATTTTTGTGTGTGTCACACCCCTTCTATCATTATCTTACCCTTGCCATGAGTATTGTCTCTATCCATCTTATGATATATTCATATGCATAGTAAACTCTTGACCTACATGCCTTCCTTTCGGAAATATGATACCTTTAGGAATACTCTTGGGTGAAATGCTACAACGGTATATTCGTGGGCTTATAGATTTATTCTTGATCGTTAAATATACCAACACCCACCGCAACACGCCTGTGACCACCACATCCATCTATTGCGAGGCACGCCGCCGATGGCCGTCCGACCATATTGCTATTCCAAGCTCCTGAAGGACAAAATTGCGGTGCAGTGCAACACCATGATGGACCTGGGCATCATTCGAGGGAGCACGTCGGCGTTCTCATCCCCGGTTTTGCTAGCACACAAGTAGGATGGGAAATGGCGCTTCTGTGTCAACTACAGGGCGCTAAACATCAAGACAGTCCGCAACAAGTTCCCAATCCTGGTTGTTGAGGAACTCCTCGATGAGCTCAAGGGCGCCATGTTCTTCACCATGCTCGACCTGCGTAGCGGCTACCACTAGGTCTAGATGCATCCTGCCAACGATGTCTACAAGACGGCGTTCCGCACTCACCACAGCCACTTCGAATTCTTGGTGATGTCGTTCGGATCGACGAACATGCCCTCGACGTTAAAGGCATTGATGAATGACGTGTTGGGTCCCTTCCTCCACCGGTGTGTCCTTGTGTTCTTCGATGATATCCTCATCTACAGTCGGTCATGGACCGAGCACATCCAGCATGTCCGCGCCATGTTCTCTGTTCTGCACAGAACACGGCCTCACCCTCAAGCGCTCAAAGTGCCTGTTTGGGGAATGTTGGGTCCAGTACCTGGGGCATGTCATCGCTAACAATGTCATTGCCATGGATGAAGAAAAGATCATGCGGTGCAGGCATGGCCCTTGCCCCACTCCGTGAAGGCCTTGTGGGGCTTCCTTGCCCTAACTAGCTATTAACGACGATTCATCCACACTATGGCATCATCATGGCGCCATTGACGGCGCTCCTAAAGAAAGAGGCCTTCGTGTGGTCCCAAGCGGCCATGGACGCCTTCGACGACCTCAAGCGCACCTTGACTACAGGGCCAGTGCTCCAGCTGCCCAACTTTGATGAGCTGTTCGTGGTGGACTGCGATGCCTTGGGGACAGGCTTCGGCGCGGTGCTGCACCAGGGCCAGAGCCCGATCGCCTTCTTCAGCAAGACCGTGGCACCTCAACACACCATGCTAGCCGCCTACGAGAGGGATCTCATCACCCTCGTTCATGCCGTCAGGCATTGGCAACCATACCTCTGGACACAAGAGTTCATCATCTGCACCGATCACTGCAGCCTCAAATATCTTCTAGACCAGCAGCTATCCACCATCCCGCAGCACACGTGGGTAAGAAAGCTCTTCGACTATAGCTTTTAGGTGGAGTACAAACCTGGAAAGCAGAATGCTGCGGCAGACGCCTAGTCCAGACACGATGAGAATGAGTTCGGAGCGCGCCTCCACGTCATCTCCAGGCCTGAGTTCGCGCTCTTCGACGAGTTCCTCAGGGAATCTGAGCCCCTGCATGAAATCCTTGCCAAGCGGAAGTAAGTTGAGGACAACACGGCGGTCATGGCATGGTCCCTGGTCGATAGATTCGCCATGCATTGGGGGCGCATCTTTGTCCTATCATCGTCCGCCCTGTGGTCGCAGTTACATGCCACGGTGCAAGGCATCGGTCACGAGGGCGCCTAGAAGACCCTATACCACCTCCGCTCGTTGTTCTACAACCCGCATGCCACGAAACTGGTGCGCGAGTTTGTGAAGGGGTGCTTCGTTTGTCGGAGGAACAAAACGGAACATCTTCACTTGGCCGGCCTTCTGCAGCCGCTCGACGTCCCGTCGACTAACTGGAGCGACATCGCCATGGATTTTTCGTCGAGGGATTCCCCAAGGTCAATGGCAAGTCGGTTGTCTTGAAGGTCATCGATCGCTTCTCCAAGTTCGCGCACTTTGTCACCCTAGGACATACCTACACGGCACTCTCGGTGGCTCAAGCGTTCTTCGACAACATCGTCAAGTTCCACAGCCTACCATCATCAATTGTGAGCGACCACGACCCTGTCTTCACTAACACACAGTGGACAGAACTGTTCACCCTAGTGGGCATCAAGCTCCGACCGAGCTCTGCCTTTCATCCACAAACCGATGGCCAATCGAAGGTCACCAACCGTGTTCTGGGAGTCTACCTCCGCTGTCTGGCCGGTGATCGTCCGCGGAGCTAGCTCCGCTGGCTCCCATGGGCAGAATACTACTACATCACCTCCTACCAGTCAGCCCTCCAGACAATGCCATTCAAGGTGGTTTTTGGCCGTGACCCTCCTACGCTGTTCTCCTATCAGTCAGGATTGGCTAGGGTGGTGGCTCTGGATAAGCAGCTGCAAAACCGCGATGAATTCTTGGCGGGCATCAGGGAAAGGCTGTTGCAAGCTCAATATTACATGAAGGCTTCACATGATAAGGCTCACCGGGATGTGGAATTTGAGGTGGGGGGATGAGCAAGGCTGCGGGTACATCAACGATCCGCGGTGAGCATCTCTGACAAGACCAACAACAAACTGGCACCTCACTATTTTGGTCCGTTTTAGGTTGTGGAGCGCATCGGTGCTACGTTGGTACTATGGCCTATTGTCTTCGACTGCTACCAAAGGCGCGCATCCATGATGTGTTCCATGTGGCGTTCCTCAAGAAACATCAAGGGGAGCCATCTGCTTCAATTGTGGCTCTGCCGCATGTGGTGCATGGCCGTCAAAGGACTCCTGAGAAGGTCCTGCGCGCGGCCATCAAAGGACTCCTGGGAGCTGCTCGTCCAGTGGGTGGGTCATGGTCCAGCTGACGCGACCTGGGAAGCTCTGCCTACATTCACAGAACGCTATCCAGCATTCAAGCTCAAGGATGAGCTTTTCTGTAGGGGGGCGGAAGTGATGTTATGGACTCGTTCTTTAGAAATAAGTTCATGTGTAGGAATAAGAAGGTCCAAGCGTCCACTAGTGTTCAGATAAGTTTGTTGAGTTTGTTTTAGGGTTTGTTTTAGGGCCGGATTGAGTGAATCCAGCTCCTTCACTCAATCCTGGTCCGGTTCTATTCCTATTCAAGAACTATTCCAGCCTTCAAAATGTATGTTGTTCGGTTGGACAGGAATAAATCCAGCTCCAAGAACTATTCCAGCTTCTGCATTGCATTGCCACAAATTTATGATCACACGGTGTACTACTGGCAATGTTCAAAAAGCATCTCACAGGGAAAAGGCTTTCTTACTACAATAGAAGATGAACAACAATACCACAGTGAAATTGTATGGCTCTGAAACAGAATAGAACCACCATTGCATGGTCACCTGACAAAGCGGCAAGAACTCACCTGCCAGTTCTTTGTGCTGCAAATGCTGCAAAAATAAAAGAGACTCCAGATCCCTCACCAGTACTTGTCATAATTAAACAGTCTAGTACAACCAAAATGGACTCAAGATCCCTCACCAGCACTTGTCCTAATTAAACAGACTAGTACAACCAAATAGAAACAAAACCACTAGTTCTCTGTTAACATTTTATGCTTCTTAGTGATGCAGTTGAAGCACCGACTCCAAATCCCTCACCAGCACTTGTCCTTTGAGTGCTGCATAAACATATTTTTCAAAATGACATCAGTTTGTCGAAAATATTGATCACTGACTAGTCATGAACACACAAAGTTAAACTAGTTTGCAGCCTAATAGTCCAACAACGCAAATTCCTGTCAAAGCAATTCCTAATGCAAGACAGTCGGTGCAACAAGGTCCAAACTAGTTAATATTACAACTGCAATGTGTTGGAAGCTTATTTCTAAGCATGTTCAGACAGCTATTTGGGTCAAACCTGCAGATGAATCCTGCCGATAGAAAAATGTTGATATGAAGCTACTGAATATTTGTGAATCTAACGACAATGTTTCACCATCATGGAAAATCCCGTTAATGAACTGTGTGAGGCTTAACAAGGACAAATCAGAGATTAAGAAATTTCCTTCCAGACCTGATTGCTTATCATTTTATTTCAAGAGTTTGGAAATGATAGGTCAGCTCCATTTTTCCATTGCCTACAGAAAAAAAAAGATGAGACCTGTTTTGATGCTACAAATTTGAGTTAACTTCCATTCTGAAAACGATGTCCTCTACATTCAATCATAATAAGGTCTTGGGTTGTTAGGATCTAAAACTTGCTTAACCAAAGTGATTCAAACCTTAACACAAAGTGATTCAAACAACGAATTCATGAGGTAAGTAGATAGTAAATTCATGAGATAAGTAGATAACGACTTTACCTGCTAGACCATCTCATTCCTAAGCCAAATCAAAGCGGATTCTTCATCTTCTTCACTAGCACAAATAAAAGTCTCTCTGTTTTCCTTGCTCTTGGTGAAGATTGCATAAGCTTTGGCCGTTTCCTGTTTGGTCACTTCCATTTTGTTGATAATCGATATGCACCTTTTGATGGAGTATTCATCACCTTTAGCAGCCTCCTTATCTCTTGCCTCCTTTTCTCTTGTCTCATTTTCTCTTGCTAGCTGTTGAGCTTCATCTTCTGCTTGCTTTGTCCTCATTTCAAGGAATCTCTCCATCATAGCTTCAATTTTTGCACTCTTTCTAGGCCTTTGTCCTTCCTTTTCTGATTTCTTTCTTGATGCAGTCATTCTTCGTTGTCCACTTCTTGCCTCCTCTTCTTTATCTCTTGCATCTTTTTCTTCATCCTCTTCATCACGTATCTCATGAATTTCCTGTAGGGCTTCTCCTCAGCTTCTTCCTCTACAACATCAATTTGTTGAAGGGGTTCTTCCACACGTTCTGACTCAATAGAAGTGAAATTGTATGTCCCTTCAGCCAGATGACCTACATTTGGCACAATGCATTCAGAGAAATAGGACAATCACCTATTTTACATCATAGAGAAATAGGAAATAGCTTACTATACAGAACATACCATCATAGAGTTCTCCCAAAGCATCAAAGAGCGGAAAGCTTGCCTTGTTGTTTTGAAACTTCTTGATTTTGGGGAAAGTCTACATATTTAAAAAAAATATTGATCAAATACAAAGTTATCACTATGAGGTTATCCATAGAATTACTTCAAGAAATTAACTTACCACTATGAGGTTCTCCCACATTGAGGCTGATCCTTCAACCATATTTCTTTGCTCATTCCATTTTGACCCACTTTGCATTCTTGCCGCTTTGAGCATTTTGTAGTCTCTCTTAAGCTGACATTCTTTATCTTGAATTTGTGCCTTTGTGTACGAGACAGACTTGTTTCTCAGATGGAACTCCTTCACCATCTTGTTCCACCCTTCAGTGTTCCAACCGTTGTCACTTCTATAGCCACTATCTTTATACTCATGCAGAATTTCAACAAGTGATTTCTCAAGAGTTGGGTTCCAATCCGCTCTTTGTTTTCCTACATAAACAATGGTCAAGCATTAGTAACAGAAATTTCATAGCATCAATAATACAAAATTGACAAGAAAGCATGAAGAAACATTAAACACCGTACCTCCACTCCTCTTTGCCCCACTGCATGTAGGAGAAGGCTTCTTTTTTATAGCACTTGTTGTAGGCAGGAACCTACTCAACTTTGGCGACCCCCTTGCAATCACATTGAGCTTTGGGGAGCCTTTTCCAACCATCGCTTTTCAAAAGAAAAAACTTATTCATCAACTTATTCATGATACAAGCTTATTAACTTATTCATCAACTTATTCATGATACAAGCTTATTAATTCATGAAAACTAATTTACATGTTGCTGGTACTGAACCCACATTTCTTGGGCGATGGTATCTCTCAAAGCATTGCCTTGTGCAGTGCCTGAGTCATTGTTTTGATCGCCATTGGGTAAAGTGTAGGGATACGAGGTAGGCTACACTAGCGCAAATCAAAATTTCTACCGCGTATAACCAGGAAGAACTGCCGTATAAGGATCACGGGATTACCACTCGACGCACTACTGGTGCGGAAGATGTAGATATGCGTCGATGCAGTGAAGACGATCACGTAGTCGTACGTAGTCGATCAACGTAGTCGTACGTAGTCGATCACGTCCAGCAGCTCCTCAGCAGCTCGTCCACGTGCAGCAAGATCGCCTCCGGTACCGCGGCTCGTCGTCGGCTCGTCGTGGCTCGTCGGCGGCTCGTCGGCGGCTCGTCCAAGTGCTGCAGGCGCAACACCTCCAAGGTATCCACACGTGCAGGGAGGAAGCGTCGCAAGTCGGACTGCTAGATCCACGAGTTGCAACAGGCGAGGGCGTGGGAGGCGCGGCAGGTGTGTTTCGCCAAAAGGTGTAAACCCTAGGGCGCCCCCACCCCTCTATTTATAGAGGTTCCTGATGGGCCTCTGGATCCGAGGCCCATTAGTACTCCTAAACCTAATCCAACTCGGATCAGATCTGAATTGGGCTTCCAGCCCCTTAAGTGTGTGACCCTATGGGTTCGGATACGTATAGACATGGCCCGAGTACTCCTACTCGGCCCAATAGTCGGTAGCGGCCTCTAGCAAGATGTGCCAACTCCTATACGCACACGAAGATCATATCAGACGAACCATCACAACATAATATACATGCTATTCCCTTTGCCTCACGATATTTGGTCTAGCTTCAAGCCGACCGCTCTTTCTCGATCCTGTGATTCGGAATCCCTTTGTAGGTTAACTCTTAACCGTACGTAGCATGGCCATGCATTTTTTGGATCCGATCACTCGAGGGGCCCAGAGATATCACTCTCAATCAGAGAGGGGCAAATCCCATCTTAACTGACCATGTCTCATAGCATGCTTCTTGACAAACCCGAAAGCTACCTTTATAACTACCCTGTTACGGCGTAGCATTTGATAGCCCCTAAGTAGGTCGATCCACATCTAGAATACATGCGACAGTCTCAGGTCTAAGGACAAAGCGTATATATGTTGTTTAAAGAGAGAACTACTTCTCGTGTTGGGTCAGTCCTAGCACATGTCTCCACATGTGTCCACATTATTAGTTCAACATCTCCATGTCCATGACTTGTGAAACATAGTCATCAACTAATACATGTGCTAGTCTAATATTCATGTGTGTCCTCACATGAACTCCGACTAGGGACAACTTTAGAATAACCATACAAGTAAAGAGTTTCACATACAATTCACACAATTGCAAATCAATTCAAGTAGCCTTCAATGGATATTCAATGAACACAACATACAAATCATGGATACAAATGGAATATCATCATCTCTATGATTGCCTCTAGGGCATACCTCCAACATAAAGAAACAAAGTGTGTTGGATCGATATTATCCGGCTGATGATCCAACCATTCCTCGTCTCCATGAAGTAATCGGATTAGATTGTGGAAGATGGATGTAGCTATAGGTATTTTCACTTGATTTTCTAACGTATGGAATGTGGCAAATTTGAGAATGGGGAAGCGCTTCTTAAGCACTCCCAAAGTCCTTTCGACATGGTTCCTCAGTAGTGCGTGGCGGTGGTTGAAGAGCTCCTTTGAGTTTTGTGGTCTTCGATGTCCAGCTCCAAATTCTTTCAAATGGTATCGAACCCCTCGATATGGAGCGAGGAAAGATGGAGTATTTGCATACCCTCCATCAACCAGATAGAATTTGCCTGGAGGTACCTGGAAGCCCTTGCTCATAGCCGATCTTAGCACTCTGGAATCTGTAGCTGATCCCTCCCATCCACTAGAAATAAAAGTGATGTTGAGATCAAAATCACATGCCACCATCACATTAATGCTTAGTGTGCCCTTTCTATTCCTAAAAGGAGAATGCTTCTCAGGGGATATGGAAACGGGGATATGAGTTCCATCAATGGCACCAAGACAATTCTTGAAGAATGGATAGAATCTAGGATTATCTTGGATTTTCGGATGCACTTGATTAGGATCGGGGGACTGGAGGAAACGACGAGAGAGTGTGGGAATGACCTTCTTAAAGAAGTGGTTGATGTGATGATGGAAGGTGTCGTTGCTGTGCCCAAAGGTCACTGCAAGATCCTCATATGAGGCGTTGCAACTTAACATGTATAAGAAGAAGCCCAACTTCTCCTCCACCGTAATCCTTGTATCAACAACGAGTCTTTTCCTTCTAAGATAAGTTGCCAACTCTTTGAAGATGTGGGGTTCCATCCTAAATGTAACTTGACAGTTCTTGATATGTCCCTCAAGGACTCGGCGAACCTTAACCTCTCCTGTTTCTTCTGATGTATGACGTTTCTTCTTTACTCCTCCTTCTCTAGCAGAACCCATCAGATATAAGGCAAGGAATAGAAACATCATCATGTCATCATCTTCTTCCTCCCTCCTCTTTCTAATACGATCTCTCAATGAGATATTCATTGCAGAACTAAAGCATATAAATTTATAGTCAGATAGAAACATATAAATGATACTATATGCTAACCTAGCCTAACAAAGTCAAATTAAAACTCTTCACAAGTGGGCAAAGCAAACCAATCTAGGGTGTAAGATATAAACATGGTGAAATGGTAACACCCATGAAGGCTGGACTAATTTGGCACTGTCGATGTAAGTAGAAGAAAAGAATGAACTCATGCTATGGTCATAATAGTGAAATGAGACGACTATCAGATAATGCAATATCAATAATATTAGTGCTTATATTGATAATAACTCAAAGAAAGAGCATGAACTTGACAGTATCACCAAGAGGATTATCTTCAAATAGCAGTATAGCACAAACATGGGGTCCAGGACACCTTACAAGATAAAAATTACCATCAATCAGAAGTAACTTGAGCTCCAATTGTATAATGATTCTTTAAATGTTATTTCTGTTACACTAAAGTAAGAAAATCAGAATAGGAATTGTTACATTAAGGTCTCACTTTTTTCAAGTCTTCTAGTTTAAAACAAATAAACACTTACTATACTTCTCTCATAGGCCTAGTATCCATTTTCGGTTTCATATATAACCACTCAAAATTTGACCACTTGTTTCTAAACAAAGTACTCTAGGAACGAGAATACTATACATGTTGTCATGGCAATTTTACTCATTGCAATAGAAAAAACTACTCATTAGAATAGACTTAAACATAGATAGAATTATGTACCTATTGGAGTTGGTACCGGATCCCAAGAAGGAGGTGGTTCACCTTCCCCAACTCTTAATGGTGCTGGTGGGATCTACAAGTAACAAGAAAAAGTCAGCACATCACATAGAAGGACAGTTATGACATGATGATGGTGCTGCTACTGTCAATATGACAATGGAAAAAGTCAGCACATCACATAGAATGGTGCTGCTACTGTCAATATGACAGTTATTCATTACAGTCAAGATCATGCTGGGGATGAGATAAAAGTAGGCAGGAACACCGTACCTTCATTACACATAAAAGTAAGTAGGCAGGAACTAATTATATTTCTCACTAGTGTATTACTCTCAAAAACTTAATTTTATATTTTTCTGCCTTAGATTGGACACAAAATTATGAAATAGATAAGACCAAAGTAAATGGATATCTTAGTGACAATCCAAAGAAGGGTGATGAGATAATCACACATAAGGAAATAGGCTTGGTGAAGTTCACCCATATCAATTGAGAGTGAACTTCTGTCTCTCAGTTTCATTTCCATGGCTGCCTTCTTTTCTTGGTCAGAGAGGAAGTCCTACACTGCAGCATTGTAAATTATTTTTCGGATATTATAGGTTACCAAAAATAATTTGAATCCAAGCTATGCTCATCAGTTCCAATTTCCCTATAGTAATATCCAGGCTTAACGAAAGTGTCTTGGGTATGGTGTTTTTTTATAACAGTTCCAATCAGCTGCGTTCATCAGCCACAACTATGACTGAATGTTCTGGTCCAATCCAAGTTTGAGCATTTCATCAAATATGTATAGACCATGGGCATCTCAGCTTGTCTAAGATGTGGCAGCAAGATGCTAGCGGACGTTGCTCTGTAGTCTGTACCCAGCCAGGCTACCATGCTCTGACAGTACATAGCCGGCCTCTCCATCACGCACTCAGAGAATTCCATCAAACGACACATTGCTGACAGAGAAGATGACTCCATCGATCGCCAGTAAGACATGGCCGAGGATGTTGTTGGCCTGTTGCTGCTCTGCTCCAGGTCTGAGGACGTCTGGGCGCAACGTTATTTCCGTGAGCAGCTTGCCTTGGAAGCATTTCGTCGAGTAGCTGTAGACAGACCATTGCTGCAGAGAGCACGCCAGGCCATTGCTGCAGGGAGCGAAGAAGGACTCGAGCCTGCGCCATCCCCGCGCTCCCCGCCGCGCACGCGCCCCGTCCCCTCCAGGGACTCGCACGACCGCGAGAAGACGGCCACCTCCGTCCACTCCACGCCGGCGCTCGCGCCACTCCCACTCCTCCGTAGGCAGGGACTCCTCCTCCAGCCGATTCTCAGGCCACCCAAGCGCGGCCATCAAGAACTCGCTACGGATCTCAACTCGGCAACATCAAGAACAAGAATACGAGGACAGGAGAGGGGAAGGAAGATAGGGCGGCGCCTTACCGGTGAGAAGGTGGCGGAGAGGGTCTCCTTCCAGGCTGTGCCGCGCCGCCACGCCGCCACCTCACGCCGCCGCCTCGTCTCCTCACGCGCCGCCGCCCGTCGTCTCGCGTGAGGATTCGTTCCGGAGGGTTGGAGGTGGGAATTGCTTCCGGGCCTCGGAGTGAAGGAGTGAAACCGAGTCGGCCCAGGTTCGGTTCCAGGCCAGATCAACCGAACAACAATTTTTATGTTGGGTCGTATTCATTCCGGGCCGTTTCAATCCGTCCGGATTGGGCTGCGTTCCATGCCGTTCCGACCTAACCGAACGAGACCTTAGTAGCTGGATTGGCCAGCAAGATAGGGATAAGTTGTTAGGAGGTTGAGAGTCGTGTATGTACTGCTTGATAGCGAACTCTAGAGATCAAGCAGAAAGATCATTCTAATCTCAGAGCCTCCCAAGGGGAGGGCGAGTTAGTTGTGATTCACCTGCTATATCCCTATATCAATAAACAGGTCATATCACATAGGAATTCCTTTTTCCTTGTGGAGGTATAGGCGGTACACTATATGCAATAGTTTGGTAATAAGGTGTTTGCAAATTCGCCGAAGTTTCAAAAATTCGGCCTTTGGAGCCAAAGTAGAAGCATTAGGTGTAGAATAAACATTCGGCGTTCTAGTTGGATTAACTATAGGTGGTGTGGTAACAGAGAACCCATGTAAAACCGGCCATCTTGAGTGTTGCTTAAATATACATTCGATGCACTAAGAATAGTATTAACAACAAAGGCCGTAATTGCAACCAATGTATTAAGATTATCATGTACAGGCCGTTTTAAAAGTTGTTCCTCTTGAATGCGCATTAAAGAAGGTCTAAGATTACTATCAAACATTTTTCATCATGCTCTGAACAGAATTAACAGTCTTAGAACTAAGAGACTGATCAATCATATTCGCAATATCATCATGAGAAAGTGGGGATTCACTTACGGGTGCGTTTACCTTTGGTTTAGCACCAACAGGAAGTACAATGCCTTGTTTATTTGTGACCCCTTGTCTTGTCTTGGTGTAGCAAGAAAGAAACGCTTGCCGACACTCCACTCGCCGGCGTTCTTCCTTGTCGGCCTTGCACATTGCTTCATAAGCTTGTCGATCCTCCTCTGGCAACACATCAATTGTCACACTCATGATGTTGTGCTTGTCGATTTCAGTATTGGAGCATATGTCTGATATGATGGATTCGGCTGTTGACGCAGCCGCAATCTTCATTCCTAGTGGAGTCTGTCAAAATGGGTTGGCACAAAAATGCACCGCATGCCAACACACAAAAATATTGCTCAAGGGCTTGAAATAAAAATCTGTTCCTTGATTAATCTCCAAGTAGCAGGACAATGCAACGACTTGAGCACAAACGTGAAATATTCTATTGACACAGCAAACTAATCTAACAGACAAGTCTTTTCTTCTGATGTTTCAAGCCCAAACAACGGCGACAGCTTGGCACTTGTCGATCTTGCCATGCACCTGACAACATAATTGATGCCTTCCGATCCTCTCGAGCTTCATGGTGAACGACAATCCGACTCGATGATGACGCCCAGTACCAGACGGAGATGGATAGTGTGATGGCCTTGAGACTTAGCACGCCAATCTAGTAGACGCCGGCTATACGAGCCGACTTGATGATCCTCAGCGATGGGAGCCGCCGATGATGATAGGGGTTTGATTACGACGAAGCGATGACGGATGGTTAGATGACAATAGGGCTTCGATTACGACGAAGCGATTGCAAGCTAATCAACAAAGATTGCTTTGGTTACGTGGAAGTAGGCGACCGATTTACAAGCTAATCGGTGAAGAGTAGCTAACCTTAGGAAAAAGTAAGAACAAGAAATAGTAGCTGTGTTTTCCGACTGGGGGTTCTAATCGGTTGCGACCTCCATTCATCTATGGAGGCGGCTGGACTTCCTTGCCGTATAATTCCAAAGATTCCATCTAATCTAACCCTTAGTCTACGGTCGAGCCTTGTAGCAATCATGTAAAATTTTGATTTGCCGATGCCTTGCGTAGCTAATTAACGTGACGTGTTGTAAGAATGGATCCAACTCAACTTGTACATGCCAGACAGGTGCACCCTGATCAGAGAATTGATCGGCCATATAAAACTTAATGTTAATTAATCTATACTTTAATATAAAGTGCGGTTGTTTTTTCTAACCATCGTAGTTGTTTTGCAAAAAAATTCCTCAATTTTTTCATAATACCCACCGTCTTTAGAACAATAGTGCAAATGTCATCATATTTTAAAAAGGTTCCCTACTTTTATGAAATCAACCCGGTTCCACCCGGCAGGCTGGCTAGGCACGGGCGCACGGCTTGACCCTGCTATGCTGCTGCAGCCGGTGCTTTGATCAGGATGAAGAAAGAGGAGATACGGCCATACAGGAGACGCGGGACCGGATCCAGACCCGCCTCGACGAGGCCGAGCTCGTCGTCGCCGAGGCGGACCGTGACTACATGCGCCGGAGGCGCGAGGAGCTCGGCGGCCCGTCGCGCGGCAGCGGGGCGCCGCCTGCGGCCGCTCGCAGGGGTGGCGCCGAGGACGAGGAGGACGGCGGCCGTGCGTTCGGCGACCTGAGGGGGTCCGTGAGCCGGATGATGTCGAGGATGAGGGCCAGGGGCCAGGCTGGAGGACGCGAGCTCCACGCTGGCGGCGCTCATGGAGAGGATGAGCGGCGAGGCGTCGTCCATGGCGAGGCTGCAGGAGGCCGGCCACGAGGGCGAAAGGGTCAAGGGGCTCTCCGGATTCTACAGCGTGGCGCAGCTACTCACGGAGTTCCAGGAGATGGTCATGGACGCCGGCGCCGTCCGAGACATCGTCGCGTCTTCGTTTGACGCGATGGAGGGGTCGATCTCCGCGCTGCGTGCGGCCATGGATGAGCAGCAGTGGCTCGTGGACGCAGAGAGGGAGATGTACGGCGCCGTCGTGGAAGGTTTTCTCAGGGAGATCAACGTGGGATCCAATCGCATGTCTTCTCCGGGTGAAGGAGCTCGTACACCTACATTGCAACATGACAGTGACGCTACTGAGAATTGCCTGGAAGAACTCCAATCTACAAAGGATGAAACTATGCGGCTGCAGTCAGAAAGGCGTATTATAGCAGAGGAGTCAGATAGCAGACAGTGTTATCATTCAAAAGAGCAATGTATCTACCGTGAGGAAGCTGAAAGGCTTGCTGAAGAGAGAATTGATTCAGATGTAAGATCTGAACCACAATGTGTGTTATATACAGCAGCATCCAGAGACTTGGTGAAGAAACTGGCTGTTCTGGCTGATGTACAGAGGGTAACTGAAGAAAGAGATGAGGTGGACATCAGAAGAGAAGTACAAATTGAAATATATAGCACAATAGTCAAAAACTTGCTGAAGGGAATGGCTGCTGATTCTGTTGATCATCTTATCAAGACTTTCATAAAAGATGAAGTGCATGCAGTTTTTCTTGCCAAGACTTTAAATTCTTGGAAGAGCACAACTGAAATGTCTCACAGTGAGAGGCTTATCAAAGAAGAGATTGATTGCATTGTGTTTGGAGGACTGGCAGTAGATTTGATAAGTGGTCATAATTTTAGAGCGATAAAATCCTATGGTGAAAACAGTCCCAGAAATAATCTGGGAAGATTCAGCATGATTGACAATATCGAACAGTTAAAAAAGGTGAAGATGGAAATCAATGTAACCACTGAAGATGAAGGTGCAGATTCTGATCAACATGGAGTACCTGTGAAGCAAGAGATTCAGTCTTGGTGCTTACTGCGACAAGCGAAATTGCAAAGGCAGTGATCAACAACCTGAAATGTCAACAGACAAAAGTGATGTCCCTGATTCAGTTAAGAATGATGTTGAGGAAGGATTGGAAGATCAAAGGAAGGAGAAAACAGGGGAGATAGGAGTAGGTTTCAGCGTGCCTCCTGAAAATGGAAATAAAAAAATGTTCATTCCATCAACTAAATTTCAGGCAATGTTCATGGATTTTGAAGCTGTTATGGAAAATTAGGAACAACTGTTCTAAGGTTTGTGAGTCTCCATTCCATAATTTTTCATGACATAAGGCAATTGGATAATGGTTTTTGATCCTTGTCCAGATTGATAGGCTTGGACAAACAATTGGCAAATTTGGCTGAACAAGTGAGTTCTCTTAAAAAAAGTGAACTCGTTTACAGGACAGCTTTCACCAGGCGGATCGTGGAGGGGGCAGGGAGCCAGAAGAGATCACTGCCAAGGGCATGCTAATTAGGCGAACCACAATAGGGCAAAAGGAAAAAGGTTGGTAGATTGGATTCATTATATTGGAATTGGATAATTGATGTATAGAATGTGTGGTATATGATTTCTCACTACTGACTACAAATCAAATGCACGTTACTCATGTCTTGATGTTTTAGATGTATTTTCTAGATGCACTCAAGTTTTATTTGATAATTGATAGTTGTGAGCTTCGAGGACATGATCATAAGAATTTTGAAGCACGCTCTTTTTCATGCCATAAAAAATAGTAGAATGATTTTAACTCCGTCCCCTAGCCGCAATCGACTAAGTGGTGTTACAATTGTTTTTTTATCACTTAATTATGATGTTTTCATGTTTACAATTGTTTTTATCACTTAATTATGATGTTTTCATAACTCTATGTCTGGTTCTCTTATTTCTGTTTGTGGCAGTTAACCAAGTAGAGCCATGTGCTATCGAGATCATGGTGGGGGGGGGGGGAGTTAACCAAGTAGAGCCATGTGCTATCGAGGGCATGGCGGGGGGAGGGCATCTAGCAATTGGGGACTCGATTTTGTACTTGATTGGAACGATTTTGAGTAGATTACAGAAGGGAGGTGGATGGAAACGAGAAGAAGAGGAGGACGCACTCCTGCTCATGGCGGCCAGAGGCGATGTGGCCTAGCGCTCAAAGCGGGAATTAGGCTAGGCGCGAGAAGGACGAGCGCTTGCCTAGGTGACGGCAAGGACAGCAAAATGCGACTGGCTGGATGATGATGAGTACGGGGGAAATCGAATGAATGGATAGAGCGGAGGTTAAGCGGTGAATTTTTTTATTTCCATACGTGAATTCCACATAATAAACAGATAGTATCAAACCACCCACAAATATCTTCTACTATTATACTTGCAAAGAGAGGACTATAGGGATAACGCACCAACATATTATGAAGCGAAACCAAGGAACAACCGAATAATAACGTGAGAGCAAGTAAGGACCCGTAGCAATACACGGACATTTCTGCTGTCGTGAGAGCAAGTAAGGACCCATAGCAACACACGGATATTTCTGCTAGTAATTAATTCAAAGAGGTACCCGAAGTTACGTCTCATCTCTCTCTTTGCTAATTGCTCTAGCTCATCGGCCTTGCTTACCAATAATAATTAATAATAAGCCGATAAACTAAACTCATAAAATCAACACCTCGCTTTAAACTTAATCATCTAAATAGAAAACCGAATAAGATAACTATCAACTTAACCAAAATAATCAATTACTCGGATAATATTATGAGTGTGTTGTATACAGATTTGATATGCCATTTTTTTTTTGCCATCAACACATACCCCCTGTTTTTTAGCAAAGTTTTGTCAAAAAATAAATATTTATCCTTGTCATTGTTGCAATCAATATACGAATAAATTTTGGCTCTTTTCTCAAGACGATGATCAGCACGTCGGCCTCCATATCCATATTTTTCTAAGGGAGATACTAACAATGTCAGCCATAATTTCAACTCACTAGTTCAAACGCAATACATGAGTTGTGTTAACATTCATACCTTCACAGAAGTGGGAAACATCTTTGTGCACTATTGATCCCTCATAATCTAGCACGTCATCTTCATTATCACTGGGTGACTAGACTAGCACTGGAGTTTGCTTCGGCTTCCAAACTTTGGAGACAAGCACCAAAGGCTTAATATTCTTGCCTACTTCATCTTCCAGTCCTTTGGCTTGTCCTTTCATTCCTTGTGCACGGCTGGACACCATCTCGGCTGTGGCCGTGTTCCCAGCTGCAAGGCAAATTTTCCATTATCTGTTGGCGCTTCTAGCCTTTTCTATATTTAGCATTTTATATTGTTCGACCAATTTCCACCCACCAGATAAGTTATTTTACTAGATTGAGTATGTTACAAGTTGAAGTTGTTAGATTCATTTGTACCCACCATAATCCACCTGACAAATTATTGTATGGTAGGTGCACTTTGCTTTTTTTTTTTTACCCTCTTTTTACGTAATGGTAGGGCACGTAAAGCGCGCCTGATGGAATGGTTAATTTGCACAGCTATGAAGAAGCAAAAGCCCATGGTTCAGTGGCACGCTCCCAAGGGTGGGATGCATCCGGCGGGCGTTCGAACCCGCACCGCACCTGGCCTCTGTTGAAGGCCGCGCCGGAGGCGTTTTTTACGCACAGCTGTTTTTATCGCCTTACCGAAACATTAGTTTTAAGATGCGAAAAAATACATCTGTTTTCTTGTTCACCGAAAAGTTACAGGTGTAATTCATTTGCAGTGCAAAATGATCCAAAGTTTCCAAACATGGCCTAGAATGAAAGCAAATCCTGGTGTTTTGAACTAATGGTGCATCGCAAGGAAAGAACAAGAAACAGGCAGCATACAATGTGAAAGCAAATCTTGGTGTTTTGAACTAATGGTGCATCGCAAGGAAAGAACAAGAAACAATGCAGCATACAAAACATTTCTTTGCATTTCATCTCCACAAACAGCCTTTCTCTACTCTACCAACTAACACGTTGTCCATAATATGTAATCAAGCAATGATCTGGCATACAGGTAGAGCAGTAGCCTCTATTTTGTATCCATCATCCTACTATCACCTTCGGCCATAGCAAAGCCATCTTCCGTTGAATTGTAAGCTAAGGCAGGCTTCAAGTTGCCGAGGCCTCCTTGAGCTTACCGTCATCTCCAGTTGCACTACCATTACCATTGAGAATAAGTTTCTCCTCCGAAGGGAGATCCTTCATGATCTTCCTAGTCGGCCCTGAAGCCTTCCACAAGTACCACACACGTGATTTTGGAGGTGGCACAGCTCCTGCAAAGGGAGCCACCAACCCTGGTTTTCCCTCATCTATAATGCTATCGACTATCCCATAATCCTTGGCTTCCCAAGGACTCATGAAATAGTCAAACTTCGTGTCCTCATCAATCTACAAGAAATGGCAATCAGTAAATGTCCGCAACAAAAGTTTTTGTTGCTTTACAAAAAGCAAGCATCATGCAAGAAATTCTGAAGTACCTGCTCTTCAGGTTTTCCAGTAATTCTCGACAATATTTTATTGATCTTAATCTTCTCGTACATCATCTCTCTTATCTGCAGTCCCATCTCTGTGACCTACCAGTATATGCAGGTAAATACATAAATCAGTCACTATTTTTTACATTCTAAAGTCAGAAAAACTGCACAATGTACTGACAGCATATATATTTGACATGGATCAGAAACCAAACCAATAGCTGTAATGGAAGATTTTGGGTTGTAGAATGTAGGTTCCAATCTCAGTTCTTAGGGTCTTTTCCTCTGATTTTGAAATCTTTAGTTCAGAGTAAGTCTCCAATTTCACAAGTTATAAGTATAAATGCACCACAACTAAAGTAGATATGAGCTAATAAGGAGTTGGTATCACTATTGCACTCACAAATCTATCATCAACGGAATATAGTGTACTATTGTTATTTGGGGTAATTGTGATATTTGGCTACACCAAATCCCCCATTTTTGTATCAAAGCAAATTCTAACAAGATGAACATGCCTTCCATGCAGAGAAAATAATGAAAAAGAAAAAAAAACAGTCTTAGTCGTGGCAGCAACAAGGCCGTTTAGTCCCATGCAAATTGGTTAGGCTACAGAGGAACCACAGCAAGAGCCGCAGAGTATGAGCATAAAAAAGAGGTAGTAGTAAAAGAACAGCAAGCAAAAGATGCTACAACTTTGAGCTCAATGTTATATCCTGACCCAATTAAATAGAAGCAGGTAAAATAGCATATCTTACAATAAATAAATAGCACAAAGCAATAAAAAAGTAAACAATTGTTACTTACTTTCCCACCAGCACCACCTGATGGCTGATGGATCATAATCCTCGCATTTGGCATGCAATATCTCTTACCCTTTGTCCCAGCAGCAAGTAAAAATGCACCCATGGAAGCCGCCAATCCAAAGCAAACAGTTGAGACGTCAGCCTTGCAAAATTTCATAGCATCATATACTCCCATACCTGTAAATTGATGTCTCATATGTCATAATTAAGACCTGAACTTCACTTATTATCAAATTAAGATGAAGAAATAATCTGTACAATTGTCATAAGGAATTACTACTTTCACTTAGTTTAGTATTATACAAAATTAGAATAGACAAAATCACCAAATCATTTACTTCCATCCATGTTTGGGTAATACTTGCAAGACAGTCTTACCTGAAGGGTAATACGGGGAAAGAAAACAAACCTTATCGGCAAGGTTTCGGCCAACCCAGAATAACCTGGGTCTCAAAGAACTTACAAGATTTAGGGGAGACCAAAAGGAGTCCACCGAGAGGACTTTAAAATATTAGTTTTCTTAAACGACTGTATCACCGTATTGTTATTTGATGAAGCTTCATGCTTTAATGTTTCAGGACATGCTCTTAATGTTTGATGGAGTTTGACCACTCATGACTAGTTCAAGGGTGAAGAGTGAGGACTTTAGACTAACCCCATCCTCGTAACTGGCATTGGCCTTGACACCACTGTCAGCCTAAGTGGGTTTAAATTTTTACAGAGAGTTGGCCTGCAGTGCCTTGCTCCACTGATTGGGGAGGATTCCTTCAATGATTGGTGGGAAAGAGTGGTTTCTGGAGTTGGAGAACAATTACAGAAAGGCCTCAATTCCCTGATTATTGTGGGTGCCTGGAATAGACGTGCGTTAAATGGTGTTTCTCCGAGCCTAGCTAGAGCCCTATTGCTCGCTAGTGAGGAGATGCAGTTCTGGGGTTTGGCCAGGGCCAGATGTATTTCTTCCCTTGCTACTTGTACCAGAGTAGGTTGGTGCTGGTCATGGTGGTGTAATCATTAGTCACAGGCACGTTTGTTCCTTTTATAATTTTGTGAGTGATTGTGTGTTGTAAGGGCTGTTCCCCTTTTTTCCTTCTTAATATTATGACATGGAGCTCTCTTGCGCGTTTGAGAAAAAAAAAAAGCCTAAGCAGGTAAGCACCTATGATTTCTGGTGTCATTTCACAATACTTTAATACAGACAGCAGAAGGAGAAAATGTGTCTGTATGGAAAGTCCTTGCTGTTGAGAAAATAACACCAATTCAAGAATAAAATAGGAACAGGAACAAGGTGTAACATATTATTAGTTGTACTGAAAGGAAATTTTGCAATGAATGTGATACTATATGGTTTTAGTTCAGAGCTGAGTATGAATGCTTCTGCACTATCTGTTGCATCTGCAGAGTATTCAATGGTTGCAATTAGCAATGGAGTAGCAACGTGGTTACCATAATTCCTACACTACAGTTCTACAAACTATAGCACAAAGCAAATAGACAAAATTACTTTTGTTGTCTCTTTTGGACGTTATTGGCTCTTTTCTATCTGCCATAGTTTGTTCCCATCTCTGATATGTGTCACGGCCTTGATCAGGGAGCCGTGCAGGACGGGAGGGATTAGGGAATTGCGAGGGAAAATGGACCCTGAACCGGACACTTGAGATCGGGCACGCCAGCGACAGTTGCGCCCAATCTCAAGGCCCAGAGGTAGATGAGGATCTCTCCTAATAGTTGTTATTTCCTTAATTGATACATCTTCTCTCTTTATATAAAGAAGCTTACTTGATCGCTAAGTAATATATCTCTAGTTCTATCTCTATCTCTAATCCTAATGGAGGCCCAATAGGCCCAGCATTGGCCCAGCCGAGTGCCCATGACACTACTCCCTTTTTGAGCAGCTCGTCCTCGAGCTGCAGCATATAACTCGACACAAACCTATCACCTGGAAACAAGCCTTTTACATCTCAGCTTATTCCTTTATTATTGACTAGTAAAACATAACATAAATTCGGAAATTTTATTTCTATGGAATTCCTTGACGTTGGACTCTAGGCGGGCCCCATCCTGAACCGTGAAGGGAAAGCAATTCATGGTTGCTGTGATCTCCTGCACCTTTCACGTAATCTCCTTGGTCTCCAAGAAATATGCAATACTTGATTTCAGTTGCAGCATGAGGCACTTGCTTCCAAAGAAAACAATCTGCATGTGTGCATGCAGGTTCCCTTGCTCCTGGATCCCATGGAAGAAATACTAGCTTGTGCATGCATACGTGATTAGCATGGACACAAACAGGGCCTTGTTGAAGAGTTTGACGACCTGCTGATGCCCTGGAAGACATTTTCCCAAGAAGGTGCTGCGAAGATTGCGTGCCAGAACACATGGCTGCCAGGCTGCATCTGGCTAGAATCGGCTCTAACCACCACGGTGGCCAGCGGAGGCGTGCTCTCGATGGCCGGCGCCAAGGTACGGCTGCACAATGCGGAGACCCTGATATCCTGCTCTTCCCAGACAGATGCATGCAGGAGTAGCAGCTGATCTGCCTTCGTGGGAGAAGCGAGCCAGACAATGGAGATGCTGCGGCGGCCGGGAACCACCAATTGCTGCAGATTGGTACTCGAGCAGCATAGCACATGTACAGGAACAGGAGCAAGCCGGTCCTTGGAGCCGCTGCTTTGCCAACGTAGCAGGAAGTGGCAGTGTCAACGTTGCCTTCCTCTCTGCGTGCAAGACCTGTGCTCGACGCTGCGTGAGGAAGCCATGCACCGCCGCTTGTAGCCGCACTGCCGCCTCCTTACGCTGCAAGCTCTCCTTTAACTCTAGAAGCAAGGTTCGAATCTTTGCACAACCTGCTAACAGATTGGCACAGAGGGTTGATGGATCGTCGACAGCAGAAGCCATGGGATGGGATCACCGGCAAGCTGATACCAATTGTCACGGCCTTGATCAGGGAGCCGTGCAGAATGGGAGGGATTAGGGAATTGCGAGGATAAATGGACGCTGAACCGGACACTTGAGATCAGGCACGCTGGTGATGGCTGCGCCCAATCTCAAGGCCCAGAGGTAGATGAGGATCTCTCCTAATAATTCTTACTTCCTTAATTGATACATCTCCTCTCTTGAATTAAAGAGGATCAAGCTGCGCCCAATCTCAAGGCCCGGAGGTAGATGAGGATCTCTCCTAATAATTGTTACTTCCTTAATTGATACATCTCCTCTCTTTATATAAGAGGCTTACTTGATCGCTAAGTAATATATCTCTAATTCTATCTCTAACTCTAATCCTAATGGAGGCCTCCAATAGGCCCAGCGTCAGCCCAGCCGAGCGGCCATGACATATGTGACCATAAAAAAAATCACTGCCAGTGAACTATCTCAAATATGTGAATTTTTTAAGAAATTTTAATTTCATAAATAAACCAGCAATCCCTGATGTGTTTATGATATAAAACCATGACACACAGAATATGTATCATATCAGGGATCTTTCAATGACAACATACAGTGACCCTACTGTAGTTGGTCCACAGCTTGAGATCTCCAAATTATTTTATGGTGCTTCCACAGGAAGTTAAAAGCTTTTGACAGTGTTAACAGCACTTCACAGGTGCACAAGCACCAAAATTAACAACTGAGCACCAATAAGAAAATTCAAGATTGTCAAAATTTCTGGTTGCTGCACCACAGCCTAACCATGGAATGCTTATGATTGAATGCATGTTCTATGCCTTGATAATTCCAGATAATCATCCCTAAAGTCTAATGAAATTTTCTTCTGGCCCAAATATCAATAACTAGTTCCTTTTTCTTATTTGATAAACTTGTGCAGGGACATTTAAAGACTAATTACAAAAAACTCAACCAATCTAGGAGGACATAGATATCTTTTTAATTTAGAAGAAATAGGCACCCGAAGTCAAGCCCGAAGAGGACCTGAATCTGGGTGGTGGGAGCATAAATCCATACCACCTACCAGCTGAGTTAGGTTGATTAATTAGAAAAGTAAATCATACATAATGTGAAATCATAAACTTGAATAGCGAAGTTGATGTGGAATAGTGCAATAGCTGTACATATCTAATACTTCATTCTGACATCTGTGTCATTATCAGACTAGTGTTTCATTACTAGATTAGAAACATACATATTTTATACATTAACAACGCTAACATCACAGGTGTCTATAAATATATTTATAAGTTCAGTATGTTTTTTTTGGAGATGTCATTTCTACGAAACGTGTCCATTAAATAAATTAAAATTGTGGTTGTCACAATTTTACAACCTTTCAAGCACTTTTGCAGCTATGAGAAAGAAGCATGACTAATTTGCATACTTCATAAGGGTAAACTTATTCTACCTTTATTAACTATTTCTACTTGTACACCTCCATAGTACCTGTGGATATACAGTTGGTTGGATAGTTTTGCAATTGGAATAATTTGAAGGGGTCAAGGGGATGTACATAACCCTTCATCTCACTGATGATCCAGTCACTTGACCCAATGAACCAAGCCCGACAAGACAATAATGCCAGTTTATTGCAGTGCATCAAAATAAATCTGAAAATTTCATCAGTTCACACAAAGAGCACCAGCATAAGCTCTTGCAATGGCTAAGTGAAAAACAAACCTGCTGTTATGGAACCTCCAGGTGAGTTGATAAACAATTTAATGTCTTTAGTTTGGTCCTCTGCATCCAACAGTAGGAGCTGGCTGATAATAAGATCAGCACTTGTATCATCCACCTACATATCATAAGCCATTCCAACAGACCCATAAATATTCAGTTCGAAATCTATTTTGAACATACTGATGGAAAAAAGAAAAGCTCCCTTGAATCAATTTGCTAATAAATGCAAGCATGAATAATACAAAAGTAAATCAGTTCCAACAAAAAGTGATGCCCAAAGTCATTCATGCTAACAATCCCAATCAAGAAATGCACACTTCACAGTCAGGAATCCCAAAGAAATAACACTATTGCAGATATATATATGTTGAAAGACCAATGTTCAGTAAGAATAGACTGTAACCTAGGAAGTAGCTCATATCATTTTATTAGATTTTCAGAATAACCATGAGTTCCTGAGATACATGATGGTCATACCAAGTATGATTACATATGTAACTTAACGATGAATTCAATATTTCTATGTATGTTCGTCATTGAAGCATTGAACCTAACCATGTTGTACGATCATACAAATGTAACTTCCTTTTGTCTTGAACAAATTCTTTTTGTGTTGTATACTAGCATATAAGGCTGGCTATTTTTAGTACGGTTACCATCGTTAACTAGTGTGAACCACAGAATGAAATTCAAATGTTTTAACTTTTCCGAGCGTGGCATCTACAGAGAGAAAATTGGATGCGGCTAACTTACCGAAAATTGTAAATACAGTAAGAATATATAGAGAGAAACTTTTTGGGCAGGAAACGAATCAAAGAAGCTAACCGGGGAGCCGAGGAAGACGATGCGCTGGCGGAGGAGCATGTTGGTTGTGTCGAGCTCCTCGAGTCGCGCCTTTCTGGCCGCCGGCCTGGCTGCTGAACGCCCGGACGGATCCCACCCAGCAGAGAGCGACCGTCGGGCCGCGGCCGCTGTAGCCGCAGATGCACGGACGGCCACCGCCCTTGGCGCCTTCCTCCGGTCAGCGGATGAGCTGGGGGTGAGGAATACGGACGGAGGAGAGGAGGAAGTGCAGGGAGGCGCTGGGAGCGCCGCCATGGCTGCTGCCGCGGCTTCCATTCCTTGGCCCGCGGCGGCGGGCTTCTGCTGCTGCTAGTGTTATCCTGAGGCTGGGAGCGGAACGGAGGGGTTTAGTTGCTCTACTGGTCGGAGGAAAAGATTGGAGACAACGAAGATAGGTCCACTTTTCAGCCTTTAGAAAATATAGTTACCCCGCAAAGAGTAAACCATGTTTATATAAAAATTTATCAATATTAAACAAATTTTATTAGATTCGTTATGAAATATACATAGCATACATTGTAAATTTGGTCAAGATAGTTTGACTTCGGACAAACTTAAAAGACATTCTCTGCGGGACGGAGGAAGTAGACATTCAACAAATTTGGGACTATATGAGAGTGTTGATTCTCCAAGAAGACCTAATGTTCTTAGCCTCTGAGGTACAAGGAGACTGAGGTGGCGTTTGGATAGGAGCTTGATTGAGAAAAGGAAATGACTTAGCTTATGCTGAGGTAGGAAAGGGATTGGGTTACGAGACTTCTATCCCTATCCTATATTTATTTTTTGAATTGGGTTTGGACTTTGTGGAACCTATAGGTAATAAAAAGTTATTGACGTTATTTTCTTAGCACTGCTAGCGCTCGAACGTCCAGCGTCAGACGCATCAAATGGTACACGCAACTTCACCATCTTACCGGGAAAGAAAAAAATCCCACCGCTACATGCACTTATGTTTCATGCAACATCCGTGGTACTCCTGCTCAGTGGGTGACTTGAGCTTGATAACCAGGTGATGATTACAGAGAAACTCCATTTCTTAATCAATCGTACATGGAAAATCGTGAGAATCGCGTTACTAGTTTAAAATCAAGTTTCCCCATAGGTCCCTATTTTGATGCTACAAATGTCTCGGTATTTATCTTAAAACATTGTCGCAACGTTTGAAAATAATGACAGCAACATTAAAAAATAGTAATAGGAACACAAGAAAGTGCAATGAAGGGAAATAGCGAATGCATATCAAGGATTCAACGTATTTACTTAGGTGCAACATCGATAGATGCCTACTGCAACAAGTAAAATCAACTCTTGCAATAGATCGGCCTGTTCGCTTCAGCTTATTCAGCCGGCTTATCAGCCATCAAACAGTATTTTCATCTCACAACAAATCAGCCGTTTCAGCTTTTCAGCCGGCTTATAAGCTGAAGCGAACAGGCCCGATATCTTGCAGCATCAAGCAATACAACACTGCAACACCCAACAAACACTAATTGCAACATCTGAAAACAACAGTACAAACATGGGGAAAGCAAAACAGCAAACAAAACCAAGGCACATCCATAATATTGATGAAGAATGCAACATTAAGAAAGTTGTGACATTTATAATCACCTATTGAAACATCAGGAATCACCCATTTCAACATTTATAACTGTTCGAACTCGACAACTTTAGAAATTTAAACATTTCTTCAGTTAGAAGGAGTCGTTGGTTGCTGCACATCTAGACAAGGGGGAGGAGGTCGGCGGAGGAGCAACCCATGAGTTCAGACACATTGGGGCTGGAAGAGCTCACCGCACCGCCCGCTTTTAGGAGCTTATCTGCGTGTGCTAGAGCTTGCCAAGTGCTACCCCTAGCCCCTTACCCGCGGCATGCCGTGTGCCTCATGGAGGGGACCATCCGGTTGGTCGAGATGGTGAGGGTGAGAGGAGCTCGAGATGGGGATGGCCGAGCTCCTCGCACTGCTCACTGTTGGTGTAGGATGGTGTAGGACGGCCCCAAAGTGGACTCCGTCACAACAGCTAATGAGTTCCCCTTCGTCAATGGAATAAACTTCTTCCAACGAAGGATCTTAGCAAGTGTCTATCCTAACTTCCTGCCTACAGACTGAAAATTAAAGATGAAGTAAGAACAATAAATGCGAAATAGTAAATGTGAATAACTTGCATTAACTTCGGACCAGCTGTCCCATCAGTTACAGTAGCTCCACTATTTATAGGGAGATCAATCACCACAAAGTTAAATTACACTTTACCATTACACAATGGCTAGATTCCAAGAATATTCCAGGGTACAATGGGAAATACGACCTTCATACGGACTTCTCCAGCTGGCTCCTCGTATAGCCACATCAATCCACATGGCAGACAACGTGATCCTCAATGCGCGCTTTGCTTCAGAGGTCGAGGTTCTCTTCATCAAGCATCCCTGTTCTTCCTTTCGGGGATAGGCCGAGGCGTCGATGAGACGCACAAGCCCCTTACTTGAGTCATGAGGGTAAGACCTCCATCGTCATGTTCCGAAGGACCCTCATACACCTAAGAGACATTCATCAACACCTTCTTCTTCCCTGCACCCAGAATTCACCACAAAGCAAAACGAGACATTAAGATTAATTCCTAAGGGATATGGTTTCCCTAACACTCACCTGGAGAGACCTCGTGGGTCACCATGCTATTAGTCTAGTGAGGCCGTGAAGGTGAAAGGAGCTTTAAGAAGAGGTGGAGGAGGAGGCTATGTCGGTTGATGTTCTGGAGGACGAGGAATGAGTGGATAAGAATCAATTAGGAGCGTGGGGCTATATGCGGGAGCTTGCGAGGCCTAGCGTCAGATGTTTTTGTGTGGTGTCGGACACTCGGGCCAGAGCATTCATGTATCTTCTTCTCGCCACAAGCCCACTAGGCACTAGCTAGAAGCATCTCTTGGCGCACGCGGCATGTGCCTCCAGCCTTTGTGTAATATCCTCAAATTTGAGCAATATTAAATTGAGTGAAATTTCAGAAATTTAAATTTTTTTTTGAATTGTGTGCTCATTTGAAAATTCAGGACAACTTCTAAATTTCTCTCCTAAAAATTCCTATCAAATACAAAGAAAAATTATTTTCAAAACTTGAGTGCTAGTTTGATTTGGATTTCTTGGATTTTATTTGGATTTTAAATTTGAGTGAGTTTGAATGTTGAATTGAATTCAAAATTCAAACTAAAATAAAACCAAACTAACCTACCTACCAGGCTAGCTCGCAACCAAACCGGCTTGGACCGCTAACCCCATTCGCCTCACCTTCGCACCAGCCCAGCAGGCCAGCCCAGCTAAGCCAGTCAGCCGACCGGTAGAACTGCCACACCCTCTCTCTTTTTCTCTTGTTGATGCATGAGACCCACACGTCAGCCGCCCTTGTTCCCCTTTTCCTCCCGCCGTACGCATCACGCGCCGTGCTCATGTGGCTGTGATGGGACAGGCTCGCCGCCCTCGTCCGCGCTGGCGTGCACTACCACACGGCCGTGCGCTCGTGACCTTGCCCGCACAATTGGGAGAGTGCTACAATTGTTTAATTCTCTACCTGCAGAAATAGTACAGAATTGGGATGAACTGATGAGAGCTTTCATGGCAGAACACTATTCTCCAGCCAAGATATGGAATCTGAGGAGCAAGAATGCTACATTTTCTCAGTATTCTACTGAGACAATTGCAGAAGTCTACGAGCGCTTCAAGGATTATGTCCGTGCAGTTCCACATCACAAGTTCCCGAAGGAAGACCTAGTCTAGAAGTTCTATCAAGGCTGACAGCAACATCAAGGACAATCATCAACGCGTCAGCTAGAGGATCGATCATTGAGTTGACTGAGAGATATGGGTACCCCATGGGTCCCCACTGATCATGATACTGGCCGGACCTGACAAGTGGGCCTGCCGACCAAGATGTACGGGCCAAGGACATGAAGTTACTTGGAGTACACGTCAAGGCAACTAGACAGTTCAAATCTACCCGGATATTGTGGGACGCGTTTTGTAGTCCGACTCAGATTGCTTTCCATGTAAATATCAAGATTGTAACTGACTTGTAACCCTAGGTTGTCAGCCTATATAAGGCAACCAAGGGCACCCCCGAGGACAACTCAACTCACCTCATACAAAGCAATACAATCTACGCATATAGGACGTAGGGTATTACTCTTGGAGGTCCAAACCTATCTAAAACCCCCGTGTCCCTTCGTGTTCTCGCAATCACCATCGAGTTCTTGATTTCGCAATCACCCTCACCTACAAATCAACCACTTGGGTAACCCCCTGATGGATTGCCAGGCTTATAAATCCAACAGTTGGCGCGTCAGGTAGGGGTGGTTGCGAGATCCTTTTTGCGACCTCGATGCCATCCTATCCCGGTGTTATTTTTTCTAATAGCATGAAGGACTTATTCACCAATTCGGTCCAGATTCAATTTGGGACCATAGCGGTGGATTCCGATCTGACTGCTTCTTTCGCTGACCCGGTGACTTCCATCGACTCGGCGCCCACCGTCAACTCAGGGTCTAGCACCAGCTCGTCACCCATCGGATCTTTTTCAGCCGAACAAGTTCTCCACCCAAGGATCATCATGCCGCTTGCCCAGCAAGTCGGCGAACTCTCTCTCTCCAAGAAGGTTCCAGATCTACTCGTTGGCGCCCGCCCACCCATGCCCTCCGACCTGATCGCGAGGGTAGATCACATCAGCAGTACTATTGCTGAGTGCATAGAATTATCTAAGGGGGTGCTACGCTCAACAAGGTCGGCGTGTTGGGATATGAGGTAGGCTACACTAGCGCAAATCAAAATTTCTACCGCGTAAAACCAGGAAGAACTGCCATATAAGGATCACGGGATTACCACTCGACGCACTACTGGTGCGAAAGATGTAGATTTGCGTCGATGCAGCGAAGACGATCAACGTAGTCGTACGTAGTCGATCAACGTAGTCGTACGTAGTCGATCACGTCAACGTCCAGCAGCTCCTCAGCAGCTAGTCCACGTGCAGCAAGATCACCCTCATGCCGCGGCTCGTCGTCGGCTCGTCGTGGCTCGTCGGCGGCTCGTCGTGGCTCGTCGACGGCTCATCCAAGTGCTGCAGGCGCAACACCTCCAAGGTATCCACACGTGCAGAGAGGAAGCGTCGCAAGCCAGACTGCTAGATCCACGAGTTGCAACAAGCGAGGGCGTGGGAGGCGCGGCAGATGTGTTTCGCCAAAAGGTGTAAACCCTAGGGCGCCCCCACCCCTCTATTTATAGAGGTTCCTAACGGGCCTATGGGTCCGAGGCCCATTAGTACTTCTAAACCTAATCCAACTCGGATCACATCCGAGTTGGACTTCCAGCCCCTTAAGTGTGCGACCCTATGGGTTCGGATACGTATAGACATGGCCCGAGTACTCCTACTCGGCCCAATAGTCGGTAGCGGCCTCTAGCAAGACATGCCAACTCCTATACGCACACGAAGATCATATCAGACGAACCATCACAACATAATATACATGCTATTCCCTTTGCCTCACGATATTTGGTCTAGCTTCAAGCCGACCGCTCTTTCTCGATCCTGTGATTCGGAATCCCTTTGTAGGTTAACTCTTAACCGTACGTAGCATGGCCATGCATTTTCGGATCCGATCACTCGAGGGGCCCAGATATATCACTCTCAATCAGAGAGGGGCAAATCCCATCTTGATTGACCATGTCTCATAGCATGCTTCTTGACAAACCCGAAAGCTACCTTTATAACTACCCTGTTACGGCGTAGCGTTTGATAGCCCTAAGTAGGTCGATCCACATCTTGAATACATGCGACAATCTCAGGTCTAAGGACAAAGCGTATATGTTGTTTAAAGAGAGAACTACTTCTCGTGTTGGGTCAGTCCTAGCACATGTCTCCACATGTGTCCACATTATTAGTTCAACATCTCCATGTCCATGACTTGTGAAACATAGTCATCAACTAATACATGTGCTAGTCTAATATTCATGTGTGTCCTCACATGAACTCCGACTAGGGACAACTTTAGAATAACCATACAAGTAAAGAGTTTCACATACAATTCACATAATTGCAAATCAATTCAAGTAGCCTTTAATGGATATTCAATGAACACTATACAAATCATGGATACAAATGGAATATCATCATCTCTATGATTGCCTCTAGGGCATACCTCCAACAATAAGAGCTATGAATTGCTAACTCAATTGATGAATGAGTACCAAGTGCAAATTGATCAAGAAGGTGTGGGTACATCAACTTAGCGCATATGAAACATCTGGGCGAGTACTTATCATTGCATACATGATAGATCCAATAGCCGAGGCATATGGCACTCTACTCATGCGATCCCGCTCATCAGCAGTCGAAGGACACTGAGTCTTGCTGAGATGTATGCCATATGACATAGGCAAGAACCCTTTCTTTGCCTCTTCCATGCTGAACCGCTTCAACACTTTATCAATGTAAGTATCTTGGCTTAAACCTATAAGCCTTCTCGATCTATCTCTATAGATCTTAATGCCCAGAATATATGCCGCTTCCCCTAAGTCCTTCATCGAAAAGCTATTTTTCAGTGAAGTCTTTACGGACTCAAGCATAGGAATGTTATTTCCAATCAGTAATATGTCATCCACATATAAGATTAGAAATACTACAGAGCTCCCACTAACCTTCTTGTAAACACAAGACTCTTCTTCGTTTTTGGTGAAGTCAAACCCTTTGACCACTTCATCAAAACGAATGTTCCAACTTCTAGATGCTTGCTTCAATCTATAAATGGATCTCTGAAGCTTGCATACGTTTCCAGCATTTTTCGGATCGACAAAACCCTCGGGCTGTATCATATACACGTCCTCAGCTAGGTTTCCATTCAGGAAAACTGTCTTGACATCCATCTGCCATATCTCATAATCGAAATATGCAGCTATAGCTAGAATAATCCGAATGGACTTAAGCATCACTATGGGCGAGAAGGTCTCGTTGTAGTCAACTCCTTGAACTTGTCGAAAACCTTTTGCGACAAGTCGTGCTTTATAGATGTGAACATTTCCATCCATGTCCTTTTTCTTCTTATAGATCCACTTGCACTCTATGGCTTTAACACCATCAGGCGGGTCAACCAAGTTCCAAACTTGATTATCTCCCATGGACTCTATTTCGGATTGCATGACACTCTACCATTTTTCGGAGTCTGGGTCCATCATTGCTTCTGCATATGTCGCAGGCTCATCATTGTCCAACAATAATATTTCCTGCATTTCGCGGAGCCTTGCCGACCTTCGTGGTTGTGGCGGTGCTTCTCTTGCCATGGGTATCTCAACTTGTTCTGCTACGTTAGCATCACTCATTGATTCTTGCCCGATCGGTTCATCTTGAACTTCTTCAAGATGCACTGTCTTTCTACTCTTTTCTCCTTTGAGAAACTCTTTCTCTAGGAAAACCCCGTTCCGAGCGACAAACACTTTGTCTTCTGATCGGTTGTAGAAATAATATCCCAAAGTTTCCTTTGGATATCCCACGAAAATGCACTTATCCGACTTGGGTGTGATCTTGTCCGACTGAAGTCGCTTGACAAACACTTCACATCCCCAAATCTTTAGAAAAGACAAACTAGGAACCTTTCCAGTCCATATCTCATATGGTGTCTTAACTACGGATTTAGATGGTACCCTATTAAGTGTGAAAGCTGCTATTCTAGAGCGTATCCCCAAAATGACAGTGGTAGGTCCGACTGGCTCATCATTGATCGAACCATGTCTAACAAAGTTCGATTACGTCGCTCGGACACACTGTTTCTCTGAGGTGTTCCAGGCGGCGTAAGTTGTGGAACAATTCCGCAACTCTTTAGATGATTGCTAAACTCGTGGCTCAAATACTCACCTCCACGATCAGATCGTAAGGCCTTAATTTTCTTGCCACGCTGATTTTCAACTTTATTCTGAAATTCCTTAAACTTTTCAAAGGTTTCAGACTTGTGCCTCATCAAGTAGACATAGCCATATCTACTAAAATCATCAGTGAAAGTTATGAAGTATTGGAATCCTCCTCTAGCCATCCTGCTCATTGGTCCGCATACATCACTATGTACAAGTTCTAACAAGTCTACTGCTCTCTCAGGAAATCCTGTGAAAGGCGTCTTGGTCATCTTGCCTAGCAAGCAAGCCTCACATGTCTCGTATGATTCAAAATCAAACGAAGTTAGAAGTCCATCAGAATGGAGCTTCTTCATGCGCTTTTCACTTATATGACCCAAGGGACAATGCCACAAGTAGGTAGGACTCAAATCATTAGGCCGAGGCCTTTTAGCACTTACGTTACAGACAAGTGAACCATCAAGATTTAAAACAGATAATCCATTCACAATGGGTGCAAAAGCCATAAACATATCATTCTTAGAGATCACACAACCATTGTTTTCACTCGCAAATGAATAACCATCCTTCATCAAGCATGAAGGAGACAAAATGTTTCGACTTAAACTAGGAACGAAATAACAATTATTCAACTCCATAATAAATCCTGACGGGAGGTGGAGTTGTATCGTCCCGACGGTCAACGCAGCAACTCTTGCATTATTGTCCACGCGAAAATCAACTTCTCGTCTTTCAACGCTTCTACTTCTTATCATTCCCTGCATCGAATTGCAAATATGAGCAACCGATCCGGTATCAAATACCCAAGAATTAATAATTGTATCCGCGAGAAATATGTTGTCTATAACATTAACAACAAGCGTACCTGAGGTAGAAGTACTCTTACTTCCGCCATTCTTCAACGAAGCTAGGTACTGCTTGCAGTTTCTCTTCCAGTGACCAAGTTCATGACAGTAAAAGCACTCTTTGTCTGGAGCAGGTCCAGGTCCAGCTTTAACCTTGGGCGCTGGGTTTGGCTTGGACATTCCAGCCTTGCCCTTCTTCTTCGAAGAATTGCCCTTCTTTTTAAAGCCATCACATGGCTGGTACTAGCGCTTTTCTTGATGTCAGCCTCTGCTGTTTTAAGCATGCCACACAGCTCATTCAGACTCTTCTCCGTCCCATGCATATGGTAGTTCAAGATGAAGTTCCCATAGCTAGGCGGAAGAGACGAAAGAATGAAATCAGTGGACAACTCTTGGCCCAGTGGGAAGCCCAGCTTCTCCAACTATTGGGTGTAACCAACCATCTTGATTACGTGTGGTCCTACTGTTGCACCTTCTGCTAGCTTGCTCTCCACAAAGGCCTTAGACACATTGAACCTTTCAGTCCTGGCCTGTGTTTGGAACATGTCTCTAAGCGCTACGATCATATCGTGCGCCTCATGGTTTGTTTCAAACTGCATCTGCAGCTCGGGTTCCATGCAAGCAAGCATAAGGCAGCTTACTTCGAGGTTAGCATCACATGCTTTCTTGTAAGCATTCTTAGCAGCAGCGGGTGCATCATCAGCAGGTTCTTCTGGTAGTGGGTTGTCTAGAACATCTTCCTTTTTCTCAGCCCTGAGAACAATTTTTAGGTTACGGATCCAATCCGAGTAATTTGTTCCATTCAACTTGTCCTTCTCAAGGACCGAACGCAAAGCAAACGGTGTAGTGCTGCTAGGTGCCATTTAATCTACAACAAAGTAATGCAAAATACGCTAAGACAAACGTATCCATGATAGAGCAAATCACATTAAACTATTTTAACAGAATCTACTCCCACTAAAATCAATATCCCTCTATTGAAACTTAGTGATTCAGGATCCACAACTAACAAGTCTACTAGTGAGCTTTAGCATCACCGCTAGCAAACAAGGTAGATCGGTAAGCAACTTTTGCTAATCATATCACATATGACTCCTGTTGTTGGGTGACATCTCTATGTCTTGGCGCCCAACCTTTATGCCCCAAGGTCCTTAACCGTTAAGATAACCTTGTTAAGCAAACCAACCCTTATGCGTGTAAGTGTCCGACACAAACCCGTCTAGTCAAGGAAAACTAGTGGTACCCTAATTTCATAGACCCACCACTAATTGTACAAGACATGGGACGGTGCAAGTTTTAGTTGGGAGGGCATACTAACTTAAACTTTGTGAGGGATCGTTCTACTTCTAACATCACAGCATGTAAAAAGTAAAACATAAACAGAATAGCATTCACACAGTTGTGACACAATATGGCCCGTTTTCATATGGTGATCTCCATCTCCATAGAACCTGTTCACCATGGTGATCTCCATCTCCATATTTCATGTGCGTCATCCTCCTGGTGATGAGTCCTCCAAGAACTAGAACATGCTATTACGCCTAATAGCTAGTAAAGAAGCTAGTAATGAAGATTACATAGTTGCTTGGATCATCACAGATTGGTACACAGACCATTAAATACAATAAAGTGACAACACATATGGCTCCTGCCGTGTTGCCGTACGCGCGACACGCAGGTCACGAATGAGTTACACACATGCATCACATACACAAAGGGCCATACTGATCATAAGATACATACATTCTGCAAAACAGAGTTAAGCGTCCTAACGTTCCAAACTTCGGATGCCCAAAACTCCATCTTCCAAGCCGAATTTGGGAAATCTAATTTCGCAGAAAATGGCAAAGCGGTTGAATTTCATGTGTAACTTTTTCTGTAGATCAATTTTCATATAAAATTCACCCCGGGGGCGTTGCAACACGCGAGGGCGTGGGAGGCGCGACAGATGTGTTTCGCCAAAAAGGTGTAAACCCTAGGGCGCCCCCACCCCTCTATTTATAGAGGTTCCTAACGGGCCTCTGGGTCCGAGGCCCATTAGTACTTCTAAACGTAATCCAACTCGGATCAGATCCGACTTGGGCTTCCAGCCCCTTAAGTGTGTGACCCTATGGGTTCGGATACGTATAGACATGGCCCGAGTACTCCTACTCGGCCCAATAGTCGGTAGCGGCCTCTAGCAAGACGTGCCAACTCCTATACGCACACGAAGATCATATCAGACGAACCATCACAACATAATGTACATGCTATTCCCTTTGCCTCACGATATTTGGTCTAGCTTCAAGCCGACCGCTCTTTCTCGATCCTGTGATTTGGAATCCCTTTGTAGGTTAACTCTTAACCGTACGTAGCATGGCCATGCATTTTCGGATCCGATCACTCGAGGGGCCCAAAGATATCACTCTCAATCAGAGAGGGGCAAATCCCATCTTGATTGACCATGTCTCATAGCATGCTTCTTGACAAACCCGAAAGCTACCTTTATAACTACCTTGTTACGGCGTAGCGTTTGATAGCCCCTAAGTAAGTCGATCCACATTTAGAATACATGCGACAATCTCAGGTCTAAGAACAAAGCGTATATGTTGTTTAAAGAGAGAACTACTTCTCGTGTTGGGTCAGTCCTAGCACATGTCTCCACATGTGTCCACATTATTAGTTCAACATCTCCATGTCCATGACTTGTGAAACATAGTCATCAACTAATACATGTGCTAGTCTAATATTCATGTGTGTCCTCACATGAACTCCGACTAGGGACAACTTTAGAATAACCATACAAGTAAAGAGTTTCACATACAATTCACATAATTGCAAATCAATTCAAGTAGCCTTTAATGGATATTCAATGAACACAATATACAAATCATGGATACAAATGGAATATCATCATCTCTATGATTGCCTTTAGGGCATACCTCCAACAATAGCTGTGTCACGAGGCAACCTTGCATTGCCTTCTAGTAGGTGGCGTCGGCATTTTTCAACTCGAAGGTCATTGTGTTGTAGCAGTAGATGCCGAAGGGTATTATGAACGCCGTCTTGTCTTGGTCGGCTGGATCAAGGGCAATCTAGTGATAGCCCGAGTAGCAGTTGAGGAAGTAAAGCAGGATGCTCCCTGCTGTAGAGTTTACGACTTGGTCCATACGCGGAAGAGGGAAGGGGTCCTTAGGGCAGTGTTCTTACAAGAACTAGGTTGGCTAACCAGTCAGGATGCCTACATTCACGGATGAATCCGGCAACTAGGATCTTATTTAATTCTACCCTAATGGTCTTCTTGCAATCTTGGTCGAAGCAACGAAGCTTTTTCTTGACCGGTCGCGCAGTCTTGCTAAAGTCCAAGGAGTGCTCAGCCAGCTCCCTCGAGACACCGGGCATATCAGATGGCTTCCACCCAAATATGTCCGAGTTTTCCTGGAGGAAACTAGTGAGTGTGAGTTCCTATTTCTCCGACAGGTTGGCCCCTATGAGGGTCATCTTGGTTGGGTCTTCAAGGCTGAGGCAAATCTTCTTGACCCTGGGGTCAGGCTACAGCGCCATGGAGGTCAGCTCTTTCTCAGGAATCGTTAGCTGGTCCTTGCTCATCTTCTAGACTTGGCTACTATGGTGGTAGCCTTAGCTGATAACTTTAGGGCTTCTGCATGCTCCACTGCATCGGTGTTGCATCTGGATGACATCTCCACATCACCATAGACAGAGAGGACTCCGTTTGGGGCGAACATCTTGAGGACAAGGTAGGTGTGGTGCAGGATTGCCATAAATCTTGCCAGCATGGGCTGACAAAGGATGGCATGGTAGGAAGTCTTGAATTTTTTTCACCTCAAATGTGAGATGCTCCATGCGATAGTTGGCATGTGTGCCAAAAGTGACCGGCAAAACGACTCAGCCAATCGAGTAGGACCCTTTGCCAGGGACGATGCCATAGAAGGATTCTTCACAGGGCTAGAGCCGCTCGAAGTCGAAGTCCATGCGCTTCAAGGTCTTGGTGAAGATGATGTTTAAGCCGCTGCCACTGTCAATCATCACCTTGGGGAGTAGGGCCCGATCTATGGTCAGGCAAACCACCAGTAGATAGAACCCGGGATCTGGGATGTAGACCCAATGATCTTTCCTAGAGAAAGTTATGTATTGCTCTGACCAGTGCAGATACTAAGCCGCCTATACGGAGACAAAGTGCACCTCTCACTGGCGTAATTTTTGCTGGCGGTTGCTTCAAAAGGCGTTACGGCCGCCCACAATCATGTTTACTTGGCGCTCTGGTCACTGGAAGTCCCCATTCTGGTCTACATAGAACGATATTATTAAATTACAAAAAACAAACAATTATTTTTCCTATACTAAATTTCATGTAAAGAAAAATAAATATTGAGAAATTTTTTAAAATTATGAGAAAATCATTGTTTATTTATTCCTTTTAATCACATCTTAAATTCAAAAATTTTAGGGTGTGACAATACTACCCCCCTTAACAAGAATCTCATCCCGAGATTCGAAGAGAGAAGAAACAAGGAGGAGGTAAACAAGATTATTGTTGCTGAGATAGATAGACATTCAGTCTCTGTTGTCGAGTGGTGTAGAATCTTGAATCTCCATCTTTCTTGGGTACTGGGGCCGTCATCGGTGTGAGGTGGATGGGAGATTGCAAGCAGCAAGGTGGCAAAGAACTAGAGTAAGCCCTTGCTTTCTTCTAATTGCTTCTACCTAGACGGTGGTGGTGACGATAGCATCTCCTTGTTAACGTTGGTGTCGCCTTCAGCTTCGTTCTTGATGTCCTCCATTTGCTTGGGCAGAAAGGAATGGATGACAAGGATATGGGAGATTCAAAAGAGGAACCCAACTAAGCAACTGATGTCATTGTAGGTAGAAGATCCACAATACACCAACAATCATTACAAAGAAACAAATCAGACAATTTCATAAAGACAAACATCATCATGCAAGCACAAAACTTCACCAATCAACACACAGTCAAGGAATGATGCTAATCATTGTTAGTAAGGCTGCAAGAGGTACTCCTAAGCAGGGGTTGTTTGGTAAGGCTTCAACATGTTTGGTGTAGGCAACCTTGTGCTTGTCAAGCATTGACTCTAGCTTCTTGGTGCATGCTTCAATTGCTAAGGCTTGACTTCTTACGGTGAACTGGTAGCTCCACTAAATCAGATGTAGCTTCCAGTAGAATTCCTCCAAATTAGTGAAAATTTACCAGGTCGTGACACACTAAATTTTCAAAGCAACACAACTGGAATCACCTCAATCGGATGTGTACATCTCGAGATATAAATTAAACAAGATGACAGTATCAAGTAACCGTATCAGATTCTGATCGCTTCACAAATTTGTATGTATCTTCCAGACAGAATATCAAACAATTCTGAAAATTTGACAGCATGTAATAAACAAAATTTTGAAACTAACCCAACTGGTTTCATGTCATTTGGAATTCTGTAGCTCCAGATATGTCACATGATGGCAAGAATGGATTTGAGCAACACATATCTTGCATGACAGATAGATATGGATAAATAAATGATCAAGATCAAGCAGTGATCAAGGAGAGAGGAAATAAATAGACAAGGATCGAGAGCCTAACATTTGCAAAACATGAAGTGCAAATGAAAAGGGCTCAAGTTATCAAGGAGGATTGAGAAAAGAAAATGATCAAGGAATGAGAATATTTATCAAAGAGGTCAAGGATAAGGCAATAAGAAATTTTATATCAAAAGAAACCTTAGAATACGACCATTGCTATCTAGGTTTACGTCTTACAGTAGATACAGCTCTGATACCACTTCTATCACACCCGGTTTTAAAACAAAACCAAGTGCTACCTATATGTATGCCAGGATCTAGTTTCATACATACAGTGACATCATAAGTGAATAACAGTAACAGTATCACATAAAGGGATAAGAGAGTATATCAGATATTTACGCTTAATCCTGGAAACGAAGGCTCCAAACTTCACAGGCAAACGACGGGGGGTTGCGTACGCCTAGAACTTAGCATCATCTTCACAACAACTTCAGGGCAGCTTCTTCTTCCGAGTAATGTTTGTTATAGCAAGGGTGAGCACATGTCGTACTCAGCAAGTGTGGAGAAAATATGAATACAAGGCTTAACAAGAAAAGGCTTACTAGTTTACTGCATTAAGAATTTTTAGTTGGTAAAATTTTATTAGCACCTAATTACTAAGGTATAAGTATATACCAGCCCACAATTAACAAAAACATAAGCAATAAGCATATGGCACAACCATAACCAATATTTAAGTCCGTCTTCAAGTATATTAATCATGTGAGGCTCCAGGCCACGCAGGAGGCTAGCATTGACTGGCGGCGGCTCGGGCTTCACGTCAGGGAGCACCTCCGGCGACGAGTTGAGGATGGCGAGCTTCAGAGGATGTGCGGCTTGGCGACGTAGAGGTCCCAGTGGCGTCGGCGTGATCCGGCGGGCACGGCACGAGGCGAATTGGCGATGACCGGTGATTGCGCACGGCAGACAGCAGCGGCTCGACCTTCAGGCCATGGCAGCGCTCCGGTGATCAACACGCAATGGGAATCAACAAAACAGGCATGGCTCATCGAGGTGAGGCCCGTGGAGGTGCTCCCTTGCTCCTCTAGCGTCAACTCCAGCCGAATCGAACCAGCGGCGGTGGCGGCTCGGCCGACGGCAGCGCGTAGGAGGTAGCGCAGCGCAGCAGCGACTGGCGACGAGGACGCGAGGTGAGAAGGCGATGGCGCCTTAAATAGACGAAGGGCACAAGGCCGGCCATGGCACGCATGCCAAAGCGGCAGCGGCCATGCTGCGCCTCTACTGCTGTGTGCCGGGCCCAGATGGGCTCTAGCTGGGTCGGTTGGAGTGGGTCAGGCCCAAGGCTCGACCCAAAGGAAAGGATTTCTTTTTTCTTTTTTTAGAAATAATTCCTGTGAAAGAAAATCCAGAGCAAATCGAGATACCTCATTGAATTCACGAAAAATATTCTAAAAATCCCAAAAATTCTAGGACAAATCCTAGAGATAAATCGAGACACGAGGAGTCCAAAGAAAATACTTGGAGCTTGTGAAAAGGATTCTAGAGCCTTCAAAAAATTAGATTTAGCTCGTAGAAAATGAGAATAAATTCCAGCAAAAGATGGAAAATTCTCAGAAGAGTCTGGACAATGTCTAAACGCATTTTAAAACCTTTTTGCACTCAAGAAAACAAAGATGCATTGCATGAATGCATAGGCACAGAACAACATTATTGAATTATGGAAAACAAACAATTATTTTTCCTATACTAAATTTCTTGTAAAAAAAATGTTGAGAAAATTTTAAAATTTTGAGAAAATCCTTGTTTATTTATTCCTTTTAATCACATCCTGAAATTCAAAAATTTTAGGGTGTACATGTACGCAATCACCATCAAAGTCAAGCCCGAGTTTTAAATTGCAACACACCTTACTTTACGGAAAAAGAAAAGCTCAAAATCTTGTCTAGGTGAATGTGGTCGGAGTGCAATCTATGCTTCTGTAATAATTCTTGAAATGGAATATGCACATAAAGGCATGTAATTGAAATCTTGCGTATTCATCTTGTGTAGAAGGAAATCTTGCCAACGGTACCTACGAGCTAATCCTGGAAGTCGAGGAAGAGCCGTCAGTTGAGGTGAACAAGATTGAGGTCGTACAAGACCCAAGTCAAGCTTCGAACGAGCCCTAGACTAACATAGCACAGGAAGGCAAGCCTCGGGGCATAACTTTGATTTCTAAAATTATAGAATACTTTTGTTACTTATGTTTGTGCATTAAGTGAATAAGAGTTACTTCAAACCTTAGTTGCATGCTCCTAGTACCCATGACTTGAATACTAGCATGTTAAGTTGAGTAGTTGCTATGCTAAATAGGGACTCCGTAAAAGTCAAGTGATTTAGTGTCACTCACGAGCTATAGGAGTTGCCTGTTTACTTATGTTGGAATCATAAGGTTGACGGGTGGGGCTTGGAATTATGTTCTGAATTGGTGGATGTCCCAACTGTTTAGAGGAAAACTGGTAAGGTCAAAATGTGTTAGAGTTGTGGTCAAGTGTTTGAAAGTACTAAACACATACTGAATTGGTGGATCCAGCGTGGACCTTTTCCCCGCTCTAATTGGAATTGAGATTCCCCTGGTGCACCACGTGGGTACAAGTGCAGCCATGGTACGGCGTCGTTCAAGGACCGGTGGGGCCTTATATCCAAGGGAAGTGGGCTCTGGACCAGCACCGCGAATTGATGGAACCGCTGATATATGTGAACCTCTCGTGGTACACATATGTCGTGTGTTTAGGTCCATCTTGCAAGGTTAAGAAACTCGATTTGAATCGTCTCCTTCTCACAGTTTGGGACTGCTTGATCGCCTTTCCACACTGAGTAAGAAGAGAAACAAGGGTTGATGATTAATATTCATGCTTGATTAATTTGCTTGTTTCACCATGCTTTCTTAGAATAGGTGCTTACCTAGAATGGTTAATCAACTAAAACTAAAACTTGAAAGAAAGGATCCACTTTAGAAGCTTTTGGGCAAAAACAGACCCCTCAGCCAAAAAGCCTTGCACGTCTAAGAGTCGGTGGATTAGATACCACCTGACGGTAAGTCTTGCGGAATATTAGCATACTCAGCCTTGCTTGTGGCTATGTTTTCATGTAATGTTGATTTTGAGGATTTGGTTGCTAGTTTGACTTGGCCAACCCAACTCCCTCCGAGTTAGATGGTCGAGTGGGACCCATCCTCGGTCGGTGAGGAAAGTGGTGATTGATATCATGGCAGGCTTCACCATAGTATTTTGTATCAATGTTAGACCTATCGTTGTTTTTCGCTGCTTTTGAACTCTGAACACTGCTTTTATGCATTTAAACTCTTGAGTTGTAATAACTTAATTTGGGACTTGTATTGAAATATCTGGATTGTTGTAATCTCTGGACTTGTCTTCATGCAAGTATGCTTTGTTTCGATCCGAGACACATGGTTGCATCGGGTGAAACCCGATAGACTACCATTTTAATTCGATTAAAGTGTCTATTCACGTTTGAGGCGATGTTGTGAACACTTTAGCCGAGTTAACTTGGGTGGTTCTGCCACAGCTGGTATTAAAATTATAAAGCATACCCCAGAGGAAGCAACGAGCCCTAAACACCTTTTTTTAATAGAACTTGCAAGAAATTTGTGTTTGAAAAAAATACGTAAGTTCGTTAAGGATGAAAGATAGTTCGTGAAGCCCTAGGGGATTATGGGTTGAGTAGGTGGCTACTTAACTATTGGTTATCTTATACTGACTCCCAGCACATTTACATTCTGTTAAAACTTACTTTCTTGCACAACGGTTGGCATAGGGGTATAGCGATTGTTGTAACGTACCCATGGCATCATATGCAAATATGGTGGCGGTACCCAAAAATATATAATGGTTGGCGGGTACGGTGATTGTTGTAATGTACCTACGGAATCATATGAAAATATGATGGCGGCACATAAAAGTGAATATGATGGATAGCGTATGAACATTGCTCGTACAACGGAAATCATGCGGGTGCCGTTTTTATAGTGAATGGTAATGAATGTGGATGCTTTCATGAGTGCTGGCACGAAAGGTTCAGTTGTACATGTGATCTTCTATAGGTACACTAACCGCGCTTACGTTAAATTAACGAACAATTAGAAATGCGACTAGCTATTATAGGGAGAGCCATAATTGTTGCCTTGCCACCGGCACTAACCCTGTAAGTCCAAGTAATTGGCAGTTGTTTGATTTGTGACGACACATAGGTCGTGCATGAATCATGTTAAAAACTTATAATGTAAGACTTAAACAAGCTCTGCATGAATAACGTGTTAACTAATGAAGTTCTCACAAATTCCTTGCCAATCACTTAAGGATTTTCTAGTGGTCACAAATTCCAGCTACCCACTGCCAGAAATTTTTTGAGCAAGTAAATGGTCCTTGTTCCAGAGACATACTATAAGAAAGTTGTTCAAAATTTGACATTTGAGGTACTGTAATAATTTCACAAAAATTGGCCAAGTGGAACTCGAGTTATGATCAAATTAGTGACCTAATGTCTCCTGAAAATTCAGAATACACCACCGACAGAGATTGAATCTTTCAACCATCTTAGGAGCAGTTTCTGTCCAGTTTCCTAAATGCAAAGTTGTAAACAACATATCAGATAACCTTCTGATAAAATCTCAAAATTTTTGAGTAAGTGGTTTGAGAGTTATGGTCAGAATTGTGATGCACAGTTGCAGAAAATTTAGACTAGACCACAGTGGAAAGATCTAAGTCTATGACCCTCTTAGAGGCTGTTGGAGCAAAAGTTTTGAATAACAAACTTGTAACCAAATACCTAAGGGACATTCTAGTAAGCCTCCCAATTTTGACCAGAACATTGACAAGTTTTTGGATGGGTACTTTTCGAGTTATGAACAAAACATCACAGCTCGGCCTACTGAAAAACAGCTAGGATAGAGAGCCAAAGATGGAATTTTTCGGCCTAGATAACCTTTGAAATGGCTTTTGAGTTGAATACCAAAGTTGTAGTATACTAAAGTTCCTACTCACTGACCAAAAACGAGAATTTATGGACGCTTGAGTCAGGAGATATGAATTTTCTCCGAAGTGACAGTTGTCTGCCCACATTGTTTAACTGCATTTTGAACTTAACATTCCGCACATAGTTTACCTTTTTCATCTTCTTGTGAGGAAGTTTGAAAATTATGTGACTAATGAAAAAGTTCACCCTTGCAGATGGTGCAGGGAACATGCCAGAACCCTAGTGGATTTGCACCTAGCAGCAGCAAGCAACAAACACCACCACCCGCATTCTATGGAGGCGATACTGGCTGCCCAGACAGAATTGTTGCGGCATATTGTTCAGCAGCAGCAGCAGCCTCAGGGTGGGCGAAATGTCCACCAGCCTTAGATCACGAGTTATGAGGACTTCCTGGGCACTCAGCCCCCTTTGTTTCACAAAACAGAGGAGTCCTTGGATGCGGATGCTTAGGTTCGCATTATCGAATCCAAATTCTCGCTACTCACGGCACCTTGTCCTGATGAGAACAAGGCGAAGTCTGCAGCACATCAGCTTCGTGGCTCAGCACGCCTATGGTGGGACCATTATCATACCATGCTTCTGACCGATCATGTGGTTTCTTGGGAAGAATTCAAAGATGCTTTTAGGGGCCATCATATTCTAGAGGGTTTGATGGAGAGAAAGCTGAATGAGTTCCTGGCACTGACTCAGGGCACTCGCAATGTGCTCCAATATGCTCAGGCCTTTAATGACTTGTGTCAGTACACGGGCTATCATGCTGACACAGATAAGAAGAAGAGAGACCATTTCCGTCAAGGTCTCAACACCAAGCTCAGGGAACGACTGAACCTCATCAAAGTAAACAGTTATAATAAGTTGGTGAGCTTGGCGATCTCGCAGGAGGACTGTATCATGGCTCACCATGCAGATAAAAGGAGGAAGGCTCCAATGGCCTCAGCTAGTGCCCCGAACCCAAAGTTTCAACTAGTTCCGAATGCTTCACCTCGAGTCCCTCAGAGAACTCCTCAGCCTAGACGTTGGGTCATCAAGCCACCTCAGCAACAGGGAGCTCCACATTTCCCTAACTTCTAGCAGCAGGGCCCAAGGCCAAATGCTCCACCGCCAACCCGCACTAGCAATCGGAATCAATGCTTCACCTGCGGAAGCTCGAATCACTTTGCGAAGGAATGCCCGCAGAACAAGACCCAGAATCAGGGATAGAGCTCGAACCAGAATAAGGGCCAGAGGTAGAAGGTCCAGGTCAAGCAAGGGAGCCTTAAATTCACCACTCTCACCAATGTTCCTGAGGGTGCACCAGTAATGACGGGTATTTCCTCTATCCACAAGCAGCCTGCGGTTATATTATTTGATTCCAGTGCATCGCATAGCTTTATTGGAATGGAATTTAGTACTAAATGTGGATTGGGTTTCTGTCACACCAAAGGGTCTTACATGATTTCAACACCTAGTGGTAAAATTGCTTCCGACCAAATAACACGTTGTGTGCCACTCAAGTTGGGTAGAAAAATTTTCCAAACCGATCTTATTTGCTTGGGGCTGGAAGGCATCGACATTATTTTGGGGATGAATTGGATGACTTAGCATAAGGTCATGATAGACATTGCAACACGGGCCATCCAAATAAATTCACCTACACATGGATCTTCTACACTGTACTTGCTAGCCCGAGAGTGCATAAATTCATGCGCTTATCCGGCAATAGAGTCCCGACTGGAGGATATCCCTGTGGTATGCGAGGATGCCGATGTTTTTTTGGAGGATTTGCCAGGAATGCCATCGGATAGGGATATTGAATTTGCCATTGAGATGCAACTAGGCACGACACCGATATCAAAGAGGCCTTATCGAATGCCGCCTGTGGAGTTGGCAGAGAAGAAAACCCAGCTTCAAGAGCTGTTAGATAAGGGTTTTATTCGCCCAAGCACATCACCTTGAGGCTGCTCAGCTCTCATTGTAAAGAACAAGGAAGGTAGTGTAAAGAAGAAGGAAGGTAGTCTGAGGATGTGCGTTGACTACCGACCTCTCAATGAAGTAACTATCAAGAATAAGTATCCACTACCCCATATTGATGTCCTTTTTGATCAACTCGCCGGAGCCAGGGTATTCTCCAAGATTGATCTCCGCTTTGGCTATCATCAAATTAAAATCCTGCCATGTGACATCCCTAAGACCGCCTTTTCCACGCGGTATGGACTATACAAGTTCTTGGTCATGTCCTTCGGGCTCACGAATGCTCCTGCCTACTTCATGTATCTCATGAATTCGGTGTTTATGCCCGAGCTTGACAAGTTCGTCGTGGTATTCATCGACGACATCCTCATATATTCCAAGAATGAAGAAGAGCATGCTCAACACCTCCGTATTGTTCTTCTGCTTTAGAGACCATCATCTTTATGCGAAGTTCTCTAAGTGCGAATTCTGGCTGGATAGTGTGAAATTCTTGGGACACACCATATCCAGCGAAGGCATAGTAGTTGATCAAAGCAAAGTGCAAGAGGTGATGGATTGGAAGCCACCCACCTCCATTCATCAAATCAGGAGTTTCTTGGTCTAGCGGGATATTACTAGCATTTCATTCCGGACTTCTCAAAGATAGCCAAGCCAATGACAAAATTGCTAAAGAAAGGGGTCAAGTTTGTGTAGAGCGAAAAATTTGAAGAAGTTGTCCACACCTTGCAAAAGTTATTGATCTCGGCACCAGTCTTAGCCCAACCAGACAACACAAAACCATTTGACGTCTACTGTGATGCTTCAAGCACTAGACTCGGATGTGTTCTTATGCAAGACAATCAGGTCATTGCCTAAGCTTCACGAGCACTGCGGCCTCACGAGCAAAATTACCTGATACATGACCTTGAGTTAGCAGCGGTGATTCATACTCTGAAGATATGGAGACATTATTTGATGGGTGCTCATTGCAATATTTACACCGATCATAAAATTCTCAAGTACATCTTCACTCAAGCCGATCTGAACATGCGTCAAAGGAAATGGTTGGAGTTGATAAAGAATTATGATCTAGAAGTGCACTATCACCCTAGAAAAGCAAATATGGTTGCAGATGCATTAAGCTGCAAGGCTCATTGCAATTGCCTTTCCGCGGAAAACTTCACAGAAATTTTGTGTAATGAGATGAGGAAACTTAATTTGGAAATTATCCTTCACGGCACACTGAGCCACATCTCTGTTGAATCCACCTTGCATGATCAAATCATCCTGGCACAATTAGAAGATGAAGAGGTAAAACTCATCAAGAAAAAGCTTGCACAAAGGGATGAAGGATATAAGCATTTCCGATAGGACTGGACGGGAGTTGTATGGTACCATGATCGATTAGTGCTTCCAGCAAGTCCCGATCTTCGAAAGAAAATCTTAGATGAGGCATACCTCTCAGAATTCTCTATTCACCCCGGTAGCACCAAAATGTACAAAGACCTTTGACAAAATTTTTGGTGGACTGGGATGAAACCGGAGATTGCTAGATATTGTTGACGCTAAAAATTGGACGATGGCTTCGGCTCCTGCGTCGGACACACAACTCGGGATAATCTGCTTAGCTCCTATTCGGGTTATCACCCTGGTGTAGTTCGCACGGCGTGCCAGTCAATCTGACCTATTGATTAACAAGGAAAGAAAGGTATTAAATTCCAAAGGTTCGATCGACTAAAGTTCCGATCTATTTCAAAGGATGTATCAGCGAATCAGCCAAATCAGTATAAAGATTATCGGCTATGAAACAGCCGAGATCACATAGAAATTGTAAAAGAAACTACTAGAGTAACCTAAACAATGCTACAGAGACAACACTTGGAACAGATCTTAATCGGCTGTATGATGATAAACAAAAAATATTGATAAAGCCGATAAATCGTGTCTCAAACTGGATAAATGGTGATAACACTAAAATAACAGGTAAAACCTATGATCTTAGTAAATATCGATAACTGGTGAATAAATCTAAACGAAACAACAGGGATGCGCCTGAAGTTAAAGCTTAGATATTACTCGATACGCGGAACTTCCAAATTGGCCAGAGATCGTGTCAACGCAGTCCTGCCAACTTGCACAAACTCGTAAAAAAGAAAAAGTATTTGGCGAAATCACCAACTTGAAAGTAAAGTTACGTGAAAAAAGTAGATTTGTATTGATGATTGTTGTATCATTTTACAAGCCTTGCGAGGCACCTATTTATACCCTGCTACAATTAATTTCTTAACCGACTATGATTTTATCTCTAATCCAAAATAACAAATATTTACATATGGATATAACTCACATCGGAGTCGAACACTATTCAACTTTTCCATGGGCCAATCCTCGTCTTCATCTGGTCACCGCCTTGGCCCATTTTAGGCCCACATCGGCCAAGCTGCTCTGGCTCCCAATCGGCCAGTCTTCATTGACTCCCTCGGCTTAATCGGCCAAAACACTATAGCTCGATCGGCCGATTCCCCTAACCACAGCTTCTTGTTTAACCACATCGGCCACTTTTCTCTCTTTGACACCAACCTTTAACACATGTTAAAAACCGGCATCAACAGATATGTGTCGGGGTACGACACTTGCCAAAGGGTAAAAGCAAGCCACTTAAAAGTAGCTGGTGCTCTTCAACCATTGCCTATACCATCATGGAAGTGGGAGGACATAAGCATGGATTTCATTATTGGTTTGTCCCACACCTCGCAAAAGCATGATTCTGTATGGGTTATAGTTGATAGATTGACCAAAACTACAGATTTTATTCCAGTGCAAACCACCTACACAACCAAGAAGTATGCCGAGCTATATCTTGATCGCATTGTTTGCCTACATGGAGTACCCAAAATGATCCTCTCCGATCGAGGTGCTCAAATTGTAGCACGCTTCTGGGCAAACTAAGCTAATCCGCAGCTCGACTTATCACCCTCATACGGATGGGCAAACTAAGAGGGTAAATCAGATTCTTGAAGATAGGCTTCGAGCTTGCGTCATTCATTATGACAAGAACTGGGACAAATGCTTGCCCTTAGCGAAGTTTTCTTATAACAACAGCTACCAAGCTAACTTAAAGATGGCACCATTTGAGGCCTTGTATGATCGCAGGTGTCGAACTCCGTTGAGTTGGTCCCAGGTGAGAAAACGAAAAGTATATGGGCCAGATTTGGTAATTGAGGCGGAAGAGAAGGTGAGGATAATAAGAGAAAACCTTAAAGCTACCCAACCAAGGCAAAAGAGCTATTTCGAAAAGAGGAGGAAACCACTCAATTTGAAGTTGGTGACCATGTATACCTATGGGTTTCACCAACCAAGGGTGTGCAGAGGTTCGAAGTAAAAGGAAAATTAGCTCCTCGATATATTGGTCCTTATGAAATCACGAAAATTTGTGGACCGGTTGCCTATCGTGTGAAACTTCCACCCAGACTCTCCGCTATCCATGACATCTTCCATGTATCTCAACTCAAGAAATGTGTTCGAATTCCCACTGAGATTATCGAACTTGAGGAAGTATGGGTAGAACCGGACCTTTCTTATGTGGAGTTTCCAATTAAAGTTCTTGGCCGTAAGGAAAGGAGGACTCGGAGACAAGTGGTAGAATGTTTAAGATTCAGTGGAGCCATCATACAGAGGATGAAGCCACATGGGAAACCATAGAATACCTCAACAAAAATTTCTGCGGTTTCCTTTTCGATCAGGGAGGTACGTGCACAACCACACTAGCCTTTCATCACTTGAATCTCGGGATGAGATTCTTTTTAAGGGGGGTAGGCTATAACATCCCTCGTAATTAGCAAAGAAAATCAAGAGTCAGAAAGTGATTAAGCAAACAAATCCCACTACACTCAAATTTGCCACTTGTCAAATTCAAATGCACTCAAGTTTCTAAGTGATGGAAAACATCACAAAAAGGGGCAATATGAAGTCAAGAGGGGAAAAAAAGATTCAAAGAATAAAAACAAGTTGAATTAGGGAGAAAATACTAGAAACAAGTCAAAGTTCAAAGTGCCAAAATTCAAAAGACTTTTCAAATCTCGAAGTGTTGAAAATGTCCTAAAAAGCACCTTTTGGGGGCAAAAGTTGAAAACCAATTTCTATATAAGAACATAACTTTTGGCCAATATGAAAGTTGTAGAAATTTTGAAAGCAAACAATTTTTGTTATTTGAGCTTTCCTTGATTTTTAGTGGAAATATTTCAAAATTTGAATCAAAGTTCAGCTAAATTTGGGGACAAATTCAAAACCAGCCAAGCCGGCGTTCCACCAATATTCCAACTGTTTTATCCCAAATTCGGTTGAGAATTTCACCCATACGCTTTTGTAGAAGTTGAAGAGTATGGTTTGGGCTACAACTTTTATATTTGGAAAATTTGATGTTTGAATTTGAATTTTGCAGAAAAACTACCCCAAACATGTTGCCTGTGCACGCCACCGTGAACACACATGCATGCGATCACGGGGTGATCGTGCACGGCGTGTCATGGCGCGCCACGTCGTGATGGCCCCTTGGCACAATGTCACCGGCCTATCCTCGCCAGCGATGAGACAAGTCGCGCCCAACGCTCGCCCAACTGCGTGCCTGCGCCATCTTCCCTCCTGACCAGCTGATCTGCCCTGACCAGTGCCCAGCACGCGCGCCATCTCCCCTACCTGGTTCGCCACCATGACGCTGCCCGGCCAAAGCTGCTGGTGATGCAACCCAATGGACGCCCCTCTTCGCCACTCCGCACGTGAGGCAAACCAGATTCTCCACGCGAGCGATCCTTTCCCGCCAATCCTTGCCGCTCGCCCACGCGCACTTACCGTCGCGGCCAACCACCGTGCTCGCACGCCTACCCGCCAGACGCCGGCCGCGCTTGTGCTCCTACAATCATCGCCGAAGCTCCCCATGACATCCTTATCCTCTCCAGACCCCTCTGTCGCTATAAAAAGGACTCCCCGCCCCTCACCGGCACTGCCCCGCCATAGCCTCCACACCGAAGCGCCGCCGTAGCACCTCGCCATGGAGCCCTCCCCTCCGGGCATCCCCGCCGTCGTCTAAGCCCTCCAGTGAACCACATGTGCACCACCGCAGCTCCCTGAGTAGCTTCCATGCCACTTCAGCCACCACCGGCGCCGGTGCAGAAGCCCATCCGCCGCGCCCGAAGCTCCGCCGCGGACAACCGCCACTGGCCACCCTCCGCCCTCGACCTCCACAGCACGCCAACTCCCAGTGAGCTGCTGGCTATGCCCATGCCCTTATTTCACCCCCTTCCCACTGGACTTTGTCGGAATCGCGCCGGCAAGCCGCCGGTGATGCCCGAGGGGCACATTGCAAGCCCCTAAATCTTTGAAGTTAAAAAGTTCCAAAGGCCTCTCTGCAAAACACATTTAATCTTTTCTATTTTAAAATGAATAAAAGGGCCAAAACTTTGAAAACTTGTCGAAAATTGTAGAAAAAGGTAAAAATATGAAACTTGTTTTGTTGGACTCCAGATGATGTCTAGTTTCACAAGAAAAATACTTTTGGACATGCTACTGTTCTGTATTTCACAATAGGATTTCTTTTGTGTAAAAGACAATAAATGCCTTATACATCCTAGAAAAATGAGAAAATTGTGAAACCACTTCTGTTAGTTCACTCTTGGCATGCTTGTTCTAGATATGAAATTTGTACTACTGGTTTAGTTGATGATCTTACTGTTTTAAGTCCAAATGCTTAAATGCTAAGTTGTGTTGGTTTAAAAATTCAAAAACAAGATAACTTTCCAAATGAATGCCAAGCAGCACCAAAATGACCCCACCTTTCTTTGTGCTTTCTAAGTTGTTAAAAACTTTATATGTGTATGCAATCACCATCAAAGTCAAGCTCGAGTTTCAATTTGCAACACACCTTACTTTACGAAGAAAGAAGTTTGGAATCTTGTCTAGGTGAATGTGGTCGGAGTGCAATCTATGCTTCTGTAATAATTCATGAAATGCAACCTGCACATAAAGGCATGTAATTGAAATCTTGCATATGCATCTCATGTAGAAGCAAATCTTGCCGACGGTACCTACGAGTAGATCCCGAAAGCCGAGGAAGAGCCGTCAGTTGAGGTGAACAAAATCGAGGTCATACAAGACCCAAGTCAAGCTTCGAACGAGCCCTAGACTAACATAACACACGAAGGCAAGTCCCGGAGCATAACCTTGGTTTCTAAAATTATTCAATACTTTTGTTACTTATGTTTGTGCATTAAGTTCATAGGAGTTACTTGAAACCTTAGTTGCATGCTCCTAGTACCGATGACTTAAATACTAGCATGTTAAGTCAAGTAGTTGCTATGCTAAATAGGGACATGGTAAAAGTCGAGTGATTTCGTGTCACTCGCGAGCTATAGGAATTGCCTGTTTACTTATGTTGGAATCATAAGGTTAACGGGCGGAGCTTGGAATTATGTTCTGAATTGGTGGATGCCCCATCTGTTTAGAGGAAAACTGCTAAGGTTGAAATGTGTTAGAGTTGTGGTCAAGTGTTTGAAAGTACTAAACACATACCGAGTATGAGATCAAGAAGCCTAGTACCTGATTGAATCGGCGTGGACCTTTCCCCGCTCTCTCTGGAACCGAGTTTCCCCTAGTGCACCATGTGAGTACAAGTGCAGCCATAGTACGACATCGTTCCAAGACCGGTAGGGCCTTGTATCCAAGTGAAGTGGGCTCTAGACAAGCGCCACAAATTGATGGAACCGTTGATATATGTGAACCCGTCGTGGTACGCACATGTCATGTGTTTAGGTCCACCTTGCAAGGTTAAGAAACTTGATTCGAATCATCTGTTTCTCATAGTTTGGGACTGCTTGATCGCCTTTCTGCATTGAGTAAGAAGAGGAACAAAGGTTGATGATTAATATTGATGCTTGATTAATTTTCTTGTTTCACCATGCTTGCTTAGAATAGGTGCTTACTTAGAATGGTCAATCAACTAGAACTTGATGCTAAAACTTGAAAGTAATGATCCACTTTAGAAGGTTTTGGGCAAAAACAAACCCCTCAGCCAAAAAGCCTTGCATGTCTAGGAGATAGTGGATTAGATACCACCTAACGGGTAAGTCTTACGGAGTATTAGCATACTCAGCCTTACTTGTGGCTATATTTTCAGGTAATGTTGATTTTGAGGATTTGGTTGTCAGTTTGACTTGGCCAACCCAACTCCCTCTGGGTTGGACGGTCGGGTAAGACCCATCCTTAGTCAGTGAGGAATGTGGTGATTAATATGATGGCAGGCTTCACCATGGTATTTTGTATCAACGTTAGACCTATCATTGTTTTCCGCTACTTTTGAACTCTGAACACTGCTTTTATGCATTTAAACTCTTGAGTTGTAATAACTTAATTTGGGACCTATAATGAAATATCTGGATTGTTGTAATCTCTGGACTCGTCATCGTGCGAGTATGCTTTGTTTCGATCCGAGACAGATGGTTGCATCGGGTGGAACATGACAGACTACCATTTTTAATTCGATTAAAGTGTCTATTCACATTTGAGGTGATGTTGAGAACACTTCAGCCGAGTTAACTTGGGTGGTTCTGCCACATGGCGGTCTTGGTCATCGTTGTAGCGATCGTCACGACTGCGGTAGTCGTGCTTGTTGTTATCCCAGCGATTGTCGTTGCGGCGGAGTCGCTTGTATCCCACCGGGGCACCGAGCTCTTTCTTCAGGACCGTGCAATCCTAAAGAGTATGACGTGCATCCTTGTGCAAAGGGCACGGACCGTTAAGGGTTCCATCAAATTCTTCCCGGTTGAAAGTGGTCGGCTTGGCCGGATCGCCTTTAGCAGTGTAGACCTCTGGGGCCCTTTCTCGAAGTTGGGACTCTGGGCGTGCTTGGGGTTCGTTGTGGATTGGCTGATCGTGGTCATCGACCGGGCGGTGCTTGATGTTCTAGAATTGAACTTTTGCCGCCTCCTCTATGTCTGCTTGTCTATTGACAACTTCCATCATCTGCCCGACCGTCTTTGGGGCAGCCTCATACAACTTGCAGAACATGGGGTGGTTCATCAATCCAGAGCAAAAATACAAGATGATATCATGGTCTTCGATGCTAGCCAGCCTGTTCCGGTTCTCGAAGAAGCAGTTGGCATATTTTCGAATAGTTTCGCCTATTCTTTGGTGGACTTGGCTAAGTTTTTCCCTATTACCAGGTCGGCTATAGGTGGCCTGGTAATTCTGGGTGAAAGCTCTAGCGAGCTGACCCCAACTGTCGATGCTATTTTGGAGGGAGATTCTCCAGCCACAGGAGCGGAGCCGGACCCATCACCACCGCGAAGTAGGCGGCCATCTGGTCGTAGGTGCCACTGGTAGCTCTCACCGCGATACTGTATGTCTTGAACCAAATGGTGGGGTCGGAGTGACCATCATACTTTTCATTAATGGTTGGCTTGAATGTGGACAGCCAATCAACAACCGTGAGGCGTGGTGTGAAAGCAGCGAAGCCGTTGATCGCTGTGTCGTCGTCGTAATCATCATCGAGGTAGAACTCAATGGGAGCAGCCCTGCAGCATCCACTGTGGTTACGTCTGGGCGGCTAGTAGGCATCTTTAGGAACGCCGTACATGTAGTCATAGTCTTGCTTGGGCGGGTTGTAGGTGTCTTCAGAGGTGCCATACACACGATCGTAGCCGGCGCAGCAGCGCATCTCATCTTCCTGGTGACGGCGGTCCTCACGCTCTGCGTGGCGGTTGGGCATAGGAGCGCCATAGTCACGATCGTACTTGGCACGGCAGCGGAGCTCATTCTCATCGCGCTCGTTGTGGCGATTATTGAGGTCAGCGCGGTTATCACGGTTCTGACGAAGGTCACATAGCTCATCACGAAGATCGCATTGCCGTTCTGGTCGGCCACGGTTGTCATCATTGCCTCTCCCGCCACGATGGTGGTTATCATTGTTGTCGCGCTGTCACTTATTGTTGATGTTGTTGTTGATGGGCGGGTTGGTGTTGTTGTTGACCAGTGGGTTGGCATTAATGTTGGCAGGTGGGTTGGCAGGTTAGATAGTGTTTTACTCCACCTTCTCTTCGCGGATTGGCTCCAGCCGACAGCCTGCGCGGTCGTCTCGACAGTGGTTAGATCTGCTATGCCCAAACCAGCTTCGAGAGTGCCTGGAAGATGTAGACCGAGAATGTGCAAGTCAGTTGTTGATCTGCTCCCGATCTAGGTGTGACTTGGAGTCACGCTTGAATCTGTCGCATTTAGTCTGAATCTGGAAAATTTTCCAGCTTAGCAAAGGCAGCCCCCAGGTTGGCCTGGGGTGATGTGAAGACGTTATGACCAGCCTGCTCGAGGTCGGCTAGTATATTGTCGACACGTATAGGGCGCCTGTGTCTTTCCCAAGCGCCACCTTGGTCGGTGTCATCGCGGTCGTTGCGCAGCTGCTGGCGCTGGTCGCCTACTGCATCTGCGTTAGCAGCAGGTTGCTGTTGAGCGTCAGCTTGCTCTTGTTAGCACCATGTTGTGCGGTTCTAGTTCCTGGCCTTACGGTCTTCTTATTGAGATTCTATTTTGCCATCCTGAGGTGGCTCGTCAGCAAAGACCATGAAAGCTTCACGATCTGGCGTGGAGTTGCTCATCATCACTTCCGTAGGGATTTGGCGTCAGGATGATGCGAGGCACCTAGAATTCACCATAGTCCGAAAAGTGGGCGGGTTCAGGCAAGGCTCTAGATTGGATCTGGAAAACCTAATCAAGTTTGGTGGAGTACTCGGCGGCAAAGTTCCATAGACCAAAGAGGATGCGGGAAGGATCCTGCGCCGTGTTGGAGGTATGCCCTAGAGGCAATCATAGAGATGATGATATTCCATTTGTATCCATGATTTGTATATTGTGTTCATTGAATATCCATTAAAGGCTACTTGAATTGATTTGCAATTATGTGAATTGTATGTGAAACTCTTTACTTGTATGGTTATTCTAAAGTTGTCCCTAGTCGGAGTTCATGTGAGGACACACATGAATATTAGACTAGCACATGTATTAGTTGATGACTATGTTTCACAAGTGATGGACATGGAGATGTTGAACTAATAATATGGACACATGTGGAGACATGTGCTAGGACTGACCCAAAACAAGAAGTAGTTCTCTCTTTAAACAACAAATACGCTTTGTCCTTAGACCTGAGATTGTCGCATGTATTCAAGATGTGGATCGACCTACTTAGGGGATATCAAACGCTACGCCGTAACAGGGTAGTTATAAAGGTAGCTTTCGGGTTTGTCAAGAAGCATGCTATGAGACATGGTCAATCAAGATGGGATTTGCCCCTCTCTGATTGAGAGTGACATTTCAGGGCCCCTCGAGTGATCGGATCCGAAAATGCATGGCCATGCTACGTACGGTTAAGAGTTAACCTACAAAGGGATTCCGAATCACAGGATCGAGAAAGAGCGGTCGGCTTGAAGCTAGACCAAATATCATGAGGCAAAGGGAATAGCATGTATATTATGTTGTGATGGTTCGTCTAATATGATCTTCGAGTGCGTATAGGAGTTGGCATGTCTTGCTAGAGGCCGCTACCGACTATTGGGCCGAGTAGGAGTACTCGGGCCATGTCTATACGTATCCGAACCCATAGGGTCGCACACTTAAGGGGCTGGAAGCCCAGCTCGGATGTGATCTGAGTTGGATTAGGTTTAGAAGTACTAATGGGCCTCAGACCTAGAGGCCCGTTAGGAACCTCTATAAATAGAGGGGTGGGGGTGCCCTAGGATTTACACCTTTTGGCGAAACACATCTGTCGCGCCTCCCACGCCCTCGCCTGTTGCAACTCGTGGATCTAGCAGTCCGGCTTGCGACGCTTCCTCCCTGCACGTGTGGATACCTTGAAGGTGTTGCGCCTGTAGCACTTGGACGAGCCGCCGATGAGCCACGATGAGCCGCTGACGAGCCACGACGAGCCGCCGACGAGTCACGACGAGCCGCCGACGAGCCGCGGCACGAGGGCGATCTTGCTGCACGTGGACGAGCTGATGAGGAACTGCTGGACGTTGACGTGATCGACTACGTACGACTACGTTGATCGTCTTCACTGCATCGACGCAAATCTACATCTTCCGCACCAGTAGTGCGTCGAGTGGTAATCCCGTGATCCTTATACGGCAGTTCTTCCTGGTTTTACGCGGTAGAAATTTTGATTTGCACTAGTGTAGCCTACCTCGTATCCCAACAGTGGTATCCGAGCCGTAGCTGTTTAGTTTTGGATTCGGGATGTGTGCATATGGAGATATGCGAGTTTTCAGTTTGATCTATGTCCTGGTTTTGTGCTCTTGCTACAATGGTAGTGTAACGACATACTCCTACTGGTCGGTTTCCGCCATCAGAGTTAAGTGATACACGTAAATCCAGTTGCAGTGAGCGAAGATCAATATGATTGGTCGAATCGAAATCCAGGGTCATACGCCAGGCGCATTAGATGTGCAAAAGTAGATGGGATCTACTACCGGGGTTGGGATTTTTACCGCTTCGGTAAATCAGCCGTAACTTTTCGGTACGATCTTGGATCGGGGCGAATTTTATATGAAAATTGATCTACAGAAAAAGTTACACATGAAATTCAAATGCTTTGCCATTTTCGGTGAAATTAGATTTCCCAAATTCGGCTTGGAAGATGGAGTTTCGGGCATCCGAAGTTTGGAACGTTAGAACGCCTAACTCTATTTTGCAGGATGTATGTATGTATCTTATGATCAGTATGGCCCTTTGTGTATGTGATGCATGTGTGTAACTCATTCGTGACCTGCGTGTCGCGCGTACGGCAACACGGCAGGAGCCATATGTGTTGTCACCTTAATATATTTAATGGTCTGCGTACCAATTTGTGATGATCCAAGCAACTATGTAATCTTCATTACTAGCTTCTTTACTAGCTATTAGGCGTAATAGCATGTTCTAGTTCTTGGAGGACTCATCACCAGGAGGATGGCGCACATGGAACATGGAGATGGAGATCACCATGGTGAACAGATCCTATGGAGATGGAGATCACCATAAGAAAAAATGGGCCATACTGTGTCACAACTGTGTGAATGCTATTCTATTTATGTTTTACTTTCTGCATGCTATGATGTTAGAAGTAGAATGATCCCTCACAAAGTTTAAGTTAGTATGCCCTCCCAACTAAAACTTGCACCGTCCCATATCTTGTACAATTAGTGGTGGGTCTATGAAATTAGGGTACCACTAGTTTTCCTTGATTAGACGGGTTTGTGTCGGACACTTACGCGCATAAGGGTTGGTTTGCTTAACAAGGTTATCTTAACGGTTCAGGACCTTGGGGCATAAAGGTTGGGCGCCGAGACATAGAGATGTCACCCAACAACAGGAGTCATATGTGATATGATTAGCAAAAGTTACTTACCTATCTACCTTTTTTGCTAGCGGTGATGCTAAAGCTCACTAGTAGACTTGTTAGTTGTGGATCCTGAATCACTAAGTTTCAATAGAGGGATATTGATTTTAGTGGGAGTAGATTCTGTTAAAATAGTTTAATGTGATTTGCTCTATCATGGATACGTTTGTCTTAGTGTATTTTGCATTACTTTGTTGTAGATTAAATGGCACCTAGCAGCACTACACCGTTTGCTTTGCGTTCGGTCCTTGAGAAGGACAAGTTGAATGGAACAAATTACTCGGATTGGATACGTAACCTGAGAATTGTTCTCAGGGCTGAGAAAAAGGAAGATGTTCTAGACAACCCACTACCAGAAGAACCTACTGATGATGCACCCGCTGCTGCTAAGGATGCTTACAAGAAAGCATGTGATGCTAACCTCGAAGTAAGCTGCCTTATGCTTGCTTGCATGGAACCCGAGCTGCAGATGCAGTTCGAAAAAAACCATGAGGCGCACGATATGATCGTGGAGCTTAGAGACATGTTCCAAACACAGGCCAGGACTGAAAGGTTCAATCTGTCTAAGGCCTTTGTTGAGAGCAAGCTAGCAGAAGGCGCAGCGGTAGGACCACACGTAATCAAGATGGTTAGTTACACTCAACGGTTGGAGAAGCTGGGCTTCCCACTGGGCCAAGAGTTGGCCACTAATTTCATTCTTTCGTCTCTTCCGCCTAGCTATGGGAACTTCATCTCGAACTACCATATGCATGGGACGGAGAAGGGTCTGAATGAGCTGTGTGGCATGCTTAAAATAGCAGAGGCTGACATCAAGAAAAGCGCTAGTACCAGCCATGTGATGGCTATACAGAACAAGCCTAGCTTTAAGAAGAAGGGCAATTCTTGGAAGAAGAAGGGCAAGGCTGGAACGTCCAAGCCAAACCCACCGCCCAAGGTAAAAGCTGGACCTGGACCTGCTTCAGACAAAGAGTGCTTTTACTGTCATGAACTTGGTCACTGGAAGAGAAACTGCAAGCAGTACCTAGCTTCCTTGAAGAATGGCGGAAGTAACAGTACTTCTACCTCAGGTACGCTTGTTGTTAATGTTATAGACAACATTTTTCTCGCTGATACAATTATTAATTCTTGGGTATTTGATACCGGATCGGTTGCTCATATTTGCAATTCGATGCAGGGAATGATAAGAAGTAGAAGCGTGGAAAGAGGAGAAGTTGATTTCCGCGTGGGCAATAATGCAAGAGTTGCTGCGTTGACCGTCGGGACGATGCAACTCCACCTCCCGTCAGGATTTATTATGGAGTTGAAAAATTGTTATTTCGTTCTTAGTTTAAGTCGAAACATTTTGTCTCCTTCATGCTTGATGAAGGATGATTATTCATTTGCGAGTGAAAACAATGGTTGTGTGATCTCTAAGAATGATATGTTTATGGCTTTTGCACCCATTGTGAATGGATTATTTGTTTTAAATCTTGATGGTTCACCTATCTGTAACGTAAGTGCTAAAAGGCCTCGGCCTAATGATTTGAGTCCTACCTACTTGTGGCATTGTCGTTTGGCTCATATAAGTGAAAAGCGCATGAAGAAGCTCCATTCTGATGGACTTCTAACTTCGTTTGATTTTGAATCATACGAGACATGTGAGGCTTGCTTGCTAGGCAAGATGACCAAGACGCCTTTCATAGGATTTCCTGAGAGAGCAGTAGACTTGTTGGAACTCATACATAGTGATGTATGCGGACCAATGAGCACGACGGCTAGAGGAGGATTCCAATACTTCATAACTTTCACTGATGATTTTAGTAGATATGGCTATGTCTACTTCATGAGGCACAAGTCTGAAACCTTTGAAAAGTTCAAGGAATTTCAGAATGAAGTTGAAAATCAGCGTGGCAAGAAAATTAAGGCCTTACGATATGATCGTGGAGGCGAGTATTTGAGCCACGAGTTTAGCAATCATCTAAAGAGTTGCGGAATTGTTCCACAACTTACGCCGCCTGTAACACCTCAGAGAAACGGCGTATCCGAGTGACGTAATCGAACTTTGTTAGACATGGTTCGATCAATGATGAGCCAGTCGGACCTACCGTTGTCATTTTGGGGATACGCTCTAGAAACAGCAGCTTTCACACTTAATAGGGTACCATCTAAATCCGTAGTTAAGACACCATATGAGATATGGACTGGAAAGGTTCCTAGTTTGTCTTTTCTAAAGATTTGGGGATGTGAAGTGTTTGTCAAGCGACTTCAGTTGGACAAGATCACACCCAAGTCGGATAAGTGCATTTTCGTGGGATATCCAAAGGAAACTTTGGGATATTATTTCTACAACTGATCAGAAGGCAAAGTGTTTGTCGCTCGGAACGGGGTTTTCCTGGAGAAAAAGTTTCTCAAAGGAGAAAAGAGTGGAAAGACAGTGCATCTTGAAGAAGTTCAAGATGAGCCGATTGGGCAAGAATCAATGAGTGATGCTAACATAACAGAACAAGTTGAGATACCCATGGCAAGAGAAGCATCACCACAACCACGAAGGTCGGCAAGGCTCCGCGAAATGCGGGAAATATTATTGTTGGACAATGATGAACCTGTGACATATGCGGAAGCAATGATGGACCCAGACTCCGAAAAATGGCAGAGTGCCATGCAATCCGAAATAGAGTCCATGGGAGACAATCAAGTTTGGAACTTGGTTAACCTGTCTGATGGTGTTAAAGCCATAGAGTGCAAGTGGATCTATAAGAAGAAAAAGGATATGGATGGAAATGTTCACATCTATAAAGTACGACTTGTCGCAAAAGGTTTTCGACAAGTTCAAGGAGTTGACTACGACGAGACCTTCTCGCCCGTAGTGATGCTTAAGTCCATTTGGATTATTCTAGCTATAGCTGCACATTTCGATTATGAGATATGGCAGATGGATGTCAAGATAGCTTTCCTAAATGGAAACCTAGCTGAGGACGTGTATATGATACAGCCCGAGGGTTTTGTCGATCCGAAAAATGCTGGAAAGGTATGCAAGTTTCAGAGATCCATTTATGATTTGAAGCAAGCATCTAGGAGTTGGAACATTCGTTTTGATGAAGTGGTCAAAGGGTTTGACTTCACCAAGAACGAAGAAGAGTCTTGTGTTTACAAGAAGGTTAGTGGGAGCTCTGTAGTATATCTAATCTTATATGTGGATGACATATTACTGATTGTAAATAACATTCCTATGCTTGAGTCCATAAAGACTTCACTGAAAAATAGTTTTTCGATGAAGGACTTAGGGGAAGCGACATATATTCTGGGCATTAAGATCTATAGAGATAGATCGAGAAGGCTTATAGGTTTAAGCCAAGATACTTACATTGACAAAGTGTTGAAGCGGTTCAGCATGGAAGAGGCAAAGAAAGGGTTCTTGCCTATGTCACATGGCATACATCTCAGCAAGACTCAGTGTCCTTCGACTGCTGATGAGCGGGATCGCATGAGTAGAGTGCCACATGCCTCGGCTATTGGATCTATCATGTATGCAATGATAAGTACTCGCCCAGATGTTTCATATGCGCTAAGTATGACAAGCAGACACCAATCTGATCCAGGTGAGAGTCACTGGACAGCGGTAAAAAATATTCTTAAGTACTTGAGAAGGACTAAAGATATGTTCCTCGTCTATGGAGGTGAGGAGGAGCTCGTTGTAACAGGTTACACCGATGCTAGTTTCCAAACCGACAGAGATGATTCAAAGTCACAATCAGGATTTGTGTTCACGCTAAATGGTGGTGCTGTTAGTTGGAAGAGTTCCAAGCAGGAGACGGTGGCCGATTCTACGACAGAAGCCGAGTACATCGTGGCTTCGGAAGCCGCGAAGGAAGGTGTTTGGATAAGGAATTTCCTCATTGAGCTTGGTGTGTTCCCGAATGCGTCCAGCCCATTGAATCTCTACTGTGATAATAATGGGGCAATTGCGCAAGCAAAGGAGCCAAGGAACCACCAGAAGAACAAACATGTAATGCGGCGATTTCATCTCATTCGAGACTTCGTTAACCGGGGTGAGATCAAGATATGAAAAATACACACGGATCTGAACATTTCTGATCCGTTGACAAAACCACTCCCGCAGGCTAAGCATGATGCGCATGTAAGAGCTATGGGTATTAGGTACCTTCTAGATTGACTCTAGTGCAAGTGGGAGACTGTTGGAGGTATGCCCTAGAGGAAATCATAGAGATGATGATATTCCATTTGTATCCATGATTTGTATATTGTGTTCATTGAATATCCATTAAAGGCTACTTGAATTGATTTGCAATTATGTGAATTGTATGTGAAACTCTTTACTTGTATGGTTATTCTAAAGTTGTCCCTAGTCGGAGTTCATGTGAGGACACACTTGAATATTAGACTAGCACATGTATTAGTTGATGACTATGTTTCACAAGTCATGAACATGGAGATGTTGAACTAATAATGTGGACATATGTGGAGACATGTGCTAGGACTAACCCAACACGAGAAGTAGTTCTCTCTTTAAACAACATATACGCTTTGTTCTTAGACCTGAGATTGTCGCATGTATTCTAGATGTGGATCGACTTACTTAGGGGCTATCAAACGCTACGCCGTAACAGGGTAGTTATAAAGGTAGCTTTCGGGTTTGTCAAGAAGCATGCTATGAGACATGGTCAATCAAAATGGGATTTGCCCCTATCTGATTGAGAGTGATATCTCTGGGCCCCTCGAGTGATCGGATCCGAAAATGCATGGCCATGCTACGTACGGTTAAGAGTTAACCTACAAAGGGATTCCGAATCACAGGATCGAGAAAGAGCGGTCGGCTTGAAGCTAGACCAAATATCGTGAGGCAAAGGGAATAGCATGTACATTATGTTGTGATGGTTTGTCTGATATGATCTTCGTGTGCGTATAGGAGTTGGCACATCTTACTAGAGGCCGCTACCAACTATTGGGCTGAGTAGGAGTACTCGGGCCATGTCTATACGTATCCGAACCCATAGGGTCACACACTTAAGGGGCTGGAAGCCCAATTCGGATCTGATTCGAGTTGGATTAGGTTTAGAAGTACTAATGGGCCTCGGACCCAGAGGCCCGTTAGGAACCTCTATAAATAGAGGGGTGGGGGCGCCCTAGGGTTTACACCTTTTTGGCGAAACACATCTGCCGCGCCTCGCACGCCCTCGCCTGTTGCAACTCGCGGATCTAGCAGTCTGGCTTGCAACGCGTCCTCCCTGCACGTGTGGATACCTTGGAGGTGGTGCGCCTGCAGCACTTGGACGAGCCGCCTATGAGCCACGACGAGCCGCCGACGAGCCGCGGCACGAGGGCGATCTTGCTGCACGTGGACGAGCTACTGAGGAGCTGCTGGACGTTGACATGATCGACTACGTACGACTACGTTGATCGTCTTCACTGCATCGACGCAAATCTACATCTTCCGCACCAGTAGTGCGTCGAGTGGTAATCCCGTGATCCTTATACGACAGTTCTTCCTGATTTTACGCGGTAGAAATTTTGATTTGCGCTAGTGTAGCCTACCTCGTATCCCAACAGCTATACAGGAATGTCAAGGCTTACATTGATGATGTGGTTGTCAAGACAAAGGACGAAGAAAGCTTCATAGTTGACCTAGAGGAGACCTTCAACAACCTTCGGGCCTACCGCTGGAAACTTAACCCCAGCAAGTGTGTTTTTGGTGTCCCTTCTGGAAAGCTCCTAGGTTTCGTGGTCAGCCAGCAAGGCATCAAGGCCAACCCCGTCAAGATGGATGCAATCAAATTCATGGTGAAACCATCTAACAAGAAGGGCATCATGAAGCTTCATCAATAAACTTGGATAAAAAGGTCCACCCTTCTTCAAGCTCCTTAAAAAGGTGGACAAATTTGTCTGGAATGATGAGGCTAGCAAGGCACTCGAAGAGTTCAAGGCTTTCCTCACCATTCCTCCTGTCATGACGGCTTGACCGACCAATAAATGCTATACCTCTACATCTCCGCAACAGCGCATGTTGTCAGCACCATGCTAGTTGTGGAGCGCCAGGAACCCGATCATGCTTACACGGTGCAACGACTGGTGTATTACATCAGCGAAGTCCTCAGTGACTCCAAGACTTGCTACAGCCAAGTTTAGAAACTGCTCTACGCAGTGCTGATATTGTCCAGAAAATTATGCCATTACTTTCAAGAACACGAGATCTATGTAGTTTCCTCGTTCCTCATCGGTGAAATCCTCCATAACAAAGACGTCAACGGCCGAGTTGTCAAATGGTCCGTGGAGCTCAACGAGTTCAACCTCGATTTCTGCCCACGTCACGTGATCAAGTCACAAATCCTGGCTGACTTTGTAGCCGAGTGGACAGAGATCCAGAAGCCGTCCTATCTGGAAAAGCTAGAATAGTGGACCATGTACTTTGACAGCACCCTCAACCTAGAGGGAGCCGGTGCGGGGGTCCTCTTCATATCTCCCAAAGGTGAGCAGCTCAAGTATGTGCTCCAGATACACTACAAGGCCACCAACAATGGCGCTGAGTACGAAGCTCTCATCCACAGCCTCCACAACACCGTTTCCCTCAGAATTAAGTGCATACTTGCTTATGGCGACTCCAAGGTTGTCATCGAGCAAGTGAGTAAAAAATGGGACTGCACCAAGGAATCCATGGATGCTTATTGCACGGAAATCCACAAACTTGAGGCCCACTTAGATGACCTTGAGTTCCGTCATGTCCCCAGGGACCACAACATCGCTGTAGCTGTCCCGTCCAAGCTTGGCTCCAAGCGTGCTCAGGTTCTGGCTGGCATATTCGTACAAGATCTCTGGAAACCTTCCATCAAAATCCTGGATCTGGACCAGGTCAACGACGCCGGTGCTCAAGGCTCGGCCGACCCAAAACCCACTGACATCATGATGATCAAGGCAGAAGAAGACGGGTGCGCCCTGTCCATAGCCTTGATCACCGACCAGATGGTGCTAGAAGATAAAATAGAGCATGAAAATCTAGCTCGGTGGAGCGCAAACTACGTTGTCATTGGAAAGGAGCTCTACAGAAAAGCTGCATCTACAAGAATTCTGATGAAGTGTGTTCTGCATAGCGAGGGCATTGAACTCCTGCATGAAATCCACTCAGGAACACGTGGCAACCATGCTGCCTCGGGCACTTTGGTTGGCAAAGCCTTCCGCTCTGATTTCTATTGGCCAACAGTGGTAGCCGATGCAAAGGAGCTCATCCAATGACGCATAGGGTGTAAATTCTTCTTCGAGCAGCAGCACCTTCTGGCTCAGGCCCTGCACACCATCCCACCATCTTGGCCTTTTGCATGCTGGGGGCTAGACATGGTCGGACCATTCAAAACTGCTCTAGGCGGCTACACACACATCTTCATGGCAGTTGACAAGTTTACCAAGTGGATTGAGGTTAAGGCTCCTATTAGCATTGAGTCGGCTAAAGCTGCCCATTTTGTGGAGGAAATTATGCACCGCTTTGGAGTGCTTAATAGGATCATAACCGACCTTGGTGCGCAATTCACATGCTTCGAGTTCTGGGACCTCTGCCAAGATAACCTCATCGATGTGTACTACACCTCAGTAGCGCATCTGTGCTGCAATGGTTAGGTGGAGTGCGCAAACGGGATGGTCCTCCAGTTCCTCAAGTCACACATCTTTGACGACGCATCCAAATACGCTACCAAGTGGCTACACGAGCTACCCCATGTCATCTGGGGCCTGCGAACACAAAAAAGTTGGGCTACCCGTTACACCTCTTTCTTCATGGTGTACATCTTAGAGGCTGTCCTACCATCCGACATGGCCTTTGGCGCCCCGCTCATCCAGTACTACGAGGAAGGTGAGGTAGAAAAAAGTTGGCAGGTCGACATCGACAGCCTTCAAGAGCATCGTTGGCGGCCCTCATCTAGCACACACGCCATGAGCAACAAATACGATGCTACCAAGGACATTGGTGACTTGGTGCTTCGCCAGGTCCAGTCCACCAAGGACATGCACAAGTTGGCCGCCCCTTGGTAAGATCCCTTCATCGTCAAAGAAGTCATCCAACTAGACACTTACCAACTTCAATGGGCAGACGACTCCGGCGTCCCCAATCCCTGGAATATCAAGCATCTACAACATTTGTACCCTTAGATATACAAAGCTATGTACCCTATTTCTCTTCTATATTAATTAAATAAAACCTCTATGGTTCTTTTGTGTACCTACTGCCTTACTGTTCTTTTTCCCGAGCTGTCCTTGATGCTCGGGGGTTGTCCGACCTGTTCAATAGCCCACTCGCCCCCAAGCTCGGGGGCTTCCCCTAGGAGCCGACCTCTAGTTCATGCATTTCTCTCCTCCTCCTTTTGAGGCTATACGACTAATTCGTGTGGTTGGCATCCTAGCTAGCAAAACCTAGACAACCTCTCGTTCACCCCTCCTACAAGCTCGAGATCCGGTCTCAGCAGGATGCTGGTTAGGCAAGGCTAGGTGCTTAGCGGCTACAAGCCTCAGCTTAGGGAAGTGTGACGCTATCAAAGCAAATGTGTTCTTGACGCATTCTATGGCAGTATCCTTCAGCAGCGTCTGGAGCCGACACGGCGTGGCCTTGAGGCGGTCCAGCAGTGGTGTTGGTGTGGTCAGGTCAGCATCTGGTTTAACCATGTCTATCACGTAGCCGGCAGCCTTCTGCAGCTGCGCCAGCTGTACCTCTAGCCCTGCAATTACATGTTGGTCATTCTACAGATTACTTACAGCAGCTTCTAAGCAGCGTTCGGCTTCCTTGCGTGCGTAGTCTGCATAGGCCAGCTTCTGCGATGCTGCATACTCACACTTGAGCCCCGTGTTATGCTCTTGCTAGAGGCGCGCATTGGTGTCCTCGCACTCCTTGAGGTACCACTGGAGTCTAGCCCCCTTCATCGCAACATCTGCATAGCCAAGATAGGCTCACATCAGCATCAAGATTGCAAGTACAAAATTGATCAAGATAGGTCAGCACAGTCTACCATTCATGAGCATAGCCGTCACAACCTTCTCCATGTTCCATTGCAGAATCTAGTCTTCGGCATCCTCTTCTGCCTTCTCGAGCTTAGCCTCCAGGCGCTCAGCCTTTAGGTGATAATGCTCGGCCCTCCGAGTACCTTTCACCCTCTTCTACGCACGGGCAGCCAAATTCTACTTGCACTACAATGATTAGAGTCTTGCAAGGCAATTTGAATTCAGATAACAGTCATCTGGAATACTTACATGGATCAGCTCACCGGCGTCCAAGGAGAGCTTGTGCAGGTTATACAGGTCTTCCTTATCCCGCGCCATGTCCTCCGCCAGATCCTCATCAGAGAAGGCCTCGGGGTCAGATTCTTGATGAATCACACCAAAGTCAATTTCCTCGGTGGTCATCTTTAGCGGCGAGTCATCCCTAGGCAGCTCATCTTGCTGAGGGTTGGATCTGGCCTCCTCAGCAGCCTTTTCTTGACCTCGGGGCCGACCATGGCATCCTCCTCTACCTTCTTCATGACCTCAAGGTCGACCATGGTGTTGTCGGCAGCCTTGGAGCCGACCTCATCCTGTTGCAGTGGCGGACTCGGTGCAACTTCCACGACACGCCATCTTCACCAACAGTGACCTCTATGGTCGGCGGCTACTCCTCGGTACGACCACTGGTCGCCTCCATCCGAGTCGAGCAGCTGGTCAGCTGCACACCACCATCATCTGGTGCCACGGAGGTCCTGCATTACCAGCATAGCAAGAAATTCACACAAGATTACCCAGCAACTACAACTACAACATGAACATCATGAGCGAGCGGTACTTACAGGGTTCTCTTCCTATACTTCCGGTACTTGGGGCGCAATGGCGGTGGCGGGACCAGTGTATCTTCACCGGACCTGCCAAGGATCTTTGGCTTCAGCACCTTCTTGAGGCACGCCACGTCAGCCGCGGTGGTCTCTTGAGCTCTGACTTCTTCTTCTTCGTTGCCAGGCTTGGTGTGTTGGACTCTGCTTCACTAACCGACCTGGTTGAGGGAGCAGTACTTGGCGTGGCTTTCTCCTCTTCTTTCCAGCCATCTTCTTCCTCTTCCCACCTGGCGGTGGCACCTTGGAGATGGCCCACTTACACATGGCCTACCGTGTCTACTGCTCAACCTCCCTAGTGCCCTAGTCCTAGCCGACCTCTTTTGTCGCCCCCACGACCGACCCAAAAGAGGACTCTGAGTCCTACTCAAGGTCGGTGGGCGGTGCAATCTCTACATCGGTCGAACAGATCTTTGATGGCCTTGCCTCAGCCCCTCCAGGCAATGGCGCCTGGGAAAAGTACACAAATGTGTCATCCTAGTCAATTCATCGCTTCAAGTCAGAAACATCACAAACAAATAGACACTACATTAAATCAAAGCTGAGTACAAACTTACGGGGTTGGGCGACGGCTTCTTCAACGAAAAAGCTTTGGGGACATCCCTATTACTGACAACAGCCTTGAAGAACTCACACAGCTTGACGATGACCTCATCGTTGGGCACCTTGCCATGGACCTCTCGGGTCGGATCATCTAGCCTCGAGTACTCGTACGACGGATGCACTTGGTACTTGATCAATTGCGTCACCCTCTGACAGAAATTGCTGATGGCCGCGGATGTCAGTCCTCATGCCTTCAGGTCGGCGATCTTCGCTAGCAACTCACCCACTTGGACCTGCTCTGTCAAGGTGGGCTGGTTTGACCACTCGAGTGTAGACACTCGCCCATACCTCGTGCGTGGTGGCAGCTCGGGATGCTGATTCGTGATGAGGAACCACTCGGCATGCCACCCCTTATTGGACTCCCTCAGTTGAAGATCAAAATACTCCTGCACCTTCTTGGGCCACAGCGAGAAACAACAACCCCCAACAACCCAATCTTTTTTTCCCTTAGTAATCACGGGTTTCAATTGGTACAAGTAGCGCCACAGATGAAAATGTGGGGGAATGCCTAAATACGCTTCACGCAGATGGATAAAGATAGAGATATCCAAGATTGAATTTGGATTCAAGTGTATTAGTTCAATCTTGTAGTAGTGGAGGAGGCCACAGAAGAAGTCCCCTATCGGGATCCCAAATCAGCGCTTGAAGAATGGCGCGAACACTGAAGGGATACGAGGTAGGCTACGCTAGCGCAAAACAAAATTTTCTACCGCGTAAATCAGGAAAACTGTCGTATATGGATCATTGGATTATCACTAGACACGCCGATGCGGAAGTTGATGAAGTGCGTCGGGGTAGTGTAGTCGATCACGCGTCACCATAGTGTAGTCGAACACGTCCACGTCCAGCAGCTCCTCCACAACTCATCCACGTGCAGTGGCGTCCTCTTCGCGCGGCGGCTCGTCAAGCTCCTCGTCGCCTCGTCAAGCTCTCATGCTATGGCTCATCCAAGTGCTGTAGATGCAACACCTTCAAGGTATCCACAAGTGCGGGGAGGAAGCATTGCAAGCCAGACTGCTAGGTCTGTGAGTGCAACAAGGCTAGGGCGTGGGGGGGGAGCAGCTGAGGTTCAGCCAAAAAGGGGTGAAACCCTAAGCTGCCTCCACCCCTCAATATTTAGGGATCCCTAACGAGCCTTTAGGTCCAAGGCCCATTAGTACTCCCAAACTTGGTCCAATTCGAACCATTTACTCATTGGGCTTCCAACCCCTTTTGAAGCGGATGATAGCGTGAGTTACGGACAAAAATCACCAGCCTTCTATTATCATGGTGCAACGTGCCGAGCGAAATTTGTGGGTCTTCCCATTAACGTCATGTGTGTGGGATGGAAGCTGTGGAATCTCTGTTGTTCTTTTAATGGCGTGCCTCCGTGGCTTTGTTAGTCCTTGTCATCAGAGCTAGACACCTAATTCTACTCGGCACGCCTCCGTGGCTCCACCAGTCCTTGTCCTTAGGGGTTGGGCGCCTAATTCTACTCGGCGCGCCTCTATGGCTCTGCCAGTCCTTGTCCTCGGGGCTGGGCACCTAATTCTACTTGACGCGCCTCTGTGGCTCTGCCGGTCCTTATCCTTGGGGGTTAGGTGCCTAATTTTACTTACCGCACCTCCATGGCTCCGCAGGTCCTCATCCTTGGGGGTTGGGTGCTGAATTCTACTCAGCGCGCCTCCGTGACTCTGCCAGTAATCATCCTTGGGGGCTGGGCGCTTAATTCTAGTCGGCGTGCCTCAGCGGCTCTACTAGTCCTCATCCTTGGAGGCTGGTCATCTAATTCTATTTGGCTAGCCTCTGCGACACAGCCAATTTTCAACCTCAGGGACCAGTATCCCATTTTCAAGAAAGCACGCCTCTGCGGCCTCATAAATCACCAAAAACAGATGCAAAGGCATATTTTTCACTCAGCTAAAATCAAATTCCTAGCATTACATATTACAAAAGACTTTGAACAACTCTGGGTTAGCTGACATCCTAGGATAAGAAGCTACAACACATAAAAAAAGCACAATACAAGAAAGCTGTGTGACACACTTCCCTAGCGGTGTCGTGGACAAAGTTGGTAGGGTTCATGATACAACCTCCTCATGAGGATTCTTCTAACATCGATACACCCCGACTCTATTGCAGAGACTGCGAAGGGAAGGACCACTCTGGTGTTCCTTATGAGAATTCTTTTGGCATCAGGCTTCTGAGCGAGTGCTACTCCTATCAAAAACTACAAGCTTCAAGCCTACAAGCGCTATTACTCAAGCCATGACTCTCCAAGCTGAACGTTGGTCTATTTATAGCCGGGCCACCAGCTAACATCCAAGACGCTACAGTACACTCATGAGGGTGCACGATAGAGCTCCCCCATACCACCATGGCTCCACAGTATTCACGTGATGATCGGCCTTATCTTCAAGTACTGATGGATAGAACTCCTGTGAAGCTGCTCTGACGGTGCGGTACTCCCGTGAACAAGCATTATTTCTTTAGTCCTTATCCCCAGAGATTTCGGCGCTCATTTTTGGTCGGCAGGCCTCTACAGCTGTGCCTATCTTTGTGCTCGGGCATTGGGATCTACTTCAAGAGACAACTTCTTTCTTCCTTGACCATTGGACCGGTTATTCTAATAGCTTCAATGCTCAGGGGCTACTTACGGAGTGCGTCTTGCAACGCCCTTCATACCCGTCGCTTCGACCTGCTGCACGACGGCTTCCATCAACTCGACACTCGTCTTCACTCTATGCGTTGGTTCTACGTTTGCTCAAATTTTCTTCTTTCTTGAGCACTGCGCAGCCTCTCCGCCACCATGACGCCATTGCAGCTTCAGTCGAACTAATTTCAAGCTTCACTATAATGACCTCAAGTTCTGGTTCGCCTACACATTGCTAGGGGCTTGATGGATATAGGTACCCCATGGGTCTCTAGCAAATAGGATACTTGCCGGACATGACAAGTGGGCCCGCTCAACCAGGATGTGCGGGCTGAGGATATGAAGTTATTTGGAGTACACATCAAGGCAACTAGACAATTCAAATCTGCCTGGATATTGTGGGACACGTTTTGTAGTCCAACTCAGATTGCTTTCCATGTAAATACCGAGTAGATTAGATTCAAACCGACTTGTAACCCTAGGTCGTCAGCCTATATATGGTGACCAAGGGCAGCCCCCGAGGACAACTCAACTCACCTCATACAAAGCAATACAATCTACACATATAGGACATAGGGTATTACTCTCCGGAGGTCCAAACTTGTCTAAAACCTCGTGTCCCTTCATGTTCTCGTGATCACCATCGAGTTCTTAGTTTCGCAATCATCCTTTCCTACAAATCAACCACTTGGGTAGCCTCTTGATGGACTGTCGGGCTTATAAATCTGACACTGACCCCAACTCAAGCTTTTAAATTGTTCAAGAAAGTGGCTGACAATGATGCATGGGCATCATCTGGGCGCCTGATCCCAATCCAGCCTACTAGAAATATGCAAGGTCTGTTGCAGGTGAAGCATGAACAACTACTTGAAGGAAAAATTGACTCACTGATGAGAAGACTGGTAAAGATGGAGATGAACAAAGCAGAAGCGCAAGCTATAGACCTAATGGTTGCTAAAGCAAGATGAACATGTGAAGAATGTGGCGAGTATGGCCATGTCCAGAAGAACTGTCCAAAGGAGGCTAATTTGCTTGACTACATGAAGAAGGAGGAATGGTTTCCACCATCGAACTTTCGGTCTGGATAGAACATGTCTCAATTCAACGCAAGAACATCCATTCAAAACACAGTGCCTCTACACATACACCTAAAGGGGTTCATGGAAGAGCAAGGCAAAATCAACAAGGACACCGTCACTAAGTTCAAGGCTATGAACAAGGTACTGGAGAATATTGATAGCAAGGTGTCAGAGCTCGGAAGCTCGAACTACCAAGTGATGAACATGATAAAGATGTTGGAAATGCAAGTTACACAATTAGCTAGTCATCTATCAAGCAATGAAGGGAAGCTGCCAAGACAACCGAAGAATCCGGAGATAGCTAAAGCAATACAGACTCCCTCAAGAAAAGAAACTGAAGATCTAGAAAGTCTGGCGGGAGCAAGGAAGCCTAAAAAAGATGCAGAAGCAGAAATATCCACGAAAGAAAAGACACCTACCCCGAATCTACAAATTCTTACAGAAGAGCCAAAGTTTGAAATAATGGATCAACATGACACCAAGATTTGGCCAGCAAAACCACGCCATCATCTAGGTAAAACTGACGATCAATTTGAAAAGGTTGTTGAAGTTGTACACAGATTGAACATAAATATGCAGCTACTGGACGTTCTACAAGTACCAACTATGGTACATACATCTATGGGCCCACCAAAATAATTGGAAGAAAAGTACTTGTAGTAATAAGAGTACAATTTCTCTAGTCGTATTTGACTAGTATTCTTGTAACCAACCGACGTGTAACCCTACCCCCGACAATATAAGATAAGGTAGGGACCCCCTCCAAAGCAATTCAATCCAACCAACACATGGGACATAGGGTATTACGCAATCTAGTGGCCCAAACCTGTCTAAATCGTGTGTCTTCATTTACCTTCGAGTTCCTAATCTCGACGAGCACCACTGACCCAAACACTACCTTGGGCACCCCCCTTAGTAGGTTGCCGGGTTTAAATACTGACAGCTGGCGCGCCAGGTAGGAGACTCGCCAAGAATCCACTAGCGAACTTGATGGAACAAGTCATCATCAAGCCAATCATCATGTTCGAAACAGGCACGATGTTTGTTTTCGGCTCCTCGATTTGCATCGCAGACGGTGCTGGAAATTTCCACCACCACATTGCATCGACCCTGAAGAAGAAGCAGCAAACCATGAAGCTCTAGCACTAAGCTCTGGATTATCTCGTTAAGAATTTTGATGGATTTTCAAATTCTAACTTAGTCAGAGGTTGGGGGAAGAGTCCGAGTTCAACTTGACTTCTTCCGCCAGTCAGATTGACTTTTCACGAGCTAGCACATAAGCCATCGTGTGAGTCGAACTACCATCCGAGTTGATTCCCATTCGGACTCCGCAAAGCGACTACTATTTATCAGGCTACCCTATCCAGATCACAATTTGATGCGAATACGATCGAGGACCTCAACTACTTGGATCCGGATGAGGAGACTCCTTTATCAGGTCTGTAGCAGAGCCTCGTAATCACGTCAATTCTCCAAGGCAGATTCGTCTACTGGCCCAACATGAAGCCACCCACTCTTGCCAAAGATGATGATTCACGCCTCATCGCCTACCTTGACACTCTCCCATACCAGGAAGGAGCTCCTGTGTCACCCATCTACGAGGAAGACGGCACCACGGAGGTCATCACTTCAAGCTCAGGAAGCGACTCACCAAAGCGAGAACTCTTCACCATCATTACTGGACAAGAGGATGAGGAAGAAGAGCAATGGGATAGAAACCCGCGACATGAGCGCCACCCGAATGACATCTCAGAGAATGAGCTAACATTGTTGGAGAAGACACCAAAGCTCAAAGAGCTTGACGACGAGCAAGAAACGTCACAAGAGTAGAGCGCCACCGCTGCCTTGCAGTGGACCTACCAATCTAGAACCTGGATAACACCTTTGAAGCAGTTCAAACATGTCACCATATACCCCCTTGTCTACTGTCGCATCCATTGATCTCAACACCTACGCGATGCCTCAAAACAAGTACACACGACAATTGGCTGAAATGGCAGAACTCGCGTACGAACAACTTGATCAGCAGAATTTGATACAATCAGTCCAACGCTCCTCATCCTAGAGAAGTCAACTTGGCAGCAGCCATAGAGGCCCTTCGTCTAGACAAAGTCAACTTGAAGGCACCAGAGCAAGCCAAGCTGGAGCCAAAGGTAGTCGGGCAGGACCCTTGTGAGGCCATGACCACTGTGGGGCTAACCTAGAGTCTAAACACCTAGTAGAAGACCTCTGCAACAAGGTCAATGCTAGCCACGATGCCTGTACCATGATCGATGGATGGCACTATGAGCGCGAGCAAGAAGTCGAACACCCAAGAGATGATATTGATGGGCTCCCCGCCTTTTCAGGACATGTGAGGAAGACAACACTACCCAAAAAGTTCAAACCTTCAGGTATCACCAAGTACAATGGCAAGCATGACCCAGTCCAATGGCTCCGGTGCTACTCGCTATTAGTACAAGCAGTCGGGGGAAAGGACGACACCAAAGTCATTTACTTCCCTATCTGCATGGAGACAGCACCACTCACATGGCTCAAATCATTTGATAAGAACTCCACCGACTCGTGGAAGGACCTCAAGGTAGCGTTCACCAACAACTACATAGGGGCAACGCAGCGTCCTGGCAATAGGATCGACTTGTCTCATGTTGAACAACAAAAAGGTGAGACCCTGCAGAGCTACTTACGTCGTTTCTTCAACAAGAAGGCCACAATTGTGGACGTATGGAGCGCGACGTTATAGACTGCTTCCAGAACGGCTTCCATGATCGACGGATGTTCCAGGACTTCGGCAACAGATGACCCGCTGATGTCAAATATCTCAAGATCATAGTACAGACATGTGCAGATGAAGAAGACAACGAGATCGAAAGGTTCAAGTCCAATCGCAACAAGGGTGAGAACAACAACAATTAAAACAATGGCCAATGCAATGATAAGAACCACAATGATCGCCCCAACAATGACAACAGAAATAACTACTCGGGAGGTCACAACCACAAGTGAAAGCCAGACAATACTATCGTGGCAATTTTGTAGTTGTCCAAGAAAAGTGGCAGCAAGAATCAAGATAGGCCCTCATTCAACGAGCTCCTGAAGAAATAGTACCCATGGCACCCATACCACAAGCACTTTGCGATAGATTGTTTCAGTCTATGAAGAGTCATGAAGGACCTACCAGAGCCATCTGGCAACAAAGACAAGGGAAAGGTCAAGGAAGATGAAGACAAAGGTGACAATGGCGAGTTCTAGAACTCATCCAACACAATCAACATCATCTTCTGCGGAACCCCAGGTACTGCTACTAAGTGGTCCCAATTTGAGAGATAATGTCCATTGAACCTACAATGCCAACATTCCTCAAATGGTCCGAGGTGTTAACTATCTTCTCCAGGAAGGACTAATGGACTAGTTTCTCAGACCTAGGATTATATCCCCTCGTTCTGGACCCGGTTATCACTGGCTCCAAACTTACTAAAGTACTCATCGACGGTGGTAGAGGTCTCAATGTCCTGTTCACCAAGACACTGAAGAAGATGGGCCTCGACGTCACCAATATGCTCACTCCAACGAACTTTCTACTCTATGGGATCGTCCTAGGCAATGCGACTGTACCCCTTGGACAGGTGGTTTTGCCATTTACCTTTGGGACCAAAGAACACTACCGAACAGAATACATCCAATTCAAGGTAGCGAACTTAGGACATCGTACCACACCATCCTCAGAAGACCAGCATTGGCCAAATTCATGGCCATCCCGCACTATGTGTACTTAGTACTAAGATGCCGGGACCTAAGGGATTACTCTCCCTGCGTGGAGATTTGAAGAGGTCGTATGACTGCGACATAGAAGCCGTGGAGCTAGCAGTAACTACCCAAGTACCAAACTCGATGATGTAAGTTTTCACCGCATCCAAGAAGCTGTCCCCGTCAGAGCTTGAGATTTCAAAAGAGAAGTCGGGGGCAACCGAGGTCAAGCCGGCAAATGAAATAGACATCAAAGCCATTGACCTTGAGATTGGTGATAGCTCCAAAACAGCCCTGATTGACACAGGGCTGGATCCTAAATAGGAAAGCGTGCTCATCAGCTTCCTTCAAGCCAACCGAGACATCTTCGCGTGGAAACCAGCGAACATGCAGGGGTGCCCAGGGAGTTGATCGATTACTCACTCAATGTGAATCCAAAAGCTACAACAAAAAGGCAACACCTATGATGATTCGCTCGAGACAGAAGGGAAGCCATCAAGAAAGAGTTGGCCAAGCTACTCATGGCGGGCTTCATAAAAAAAGTCTATCATCCAAGTGGCTTGTCAATCCCATCCTGGTGCGAAAGAAAAATAACAATGAGTGAAGGATGTGTGTCGACTACACAGACCTCAACAAAAGCACTGTTCAAAGGATCCCTTTGGGCTCCCTAGGATGGATCAAGTCATCGACTCCATAGCTTGATACGCCCTACTCTGTTTCCTCGATTGCTACTCAGGGTATCACTAGATAGCTCTAAAGGAGGAAGACTAGGTCAAAACCGCATTCATCACCCCATACGGAGCTTTCCACTACACAACAATGTCTTTCAAGTTAAAGAACGCAGGTGCCACTTATCAGCAGGCAATCCATGAGTGCTACAATGAAGCAGCTACATCGCAACGTGGAGGCGTACATGGATGACATGGTCATTAAGACCAAAAATCTTGATGGCCTGATTCTAGATCTAGAAGAAACTTTTGCAAGTTTGCGAGAGTTTCAGCGAAAGCTTAACCCGACAAAGTGCATCTTTGGCATGTCCTCTAGGAAACTACTCGAGTTCTTCATTAGTCAGCGAGGCATTGGAGCTAATCCTGAGAAGATCTCCACCATCACCGACATGCATGCCCCATCAGGCATCAATTACGTCTAGAAGCTAACTGGACGCATGGCGGCCCTCAATAGATTCATCTCAATGTTTGGAGAACGGGGCCTACCCTTCTTCAAATTACTCAAGTGGCAAGACAAGTTTTAATGGACCGAGGAGGCAGATCAAGCCCTACAACAATTAAAGGACTTCCTATCAAAGCCACTGATCCTTACGATGCCAAACCCCAACAAAGACTTGCTTCTCTACATTGCTGCAACTACTCATGTTGTCAGCACAATGATTGTGGTTGAAAGACCGGAACCAGACCATGTATTCAAAGTACAGAGGTCCATCTACTTCGTAAGCGGTGCTGTCAGATTCCAAGACCAGATATCCACAAGTCCAGAAGCTACTGTACTCGATACTGCTCACCTCGCGGAAGCTACAACACTACTTCCAGGAGCACAAGATCTCCATCATCACAGATTTCCCCCTTGGAGAAATTCTCCACAATCGGTATACAATAAGAAGATTATCTAAGTGGGCAGTAGAACTCGGAGCATTGTCCTTGGAATTCAAATCAAAGGCTGCAATAAAGTCCCAGGCCCTAGTTGATTTTATGGTAGAGTGGCAAGAGAATGAACTACCAACGCTAGCGGAACATCCAGAGCATTGGGTCATGTATTTCAATGAATCACTCAAGCTCGAGGGTGCCGATGCAGGAATACTCTTGATATCTCCCAAAGGCAAACAACTCAAGTATGTCCTACAAATCTTTTAGGAAGTGTCCAACAATGAAGCTGAATACGATGCGCTTCTATACAGGCTCCGCCTGGCAGTCTCACTAGGAATAAAGCGATTGTTGGTCTTCAGCGACTCACTAGTGGTGATCGATCAACTCAACGATGAGTGGGACCACCATAAGAAAAACATGGATGCATATTGCCTAGAAGTACGCAAGCTAGAGAACGAATTCTCTGGTTTGGAGTTCCACCATGTAGTTTCAACCTTGGATCTATTCGTGCTCAAGTTCCAGCAGGGGTTTTCGTCCATGAGCTATAGAAGCCATCCATAATGGAGCTGGCACCATCAACAACCACAGATTGAGGTCCTACCACACCAGATCGGGAGGTCATGATGATCGACGTAGACTGGAGAGTCCCCTTCATTGACTACATCAAAGAGCACATCAGATAAGATAGAAGCAGAGCAAGTCTTACAACGCAGCAAGAACTATATTCTAGTTAGAGACAAGCTTTACAGAAGAGGGGCATTGTTAGGAGTACTCATGAAGTGCGTCTCACGGCAAGACGTCAAGGACATACTGGAGGAGATCCACAAAGGCATTTGTGAAAACCATGCGTCCTCACGCACAATCATGGGTAAAGCTTTCAAATTTGGGTTTTATTGGCCTACAGCTCTCTTGACGCTAAGGAATTAGTCCGCCAATGCTAAGGGTGCCAATTCTTAACCAAGCAACAACACGTCCCTGCCTACAAACTAACCACCATATGACCCTCTTGGCCCTTCACATGCTGGGGGCTCGACATGATTGGCCCACTGCCCACAGTGCCTAGAGGATTCAACCGAGTACTTGTGGCAATTGACAAGTTACCAAGTGGATCGAGGTGAAGCCAGTAACTTGCCCAAAGGTAGATAGAGTACTCGACTTCCTCGTTGAAATTGTCCACCGCTATGGTTTCCCCAATCGTATTATCACAGACCTGGGCTCGAACTTCAACAATCAAGAGTTCTGGAAATACTGTAAGAACAGTGGGATTGATGTCTGGTATGTCTGTCACTCATCTGCGGGCCAATGGCCAGGTTGAGCGTGCCAATGGGATGGTACTAGAAGCTCTCAAGAAAAGGCTGCATGATATTAGAAACATGAAAGGAGGCAAGTGGTTCAAAAAACTACCAAATGTCCTCTTTGGGCTCTGTACCCAGCCATGCAAGCCTAAGGCAATTGCCCTAATTCCTGGTCTATAGATCCAAAGCTGTCCTACCTACCGATATCATGTGGAAATCTTCAACAGTCAAGTAGTACAAGGAAGGTGCAGTAGAAGAAACAAGGTGTCTAGACTTAGAAAGCCTCAAAGAAGCTCGTTGTGCAACACTCATCCAGTTTGCATAGTACCTTGAAGGAATCTGCCACTATCATGATCGCAACGTTAAATAACATTTGTTCAATATAGTCGATATGGTCCTAAAGTGTATGCAAGACACCAAGAGGCTGCATGAGCTAAACTCACCATGGAAGGGACCATTCATCATCTCCAAGGTCACTGGACCTGGGTCGTATAGGTTCCAAACTCTTTCTGGTGAAGACATCAACAACTTGTGGAACATCGAGCGTATCTGTCGATTTTAACCTTAATTTAGATTTACATATTCATGTAAATCGGTCATTGACCTTAGTTGTAGAATTACAACTCAACAAAGCAGTCATATTCTCATCGTAATTCAACTACTTATTTCTGCCTTATCATGGCTTGCGGAAGCAAATTCGTAGTAATTCTAAATGAGCTATTTAGCTCCCTGGGCAAAACTGCCCAAATACGACTTGTAATAACAAGTCTATGAATCATTCAACTCATTGGACAAAATCATCCAATCACGGCTTGCAAAGCAAGTCTGCAATAGACTTCATGAGTTAGTTGACTAATTGGATAAATCTGTCCCTCGACAGCTTGCAAAAAAAGAAGCCATCAGTACCTCAGGAGATAATTAACTACCTAAGAGACTATCCACCAAACAAATCTGTCTAGTCGCGGCTTATAATAACAAGTCTATAGTTCCAGGTTTTCCAGAGTAACATCAATATAACTCAGAGAGGTTGTAAAGATAGGCTCTAGTTGTTGAAATCCTGAAGAGATTACTCACCCAGTAGTCTACTATGCAGATAGCTCAAGTACTCACGCTCCACAACAAGACACGCATCCTAAGTACTCTACAATTTGCATCTGATGGGGCTCACAAAAGAAGCCTTGTGCGTAGACACTCACATTAATCATACGAGCAAGCATAAGGAATATTAATTGTGATAGGCACTAAAAATTGTCACAAAGCAAAAAATAATTGCACAAAGACTAATGTATATATTACATATTAAGCATCCATAATCATTTTCATTACAATACTAATGTTTGATTACAATGCAGAACTACTCAATGTCTAGTCTTTTGGCCACTTCTTAAGCAGTTGGGGCCATCTCCTACATATACTGTTGAAGGGATTCATTAGTGCAGCCACCCGCCACGCCCTCAGCAATGGGTGCCAAATTGGCTTTCGGGTAGAATGACTTCACGAAGCTCAACACTTGCTGGGAGATTGACTTGGCCATCTTCTGGATGTAACTAGACAATTTGTCTGCACATCCTTGAGTATTTCTGATAGAGGATGTAGATCCACACCTTGAACTGGAGGTTCTATCATGTCCGCAATAGGCTGGGCGGCTTCACAGATTTTCTTGAGAACAAAGGAAGTACTCTCCGCCTCTGCCTCACAGTTCTTCAAAGTCTCTATGGCTTGAACAAGGTCAGCCTCGCCATCCTCGCGCATCTTTTTCCTTCTCAAGGTGATGCTCCAGGTTTTCCATGTGAAGAACAAGCTTGTCATGCTGGTAGGTCACACGATAATAAGAATTCTTCCAATCCATGACCTGCGCCTTGAGATCCTTCTTGTCCTTTTTCAAGATATACATGGATACATCGAAAGGGTCAGAGACTACAAAGTAGAATAAAAAGACAACAAGTCACAAGAGTAAAGGATTACCTTTTACTTTCTGGCTTAAGGACCTTTTATGCCCAAGAAGATGATCCTTTTGTTCCGTGAGCTCCTGAATGCGATTGCGGTACTCAACGGTTGTCCCATCAAACTTCATAAGCAACCGCAAGGAGTACTCTTTCTCTTTGGCAAGCTCCTCCTCCACTCTGCACGAAGCATTGTATCACCATATGTTGGAGGTATGCCCTAGAGGCAATCATAGAGATGATGATATTCCATTTGTATCCATGATTTGTATATTGTGTTCATTGAATATCCATTAAAGGCTACTTGAATTGATTTGCAATTATGTGAATTGTATGTGAAACTCTTTACTTGTATGATTATTCTAAAGTTGTCCCTAGTCGGAGTTCATGTGAGGACACACATGAATATTAGACTAGCACATGTATTAGTTGATGACTATGTTTCACAAGTCATGAACATGGAGATGTTGAACTAATAATGTGGACACATGTGGAGACATGTGCTAGGACTGACCCAACACGAGAACTAGTTCTCTCTTTAAACAACATATACGCTTTGTCCTTAGACCTGAGATTGTCACATGTATTCTAGATGTGGATCGACCTACTTAGGGGCTATCAAACGCTACGCCGTAACAGGGTAGTTATAAAGGTAGCTTTCGGGTTTATCAAGAAGCATGCTATGAGACATGGTCAATCAAGATGGGATTTGCCCCTCTCTAATTGAGAGTGATATCTCTGGGCCCCTCGAGTGATCGGATCCGAAAATGCATGGCCATGCTACGTACGGTTAAGAGTTAACCCATAAAGGGATTCCGAATCACAGGATCGAGAAAGAGCGGTCGGCTTGAAGCTAGACCAAATATCGTGAGGCAAAGGGAATAGCATGTATATTATGTTGTGATGGTTCGTCTGATATGATCTTCGTGTGCGTATAGGAGTTGGCACGTCTTGCTAGAGGCTGCTACCGACTATTGGGCCGAGTAAGAGTACTCGGGCCATGTCTATACGTATCCGAACCCATAGGGTCACACACTTAAGGGGCTGGAAGCCCAATTCGGATCTGATCCGAGTTGGATTAGGTTTAGAAGTACTAATAGGCCTCGGACCCAGAGGCCCATTAGGAACCTCTATAAATAGAGGGGTGGGGGCGCCCTAGGGTTCACACCTTTTTGGCGAAACACACCTGCCGTGCCTCCCACGCCCTCGCCTGTTGCAACTCGCGGATCTAGCAGTCCGGCTTGCGACGCTTCCTCCCTGCACGTGTGGATACCTTGGAGGTGTTGCGCCTGCAGCACTTGGACGAGCCGCCGACGAGCCGCCGACGAGCCACGACGAGCCAACGACGAGCCGCGGCACCGGGGGCGATCTTGCTGGACGTGGACGAGCTGCTGAGGAGCTGCTGGACGTTGACGTGATCGACTACGTACAACTATGTTGATCGACTACGTACGACTACGTGATCGTCTTCACTGCATCAACGCATATCTACATCTTCCGCACCAGTAGTGCGTCGAGTGGTAATCCCGTGATCCTTATACGGCAGTTATTCCTTGTTTTACGTGGTAGAAATTTTGATTTGTGCTAGCGTAGCCTACCTCGTATCCCAACAGTGGTATCAGAGCTGTAGCTGCTTAGTTTTGGATTCGGGATGTGTGCATATGGAGATATGCGAGTTTTCCGTTTGATCTATGTCCTGTTTTCGTGCCCTTGTTGCAATGGTAGCGTAACGACATACTCCTACCGGTCGGTTTTCGCCATCGGAGTTAAATGATACACGTAAATCCAGTTGCAGTGAGCGAAGATCAATATGATTGGTCGAATCGAAATCCAAGGTCATACGCCAGGCGCATTAGATGTGCAATAGTAGATGAGATCTACTGCCGGGGTCGGGATTTTTGCCGTATGCGTATGCTTCGGTAAATCAGCCGTAACTTTTCGGTACGATCTCGGATCGGGGCGAATTTTATATGAAAATTGATCTACAGAAAAAGTTACACATGAAATTCAACCGCCTTCGCCGTTTTCGGCGAAATTAGATTTCCCAAATTCGGCTTGGAAGATGGAGTTTCGGGCATCCGAAGTTTGGAACGTTAGGACGCCTAACTCTATTTTGCAGGATGTATGTTTATATCTTGTGATCAGTATGGCCCCCTTGTGTATGTGATGCATGTGTGTAACTCATTCGTGACCTGCGTGTCGCGCGTACGACAACACGGCAGGAGCCATATGTGTTGTCACTTTATTGTATTTAATGGTCTGCGTACCAATCTGTAATGATCCAAGCAACTATGTAATCTTCATTACTAGATTCTTTACTAGCTATTAGGTGTAATAGCATATTCTAGTTCTTGGAGGACTCATCACCAAGAGGATGGCGCACATGGAACATGGAGATGGAGATCACCATAGTGAACAGGTTTTATGGAGATGGAAATCACCATATGAAAACGGGCCATACTGTGTCACAACTGTGTGAATGCTATTCTGTTTATGTTTTACTTTCTGCATGCTGTGATGTTAGAAGTAGAATAATCCCTCACAAAGTTTAAGTTAGTATGCCCTCCCAACTAAAACTTGCACCGTCCCATGTCTTGTACAATTAGTGGTGGGTCTATGAAATTAGGGTGCCACTAGTTTTCCTTGACTAGACGGGTTTGTGTCGGACACTTACACGCATAAGGGTTGGTTTGCTTAACAAGGTTATCTTAACGGTTAAGGACCTTGGGGCATAAAGGTTGGGCGCCAAGACATAGAGACGTCACCCAACAACAGGAGTCATATGTGATATGATTAGCAAAAGTTGCTTACCGATCTACCATGTTTGCTAGCGGTGATGCTAAAGCTCACTAGTGGACTTGTTAGTTGTGGATCCTGAATCACTAAGTTTCAATAGAGGGATATTGATTTTAGTGGGAGTAGATTCTGTTAAAATAGTTTAATGTGATTTGCTCTATCATGGATACGTTTGTCTTAGTGTATTTTGCATTACTTTGTTGTAGATTAAATGGCACCTAGCAGCACTACACCGTTTGCTTTGCGTTCAGTCCTTGAGAAGGACAAGTTGAATGGAACAAATTACTCGGATTGGATCCGTAACCTAAGAATTGTTCTCAGGGCTGAGAAAAAGGAAGATGTTCTAGACAACCCACTACCAGAAGAACCTACTGATGATGCACCCGCTGCTGCTAAGGATGCTTACAAGAAAGCATGTGATGCTAACCTCGAAGTAAGCTGCCTTATGCTTGCTTGCATGGAACCCGAGCTGCAGATGCAGTTCGAAAAAAACCATGAGGCGCACGATATGATCGTGGCGCTTAGAGACATGTTCCAAACACAGGCCAGGACTAAAAGGTTCAATGTGTCTAAGGCCTTTGTTGAGAGCAAGCTAGCAGAAGGCGCAGCAGTAGGACCACACGTAATCAAGATGGTTGGTTACACTCAACGGTTGGAGAAGCTAGGCTTCCCACTGGGCCAAGAGTTGGCCACTGATTTCATTCTTTCATCTCTTCCGCCTAGCTATGGGAACTTCATCTCGAACTACCATATGCATGGGACGGAGAAGGGTCTGAATGACCTGTGTGGCATGCTTAAAACAGCAGAGGCTGACATCAAGAAAAGCGCTAGTACCAGCCATGTGATGGCTATACAGAACAAGCCTAGCTTTAAGAAGAAGGACAATTCTTGGAAGAAGAAGGGCAAGGCTGGAACGTCCAAGCCAAACCAACCGCCCAAGGTTAAAGCTGGACCTGGACCTGCTCCAGACAAAGAGTGCTTTTACTGTCATGAACTTGGTCACTGGAAGAGAAACTGCAAGCAGTACCTAGCTTCCTTGAAGAATGGTGGAAGTAAGAGTACTTCTACCTCAGGTACGCTTGTTGTTAATGTTATAGACAACATATTTCTCGCTGATACAATTATTAATTCTTGGGTATTTGATACCGGATCGGTTGCTCATATTTGCAATTCGATGCAGGGAATGATAAGAAGTAGAAGCGTGGAAAGAGGTGAAGTTGATTTCTGCGTGGGCAATAATGCAAGAGTTGCTGCGGTGACCGTCGGGACGATGCAACTCCACCTCCCGTCAGGATTTATTATGGAGTTGAATAATTGTTATTTCGTTCCTAGTTTAAGTCGAAACATTTTGTCTCCTTCATGCTTGATGAAGGATGGTTATTCATTTGCGAGTGAAAACAATGGTTGTGTGATCTCTAAGAATAATATGTTTATGGCTTTTGCACCCATTGTGAATGGATTATTTGTTTTAAATCTTGATGGTTCACCTATCTGTAATGTAAGTGCTAAAAGGCCTCGGCCTAATGATTTGAGTCCTACCTACTTGTGGCATTGTCGTTTGGGTCATATAAGTGAAAAGCGCATGAAGAAGCTCCATTCTGATGGACTTCTAACTTTGTTTGATTTTGAATCATACGAGACATGTGAGGCTTGCTTGCTAGGCAAGATGACCAAGACGCCTTTCACAGGATTTCCTGAGAGAGCAGTAGACCTGTTGGAACTCGTACATAGTGATGTATGCGGATCAATGAGCACGACGGCTAGAGGAGGATTCCAATACTTCATAACTTTCACTGATGATTTTAGTAGATATGGCTATGTCTACTTGATGAGGCACAAGTCTGAAACCTTTGAAAAGTTCAAGGAATTTCAGAATAAAGTTGAAAATCAGCGTGGCAAGAAAATTAAGGCCTTACGATCTGATCGTGGAGGTGAGTATTTGAGCCACGAGTTTAGCAATCATCTAAAGAGTTGCGGAATTGTTCCACAACTTACGCCGCCTGGAACACCTCAGAGAAACGGTGTGTCCGAGCGACGTAATCGAACTTTGTGAGACATGGTTCGATCAATGATGAGCCAGTCGGACCTACCGTTGTCATTTTGGGGATACGCTCTAGAAACAGCAGCTTTCACACTTAATATGGTACCATCTAAATCTGTAGTTAAGACACCATATGAGATATGGACTGGAAAGGTTCCTAATTTGTCTTTTCTAAAGATTTGGGGATGTGAAGTGTTTGTCAAGCGACTTCAGTCGGACAAGATCACACCCAAGTCGGATAAGTGCATTTTCGTGGGATATCCAAAGGAAACTTTGGGATATTATTTCTACAACCGATTAGAAGGCAAAGTGTTTGTCGCTCGGAACGGGATTTTCCTAGAGAAAGAGTTTCTCAAAGGAGAAAAGAGTGGAAAGACAGTGCATCTTGAAGAAGTTCAAGATGAGCCGATCGGGCAAGAATCAATGAGTGATGCTAACGTAGCAGAACAAGTTCAGATACCCATGGCAAGAGAAGCACCGCCACAACCACGAAGGTCAGCAAGGCTCCGCGAAATGCGGGAAATATTATTGTTGGACAATGATGAGCCTGCGACCTATGCAGAAGCAATGATGGACCCAGACTCCGAAAAATGGCAGAGTGCCATGCAATCCGAAATAGAGTCCATGGGAGACAATCAAGTTTGGAACATGGTTGACCCGCCTGATGGTGTTAAAGCCATAGAGTGCAAGTGGATCTATAAGAAGAAAAAGGACATGGATGGAAATGTTCACATCTATAAAGCACAACTTGTCGCAAAAGGTTTTCGACAAGTTCAAGGAGTTGACTACGACGAGACCTTCTCGCCCGTAGTGATGCTTAAGTCCATTCGAATTATTCTAGCTATAGCTGCATATTTCGATTATGAGATATGGCAGATGGATGTCAAGACAGCTTTCCTGAATGGAAACCTAGCTGAGGACGTGTATATGATACAGCCCGAGGGTTTTGTCGATCCAAAAAATGCTGGAAAGGTATGCAAGCTTCAGAGATCCATTTATGGATTGAAGCAAGCATCTAGGAGTTGGAACATTCGTTTTGATGAAGTGGTCAAAGGGTTTGACTTCACCAAGAACGAAGAAGAGTCTTGTGTTTACAAGAAGGTTAGTGGGAGCTCTGTAGTATTTCTAATCTTATATGTGGATGACATATTACTGATTGGAAATAACATTCCTATGCTTGAGTCCGTAAAGACTTCACTGAAAAATAGTTTTTCGATGAAGGACTTAGGGGAAGCGGCATATATTCTGGGCATTAAGATCTATAGAGATAGATCGAGAAGGCTTATAGGTTTAAGCCAAGATACTTACATTGACAAAGTGTTGAAGCGGTTCAGCATGGAAGAGGCAAAGAAAGCGTTCTTGCCTATGTCACATGGCATACATCTCAGCAAGACTCAGTGTCCTTCGACTGCTGATGAGCGGGATCGCATGAGTAGAGTGCCATATGCCTCGGCTATTGGATCTATCATGTATGCAATGATAAGTACTCGCCCAGATGTTTCATATGCGCTAAGTATGACAAGCAGACACCAATCTGATCCAGGTGAGAGTCACTGGACAGCGGTGAAAAATATTCTTAAGTACTTGAGAAGGACTAAAGATATGTTCCTCGTCTATGGAGGTGAGGAGGAGCTCGTTGTAACAGGTTACACCGATGCTAGTTTCCAAACCGACAGAGATGATTCAAAGTCACAATCAGGATTTGTGTTCACGCTAAATGGTGGTGCTGTTAGTTGGAAGAGTTCCAAGCAGGAGACGGTGGCCGATTCTACGACAGAAGCCGAGTACATCGCGGCTTCAGAAGCCACGAAGGAAGGTGTTTGGATAAGGAATTTCCTCATTGAGCTTGGTGTGTTCCCGAATGCGTCCAGCCCATTGAATCTCTATTGTGATAACAATGGGGCAATTGCGCAAGCAAAGGAGCCAAGGAACCACCAGAAGAACAAACACGTAATGCGGCGATTTCATCTCATTCGAGACTTCGTTAACCGGGGTGAGATCAAGATATGCAAAATACACACGGATCTGAACATTTCTGATCCATTGACAAAACCACTCCCGCAGGCTAAGCATGATGCGCATGTAAGAGCTATGGGTATTAGGTACCTTCTAGATTGACTCTAGTGCAAGTGGGAGACTGTTGGAGGTATGCCCTAGAGGCAATCATAGAGATGATGATATTCCATTTGTATCCATGATTTGTATATTGTGTTCATTGAATATCCATTAAAGGCTACTTGAATTGATTTGCAATTATGTGAATTGTATGTGAAACTCTTTACTTGTATGATTATTCTAAAGTTGTCCCTTGTCGGAGTTCATGTGAGGACACACATGAATATTAGACTAGCACATGTATTAGTTGATGACTATGTTTCACAAGTCATGAACATGGAGATGTTGAACTAATAATGTGGACACATGTGGAGACATGTGCTAGGATTGACCCAACACGAGAAGTAGTTCTCTCTTTAAACAACATATACGCTTTGTCCTTAGACCTGAGATTGTCACATGTATTCTAGATGTGGATCGACCTACTTAGGGGCTATCAAACGCTACGCCGTAACAGGGTAGTTATAAAGGTAGCTTTCGGGTTTATCAAGAAGCATGCTATGAGACATGGTCAATCAAGATGGGATTTGCCCCTCTCTAATTGAGAGTGATATCTCTGGGCCCCTCGAGTGATCGGATCCGAAAATGCATGGCCATGCTACGTACGGTTAAGAGTTAACCCATAAAGGGATTCCGAATCACAGGATCGAGAAAGAGCGGTCGGCTTGAAGCTAGACCAAATATCGTGAGGCAAAGGGAATAGCATGTATATTATGTTGTGATGGTTCGTCTGATATGATCTTCGTGTGCGTATAGGAGTTGGCACGTCTTGCTAGAGGCTGCTACCGACTATTGGGCCGAGTAAGAGTACTCGGGCCATGTCTATACGTATCCGAACCCATAGGGTCACACACTTAAGGGGCTGGAAGCCCAATTCGGATCTGATCCGAGTTGGATTAGGTTTAGAAGTACTAATGGGCCTCGGACCCAGAGGCCCATTAGGAACCTCTATAAATAGAGGGGTGGGGGCGCCCTAGGGTTCACACCTTTTTGGCGAAACACACCTGTCGTGCCTCCCACGCCCTCGCCTGTTGCAACTCGCGGATCTAGCAGTCCGGCTTGCGACGCTTCCTCCCTGCACGTGTGGATACCTTGGAGGTGTTGCGCCTGCAGCACTTGGACGAGCCGCCGACGAGCCGCCGACGAGCCACGACGAGCCAACGACGAGCCGCGGCACCGGGGGCGATCTTGCTGGACGTGGACGAGCTGCTGAGGAGCTGCTGGACGTTGACGTGATCGACTACGTACAACTATGTTGATCGACTACGTACGACTACGTGATCGTCTTCACTGCATCAACGCATATCTACATCTTCCGCACCAGTAGTGCGTCGAGTGGTAATCCCGTGATCCTTATACGGCAGTTATTCCTTGTTTTACGTGGTAGAAATTTTGATTTGTGCTAGCGTAGCCTACCTCGTATCCCAACAGTGGTATCAGAGCTGTAGCTGCTTAGTTTTGGATTCGGGATGTGTGCATATGGAGATATGCGAGTTTTCCGTTTGATCTATGTCCTGTTTTCGTGCCCTTGTTGCAATGGTAGCGTAACGACATACTCCTACCGGTCGGTTTTCGCCATCGGAGTTAAATGATACACGTAAATCCAGTTGCAGTGAGCGAAGATCAATATGATTGGTCGAATCGAAATCCAAGGTCATACGCCAGGCGCATTAGATGTGCAATAGTAGATGAGATCTACTGCCGGGGTCGGGATTTTTGCCGTATGCGTATGCTTCGGTAAATCAGCCGTAACTTTTCGGTACGATCTCGGATCGGGGCGAATTTTATATGAAAATTGATCTACAGAAAAAGTTACACATGAAATTCAACCGCCTTTGCCGTTTTCGGCGAAATTAGATTTCCCAAATTCGGCTTGGAAGATGGAGTTTCGGGCATCCGAAGTTTGGAACGTTAGGACGCCTAACTCTATTTTGCAGGATGTATGTTTATATCTTGTGATCAGTATGGCCCCCTTGTGTATGTGATGCATGTGTGTAACTCATTCGTGACCTGCGTGTCGCGCGTACGACAACACGGCAGGAGCCATATGTGTTGTCACTTTATTGTATTTAATGGTCTGCGTACCAATCTGTAATGATCCAAGCAACTATGTAATCTTCATTACTAGATTCTTTACTAGCTATTAGGTGTAATAGCATATTCTAGTTCTTGGAGGACTCATCACCAAGAGGATGGCGCACATGGAACATGGAGATGGAGATCACCATAGTGAACAGGTTCTATGGAGATGGAAATCACCATATGAAAACGGGCCATACTGTGTCACAACTGTGTGAATGCTATTCTGTTTATGTTTTACTTTCTGCATGCTGTGATGTTAGAAGTAGAATAATCCCTCACAAAGTTTAAGTTAGTATGCCCTCCCAACTAAAACTTGCACCGTCCCATGTCTTGTACAATTAGTGGTGGGTCTATGAAATTAGGGTGCCACTAGTTTTCCTTGACTAGACGGGTTTGTGTCGGACACTTACACGCATAAGGGTTGGTTTGCTTAACAAGGTTATCTTAACGGTTAAGGACCTTGGGGCATAAAGGTTGGGCGCCAAGACATAGAGACGTCACCCAACAACAGGAGTCATATGTGATATGATTAGCAAAAGTTGCTTACCGATCTACCATGTTTGCTAGCGGTGATGCTAAAGCTCACTAGTGGACTTGTTAGTTGTGGATCCTGAATCACTAAGTTTCAATAGAGGGATATTGATTTTAGTGGGAGTAGATTCTGTTAAAATAGTTTAATGTGATTTGCTCTATCATGGATACGTTTGTCTTAGTGTATTTTGCATTACTTTGTTGTAGATTAAATGGCACCTAGCAGCACTACACCGTTTGCTTTGCGTTCAGTCCTTGAGAAGGACAAGTTGAATGGAACAAATTACTCGGATTGGATCCGTAACCTAAGAATTGTTCTCAGGGCTGAGAAAAAGGAAGATGTTCTAGACAACCCACTACCAGAAGAACCTACTGATGATGCACCCGCTGCTGCTAAGGATGCTTACAAGAAAGCATGTGATGCTAACCTCGAAGTAAGCTGCCTTATGCTTGCTTGCATGGAACCCGAGCTGCAGATGCAGTTCGAAAAAAACCATGAGGCGCACGATATGATCGTGGCGCTTAGAGACATGTTCCAAACACAGGCCAGGACTAAAAGGTTCAATGTGTCTAAGGCCTTTGTTGAGAGCAAGCTAGCAGAAGGCGCAGCAGTAGGACCACACGTAATCAAGATGGTTGGTTACACTCAACGGTTGGAGAAGCTAGGCTTCCCACTGGGCCAAGAGTTGGCCACTGATTTCATTCTTTCATCTCTTCCGCCTAGCTATGGGAACTTCATCTCGAACTACCATATGCATGGGACGGAGAAGGGTCTGAATGACCTGTGTGGCATGCTTAAAACAGCAGAGGCTGACATCAAGAAAAGCGCTAGTACCAGCCATGTGATGGCTATACAGAACAAGCCTAGCTTTAAGAAGAAGGACAATTCTTGGAAGAAGAAGGGCAAGGCTGGAACGTCCAAGCCAAACCAACCGCCCAAGGTTAAAGCTGGACCTGGACCTGCTCCAGACAAAGAGTGCTTTTACTGTCATGAACTTGGTCACTGGAAGAGAAACTGCAAGCAGTACCTAGCTTCCTTGAAGAATGGTGGAAGTAAGAGTACTTCTACCTCAGGTACGCTTGTTGTTAATGTTATAGACAACATATTTCTCGCTGATACAATTATTAATTCTTGGGTATTTGATACCGGATCGGTTGCTCATATTTGCAATTCGATGCAGGGAATGATAAGAAGTAGAAGCGTGGAAAGAGGTGAAGTTGATTTCTGCGTGGGCAATAATGCAAGAGTTGCTGCGGTGACCGTCGGGACGATGCAACTCCACCTCCCGTCAGGATTTATTATGGAGTTGAATAATTGTTATTTCGTTCCTAGTTTAAGTCGAAACATTTTGTCTCCTTCATGCTTGATGAAGGATGGTTATTCATTTGCGAGTGAAAACAATGGTTGTGTGATCTCTAAGAATAATATGTTTATGGCTTTTGCACCCATTGTGAATGGATTATTTGTTTTAAATCTTGATGGTTCACCTATCTGTAATGTAAGTGCTAAAAGGCCTCGGCCTAATGATTTGAGTCCTACCTACTTGTGGCATTGTCGTTTGGGTCATATAAGTGAAAAGCGCATGAAGAAGCTCCATTCTGATGGACTTCTAACTTTGTTTGATTTTGAATCATACGAGACATGTGAGGCTTGCTTGCTAGGCAAGATGACCAAGACGCCTTTCACAGGATTTCCTGAGAGAGCAGTAGACCTGTTGGAACTCGTACATAGTGATGTATGCGGATCAATGAGCACGACGGCTAGAGGAGGATTCCAATACTTCATAACTTTCACTGATGATTTTAGTAGATATGGCTATGTCTACTTGATGAGGCACAAGTCTGAAACCTTTGAAAAGTTCAAGGAATTTCAGAATAAAGTTGAAAATCAGCGTGGCAAGAAAATTAAGGCCTTACGATCTGATCGTGGAGGTGAGTATTTGAGCCACGAGTTTAGCAATCATCTAAAGAGTTGCGGAATTGTTCCACAACTTACGCCGCCTGGAACACCTCAGAGAAACGGTGTGTCCGAGCGACGTAATCGAACTTTGTGAGACATGGTTCGATCAATGATGAGCCAGTCGGACCTACCGTTGTCATTTTGGGGATACGCTCTAGAAACAGCAGCTTTCACACTTAATATGGTACCATCTAAATCTGTAGTTAAGACACCATATGAGATATGGACTGGAAAGGTTCCTAATTTGTCTTTTCTAAAGATTTGGGGATGTGAAGTGTTTGTCAAGCGACTTCAGTCGGACAAGATCACACCCAAGTCGGATAAGTGCATTTTCGTGGGATATCCAAAGGAAACTTTGGGATATTATTTCTACAACCGATTAGAAGGCAAAGTGTTTGTCGCTCGGAACGGGATTTTCCTAGAGAAAGAGTTTCTCAAAGGAGAAAAGAGTGGAAAGACAGTGCATCTTGAAGAAGTTCAAGATGAGCCGATCGGGCAAGAATCAATGAGTGATGCTAACGTAGCAGAACAAGTTCAGATACCCATGGCAAGAGAAGCACCGCCACAACCACGAAGGTCAGCAAGGCTCCGCGAAATGCGGGAAATATTATTGTTGGACAATGATGAGCCTGCGACCTATGCAGAAGCAATGATGGACCCAGACTCCGAAAAATGGCAGAGTGCCATGCAATCCGAAATAGAGTCCATGGGAGACAATCAAGTTTGGAACATGGTTGACCCGCCTGATGGTGTTAAAGCCATAGAGTGCAAGTGGATCTATAAGAAGAAAAAGGACATGGATGGAAATGTTCACATCTATAAAGCACAACTTGTCGCAAAAGGTTTTCGACAAGTTCAAGGAGTTGACTACGACGAGACCTTCTCGCCCGTAGTGATGCTTAAGTCCATTCGAATTATTCTAGCTATAGCTGCATATTTCGATTATGAGATATGGCAGATGGATGTCAAGACAGCTTTCCTGAATGGAAACCTAGCTGAGGACGTGTATATGATACAGCCCGAGGGTTTTGTCGATCCAAAAAATGCTGGAAAGGTATGCAAGCTTCAGAGATCCATTTATGGATTGAAGCAAGCATCTAGGAGTTGGAACATTCGTTTTGATGAAGTGGTCAAAGGGTTTGACTTCACCAAGAACGAAGAAGAGTCTTGTGTTTACAAGAAGGTTAGTGGGAGCTCTGTAGTATTTCTAATCTTATATGTGGATGACATATTACTGATTGGAAATAACATTCCTATGCTTGAGTCCGTAAAGACTTCACTGAAAAATAGTTTTTCGATGAAGGACTTAGGGGAAGCGGCATATATTCTGGGCATTAAGATCTATAGAGATAGATCGAGAAGGCTTATAGGTTTAAGCCAAGATACTTACATTGACAAAGTGTTGAAGCGGTTCAGCATGGAAGAGGCAAAGAAAGCGTTCTTGCCTATGTCACATGGCATACATCTCAGCAAGACTCAGTGTCCTTCGACTGCTGATGAGCGGGATCGCATGAGTAGAGTGCCATATGCCTCGGCTATTGGATCTATCATGTATGCAATGATAAGTACTCGCCCAGATGTTTCATATGCGCTAAGTATGACAAGCAGACACCAATCTGATCCAGGTGAGAGTCACTGGACAGCGGTGAAAAACATTCTTAAGTACTTGAGAAGGACTAAAGATATGTTCCTCGTCTATGGAGGTGAGGAGGAGCTCGTTGTAACAGGTTACACCGATGCTAGTTTCCAAACCGACAGAGATGATTCAAAGTCACAATCAGGATTTGTGTTCACGCTAAATGGTGGTGCTGTTAGTTGAAAGAGTTCCAAGCAGGAGACGGTGGCCGATTCTACGACAGAAGCCGAGTACATCGCGGCTTCAGAAGCCACGAAGGAAGGTGTTTGGATAAGGAATTTCCTCATTGAGCTTGGTGTGTTCCCGAATGCGTCCAGCCCATTGAATCTCTATTGTGATAACAATGGGGCAATTGCGCAAGCAAAGGAGCCAAGGAACCACCAGAAGAACAAACACGTAATGCGGCGATTTCATCTCATTCGAGACTTCGTTAACCGGGGTGAGATCAAGATATGCAAAATACACACGGATCTGAACATTTCTGATCCATTGACAAAACCACTCCCGCAGGCTAAGCATGATGCGCATGTAAGAGCTATGGGTATTAGTTACCTTCTAGATTGACTCTAGTGCAAGTGGGAGACTGTTGGAGGTATGCCCTAGAGGCAATCATAGAGATGATGATATTCCATTTGTATCCATGATTTGTATATTGTGTTCATTGAATATCCATTAAAGGCTACTTGAATTGATTTGCAATTATGTGAATTGTATGTGAAACTCTTTACTTGTATGATTATTCTAAAGTTGTCCCTTGTCGGAGTTCATGTGAGGACACACATGAATATTAGACTAGCACATGTATTAGTTGATGACTATGTTTCACAAGTCATGAACATGGAGATGTTGAACTAATAATGTGGACACATGTGGAGACATGTGTTAGGACTGACCCAACACGAGAAGTAGTTCTCTCTTTAAACAACATATACGCTTTGTCCTTAGACCTGAGATTGTCACATGTATTCTAGATGTGGATCGACCTACTTAGGGGCTATCAAACGCTACGCCGTAACAGGGTAGTTATAAAGGTAGCTTTCGGGTTTGTCAAGAAGCATGCTATGAGACATGGTCAATCAAGATGGGATTTGCCCCTCTCTGATTGAGAGTGATATCTCTGGGCCCCTCGAGTGATCGGATCCGAAAATGCATGGCCATGCTACGTACGGTTAAGAGTTAACCCACAAAGGGATTCCGAATCACAGGATCGAGAAAGAGCGGTCGGCTTGAAGCTAGACCAAATATCGTGAGGCAAAGGGAATAGCATGTATATTATGTTGTGATGGTTCGTCTGATATGATCTTCGTGTGCGTATAGGAGTTGGCACATCTTGCTAGAGGCCGCTACCGACTATTGGGCGGAGTAAGAGTACTCGGGCCATGTCTATACGTATCCGAACCCATAGGGTCACACACTTAAGGGGCTGGAAGCCCAATTCGGATCTGATCCGAGTTGGATTAGGTTTAGAAGTACTAATGGGCCTCGGACCCAGAGGCCCGTTAGGAACCTCTATAAATAGAGGGGTGGGGGCGCCCTAGGGTTCACACCTTTTTGGCGAAACACACCTACCGCGCCTCCCACGCCCTCACATGTTGCAACTCGCGGATCTAGCAGTCCGGCTTGCGACCCTTCCTCCCTGCACGTGTGGATACCTTGGAGGTGTTGCGCCTGCAGCACTTGGACGAGCCGCCGATGAGCCACGACGAGCCAACGACGAGCCGCGGCACCGGGGGCGATCTTGCTGCACGTGGACGAGCTGCTGAGGAGCTGCTGGACGTTGATGTGATCGACTACGTACAACTACGTTGATCGACTACGTACGACTACGTAATCGTCTTCACTGCATCGACACATATCTACATCTTCCGCACCAGTAGTGCGTCGAGTGGTAATCCCGTGATCCTTATACGGCAGTTATTCCTGGTTTTACGTGGTAGAAATTTTGATTTGCGCTAGCGTAGCCTACCTCGTATCCCAACACCATACCCTTCAAGCATCTGTGACTTGTGGCGGGAGCGCTCAATGATGTCCTATAGCACAAAAATCAGTACTTGTGGCAATTCATGAGCACAAATCCATTGCTTATCTCCAACAAAACAGGGCCAAGATGGTATACTTGCATAAAATTGTCGAGGTGATGATGTGAATCCATCATCAGTGACATGATTTCAGGGTTCAGTAATGGGTCATCGATCAATCAGATGTCCTCCAAACGGATATTCTTATCAGCTTCAGACTCCGCATGGAATTCTCCTTGTGGCACCAAGGGATGACTACTTGATGGCCTAGCCGTGGCAGCTTCCGTTTCAATCTCTACAACCGGCTCGGGGGCTATAGGTGAGGCAACAATGCCAAGTGCAGTCACTGGGCCCTTGGGCAATGGCTCGGGGTTTGGCACTTCTACACCCGCCATTGACTCGACTACCTTGTGCATCAATGTAGCCACACTAGCTACAACACTCGATGTAGTCGTTGTCACTTCAGGTTGTTCCTGAGGCATAAGGGTTTGTGTTGCCGGGCAAGATCTTTTGCTGAGGGGCCAAGGCCATAAGTACTTGTTTTTTCACTAGGCCCTGACAATTCCGTGTCCGAGGATTTCCTACAAAACCAAGAACTGACAAAGTTGAGCAGTGAAGACAACACAATATAATAAGTAGTCGCGATAGAACCAGAATTACCTGGATGACCTTTTCAACTTCAACTTGGGCTCTCCCATTAAGTGCAAGGGCTTGATGCTTGGGGAGGGTACCTTAGGCGTGGTCTGCTCCTCCACAATGCGAACTTGACCAGCCTGCGCATCATAAGATGATAGATCGTCATCAATTTCAATGACTTCAATGTTTATTAGCAACCTATCTTGAGCAGCCAAAGCAGCTGCCTTCTCTACATCTGTCGCCGGCTCGATCGCTTGCAAACCACTAGTATCATCAAAATTATACATGGTGGTGACATTAGAGACACATTTTTGGAGTATATGATACTCAAAACCTTGTCCTTCCTCATAGGCAATTACCTTGGGGGGCACATTATTCGCAGCGATAGATTTCTTCATGACCCATTTCATAGCAATATTCCATTTTTTCTTCGATGGTGGAGGGATTGGGGCTTCAAGCTCATCTATTGCAGAGCGTTTCTTCACTACAGAGGAAGACCGAGCCTTAGCAGACGGCTTAGCCTTGACTTCATTCGTGGCATCAGAACTAGTGCCGCTGGAGGACTCAACTACTTCTTCCTCCTGGTCATCGACTACTTCCCGTGTAAACACACGAGAAGGGGCTTCACAGGATTCTTCAGATCCGGGAGGAGGAGCAGAGAAGTACTAAGTAACATCTTCCTGCAAAAATGAAACAAATCAGTTGACAAGTACATTCAAAATAAGTACTCGGGGGCTAAGGCCACGGGTACTTACAAGCTTCGGTGGGTGTGAGGCGTTGAATTCCCACACAATAGTTGGGATCCCGCTCACGTTCTTGAACATTCGCTTGAGCCTAGCCATGATTTCATCCATGCTGATTTCACACTACAAGGTTTTACCCCTGATGCAACGGCCTAAAAGTGTTGCAATATACCAAAAATGGTTGCGAAAGACAAAATTGCAACGGAAAATTTTCATTGGCAGGCATTGCCATAGTAACCGCGGGGAAAAATTTGCCCAACGACTCATTTTGGTGTTGCAATAGGTTTTTCCCTATTGCAACACAAAGGAGTGTTGTTGCAACACCATGTAGTGTTGCAAGCCATAGTATAAGCAACCGTTGTGGGTGTTGCAATAGTTACTATTGCAACACACCCGGTGTTGCAGAAATATCTATTGCCACATACCCAAAGTGTGGCAATAGGTGCAGTAGCAACGACAATGGGTGTTGTAATAGACCTTATTGCGACACATCAATAGCATTGCAATAGATGGACCCTCTATTGCCATGCTACCTCTGTGGTTGCTATAGGTGGAACCCTCTATTGCCATGATAAATATTTGGTTCCTAGAGGTCGCCTCTCTATTGCCACACTAAACATTATGGTTGCTATAGATGCAACCGTCTATTGCCACGATAAATATTTTGTTGCTAGAGAATGCCTCTCTATTGCCACGATCAATAGTGGTTGCTATACTTGGACACTCTATTGCCACGTTTACTTTTTGTGTTGCTACTGTTTGCAGACTCTATTGCCATGCCCACTATTCCGTTGATATGATATTTTTTGCAACACCGTTTGTTTGTTGTTATATCATATATTGAATTGCGAAATTATTATGTCAATAGTCCATATTGCAACACTTTGTTTGCTTCAAACAATAATTGCATGCCGAACAATATATGATGAAAGAGGCATTTAGACATCCATTAATCCAAAATATGCTTTCCAAAATATGCTTTGTTCATACAAATCATTTATGAAACCATCCAATATCAAACTTAGTCGATAACACACGTACAGCTGAAACACATAAGGTATCTGACACACACTAGCTAGTTTGAACACATCAAAATATAATGAACTATGTCTAACACTTGTAGCAAAAGTTGGATTGACGTTGACTGTCCCATCTTTGTGCGCTCCCTTCATTCACTTGTGCGCTCCACTCAAACTCTATCTTGCTTCTGAAAAAATCATTAACATTGGTATATGCGAGGAAGCAAAGAGGAATAAGGAAATCGTGAAGTTTACCTCGTTCGAGCTCATCATCATAGCACTGCCGGTGGTAGTCATTATTCGTCGTTGCTGGAGGAGATGTAGAGCCAATATCACCACCAATGGCCGTCGCTGCTAGAGTCGATGTAGGCACTCCCCACCTTTTCCAAGCACTTGGCGTGCAGGTACCATCTACACCTGCAGAAGAATCCCAAACATCACAAATGAGTAATAAAGAATCTAGGGTGCTCGCCACCTTTTGGATTATCTTCTAGGCGTACTGTCAAACTGGGAATGGAAACTGAAATGAACATGCATGGTTATAAACAAAGTCTTCTAATAAGTACAGAATGCTCAAAATTTGCTTTGTTCATAATCGATGCATCCTTATAAAAAATAATAATGACAAACAGGAAAAATATGACTGTGAATCCATCGTTGTTATTCGCTAGTATAACATTCAGAAAGCCTTCCAAATACTCAGATGAAACAACCAAAATGGATATATAGGTGTTCTCATCCAAACAATTAGACAGGATTAGAGAGGTTGCTGTGATGTTCTATAGCAATCAGATCAGATCAGAAGAAGAGGAAAGGGCAAAAGGTATGAGAAATCTAACCAAGACAGCCACCACAACGATTGCTAGATCTACTAGTTTTCTTGTTGCCTTGGCACATCAAAAGAAGTCATCAGCAGACCTGCCACAGGAAGTTACAGCAACTTACATGCAATGCATTCCCCTATCAGCCTTGGCAGACTGGAGATGAGAAATTGAAGGTCCTCCGCTGATGCCACCGCCGCTGGCTGCCTCTCCCTTCCTCCTGCATATAAGAATCAAAATTTGTCTGCCTCCCCTTATCAACAGCTCTGTAACCCAGCATGCAACGAGGCTCCAGTAGTTGTTGAATCTCGTGCTACAACTGGACCAATATTACACATTATTAGGTATATCAATATTGATATTGTATTCAACTACGAAACTACCTAACTAGCAATATATTATGTGGTGCAATATAGTATAGAACTACTAATTGGGGCAGTCCGGAGGCAGAGCCACAAAGCAAGATATTGTTGTACAAAGCAATCTGTAATATAGAAGTCATGATTGTTTAATATAGAAAACGATTACATAACAATACTTAGAGCATCACCAAGTAGTGTAAATACAATAAATGCAAGGATCAAGGGAACATACTTCAGTTTATTTAGGAACAAATCACTGAAAAATTTCGTGGACAAACAAGTTACGAATAACTTGAATTTTTGGTGTTCTAAATTCAAACAGCAACAATGTAGGGAGGAACAGTCAGATAACTAAGCTGTCCAAATGCACCTGAACACATGCAACTGTGCTTTGCTCTGCTTCCATAGATAGAAACACAAAATGCTGCTAAGAGCGACCAATCGATCCATGAAGACACTAAAAAAATGGTAAACTAAGCGGACCTGCCCAAGAGATGCAGCAGCAACTGGCTCTGGTGATATCTCAGAGAAAATTAAATCTAGTGGCAGCCCAAGCTCTTTTTTCTACAATGTTAAAAGCAGCCTCGGTTGAAAATGGTGCTATGCGGTCCTGAAGCAGTGAGAGCTCATCAAGGTATGCAGGCGGAATAACATCCTGCAGGAAATGGAACGAAGGAGGCGCCAATTGATCAAACATCTAAACTTAATGCAATCCAAGCCTGCAATCTCAACAGGTTATCAAATGAAAATGTAGCAACTAGTGAACCTCACCGGCCGTGACGAAACTGCTTGTGCGATATTCACAAATGCCTGCGACTAAAAGAGCAGAATCATGTCATGTACACGCTAAAGGTCATCTCGTGCGGGACGCACACGTGAACAAGCAGGCAATGGGAAATGATACATACCGGGCCAAGTTCCAATGAGAAAAATAGCTAAAACATGCTGACATGATTTACTTTCCATTGTCAACTATAAAGCAACAAACTGTATAAATTAATTAATTGATATACCTGTCGTTGTCAAAAATCACGGGTCAAGACTCCGGCAAGTAAATTTATTTTCTATGCACGTAAGGCTCGGATGGTTGCACGAGAGGATACGGGGTTTATACTGGTTCGGGCAGGAATAGCCCTACGTCCAGTGTGGGAGGCTGCCCGTGTTACTCGTGCGGAGTCTGTAGTAGGGGTTACAAACGGGTGAGAGAGGGAAGCTGGTCCCAAGTCTCTGTGGGTGTGCACTGATGCTCGTGTGGAAGGATTGTGAGTTGGGGGTTGTTCGGTTCGCTCGAGGGGCCGTCCCCTTCTCGGGCCCCCTGGTCCTCCTTTTATAGCGTAAGGAGGGCACAGGAGTTACAATCGAGCTAGGAGTAAAAGGAAGTAAAAAAGATAAGCAAGGAAGGTAAAGTATAGGGAGACGGACCGAGCCACTGGGATTGCCGCCTTCCCTCCTAATTTCTGTGTCTTGTCAGCATGGTCACCGAGGAGAGATGATTACCATTAGGTCCCATCGATGGCCCAGCGGTCGGCCACTGTAGCCAAGCACGCAAGACGTGTGTGGCGACTGTCCACTGTAGCCGTACGAGTTGAGGATGATGACTGGCCACCGTGATCGTGCATATTGCGGATGACGGGCGACCACTATAGCCACGCGTGCTGACCGGGGGGCGCGGCTGACACGCCCCTGTCGCCAGGCTGAGCAGGAAACCGAGCGGCGCTCCCTCCTTCGTTAGGCAGCATGGGCGATGAGTGCCCTATGACGAATGTCACCAACAACAGGAGTCATATGTGATATGATTAGCAAGGAGTTGCTTACCAATCTACCTTGTTTGCTAGCGGTGATGCTAAAGCTCACTAGTAGACTTGTTAGTTGTGGATCCTGAATCACTAAGTATCAATAGAGGGATATTGATTTTAGTGGGAGTAGATTCTGTTAAATAAGTTTAATATGATTTACTCTGTCATGGATACGTTTGTCTTAATGTTTTTTGCGTTACTTTTGTTGTAGATTAATGGCACCTAGTAACACCAGACCGTTTGCTTTGCGTTCGGTCCTTGAGAAGGACAAGTTGAATGGAACAAATTATTCGGATTGGATTCGTAACCTGAGAATTATTCTCAGGGCTGAGAAAAAGGAAGATGTTCTAGACACCCCATTACCACAAGTACCTGCTGATGATGCATATGTTGCCATTAAGGCCGCTTACAAGAAAGCATTTGATGTTAATCTTGAGGTAAGCTGCCTTATGCTTGCTTGCATGCAACCCGAGCTGCAGCTGCAGTTCAAAACAAATCATGAGGCGCACGATATGATCATGGATCTCAAGGATATGTTCCAGACACAGGCCAGGACTGAAAGGTTCAATGTGTCCAAGGCCTTTCTGGAGTGCAAGCTAGCAGAAGGCGCAACAGTAGGACCACACATAATCAAGATGGTTGGTTACACTCAGCGATTGAAGAAGCTGGGCTTCCCAATGGGCAAAGAGTTGGCCACTGACTTCATTCTTTCGTCTCTTCCGCCTATTTATAGGAACGTCATCTCGAACTACCATATTCATGGGACGGAGAAGGATCTGAATAAACTATGTGGTATGCTCAAGATAGCAGAAGTTGACATTAAGAAAAGCGCTAGTAGCAGCCATGTGATGGCTGTACAAAACAAGTCTAGCTTTAGGAAGAAGGGCAATTCTTGGAAGAAGAAGGGCAAGGCTGGAGTGTCCAAGCCAAACCCAGCGCCCAAGGCTAAAGCTAGACCTGCTCCAGATAAAGAGTGCTTTTATTGTCACGAACCTGGTCACTGGAAGAGAAATTGCAAGCAGTACCTAGCTTCGTTGAAGAATGGTGGAAGTAAGAGTACTTCCACCTCAGGTACGCTTTGATTAATGTTATAGACAACATATTTCTCGCTGATACAATTATTAATTCTTGGGTATTTGATACCGGATCAGTTGCTCATATTTACAATTCGATGCAGGGAATGATAAGAAGTAGAAGCGTTGAAAGAGGAGAAGCTGATTTCCGCGAGGGCAATAATGCAAGAGTTGCTGCGCTGACCGTCGGGACGATGAAACTCCACCTCCCGTCAGGATTTATTATGGAATTGAATAATTGTTATTTTGTTCCTAGTTTAATTCGAAACATTTTGTCTCCTTCATGCTTGATGAAGGATGGTTATTCTTTTGCGAGTGAAAACAATGGTTGTGTGATCTCTAAGAATGATATGTTTGTGGCTTTTGCACCCATTCTGAATGGATTGTTTCTTTTAAATCTTGATGGTTCACCTGTCTGTAACATAAGTGCTAAAAGGCCTCGGCCTAATGATTTGAGTACTACCTACATGGCATTGTCGTTTGGGTCATATAAGTGAGAAATGCATGAAGAAGCTCCATACTGATGGACTTTTAACTTCGTTTGATTTTGAACCATATGAGACATGTAAGGCTTGCTTACTAGGAAAGATGACCAAGGCAGTTTTCCTAAGAGAGCATTAGACTTGTTGGAACTCGTACATACCAATGTATGCGGACCAATGAGCACGACAGCCAGAGGAGGGTACCAATACTTCATAACTTTTACTGATGATTTTAGTAGATATGGATAAGTCTATTTAATGAGGTACAAGTCTGAAACCTTTGAAAAGTTCAAGGAATTTCAGAATGAAGTTGAAAATAAGCGTGGCAAGAAAATTAAGGCCTTGCTATCTGATCGTGGAGGCGAGTATTTGAGCCACGAACTTAGCAATCATCTGAAGAGTTGCAGAATTGTTCCACAGCTTATGCCGCCTAGAACACCTCAGAGAAACGGTGTATCCGAGCGACATGATTGAACTTTGTTAGACATGGTTCGATTAATGATGAGCCAGTCGGACCTACCATTATCATTTTCGGGATACGCGCTAGAAACAGCAGCTTTCACACTTAATAGGGTACGTCTAAATTCGTAGTTAAGACACCATATGAGATGTGGACTGGAAAGACTCCCAGTTTGTCTTTTCTTAAGATTTGGGGATGTGAAGTATTTGTCAAGCGACTTCAGTCGGACAAGATTACACCCAAGTCGGATAAGTGCATTTTCGTGGGATATCCAAAGGAAACTTTAGGATACTATTTCTACAACCGATCAGAGGGCAAAGTGTTTGTCGCTTGGAATGAGGTTTTCCTAGAGAAAGAGTTTCTCAAAGGGGAAAAGAGTGGAAAGATAATGCATCTTGAAGAAGTTCGAGATGAGCCAATCGGACAAGAATCAACGAGTGATGCTAACAGAGCAGAACAAGTTGAGATACCCATGGCAAGAGAAGCACCACCACAACCACAAAGGTCGGCAAGGCTCCGCTAACAACAGGAAATATTATTGTTGGACAATGATGAGCCTACGACATATGCAGAAGTAGTGAATGGACCTAGACTTCGAAAAAGGGCAGAGTGTCATGCAATCCGAAATAGAGTCCATGGGAGACAATCAAGTTTGGAACTTGGTTGACCCGCCTGATGGTGTTAAAGCCATAGCGTGCAAGTGGATCTATAAGAAGATAAGGGACATGGATGGAAATGTTCACATCTATAAAGCACGACTTGTCGCAAAAGGATTTCGACAAGTTCAAGGAGTTGACTACGACGAGACCTTCTTGCCCGTAGTGATGCTTAAGTCCATTCGGATTATTCTAGCTATAGCTGCATATTTCGATTATGAGATATGGCAGATGGATGGGAAGACAACTTTCCTGAATGGAAACCTAACTGAGGACATGTATATGATATAGCCCGAGAGTTTTATCAATCTGAAAAATGCCAGAAAGGTATGCAAGCTTCAGAGATCCATTTATGGATTGAAGCAAGCATCTAGAAGTTGGAACATTCATTTTGATGAAGTGGTCAAAGGGTTTGGCTTCATCAAAAACGAAGAAGAGTCTTGTGTTTACAAGAAAGAAAGTGGGAGCTCTATAGTATTTCTAATTTTATATGTGGATGACATATTGCTGATTGGAAATAACATACCTATGCTTGAATCCGTAAAGACTTCATAGAAAAATAGTTTTTCGATGAAGGACTTATGGGAAGCGGCATATATTCTAGGCATCAAAACCTATAGAGATAGATCAAGAAGGCTTATAGGATTTAGCCAGGATACTTACATTGACAAAGTGTTGAAATGGTTCAACATGGAAGAGGTGAAGAAAGGGTTCTTGCCTATGTCACATGGCATACATCTCAGTAAGACTCAATGTCCTTCGACTGCTGATGAGTAGGATCGCATGAGTAGAGTGCCATATGCTTCAGTTATTGGATCTATCATGTATGCAATGATAAGTACTCGCCTAGATGTTTCATATACGCTAAGTATGACAAGCAGACACCATTCTGATCCGGGTGAGAGTCACTGGACAGTGATGAAAAATATTCTTAAGTACTTAAGAAGGACTAAAGATATGTTCCTCATCTATGGAGGTGAGGAGAAGCTCGTTGTAACAGGTTACACCGATGCTAGTTTCCAAACTGACAGAGATGATTCAAAGTCACAATCAGGATTTGTGTTCACGCTAAACGGTGGCGCCGTTAGTTGGAAGAGTTCCAAGCAAGAGAAAGTGGATAAGCAAGACAAAAGCTGAGTACATCGTGGCTTCGGAAGCCGCGAAGGAGGGTGTTTGGATAAGGAGTTTCCTTATTGAGCTTGGTGTGTTCCCGAATGCGTCCAACCCATTGAATCTCTACTATGATAACAATGGGGCAATTGCGCAAGCAACGGAGCCAAGGAACCACTAGAAGAACAAACACATTATGCGGCGATTTCATCTCATACCAGACTTCATTAACCAGGGTGAGATCAAGATATGCAAAATACACATGGATCTGAATATTTCTGATCCGTTGACAAAACCACTCCTGCAGGATAAGCATGATGCACATGTAAGAGCTATGGGTATTAAATACCTTCTAGATTGACTCTAGTGCAAGTGGGAGACTGTTGGAGGTATGCCCTAGAGGCAATCATAGAGATGATGATATTTTATTTGTATCCATGATTTATATTGTGTTCCTTGAAAATCCATTAAAGGCTACTTGAATTGATTTGCAATTATGTGAATGGTATGTGAAACTCTTTACTTGTATGGTTATTCTAAAGTTGTCCCTAGTCGGAGTTCATGTGAGGACATGCATGAAATTAGACTAGTACATGTATTATTTGATGACTATGTTTCACAAGTTATGGACTTGGAGATGTCAAACTAATAATGTAGGCACATGTAGAGACATGTGCTAGGACTGACCCAACACGAGAAGTAGTTCTCTCTTTACACAACAAGTACGCTTTGTCCTTAGACCTGAGATTGCTGCATGTACTCAAGATGTGGATCGACTTACTTAGGGGCTATCAAACGCTACACCGTAACAGGGTAGTTAAAAAGGTAGCTTTCGGGTTTGTCAAGAAGCATGCTGTAAGGCATGGTCAATCAAGATGGGATTTGCCCCTCTCTAATTGAGAGTGATATCTCTAGGCCCCTCGAGTGATTGGATCCGGAAATGCATGGCCATGCTACGTACGGTTAAGAGTTAACCTACAAAGGGATTCCGAATCACAGGATCGAGAAAGAGCGGTTGGCTTGAAGCTAGACCAAATATCGTGAGGCAAACAGAATAGCATGTACATGATGTTGTGACGGTTCGTCTGATATGATGTTCGTGTGCATATAGGAGTTGGCATGTCTTGCTAGAGGCCGCTACCGACTATTGGGCTGAGTAGGAGTACTCGGACCATGTCTATACGTATCCGAACCCATAGGGTCACACACTTAAGGGGCTGGAAGCCCAATTAAGATATGATCCGAGTTGGATCAGGTTTAGAACTACTAATGGGCCTCGGACCCATAGGCCCGTCAGGAACCTCTATAAATAGAGGGATGGGGCGTCCTAGGGTTTCATCCCTTTGGCCAAAAACACATCTGACGTGCCTCCCACACCCTCGCCCATTGCAACTCGCGGACCTAGCAGTTCGGCTTGCGACGCTTCCTCCCTACACGTGTGGATACCTTGGAGGTGTTGCACCTGCAGCACTTGGACGAGCCGCTGACGAGCCATGACAAGTCACAGCATGAGGACGACCTTCCTGCACGTGGATGAGCTGTTGAAGAGCTGCTCGACGTCGATGTGATCGACTCCGTGTTCGGCTACGCTGATCGACTTCGCTGCCCCGACGCGATTCTACAACTTCCACACCTATGCGTCGAGTGGTAATCCCATGATCCATATACGACAGTTTTCCTGGTTTACGTGGTAGAAAAATTTTATTTTGCGCTAGCATAGCCTACCTCGTATCCCAACAACACTTTAATCAAGTTAAAATGGTAGTTCGTCGGGTTTCACTCGATAAACCACTTGTCTCGCATCGAAACAAAGCATACTCGCACGAAGACGAGTCCAGAGATTACAACAATCCAGGTACTTCATTACAGGTCCCACATTCAGTTATTACGACTCAAGAGTTCAAAAGCATAAAGTAAAGTTTTAGAGTTTAAAAGCAGCTGAAAATAACAGTAGTCTAAATGTCGATGCAAGTATAACGGTAGTTTAAAAGCAGCGGAAAATATCATGGTGAAGCCTACCATGATATTAATCACCACGATCCTCGCTGACCGAGGACGGGTCCCACTCGACTGTCCAACCCGAACGGAGTTAGGACGGCCAAGTCACACTAGCAACCAAGTCAACAACAACACTTGAAAAAGAGAGCCACAAGCAAGGCTGAGTATACTAATACTCAACAAGGATTACCTGTCAGGTGGTAACTATTCCACCGACTCCTAGACATGCAAGGCTTTTTAGTTGTGGGTTTGTTTTTACCAAAAGCAACTAAGGTTGATCCTTACTTTCAAGTTTTAGCAACAGATTCTATCTTCATTAACCATTCTAAGTGAGCAACTTACTCTATTCAAACATAGTTATCAAAAAGTTAGAGACAAGCATCAATATTATCATTATCATACTATTCCATTTCTTACTCAGTGCAGCATAGCAATCAAGTAGTCTCAAACTGTGAGAGGCAAACGATTCAAATCGAGTTTATTAACCATGCATGGCGAACCTAACCTCACGACATCCGTGGACCGCACCGGGTTCACTTCATTTGTTAGCTGTCCCCATCAATCCCCAGCTATGTGTTGGGCCTACTTTCCTTGGATACAAGGCTCCACAGTCCTGGATGACGCCATACTACAACCGCACTTGTAACCACGTGCGGCCGTAGGGGAACTCTGTTCCAGAGACAGTAGGGTGGTCCACTCACGTCCCGATTCAATCAGATACTAGGTTTTCCCATCCCATACTTTCAAACACTTGATCATGAACATCAACACGGTTCGACCTTAGCACTTTTCAATTAGACAGATGGGCAATCCACTGACCACCAAAAATAGTTCATGAAGCCCTACCCCACCCGTCGTGCTTATGGTTGTAACATAAGTAAAACAAATAATTCCTATAACTCGCGAGTGACTGGAAATCACTCGACTTTTACTGTGTCCTATTAAGCATGGTATCTACTCAGCTTATCATGCTAGTATTCAGATCATAGGTACTAAGTTCATGGAACTAAGTTTTCAAACAATGCCGAATAACTTAAATGCATAATCATAAGCAACAAAAATTATTGCACAAGTTTAGAAAGCCGGATCATGCTTCGAAGCTTGCCTGGAATCCAACACTAGGTTAGTATTTGTTAGACGACACTCGCTTGGCGAGCATCTCCCATCTCGGCACTTGCTTAGTCTTTCCATCTTCAGCATAGGTCCACCATACACAGTCTTCGGGTTCGGTCCCATCATCACATACTTTACGTGGTTTATCTAGCGTATCTAGATGAGATGCAAGATGGAAGTGCATGAATACGAAGAATGGTAACATGAGATGCATCATGAAAAAGCATTCAGGACAAGTATGAGGTTACACCACAAGACATAAGCACTTAAAGAGCAAGTTATTTAACTAACCATCACTCAAGTCTACCATAGAGATAGCAAGCATAACAAGCATGGCACACTAGTTAACTCAAGTCAAGCTATTGCAAGCATTTAACAATCAAGAGCTAATTAAGCATAGCATCATACAAGAACTAGGGCATACATAAGTGCATCACACAATCAGTAAGTTGAAGGTGATCAAAGTATATTACATTTGTTTTTAAACCACTTATGCATAAACAAGTCACACACCAACACCACTAAGGTTCTAGCAAGCTATGGAGCATGGTTATTTTGTAGCAACATGTATACATGGCCATTTATTAGTTAAGTGCTTGACCAACATTATATAACACATTTATAAGATCCTCAGGTAGATCAATTTAAATCTAATAGTGTTATGAGATAACTAACAAACACACAAGGCAACATGAAGTTAAAGCTAATAACTTAATTACATCCATGGAATCAGGGTAGCAACACAGTAGTCACTTGTTTTAGCCATAACTAGAGATATAAGCATCCAAAAAGGATGAACCTAGACTTTCTGTAAATTTAATGAAATTATCTAAAACTTTTTTATTCATTCCAAAAGCTAATCCAACAAATAACAAGGTGAAAACACACCAATAAGTAGATCTGTACAAACAAGGATAGAAAACTGACACAAACTTTAGAAATGCATAACTGGAGTCTAATCATCTAACAAGCATGATCCTTAACTTTATAGAAACATTATTAAGTTATATACAACTTTCTTATTACCATCTTTAGGTGATTCAACAGTTATTTAGCCTTAAACACACAAAGCAATAATTCTGTCCAAAATATGTACTAAATCTAACATGCAACTTTAGACAACAGTAAGTTGAGTTCTAGCTTTCACAACAAGGTGTTTCTAGACTTTTAGAAAGCTTAACAAACCATGCACAACTTTGTTATAAACACCACAAGCTAATTCCAAAGTTAACCAGGTCAAACATCACAAAGAAGATATCTCTGTCTAGATTAGGATAGATTCTGTCATTCCACTTCACAAGCTCATAACTGGAGATTTAGACCACCAAAAGGGGTGATCTTTAACAATTTGGAAAGCTCATGAAAATCAATACACTTATTCTAGTATCTCCAAGACATAATTCAAAGCCTAGCTAAGTCAAACAACACAATCATTCAGACTTGTATAGAGAGCATGCAAAACCGGACAATGAACTTGAAAAAAATACATAGCTCCTAAACCATCAGGCTTATGGTCATAAAAATTTAACACAAGCTAGATTATGAAGTTACCTACAACTTTGTATTCACCACATTTACATAAAATATCATTATCATCTCGAAAATGATTGCACCACAAAAGTACACATGCAGCCAAATTTCAGAAGGTAGCATGTTGGTGTTTTCACTTATTTTCCCCAACAGAGATTTCATACATATATCATTCAAAGGCTCAAATAGACATCCATATATCTCAACTACATTTCGCAAAGTTAGTGTAATTAAAGTAGCATCTCATGGCTTGGGCATATGCCTATTTGTTATTAACTTTCATTAACTTCCATAGAATGACATATATATATATATATATTATTTTTACCATATGAGCAACTAGTTTAGGGCTGAGATTTTTATGAGTGGTGGATGTTATCAAAACATGGCCACTGTAAAATTTTCACATGCTCAGGTTTTATAACTTAATTGCTATGAAACAGACAAATTGCTATTGCAAGAAAACATGTAAAAGCAAGATAATTCTAAAGATCATCATTTTCTATAAACATATAGCCATATTATATGTTATTATGGTATAAAACAATCATACAAAGGTAGTGGAACAACATTTGCCATTTTTACACCTGCATAAAAATTATAACTTATTTTAAACCATTTATTAAGCAATAAACAATTTAAATATGAATAAATCAATCATACTACATATAATGAATATGAAACTTTTACCACAGCACACATGTAGCATCAGTATCCTACCATAAAAATGTCATAGCAATTGGAGCACCACAACTTTAGATATGGAAATGACCAACAAAACAAGCTAAAATTTCCTATTTATCAAGATTAAATCAAAACATCATAAAAACAGTACACAGCTAGCATGTTTAATATTTTTCTTAGCTAGAGTGTGTCATCACAAGACTAACACAACTACAATCACAATTTTTCGACTTCTATAATTCAAGATATGAATCTAACCAACTTAAAAGGATTTCTAAAAGCACTTTGCAAGAATAAATAAAAACATTAGAAACTTTCTACTAACATATATCATATTATGACTCTAATGTGTATATCTACTCACAAGGATTCCAAAAAGTCTTCATTTGCTATTTTATGATTTTTCTACAATTTACTACGAATTTCCAAAGTTTCACCATTTTTAGATCTAGGAAATAAAGAAAATCGAGGCAAACTTGCAATCTAGCCCCCAGGTCTACGCATTAATTGCACAAAGGTCCCTGGAATCTTTCCCACCTCACACATAACTCTGGATTTTTACGTAGGACCCCCTGAACTCTCTGCTTCCTCTTCCCTCAGGTCCCTCACGCAACAACACAGGCACGACACAGGGACGACACAAAACATGGCGCCTGGCACTTGGGGGCCGGCCGTGGCAGAGGGAAAGGAAGGGGCGCACAACAGGGGAAGAGAGAGGGGCGGCGCACAGGGCCAGGGAGCTCACCAACAGAGCCTGGCAATGAGGAACTGGGTGGCGCACAGGAACTCCAGGAGGTAGTGGATGGGGGTGGGGGAGCTCGCCATGGGGGAGGATCGTCCGGCGAGGGAGGGCGGCCGGGAAGCGGAAAAACAGATGTGCGGCGTCGTGGGCAAGGTGTGGATGTGAGGAATCGAGCTGAGGCTCACTCACAGTGATGAATTTCTCAGGTGAAGGATGGGGAATAGTTGGAGCTTTGTTCTGGCAATGGAGGTTGGGAGGAACGCTCACAATGATGAATTTCTTAGGTGAAGGATGGGGAATAGTTGGAGCTCTGTTCTGGCAATGGAGGTTGGGAGGAAGGGGCGAGTGGTTTTGGAGGGCTGGTGCTGCTTATATAGCCGAGGCGAGGGGAGGATAAGAACGGTGAGGCGATAAGGACACCACGGCGTCGCTGCTCAGCCATTGGTGACGAGAGCAAGCTCCGGTGCCCGCCGGCCATGCCGGTGCCGGTGCACCACGGGCGTGCGTTCTGATGACGAGGAAGGAGAAGACGACCTGATGAGTGGGCCTGACCAAAAAATAAAACGGTTCAAGTTTTCTCCCTTAACCGACCTAGCTACAAGTGTCCAAAAATTCCCCAAAAATACTTGTTGGAAAGCTAAAATCACAAGAATCCAATGCAACAAGAATCAACTCAAAAGCTGCTATGGTTTTCACGCAATTGACAAAACAAAACAGCTATATTTGAACTTTAAATAATTTTTTAGCACAATAAAATGTCTCTAAATTTTTTTAAAAAAATATTTTAAAATCACTAAATGGTATACAAGATTCAAATAAAATAATTGGAGGCATAGTTGTATAGCAAAAATTGGGGTTTCCTCATGATTTGAATTTTTAACAATAAACGGCCATTATGTAACATTAACAATGCATAACTTCTACTTAATTTTGAACATCTTCTCCTCAACCAGAAAAAGAGCTAATAACAAAAGTTGTTTGTTCTTAAATGTTCTACAAATTGTATATTGGCCAAAAGTTGAGTTGTTATATGCAATTTGAATTTATGATCCACCCTCAACTTAAGCTTTAAGGGTCATTTTGGTCCTTTTTAAGTGCTAGAGTAACTCCTAAACACTATACTTAAGCTTTGACAAGATTAATTAAAACTAGGGTTGTTACAGCCTACCCCCTTAAAAAGAATCTCATTCCGAGATTCAGGTGATGATATGGAAGGTGGAAATGGAGGGATAGCAAGGAATTTATGAAAACAAAACCGCTGACATCTTGTCATTAATTGGATCTAACCATGGAGTTTTTCACCGGACTTAGACCAATTAATAGGATTCATAAGATCATCATATAGAGTGTTCATTTTGCGGCTCAAGTTAGAATGGTTTAGCAAAGAGAAAAGATTGAGTACTAAGAGGGTCGGGTTTGGAAATACTGGAGGAGAATACATGCGCAGAAGCTTGAGAGTGCTAAAGATTCCATGGTCAACTTTTAAATACTGTGTAGCCTTCTGATCCAACGGGGACAACATAACACTACAAGGTTTTGTCACTAATGCTACGGTTTTTTTTTGCAACAGACGATTTTCGTTGCAATACATAGGGGTTATTACGACAATAGTCCTTGTTGGTTGTAATAGGGTGCCATATTGCCATAATTTTTGTAGCATTGCGATTACAATTTTAGTGGTTGCAACAGGTACGCTATATTGCAATGAATATATCTTGGTTGTAATTGCGGCAACGTTATTGCCACACTATTTTATAGTGGTGGCAATAGTTGTCCATAAAACAATAATTATAACACATTGTGATAAGTACTATCGTGCGTTGCAAAAGGCTCTTAGATATAGCAATGAACACGGTGTTGTTGCAAAAGAAATCTTGGTTATTACAACGAAAATGGTGTTGTTGCAAAAGAAATCTTGGTTATAGCAACGAAAATAGAAAATGTTGCAAATGAGTCTTAGATAGTGCAACGCTAATATGAATCATTGCAACTAGTATTAGATATAGCAACGAAAATGGTATTGATGCAAAAGAAATCTTGGTTATAACAACAAACACTCGAATCGTTGCTAGAGAGAAGGTGCTATTGCAATAATATATAGACGTTGCAATGTAGGGGAACGCATGGTTGCAATAGATGAGTTTGTGGGTGCCGCCAGCTTGGTTATGTTGGTGGGCCTTTATTTTAGCCCACACATATGGCAAGCCTTTCTTTCACGAGCTGGGAGGCCTAATCCTGATCTATCTCCTAGCGTCACCTCCCCTCCTCCTTCGCATCACTCCTCCCTTTCTTCGCGTGATGCTGCCTTCATCGCGCGATCCCCGCCTACCGTTGTCTTCCCTAGCGCGCGAGTTTCTGAGTGCTAAGGAAGAGTCCCCTTGTTATTCCTCCATGATCTCGTCACCTCTCCTCCTTCGCATGACTCCTCCCCTTCTTCACGTGATGCTGCCTTCGTCGTGTGATCGCCGCCTGCCGTCGTCTTCCCTAGCGCGCGAGTTGTCGAGTGCCAAGGAAGAGTCCCCTTGTTAGTCCTCCACGATCTCTCGACGCGGGATGACACGGGCGTTGTCCGATTCTATCCTCTCAACGCAAGGTATAAAATTGATCCAAACCTATCGCAATTAATGTGCATGCTGATAAACTTGAGTTCTTCAATTAGTATATATATATATATATATATATATATATATATATATATATTCATTCAGTTTTTATAATACTTGTTGATAGTAATAATATCGATGGAGGAACCTATATTTTATGCAGATTATTCAGGAGTTGTATAGTAGTACAAACCTGTGCTTAAATTATTAGTTAAGTTTTTTGCAATATGGCACATGATCATAAGGATCGTAGTTGGATGGAATTGTCACATACAGATGCTGCGTGGCAAAATGGAGATGCTAAATTCATTGAAGATACCTTTGATGGCACCATTCTAGGACAAACTGCACCCTGTCCATGTAGAGGATGTCGTCGCATGGCATATCAAAATAAAAAAAATTGTTGAGTTGCACTTGAATACGAGAGGGTTTGATCCGTATTACAAAAAACAACATCATACTGGCAGATCTGCTAAATGTATTGTTGTGGACGATGATGATCGGGATGTTTGTGAAGGTGAAGAAGGTGATCATGATGATGGCGTCTCATCCACTAAACTGCTTTCATCGCTAATTAGTGGTGCCATACATGGTGAAATTAGAGGTGGTAATATTGAGGAGCCAAATGAGTCAGCAAGAAAATTTTTCAACTTAATGGAAGAAGCTAGGAAAGAACTGTACCCAGGTTGCAAGGAGGCTACCCAAATATCTTTTATTGTGAGGCTATATCAGATTAAGTGCATGTTTGGTATTAGCAACAATGCTCTAGAGCAATTACTGTTATTATTCTATCAAGTGCTCCCCAAGGACCATTGTGTCCTAGATACCCTGGACAAAGTTTGAAAGGTAGTTCGAGACCTTAGCTTGGACTACCAAAAGATTCATGCTTGTGTTAATGACTATGTGTTATTCTGTGGAGAAGAGTACGAGAAGCTGAACACATGTCCAAAATATGGGGAGAGTAGGTGGAAAGATACATATTTAGAGTGTGGTGGTGATGGCACTGGTGGAGTAAAGAAGAAGCTCTTACCTCGTAAGATACTAAGGTATTTTCCACTTATTCCTCGACTGCAGAGATTATATATGACCGAGACCACATCGACACATATGCGTTGACACAAGGAAGAATTGGTTGAAGATGGCTAAGTGCGGCACCCAGCTCACTCAAAGGCATGGAGGCACGTAGATGCCAAGTATAGTGCATTTGCAAGTGATCCACATAATGTTAGGGTGGGACTTGCATTGAATGGCTTCAATCCATTTGGGATATTGAATGTGACTTATACTACATAGCCAGTGATCCTAATTCCTTATAACCTGTCTCCTTGGTTGTGCTTCAAACAATCCTATTGGATGATGTTGATGCTAATTCCTAGGCCTAAATCTCTAGAATTAACATCGATGTATATTTGCAGCCTCTGATCGATGAGCTTAAAGAGCTATGGGACAATGGAGTTGATACTTGGGATGCGGAGAAAAAGAAAAATTTTACTCTGCATGCATTGCTACTTTGGACAATTAATGATTTTCCTGCATATGCGATGTTGTTTGGTTGGAGCACAAAAGGCAGGTTTGCTTGTCCTTATTGTCACAAGGATACTGATTACTTGTTGTCAAAATATGGTTGAAAGCATTGCTACATGGGCCATCATCATTTCTTGCCTACGAACCACATGTGGTAGAGGAACAAGGTCAGCTTCAATAACAAGGTAGAAATGAGGGAGACTCCAGTGCCCCTTAGTGGTGCACAAGTAGTAGAGCAGTACAAGAGTTTTGTTCAAGTCACTTTTGGAGCGACTACTTCGAGGAAGAGGAAGTAGCGCGATGAGGATAATAGATGGCACAATTGAAGGAAGAAGAGTATTTTCTTTGACCTTCCTTACTGGGATTATCTGATTATACGCCATAATCTTGATGTGATGCATATTGAGAAGAATATATGTGAGAGCTTGCTAGGGACTATGCTTGATTTGGCTGGTAAAAGTTAGGACGGTGAGAAGGCTAGACTCGATATGCAAGAATTGGGTATAAGACATGATCAACATGTATTGTTCGACGATAAAGGAAAATACACTTTGCTACCAGCATTGTACAAGTTAGGTGATGATCGGAAGGAAATTCTGTGCAATTTTCTTCAAGGTGTTAAGATGCCCGATGCTTGTACCTCAAATATCAAGAGATGTGTTGATCTAAATGGTTTTAAGGTTGCTGGACTTAAAAGTCATGACTACCATGTTATATTAGAAAAACTTTTACCCTAGGTGGTGCGCTGATGGGGTCTTGGTCCTGATCTTCACGACGTAGGATCCCGGTCTTGATAACTAGCCGAAGAACGGCCAATAACTTGCTGCAAGCAGCGATAACTAGTGCAACCTGACGGCGTGCACAAGGAGCCAACCACCATCTCTATACAGCAGCCTAAACCAAGGATTCGCTGAACCACACTCTCAAAGAAACCAACCTACGCAACCTTGAATCAATGGACCAGGAGCACGGATTGGGTGCCGATGACGCAGCTGCTTCTGTAATCTCCGCGAAGGAGAACACAAGAGCTAAGGGTAGAGATCTCTCTCTGGATTTGTTAGCACACAGCTGAATAAAGGGGTTTGTATTTGGATTATCAAAAGTCTGTCATTTCCTTAGGAGTACAGAGATATTTATACTAGGAACAGCCCTCCTAGATAGGTATAAACACGAGATAGAAATGAAGAGTTAGTCATCAAGAGCTCCTGAGTTGTTCCCGTGTGGCTGTTGGCCTTCTGCGCAGTCTTCAATGTTTTGATCATAACTCCTTCTTGGGAAGTCCAAATGACGTTTCATTGGTTGCGTTGGAAACTTAACTTGATACACTTTCACACCATGTGTAGTATGTTCCTCAAAATCTTGTACATTGGTACAGTTTTACACGGCAACTTTAGCTTCATGTGGACTGTTGAGCTTCTGACCAGTATGCATTAGAACTGGTCGGGTGCCATAACGGTTTCTCCAAACTGGTTGGGGTTGTTGTCAATGGAAACTAGACTTCAAGAGTTTTCCAACAAGTACCCATTGGCCTTCATAGCTTTTGGAAATCAAAAGTTATGATTATTTCTTTCAGACTGTTTTGCAGAATTGGACGAATTTGAACGTGGTTCTTCTTTGTATTCATTGCCTTGTGTGTTCTTGTCATCCTCCTTGGTAAAGCTGAGTAATAGCAATGTACTGGACTTAGGCAGTATATAATTCTCATTAATATTTAAATAAACTTCATAAAGTAGCGCGTTCACCTCTTGTTGTAGTTCATTTGCCCGACTACGTGTAATTGGTCCTTTAAAGACTTGGGTTGGTGTAGTTGTGCTCGGCATGGTCGGTGTGGAGGTTGGCGATGTAGGTGAGGCCTGCATGGTTGGGATGTCCTCATCATCCTCCCCCTCTTGAATAGGAGTCATCCTCGACTCTGATTCTTCTAGTCCGAAGAATAGTGTTAAGTCAGCAACATTGAAAGATCTGCTAACACCGTAATCTTCAGGGAGCTCTATCTTATAAGCATTATCATTGATCTTGGACAGCACTCTGAATGGACCATCTCCTCGTGGCATCAATTTGGATTTGCGCTTCTCTGGAAAGCGGTCTTTGCGAAGGTGTACCCACACTAAATCTCTAGGCTCAAATGTCACCTTCTTGCGATGCTTGTTTGCTCATGCAGCATAGTACTTGGACCTTTTTGCTATTGCCTCTTTGGTCTTCTCATGAATCTTCTTGACATAAGATGCACGCTTGGTTGCTTCCATGTTACTCCTTTCCTGCAATGGTAGCGGCAACAAATCGACAGGAGCGAGTGGTTTCAAACCATATACAACATCAAAAGGGACACATATTAGTTGTAGAGTGTACTGCCCTGTTGTATGCGAATTCCACATGTGGCAAGCACTCTTCCCATTCTCTCAAGTTCTTCTTGATCAAGGCTCGCAGCAGCATAGAAAGTGTTCTATTCACTACTTCAGTTTGGCCATCCGTTTGAGGGTGGCATGTGGTGGAAAACATCAGCCTTGTCCCTAGCTTGGCCCACAATGTCTTCCAGAAATAGCTCAAAAACTTGGTGTCGCGGTCAGAAACAATCATTTGGGCATGCCATGTAATCTCACAATATCCCTGGAAAATAGAGAGGCTATGTGGGAAGCATCATCACTTTTATGATAAGGTATAAAATATGCCATTTTAGAGAATCGATCAACAACAACAAATACAACAACAAATATTGAATCCCTCCCCCTCTTTGTCCTAGGTAATCCTAAAACAAAATCCATGCTAATATCTTTCCAAGGAGCATTAGGAACAGGCAAGGGAGTATATAATCCATGGGGGTTTAGTTTTGACTTAGCTTTGTGACAGGTGACGCATCTTTGCACAAGCTGTTGAACATCTCTTCTCATCTTCGGCCAATAGAAATGGTCAGCAAGCATCTCATATGTCTTTTTCCATCCAAAGTGACCCATCAGACCACCTGAATGTGTTTCCTGTAGCAACAAAAGTCTAACAAAGCAACTTGGAACACACAATTTGTTAGCTCTAAACAAAAATCCATCATGAGTATGATATTTTTCCCATTCTTTTCCAGTTGTACATTTGGCATAAGGTTCTGAAAATTCATGGTCAGTGGGGTATAATTCTTTTATGTTTTCAAGTCCCGGCACCTTTACTTCAAGTTGATTTAACAAAACATTTTTACGGGATAAAGCATCAGCAACAATGTTTTCTTTACCTTTATTGTATTTCACAACATATTGAAAAGTTTCTATGAATTCAACCCATTTGGCATGTCTACGATTCAGTTTTGCTTGGCCCTTTAAATACTTCAAAGCCTCATGATTCGAATGAATAACAAATTCCTCTGGCCATAAGTAATGTTGCCAAGTCTCAAGTGCTCTTACCAAAACATACAACTCCTTTTCATATACCGAATAATTCAGTTGTGCTCCTCCCAACTTCTCACTGAAGTATGCAATGGGCTATCCGTTTTGCATGAGAACACCTCCAATCCCAATCCCACTTGCATCACATTCAACCTCAAAGGTTTTAGTGAAATCTGGCAACACAAGCAAGGGGGCTTCGGATAATCTTTTCTTCAATTCTTGGAAAGCTTTCTCTTGTGGTTCACCCCATTGGAAGGCAACACCTTTCTTTGTCAACTCATTTAATGGAGCAGCTATGGTGCTGAAGTCTCTCACAAATCTCCCGTAAAAACCAGCAAGTCCATGGAAACTTCTCACCTAACTTACATTTTCAGGAGTCGGCCAATCCTTGATTGCTTTCACCTTTGATTCATCAACTTGAATTCCTAAACCTGAAACTACAAAACCAAGAAACACAACCTGATCTGTACAAAATGTGCACTTCTCAAGGTTAGCAAATAATTTTCCTTTCTTAGCACATCCAAAACTTGCTGAATATGAGCAACATGTTCCTCCAATGTCTTGCTATAAATTAGGATATCATCAAAGTAAACAACAACAAATTTTCCAATGAATGCTCACAAGACATGGTTCATTAATCTCATGAATGTACTAGGTGCATTAGTCAATCCGAAAGGCATAACTAACCACTCATACAACCCAAACTTTGCTTTGAAAGCAGTTTTCCATTCATCTCCAAGTTTCATTCTGTCGACGCCAGATTTTGACACGTATGGGATCAGCGTCAAGAGAAGAAAGGATTGGTTGATATGGTGTATTAAAAGGTCATGATTGGGAATCGGCAAATTGGTGCTACAGCTGGAAATCGGCCGGTTGGCGCTACAGTGTTTTAGCGGATGGAGTTAGTGGAGATCGCCGATTGGAAGGCTGGGGCGATTGGGCCAATATGGGCTTAAAGTAGGTCAGAGAAAGAAGATGGAGAAAGATTGGCCCATGGGAGTACAATAACCAACTCTGATACGAGTTGTGTTTGTAAATATTCGTTTTCGTTTAAAGTTAGAGATAGATCCTAGTCGGTTAAGAAATTGGTTGTAACAGGCTATAAATAGCCATCTTTAGAGATTTGTAAACACATCAATCAATCAATACAACAATCTACTATTTCCTCGTACTTTACTTTCAAGTCGGCGACTTTGCCAATACTTTTCTTCTTTCACAAGTTCGTACGGGTTGGCAGGGCTGCATCGACACGATCTCCGGCCGATTCTGTAAGTTCCGTTTATCGAGTAACATCTAAGCTTTAACTTCGGGCGCATCGCTGTCGTTTCGTTTAGATTTATTCACCAGTTATTGATATTTACTAGAATTATAGGTTTCATCTATTGTTCTAGTTTTATCACTAGTTATCCAGCTTGAGATTTGAACTATCGGCTCTATTGTTGTTATTTTTCATTCATCAATATCATATAGCCGATTAGATCTATTTCAAGTGTTGCTTTCGTAGCTTTGTCTAGTTTACTCTAGTAGTTTTCTTCGCAATCGCTACACGATTGTCGGCTGTATCATAGCCGATTATCTTTATATAGCAAATCGGCCGATTCGCTGATACGCTTTTCGAGATCGGAACCTTAGCTGATCGAAACCCCTGTAATTTAACACGTTTTCTTCCTTGCCAATCAACAGGTCAGATTGGCTGGCACGCCGCGCGAACCGCACCAGGGAGATTACCCAAACAAGAGTTAAGCGGATTCTCCCGGGTCGTGTGTCCGACACTGAGGGTCAAATCGGCTGACTTTTAGCGCCAACACACTTTTGGCACGCCCGGTGGGACCACCTCAACATCCAACATGTCAAAGGCCGCTGAAGTCTCCGAAGACAATGTCATCAAGGTTACGAAGGCAGAGCTCAAGGACGACCATAAAGAAGAATTAGCAAAACACCTAGAAGACTACAAGAAGGTATACTTGCAATCTTTCAGTCGTAGCAAGAGTAGGGAGGCCATCAAGAAAGCTCCTTTTCCAACTCCCCGCCAGATCACCATCGTTGAGGACTCGGGCAAGATGTCCGACATGATCCAACAGTCTGTCTACCAGGCTTTCATCGACCAATCCCCGGTGATGACCAACACGGTGTACAATGCCGTCATCAGCTCCTTGGCCAATGGCGTGTCTCAAGGATATCAGGGGCCAGCATATGCCCCACCCATTGTAGCCCTAGTCAGGAGCTTACCGGGCACATCTCAATCGGCTCCTCAACCGATGTCGACACAACATGGAGGACACAATACTTCATTGCCTTCAATGCATCCAGGATACAATGGCGCGCCATGCTTTCAATCACAAGCACCGCCTCAGCTTGCTCAAATTTCCTCCATGTAATCATCGCCGTCAAACTCAGTGCCTTGGGGGGCACCGGCAACAGCGGCTGTTCTAGATTAATCGGCTAGCTATGGAGGCTCTCCGATCCAGGCACCGTTCCAATCGGCTACCTGGCCGATAGTTCTACAGTATCAACCGGCCACGTTAGAAATCGGGCGGGGGGCAGATGCCATAGAAGCTCTCAGAAGTACAGCGCCTATGATGCTATACGATGGAACGACAGATTCGATATGCCATCAACTGTCAACCGCTCAGCCGGCCACGTTATCGCAGAATCTGCGGCACGCTTTGATTCATCACCTGGTCATCCCGCCACCGATCCACCAACATGTGCCGATTCCCCAACCAGTTGTTCATCAGCAGCAAGTGGATTGGATAGCAAGGATAGCGGAGGTGATTCAAGATCAACTCGGATTGAAGTCGAAGGTACAAACCTACACATACAAAATGCCATACCCACCTACCTACGATCTGCTGCCGTTTTCCCTATCAGTACAAAGTCCCCAACTTCACCAAGTTTTCGGGGCTGGATGATACCTCCACTGTGAAGCACGTAAACAGATTCATCATCCAATGCAGGGAGGCCGCTACACAGGATGCTCTGCGGGACGCCCGTTCTTATCGTCCCTGTCCGGGTCAGCTTTCCAATGGTTCACTACGCTACCGCCCAATTCCATAGTTACTTGGGCCGACCTGGAGAAGTAGTTCCACAAATACTTCTACGCAGGAGTCCGTGAGATGAAGCTCTTAGATTTGACCAGCCTCAGGCAGAGGAGCGACCAGCCAGTGACCAATTATGTGCAGAGGTTCAGAGAGGTCAGAAACAAATGCTACACCCTAGTCCTGACCGACGCGCAGCTGGCCGATATCGCCTTCCAAGGCCTCCTGCCACACATCAAAGAGAAGTACGCTTCCCAGGAGTTCGATAGCCTGAGTCAGATCATCCACCGATTGGCTGGTCAGGAAGTGCGCCCTTTTGACCAGCGGAGAAATTTCCAGAAGAAGGTGGCATACTTGGAGGGATCTTAATCTGAGGAGAAAGCGGAAATCGGCCTAGCAGAATGGGTCAAAGGGAAGAAGTCGATATCGTGTCCTTTCGGGAAGAAAGAGCCAGAAGCATTCGGCTTTGACACCTCCAAGGCCGACAAAATTTTTGACTTACTTCTCCAAGAAGGGCAGATCAAACTCTTACCTTATCATACGATCTCGTCGGCCGAGCAGCTAAAAAAGATGAAGTATTGCAAATGGCACAATGCCACGTCCCACGACACAAACGAGTGCAAGATCTTCCGTCAGCAGATACAATCGGCCATCGAGCAAAGCAGGCTCAAGTTCGAGGTCCCGACAAAGCTAGCAAAGCCAATGAAGATTGATCAGCACCCTTTCCCCACTAACATGGTTGATACGGGAAGGAACGCGCTTCAAACCAAAGTGTTGATGTCGGAATCGGCCAAGAAAAATGGAGCTGTAGACCCCAAAAATCAGGCTACGGTTGAAGATGTCAAGGGGAATAGACGGGTTGACAATGAGGGTGAAGGATCGGAAAGGCCGCGCAGACCTATTACCTCCGAATTCTTGCTCAACAAATATCAGCGGCAACAGGAAAGTTCGAGATATCGCGAAGAAATAATGCGACGACACGAAGATCATTGGCGATGTCCGTTCTTCATCCATTGCTGGGAGAATAACCTCAGGTTGCCATCGGCCGATAATCGCCCGTTCAAAAGGTCTCACTGCAGAGACAGAGGATCAGAGCCGCTCAGCAGAAACTGGCGCGAGCAAGAGGATCGACGCCTTTCAGTGCGTGATCGGTTGGGGGCAGTGTTGACCGGTATGATCGGCCAAGGGGCATAATTGAATAGTATGATCGGTCGGGGGGCAGGATTGACCAGCACAAGCGACCGGGGGGCAGAGTCATCGCACATGATCGGCTAGAGGAGATGGCCGATGCCAGGGTGTCAGATGAAAACCCCCTAGGACGGGAACCGGACTAGGAGCGTGCCAGACCACTGGCCAAACCGGTGAACCCTAGATGGTGCCCTGACGGATTGACCAAATCCCAAAAACGAAGGATCCAACGTCTGCGACAATGGGAACAACAAGAAGAGGAGCAGAGACAGATCTTGGTGGATAAGAAGGATGACAGATCTTGGGTTTGGCACCCCAAAAGAAACAACAATGAAGAAGGTGACAATCAGGAATCGGCAGCTGACGTCAGCATGGTGTTCATCTTGCTGATGGAGTTCATGGCTCCCGCCGATCGGGACGACACGATGAGGATTGAGGAGCAGATGGCACAATTGGCTTTGAAGCCAATGACAGCCACTTTTGAGAAACCCGAAGATGAAAAATGGCAACACCTCAAGGCACTGTTCCTCAAAGGACACGTCAATGGTCGACCCATCACCAGGCTACTCGTAGATGGAGGCGCTGCAGTCAACATCATGTCGTATGCCATGTTCCGGAAACTGGGTAAAAGCAACGAAGATCTGACCAAGACGGACATGATGCTCAAGGACTTCGAAGGCAATGTGTCTCCTGCCCGTGGAGCGCTTTGCGTCGACCTCACAATCGGCAGTAAGACCCTTCCCACTATTTTCTTTATTATTAATGGCAAAGGGTCCTACAATATGTTGCTCGGTTGTGATTGGATACACGCAAATTGCTGCGTCTCATCTACAATGCATCAATGCCTCATACAATGGGTCAACGACAACATCGAGATAGTCACTGCCGATTCCGCCTATAGTGTTGCTGCGGCCGATACGCAGCAGTGGAGCTGCGAACACGTCAAGTGCATATCCGGAAGAACTTGGGACACTGATTTCCTGAGAGTGTCCTATTTTGGCCTACAGCCGATCCGAGCAGTCGACTCTGAAGATTCAGATTAGATGGATCAGTTCATCTGAGAAGATGGGAAGCTGGGGCATGGTTTTACATCGGCCGATTCATTAGAGATGATAGATTTAGCTGATGGCACCAAACCAAGGCCGACGTACATTAGTGCTAACCTAGATCCCGAATACAAGTGTAAATTAACAAATTTATTAAAAGAATTTAAAGATTGTTTTGCTTGGGAATACCATGAGATGCCTGGTCTAGACCGGTCCATTGTTGAACACCGGTTGCCTATAAAACCAGGATATCGGCCGTATCAGTAGCCCGCACGATGATGCAATCCGAAAATTCTACCTGATATAATGGCCGAGATTACAAGACTGATTGAAGCAAAATTTATTCAGCAGTGCTGTTATGCCGAGTGGATCTCTAATATTGTACCCGTATACAAGAAAAATGGAAAGCCGCGCGTATGCATTGACTTCAAGAACCTTAATCAAGCTACGCCGATGGATGGGTATCCAATGCCGATAGCCGATGTGTTGATAGATGCCACCGCAGGACATAAAGTCATCAAAAACGGCTTTCAGGTGCCCGAGCCACCTCGGTTTATTCGAGTGGGTAGTAATGACCTTTGGATTAAAGAACGCTGACGCTACATATCAACAGGCTATGAATTACATCTTCCACAAGCTCATTGGCATCCTGGTGGAAATCTACATCAACAATGTCGTAGTCAAATCAAAAGGGCATCAAGAGCATCTGGCCGATCTGCGAGAAGTATTGGAGTGCACAAGGAAGCATGGGTTGAAAATGAACCCGAACAAGTGTGCATTCGGTATATCGGCCGGGCAATTTCTGGGATTCATGGTTCACGAGCGCGGGATAGAAGTCAACCGAAAAATTATAGCGGCCATCAATAAGGTCGTAGCCCCACAGAACAAAATTGAGTTGCAGTCCCTAATCAGCAAAGTCAACTTTATCAGAAGATTCATATCCAAGTTGTCCGGGCGTATTCAAGCCTTCACGCAGTTATTGAAGTCGAAGCCCAACCAGGAATTCGTATAGGGAGAAGAACAGCGAAAAGCATTGAAAGACATCAAGCAATATCTTATCTCGCCACCTATTTTGGTCCCACCACAAGCTGACAAGCCGTTCAGACTATACTTATCGGCCGATGAACGGGCTATCGGATCGGCGCTGGTACAAGAGTTCGAAGGAAAGGAACGGGTAATATATTATGTTAGCAGAAGACTTCTGGACGCCGAAACAAGATATTCCCCGGTAGAACGGCTATGCCTATGTCTTTATTTCTCATGCACCAAGCTCAGGCACTACCTATTATCGGTAGAATGCATAGTCGTATGCAAGGATGACGTGGTAAAGTACATGCTGTCGTTGCCGATTTTGAAAGCACGAATTGGAAAGTGGATCCTGGCTCTAGCAGAGTTTGACCTATGGTACGAGTCGGCCAAAGCTGTCAAGGGTCAAGTCATGGCCGATTTCATGGCCCAACACTACGGACCGGAAGTTGCTATTGTTGAGCCGGTCCCATGGACTCTATACTTCGATGGTTCTTCGTGTGGAGCCGGGTCAGGAATCGGCATCGTCCTTATATCACCTCGGGGGGCAAGCTATAATTTCTCTCTGCCGATAGAAGCATCTGTCACCAATAATCAAGCAGAATGCCAAGCCGTCCTAAAGGGCATTCAATTATTGAGAGAGATCAAAGCCGACGCTGTGAAGATTTTTTGGGATTCCATGCTCATCGTAGACCAGCTAGCGGGAAGATTTGAATGTAAAGATGATGTCCTGAGGATTTACTACGAAGATTGCCTCCAACTTTTAAAAGAATTCAAGTCCGCAGTTATTGAGCATATTCCCAGAAATTATAATGAAGAGGCCAATAGGCTTGCCAAACACGCATCCAGGTATCGGCCGATTCAAGGCGCCATGACTCTGGAACTCGCAGCCGATGATTGGCGAAAGGAGATCGTCGATTATTTGAAGGATCCGTCCAAGAAAGTGGATCGGCGAGTGCGTTTTCAAGCCACAAAGTATGAACTACTCGAAGATGATCTGTTTTACCGAATGATTGATGGAGTTCTGCTCAAATGCCTGGGGACAGAAGAAGCAAAGATCTTGATGGGAGAAATCCACGAAGGCGTGTGCGGAGCTCACCAATCGGCTCATAAAATGAAGTGGATGATTAGGAATAACGGATATTATTGGCCAATGATACTCGAAGATTTCTTTAAATATTATAAAGGGTGTCAGGACTGTCAGAAGTTTGGCAACGTGCAACGTGCACTAGCATCGGCTATGAATCCGATAATCAAGCCATGGCCGTTCAGGGGTTGGGGAATAGACCTTATCGGACAGATTTATCCTCCATCAAGCAAGGGACACAAGTTCATATTAGTAGCCACCGACTACTTTACCAAATGGGTGGAGGCAATTCTGTTGAAGGCCGTAACATCGGCCGCTATGGTCGATTTTGTAAGGGATCACATTGTTTATCATTTCGGTATCCCTCAAACCATCACAACTAATCAAGGGACGATGTTCACTTCAGGAGAGTTCGAGGAGTTCACTGCCGATATGGGAATCAAGTTGTTGAATTCTTCTCCATATTACGCTCAAGCTAACAGCCAAGCCGAATCGTCCAATAAGGGGATCATCAAGTTGATCAAGAGGAAGATTAAGGAACAACCTAAAAAGTGGCACTTGTGTTTGACCGAGGCTTTATGGGCTTACAGGATGGCCTGCCACAGGGCGACTAAAATATCTCCTTATCAATTGGTATATGGTCACGAGGCAGTATTGCCTTGGGAATTAAGGACAGGGTCAAGACGCACATCGCTTCAAGATCAGTTGATGGCCAATGACTATTCCCTCCTCATGAAAGGAGAGCTCGACGATTTGGCAGGTCAATGACTGAGGGCCCTGATCAGCATCGAGGAGAACAAGAAGAGGGTGGACAGGTGGTACGACAAGAAGGTCAAGGTCAAGCAATTCTCCAAAGGATATTTGGTATGGAAGTTGGTATTGCCGATAGGGTCCAAGGATCCCAAGTTCGGTAAATGGTCGCCCACTTGGGAAGGGCCGTATAAAATGGGCCGATGCGCCCCCGGAAATGCATATATACTGGAAACGATCGAAGGAGAGGAGTTCACAAGGGCCTTGAACGGAAGATATCTGAAGAGGTACTATCCTAGTATATGGGTCGATGCATAACTAATGATGGAGTGTATCGAGATGGCACGGCCAACTCCTATTAGATCTTATAGCCCATGCAAAGATAACATCACCTTAAGAACAAAACATTCGTCTGATATGGCTGATTTATTATTCAGTGCAAACGGTGGGGTACATGGCCGACACGGTACAAGTCGCCCTTAGAACAAAAAGTACCAACACATCTATTGACCACGCTTTTTCTTAATCTCCCTTCCTACCCGACCTAATTCTATCAAGAGGCGGATGCTCCTTTCCTCCAAGTCCTTCATCGCGGCTTCAGCCTTAACTTGACGAGGAAGGGGGTGGCTCCGGTCAAGTGGTGGTTGAGATGTTCCCGCTGCAGCGTCTTTGAGGGCGACTGAGCGAGGGAGTGGATGACTCCTTTCGATTGGCGGCCGCCTGGAGAAGTTGGCGTCGATGTGATTCCAGATCTTCTGGACTTTAGCAGGAACGTGATCCCTGAGTTCTTCGCGATGAGCTCTGATAAGATCTTTGTCTGCCTGCGACAACGGTTCATCGGAGTGCATGATCTCGATCACCCATTCTAGTCCAGGACCAAGGCATCTCGGCTGAGAATCAACAAATAACCGCTCGACGTTAGATCGATCAAAATGTTAGACTGGGGAACGGAGGACGGAGGAAGATTTCATACTTGGCTGATGGAAAAGGAAAAGGAGGAAGACATCTCGGTGAATCGTCCAATGGTATGAACTACTAGAGGAGAAGAGGACGAATAATGCTAATGCCTTTGAAAACAATACGAGGCCTCATACTTATAGAAGGAAAAGGGGCAAGAGTTTAGTAAGACGCGTCCTATCGGAGTAAAAGGGGGTAATAAATGAAAGGCCGCCATGAAGGACGGGTTAGGATTGGATCCACACGTCAACGGTCAAAAGACATTAATGTTTTTATAGAGCGGCCAGTACTTTTACAGTTCATCCAAGGAGGGCATTAATAGCCGCAATCGCTCGCTGTCTAACCTGATCGGCTGAGTCTAAAGTTCGCTGGTCATCGGCGGCCGATCCTGGGACTTCTGGTATGTGGCGGTGGAGCTTGATTGCTTCGTGGGCCAGACTTTGTCTCTCTTGCTTCAGCTCGGCGATGATAGAAGGGAGGTCTTGGAGTCTTTTCTCTTCAATGGCTATGTCCTTGGTCACTTGCTCCATCTCCTTGGCGAGCTCTGCCCTTCGGCGTTTAAGGCGATCTATAGCACCAACAATATCCGAGCGGGAGCTTTCGAGGAAGTTGATTCGATGATGTACCTCTTGGGCTTGATGTTTGTAGGAATCTTCCTCCTCGCGAGCTTTAGCCAGCTTGGTGCGATCGGCCATGTGGCACAAAGCTCTGAACATTGGGATCCGCATTGATTCAATGTATGCGGCAGGCGCTAGAGCTTCTTTCGCCTCTTCTAGAACTCAGCCTTTGATATCGCTGAAGAGCTGCCGAATCGGCGAGGAATCCTCCACCAATCGGCCGATATCATCTTGGAGGAGGGTCCGTATGCTCTCGAGCTTGGCGCGGACGTCATCAGGGATTAAGCTCAGAGTGACTTGACGTGAAGCAACCTCCTCGTCATTAGAAAGTGCGACCGCGAAGGAGAAAAGACTGTTGTTGGGGGTATCTTGTTCCTGCGAAAGAGTAAAAAGATAATAAATACAGATTAGCCAATGGCAATGAGAAATCGGCCGATTTGGGTGAGAAGTCTCTTACCTCTTTGAAGCGGATTTCTTCTGCTTGCGCCAACGGGAGTGCTGCCCTCGGTTCAAGAACTGGTGCGACCAGCTCATCAGAGGAGGAAGATTCGACGATTATTGGTGCCCTGCTCGGACCGACCTCCTGGAAAGGCACGAAGAGCAAATTCTTATGAGTATAATACAAATGATTAAGTCTGATGACATGTGCTGATTACCGTACCTCCGTGGATCCCTTGGCCGATGGCTGTTGTAAAGGTACAATTGACGTGTCAAGGGTAGCCTACATCAGAATCGGTCAAGTTTTTGATTAAGTATCGAAAAATTGAGTTAAGGGATTCTTTACCTCGGTGGGAGGAATTACTGGTGCTCCAATTTCTGCTTGGGGTGTAGCCGATTGCTGCGGAGGTTGCGCTGGCGCGATTTGTGCAGCCTGATAGAAAGAAGTTAATATTGGAAGAATACTCAGAAAGGCATGAATCCGAGGTTACCTGGACAGCTTCTACTAGCAATGATGCAGCGGCTGCTCCAGCTTCTGTAGCAGCTTGGGGGTCAACTTCTTCAATGACCAGAAGAATCGGCGCAGCTAAAGATTCAGCCGATGCCGCCGCCGACTGATCGGCCGTTTCCGTGCGGGCGCGCACTCGGCGGCTCGTCTTCTTTAAGGTTATGTTTGGCGTCTGTTTCAATCAGCCGGTGGTGATGTCATCAATGGTTGGGGCATGATGGCTGATGAGTGGGAATTCCTTATATGGGTAGCGATTCTCTAAAGTCGTTAGCTGAAAGCAATGTGTCCTTGCACACAAGTATGATCAATACTTGGTCTGGGTTTTTCCTCACATCTCTCATTTCAGATTTGGTGGTCATCATCACTAAATTCTCTCCCTCTCGTTTCTTGTTTTCTCTCATGTTTAGCTTGTGGCTCTCACTCACCGATTTATGGAGGGCACTCAAATTATTTTTCTCTCCTTCTTTTCCACTGTCATTCCTCACATTGGAGTTCTTTTGTAAGTGCTTAGCGAGGATTTGCTGCGGTGTCATGGGTTTAAGAATCAACTCCTTGCCCTTCCACTTGATGGTGTATTGATTGGTCCGACCACAATGTAGAGAGGACCGATCATATTGCCATGGTCTTCCTAGCAGCATATGACACACTGTCATGGGTGCCACATCACAATCCACAATATCAATGTATTCACCAATCTTGAAAGGAATTTTCACTCTATGTGCAATCTTAATTGAACCTGAATTATTTAACCATTGCACGTGATAAGGATGAGGATGCTTCAGCATCTTTAAACCAAGCTTTTCAACCATTTCCTTACTAGCAAGATTGTGGCAGCTTCCACCATCAATGATTACTTTACACACCCTGTCTTCAACCTTGGCTCTGGTTTGGAAAAGATTGTGCCGCTGTCCAGCTTCACTCATTTGCACACTCAAAATTTGAGTTACAACAAGAGTAGCTCCAGTATCAAATTCACAGATGTCCTGCTCCAGATTACCTTCCTCTTCAACCTCTTCATGTTCTTTATCACTAGCAGATTCATACTCTCCTTGGTCATTTACAATAATGGTCCGATTATTTGGACACTCCTTTATAACATGACCACAACCACCACACTTGAAGCATTGAATCCCACTACTCTTGGTGGAAGAACCCACTGAAGTAGATGATGAGTCTGCTGATTTGTTCCTCTCATTTGGAGCAGCCAACTCTTTACCACTAGAAGCACTAAAATTGCTTGAGCGTGTACCACCATTTGAGTTGGAAGTTGAACCTCTACTTGCACTACCTCATGGTGTGAATTTTCTTCCACTTGGGGCACTTCTCGAGCTGAAAGATACTCCTCTATTGGGCTTCATGTCCTGCTGCAATTGTCGTCAGCTTTGCTTGCTTGATGGACCAACTCAATAAGATTGCGGTACTGCTGAAATTCAACAATACGCTGAATATTACGATTCAGTCTTGACATAAAACGTGCAATTGATTGCTCTTCATCTTCATATACATTGGCTCTAATCATTGCCTTCTCCATTTCTTTATAATACTCATCAACACTAAGGCTTCCTTGCTTCAGATTTTGTAGCTTGTCAAAAAGATCACGACGATAATGTTTGGGGACAAATCTTGCCCTCATTTCTCTCTTTATTTCAGCCCATGAACGGACATCACCTTGGCCAGCTTCTTCTCTATCATTTAGCATTTGCTCCCACCAGATTAGAGCATAGCCATCGAACTCAAGAGCAGCCATGGCCATCTTCTTCTGCTCAGAATAGTTGTGCAAGCAAAAAAAATTATCCACCTTCAATTCCCATGTAAGATAGGCTTCAGGATCAGACCTGCCATCAAACTTGGGCATGGTGAATTTTAACTTGCCAAACCTCTCCTCGTTGGGCTGATTACGCCCACGATTCCTGTGGTGACGTCGACGGTTATCATGATGGGGCTGATCAACCTCATTGTCTTCTTCCTCTTCACTCCCACTTTCCTCTAGTTCAAGACCTCTCTCATGGCCACGACCAACACCTCTACCACCATTTCCACATCTTGGAAGTGGAGGTCTTCTTGCATTTGCAGCAGCTCGCTCTCTACATCTTTGCTGTTCTCTTGCAGGTCGAGCAGCAGTTTCTTCTTCTGTTTCATCAACTTCTTCTTCATGATGACTTCCATTTCCGTTATCACGAGGAGGATTATGCAAACGGGCCATAAGTGCTTGAAAATTGTTCGTTAACTCTTCCATGCTTTGCTTCAACTTGTTAAATTATGCCATGGTGACACAATCTTCAATCTGATCTTCACCACTCATCTTCCTGTGAAATTAGTGACAGCAAAGCAACAAATATATGTGGATTAGGAAGTTATATGTGGAAACTCACAACCTCACCTCTCTTACCAACCGAAGCTCTTATGAATTCCTGTGGGTTACAGAAGGGCCAAAGCGTGGTGGTATCACGAGAGTGATGGTTAAGCGAATACAAGATCAGTGTTCCTATGACGATGGGTTTTAAGTGGAGCTTGGTGGGGAATGATTCACAAGGAATGCAATCTAAATTCTAGTTGTTGTAAAGATAAGTAACAATCCAAACTAGAGATCCAATGCCTAGTACTGATCACGAGATATGATTGATGTAACCAAAGCAACTTGTGGTGTACGTTCAACACTTGTGCACATCAACAATCTGATATTTCTTCTTTCTTGTCAACACTTCTTTTCTCTCTTTTTTTTAACTTTTCTCGACACTCTTTTTTTTGCAACTTTCTTTCTTTTCTTTTTTTTTTGAGATATGATAGGCACAAAGGACACAAAAAGATGATATGATCAGCAACTAAACAAAGACTCTAATGGATAGAAACTTATCAAAACTCACTAAAATGACAGATTGAAGCAAAGGGTTATGGCAAATATTTTTCTAGCTTTTTAGTGGATAGGACGAACATAAAATATATGTAGCTAAGGGTAAATGAATTCCTACCGTGGCAACTAAGGCTCTGGTACCAGATGATGGGGTCTTGGTCCCGATCTTCACGACGTAGGATCCCGGTCTTGATAACTAGCCGAAGAACGGCCGATAACTTGCTCAAGCAGCGATAACTAGTGCAACCTGACGAGTGCACAAGGAGCCAACCACCGTCTCTATACGGCAGCCTGAACCAAGGATTCGCCCAACCACACTGTCAAAGAAACCAACCTACACAACCTGGAATCAATGGACCAGGAGCACAGATTGGGTGCCGATGACGTGGCCGCTCTGTAATCTCCACGAAGAAAAACACAAGAGCTAAGGGTAGAGATCTCTCTCTGGATTTGTTAGCACACAGCTGAACAAAGGGGTTTGTATTTGAATTATCAAAAGTCTGTCATTTCCTTAGGAGTACAGAGATATTTATACTAGGAACAACCCTCCTAGATAGGTATAAACACGAGATAGAAATGAAGAGTTAGTCATCAAGAGCTCCTGAGTTGTTCCCGCGTGGCTGTTGGCCTTCTGCGCAGTCTTCAATGTTTTGGTCATAACTCCTTCTTGGGAAGTCCAAATGACGTGTCGTTGGTTGCGTTGGAAACATAACTTGATAAAGTTTCACACCATGTCTAGTATGTTCCACAAAATCTTGTACATTGGTACAGTTTTACACGGCAACTTTAGCTTCATGCGGACTGTTGAGCTTCAGACCAGTATGCACTAAAACTGGTCGGGCGCCATAACGGTTTCTCCAAACTGGTTGGGGTTGTTGTCAATGGAAAGTAGACTTCAAGAGTTTTCCAACAAGTACCCATTGGCCTTCATAGCTTTTGGGAATCAAAAGTTATGATTATTTCTTTCAGACTGTTCTGCAGAACTGGACGAATTTGAACGTGGTTCTTCTTTGTATTCATTGCCTTGTGTGTTCTTGTCATCCTCCTTGGTAAAGCTGAGTAATAGAAATGTACTCGACTTAGGCAGTATATAATTCTCATTAATATTTAAATGAACTTCACAAAGTAGCGCGTTCACCTGTTGTTGTAGTTCCTTTGCTCGACTACATGTAATTGTTCTTTTAAAGACTTGGGATGGTGTAGTTGTGCTCGGCATGGTCGGTGTGGAGGTCGGCGATGTAGGTGAGGTCTGCATGGTTGGGATGTCCTCATCATGCGCCAAATATTACCTGAAGAAGTAGTGATCCCATTGATCGAGCTCAGCAGGTTTTTTAGTTTGGTATGTTCAAAGGAGCTTGAGGAAGCTGAGATGAAAGAACTTACCAAATCGATTGGAGAGACCCTTTATCAGCTTGAGATGATATTCCCTCCAGCATTTTTTGATATTATGATGCACTTACCAGTTCATATTGCTTGGGAGGGGCTCTGTTTCCTATAGATGGATGTATTCAGTTGAGAGATACCTACGTACCCTCAAAGGCTATGTGAGGAACAAAGCGTGCCCAGAGGGTTCAATAGCAGAGGGGTACATCTCGGAGGAGTGCCTTACATTCTATTCTCGGTTCTTTGAAGATGTTAGTACAAAGCTGAATCGGCCAGAGCATCAAGAAAGGAGGACTGTTAGTGAACCACCTACTGGTCTAAGTGTATTTGCGAGCATGGACTTCACTAGAAAGAAAAGTAGTCATAGGCACAATATGGAGATACCTTCTCCTTATGACTTGCGCAGGATGAGGCACTACATAATATCCAACTGTGATGAGGCCACTCCATGGATAAAGTAAGCTACATGTAATCCTATGTGTTTTTTTATATTGTGTTCACTATCTAACTGACATAAGTTTATTGTTTCATCAGTGAGCACATGGACGATTTGAGGAACACCAACTCGCATAATGTTGATAGAAGGCACAAGGCTGAATTTGTACATTGGTTCGAGCGTAAAGTGAGTCATATATATTTCTATTCAATTTTATTCATCACACTTGAATATATATGTTCGTAACATATTTTACAAATATTTTTGAGTGTAGATCAGGAACCTACATGTAGAGGGAAAAGTAGATGAAATGATTTATTCTCTGTCTCGTGGTCTAGAACAAATAGTTAGTGTGAGGAACAGGTGTTCCATCATCGGGTTTTTCTTCCGGACATCAGATGTAGAGAAAAATCTATCAACACAGAACCGTGGTGTTGTCGTCAAGGGCAATGATGGCATGGAATGGTATGGAGTGATTAAAAAATCATCATCTTTGATTTTCCTAACCAGCATGAAGTCACATTGTTCGAGTGTGACTGGTATGATGTTCCTACTCCAACTTAGAGCAAATCCAGAGGGTACAGTAAAGATAAATTTGGGATTATCGATATTGATACCAGTCAGTTTTGCTACTCAGATGATCCATACATCCTGACAACACAAGCGGAGCAAGTGTGTTATGTGAAAGGCGGGAAGAAATGTACTAAATGGTGCAGTGTCCTCAAAATGAAACCTAGGACCCTGTTTGCCCAGCTGAAAGTAGAGGAAAGTGTTGGTGATACCAATGTGGACTCGGTTATCACAGGAGTGGAACAAATTAATGTTGAGGACCAGCAGGAGGCTTTGACAAACTGGATTAGGCCAGAAGTGCAAGGGTTAACTGGTGATGCATCTGTACTTCAAAAGGTGGTGCCCATGCTTGAACCGGATCGTATGGACATATCAGAAGACGAAGATGATTCTGATGACACCTACATTGGTGATGGAGTTGTTGCTCCAGTCAATATACCTGGAGAAGAAAAAGATATTTTCTTTGTGTAATTTGGAGTTGCAAAGTTTACTTTGTGAACTAATGTGCATTTGATTTCTAGAAAACATTAAGATATTATATATACCATGAACCATGAACTTTATCAAATGCTAAACCAGACGAGATAGAGCTCCTATACATAAAAATTACTTAATTCATACGAACTGCATCTAGTTTGATATAGTAGGTGCATGCGTCCCATGTTACCAAAATAAAGCAGAGGCATCCATTACTTCTACATCAACTAACATGTTATCAAAATAAACATGGTTCATGCCTCTCATGTTACAAAAACAAAGAAGAGCCATCCACGACATGATCAACTAACATAACTCTTATAACTAAGAGTACTGATACTTCTATATCAATAAAGACTACTCCATCCTCAAAATTAGTCGTCCCTGCCTTCCACAGTGTAGAAATGGCCCTTCTACAGCTTGCGCTTGATAGCAACGTGAACCTCTTCTATCTTCTCTCGCACATGACATTTTAGAAGGGGGTTACTTAGCATGTGAAAAAGATAAACTAACTAGATAAACCAAAATAGCACATAATAGAAACCAATTGATGATTAACTTAAAGGGTAGGAACATCAACTGCCTACCAGACAGCTCAGGTCCATCGGAGAGCTCATCGTCGCTCCCCTGAGTGAGTATCATTGTACATGACATCTTTGGGAAAACGACCTCGTAGGTATCTCCGACGACCTTCATTACAGGGAAAATAGGGTCACAAAACTAAATAAAGTGTTGCTTAGTTTTAATAGGATCATAACATGGCAACACATAGTGTTAGAACTTATTCAAAATAAAGAACACATACTGGTTTGAGACTTGCTGGCATGTCTGGCCAGTCATATTGGATGTATGGCTTGTCCTTGGAGGGAGAAGACTTGGTGTAGATGTGGCGGGCTCGGATCAGGTCACGCGGACTGCTTACTCACGCCTATCATGAGATCGCAAAGTTTAACATGTCACCGAATCAAGAAATTAAATATGTGGTATACTAAATCTAATTTTCCAGCATCACTTCGTTATGGATCGAGCGCCTCGGCTGACATTTGGTGGAGGTGCCAAGTACCTTCTTCTCCCCGATGGCCATGGTGGATTTGGGGGTGTTGACGCCGGATTTCGTCACCAGTAGAATCGGCGTCAAGAAGAAAAGAAATCGGAGAAGTACAGTTGGGAGTCGGTCAAATGGTGCTATAATGAGGAATCGGCTGGCAGCTTTTGCTTCGCTTCGGGGAGAATACGCCAGACTCCCAATCGGCAATCCTTTGCCGATGAGAAATCGGCCGATCAGGAGGATGGACTAATTGGGCCTGTATGGGCTTGGAAAGATGGAAGGATAAAGTGGAGGTCAGCCCACGAAGCGTGGGGTAACTAGTTTGGCACGGTTTGTGCTTGTAGATATTTGTTTTCTGTTTGAATTAGAGATAGAGTTCTAGTCGGTTAGGAAGTTATCTGTACGGGGCTATAAATAGCTACCTTTGTAAATCTGTAGACAACAATCAATCAATACAACAAGTTACTTTCTTCTTCGTACTTACTTTCGAGCAGGCGACTTCGCCATTACTTTTTCTCTTCACGAGTTCGTGCGGGTTGGCAGGGCTGCATCATCTCGATCTCCGGCCGATTCTGTAAGTTCCGTTTATCGAGTAATATCTAAGCTTTAACTTCCGGCGCATCGCTGTTGTTTCGTTTAGATTTATTCACCAGTTATCGATATTAACTAGATTAATAGGTTTTTACCTGTTTTCTTAGTTTTTATCACCAGTTATCCCGCTAGGAATCGGTAGTATCGGCTTTCATTACTTTCTGTTGTTAGATCCATTCATCGCCGATTAGATCTTTTCCTAGTGGTGTTATTACAAGCTTTGTACCGATTACTTTAGTATTTTTCTGTCTACAAGGCTACGGGGATCGTGCTGTCTTATAGCCGATTTCATTATCACGGTAAATCGGCTGATTTGCCGATAAGCTCTCTCGATCGGAAATTTAGCCGATCGAAGTTTCTGAATTTGACACGTGTTCTTCCTTGCCAATCAACAGGTCAGATTGGCTGGCACGCCGCGCGAACCGCACCAGGGCATTCACCCGAACAGGAGCTAAGCAGATTCTCCCGGGTCGTGTGTCGGCCGTTGGGATTCGGTTGACCGATTTCTAACGCCAACACACTTTTGGCACGCTCGGTGGGACCAATACAACCGCCAACATGTCAAAAACTGCTGAAGTCTCCGAAGATAACGTCATTGAAGTGACGGAAGCAGATCTAAAGGACGACCAAAAGGAAGATCTGAATAAGTATTTGGAGCAAGTCCGGCAAACTTGCTTGAAATCCTTCAGTCGTTCCAGGAGCGGGGAAACTGTTAAAAAGACTTCTTTCCCTACTCCCCGCCAGATCACGATTTCTGAAGATTCGAATAAAATGTCCGATATGATTCAACAATCTCTTCATCACGCCTTCATCAATCAATCCCCGGTACTTTCAAACATGGTGCACAATGTTGTTGTCAACTCCTTCGCCGGAGGTATACCTCAAGGGTACAGGGGACCAACGTATTTTCAGCCAATTCCACCAAATCAGGCTTATCAGGCTTCACAGCCGATCCAATTCTCTGTCGGAGGGTCCGGTGCTTCTGCGTCATCAACTCCTTTGGGATATGGCTCTATCCAATCGTCCTCTGCACCACTCCCTCCAGTCATCCCTCTACCCTGGGGGGCACCCTTAAACACGACCGGTTTGAATCAATCGGTCAGTCAAGGAAATCCTCCGTTCCAGACACTCTCCCAAACGGCCACTCGGCCGATCATACCACCATACCAGCCTATCGCTCCGGAGGTCAACAAGACATCGGAGCTCATGCTATACGATGAAACAAGTGGTGCATACAAGCAGCCGTCCTTTACTACACCACCGGCTTATACACAGATACCACCTTTTCATCAACCTCCTTTTATCCAGCCTCCGATTTATCAGCATGTGCCGATACCGCCGCCAACTATTCCCCAGCAACAACCAGATTGGTCGGCACAAATTGCGGAGGTAATGCAAGAACAATTCGGCTTGAAACCGAAGGTGCAAACTTATACCTATAGAACACCATACCCATCTACATATGACTTGTTGCCGTTCCCCCATCGGTACAAAGTTCCTGATTTTACCAAGTTTTCGGGGATGGATGACACTTCCACCGTAGAACATGTGAATAGATTCATCATCCAATGCGGGGAGGCAGCTACGCAAGATGCCCTGCGGGTACGGTTGTTCTCGTCATCCTTGTCTGGATCGGCCTTCCAATGGTTCACGACTTTGCCACCAAACTCAATTATCACATGGGCCGATCTAGAAAAGCAGTTCCACAAGTACTTCTATGCTGGGGTCCACGAAATGAAGCTGTCTGATTTGACTAGTCTCCGGCAAAGAAGTGATGAGCCGATACCCTCGTATATACAGAGGTTTCGGGAAATCAGGAACAAATGCTACTCCCTGGCTCTAACCGATGCACAGTTGGCCGATATAGCTTTCCAAGGCCTGCTGCCACATATTAAAGAAAAATATGCTTCACAAGAGTTCGAGAGCCTGAGCCAGATTGTCCACCGATTGTCCGGGCAGGAGGTGCGTCCATTCGATCCAAGAAGGAATTTCCAGAAGAAAGTGGCATTCCTGGAAGAATTAGAGGATGAGGAAGATGCCGAAATCGGACTTGCAGAGTGGATTAAGGGAAAGAAGCCGATATCATGCCCGTTCGGCAAGAAGGAGCCGGAAGCATTTAGTTTCGATACAACTAAAGCTGACAAAATCTTCGATCTTCTACTCCAGGAAGGGCAGATTAAACTCTCGCCCTACCATACAATACCCTCTGCCGAACAATTGAAGAAGATGAAGTATTGCAAGTGGCACAATGCCACATCACATGATACCAACGAGTGCAAAATCTTCAGGCAACAAATACAGTCGGCCATTGAGCAGGGCAGACTCAAATTTGAAGTGCCAGCAAAACCGGCCAAACCAATGAAAATCGACCAGCACCCTTTTCCTACCAACATGGCTGACACGGGAAAGAATTCTCTCCAAACAAAAGTGCTGACGTCCGAGTCGGCCAAAAAGAGTGGCGCTGTCGATCCCAGAAATCAAGTTACGTCTGAAGACATCAAGAGAAAGCGTCGAATGGAGGACGATGATGGTGAGTCAGAAGGACCACGCATTACTTCCCAGTTCCTGCTCCAAAAGTACCAACGCCAACATGAACGCTCGAGGTCCCGAGAAGAAGCGATGCGTCGGCACGAGGAGCACTGGAGATGCCCATTCTTCGTACATTGTTGGGAAAATAACCTCAGGCTACCATCGGCCGATACTTGCCCGGAGTGCAACGGTCCCTATCGAGGCAATCGGCCGTTCACCAGGTCTCGCTCTAGAGACAGAAGGCCAGAACCGATCAGCAGGAATTGGCGCAACCCAGATGAGCAGCGCCCTCCCATGCGTGATCGGCTGGGGGGCAGAAGTGACCGATATGATCGGTCAGAAGGAAGAAGCCATAATAGGCAGGGGGGCAGGGCCGATCGTCATGATCAATCAAATAGCAAAGCCAGCGTTCACAGCCGGCTCGAAGACATGGCCGATGCTCGGGTAACGGACGAGAACCCGTTAGGACGTGAGCCAGAATGGGAACGCGCCGGGAAAGAAGGGAGGCCAATAAACCCCAGATGGTGTCCCGATGGTTTAACCAAATCACAAAAACGGAGAATCCAACGCCTCCGCCAATGGGAACAGCAAGAAGAAGAGAGCGCGATGGACAAGAAGGAAGGGAGGCCTCGGGTGTGGCGCCCCAAAAGAAACGACAAGGAAAACAATGAATCGGCGGGTGATGAATCGGCAGCCGAGATCGGTATGGTTTTCATATTGCCGATGGAGTTCATGACCCCTGCCGATCAACATGACGTGTCGGCGATAGAGGAACAAACAGCACGGTTGGCTTTAGAACCAATGATGGCCACGTTCGAAAAGCCCGAAGACGACGAACGACAACATATGAAGGCGTTGTTCCTTAAAGGGCATGTTGACGGTCGCCCCCTCACTAGATTGATGGTCGACGGGGGAGCCGCCGTCAATATCATGCCGTATGCCGTACTCCGAAAGTTGGGAAAGAGCGACGACGACCTAACCAGGACGGACATGATGCTCAAGGACTTCGAAGGCAAGGTGTCAAACGCTCGCGGTGCCCTCTGCGTTGACCTCACCATCGGCAGTAAGACCCTTCCTACCACGTTTTTCGTCATTAATGGCAAAGGGTCCTATAATATGCTTCTTGGCCGAGACTGGATACACGCAAACTGCTGCATCCCATCGACTATGCATCAGTGCCTTGTACAATGGGTCGGCGATAACATCGAGGTGGTCAAAGCCGACTCCGCGTACAGCATCGCGGCAGCCGACGCACAGCAATGGAGCTGCGAAACCGTCAGATGCATATCAGGTAGGGTGTGGGAAACCGATTTCCTGAAGGTCACCGATTTTGGCCTACAGCCGATCCGAGCAGTCGGCTCCGAAGAAGCGCAATAGATGGATCAGTTCGCCCGAGAAGACGGGAAGCTGGGACACGGATTCACGTCGGCCAATTCATTAGAGATGATAGACTTAGGTGACGGGACCAAACCAAGGCCGACTTTTATTAGTGCAAATTTAGATCCAGAGTATAAGTGTAAATTGACAAATTTATTAAGAGAATTCAAGGATTGTTTTGCTTGGGAGTATCACGAGATGCCCGGATTAGATCGATCTATTGTTGAACATCGGCTACCCATAAAGCCAGGGTATCGGCCGTACCAACAACCCGCACGGCGATGCAATCCTAAAATTTTACCAAACATAAAAGCTGAAATAACTCGGCTAATTGAAGCAAAATTTATTCGGCAATGTCGTTATGCCGAGTGGATTTCTAATATCGTGCCAGTGTACAAGAAAACCGGGAAGCTGCGCGTTTGCGTTGATTTCAGGAATCTTAATCAGGCCACACCGATGGATGGTTACCCCATGCCTACGGCCGATGTACTGATCGACGCTGCCGCAGGACACAAAATTATTAGCTTCATGGATGGAAACGCCGGATACAATCAAATACTTATGGCCGAAGAGGACATACCCAAAACGGCTTTCAGATGTCCAGGCCACCTTGGTTTATTCGAGTGGGTGGTGATGACTTTCGGCTTGAAGAATGCTGGTGCTACATATCAGAGAGCCATGAACTACATTTTTCACAAACTCATTGGCCTCCTGGTGGAGATCTACATCGATGACGTTGTAGTCAAGTCCAAAAGCCACGAAGAACACCTAGCCGATTTGCGAAGGGTGCTAGAGTGTACCAAAAAGCATGGTCTTAAGATGAATCCCAACAAATGCGCTTTCGGCGTCTCCGTCGGACAGTTCTTAGGATTCATGGTGCACGAACGAGGTATAGAAGTCAATCAGAAGACCATAGCGGCCATCAACAAAGTCGTCGCCCCACAAAACAAAACTGAGCTACAGTCTCTAATCGGCAAGGTAAACTTCATCAGAAGGTTTATATCTAATCTATCTGGACGAATTCAGGCGTTCACGCCACTTCTGAAGTTGAAGCCAGACCAGGAATTTATATGGGGAGAAGAACAGCGCAAGGCGTTAGAAGACATCAAGCGATACTTGGTCTCACCCCCAGTCCTGGTTCCCCCTCAAACGGGTAAGCCGTTTAAACTATATTTATCAACCGATGAAAAAGCTATTGTGTCGGCTCTAGTCCAAGAGTTTGAAGGCAAAGAACGGGTGATTTATTACGTTAGTAGAAGACTCCTGGATGCCGAAACAAGATATCCTCCAGTGGAGCGTTTGTGTTTGTGTCTTTACTTCTCGTGCACCAAACTCAGGCACTATCTATTGTCGGCAGAATGTATAGTCGTATGCAAAGATGATGTAGTGAAATACATGCTGTCACTACCGATATTGAAAGGACGAATCGGTAAATGGATCTTAGCTTTATCGGAATTTGACCTACGGTACGAATCGGCAAAAGCCGTCAAGGGTCAAGTCATGGCCGATTTCGTCGCCCAGCACTGTGGGCCGGAGATCGCCTTCGTGGAACTAGCGCCTTGGCAGTTATTTTTTGATGGGTCATCATGCGGAGTCGGATCAGGAATCGGCATCGTTCTCATATCGCCTCGGGGGGCAAGATATGATTTTTCTCTGCCGATAGAAACCGCCGCCACAAACAATCAAGCGGAGTACAGAGCCGTATTAAAAGGCTTACGTTTATTGAGAGAAGTCAAGGCCGATTCTGTTGAGGTCTTCGGAGATTCGATGCTAATTGTGGATCAACTAACCGGAAGGGCTGAGTGCAAAGATGACATATTACGAATTCATCACGAAGATTGCTTACAACTTTTAAAAGAATTCAAATCGGCAGTAATCGAGCACATCCCGAGAGACCGCAACGAGGAAGCAAACAAACTCGCTCAACACGCATCTGGGTATCGGCCGATTCCGGGTGCCATGGCCTTAGAGCTTGCAGCTGACGATTGGCGTAAAGAGATTGCCGATTACCTGAAGGATCCGTCTAAAAAGGTGGAGCGACGAGTGCGCTTTCACGCTACCAAGTACGTGTTGCTCGAAGATGATCTGTTTTACCGTACGATCGATGGTGTTCTTCTCAAATGCCTCGGGACAGAAGAAGCCAAGACTCTAATGGGGGAAATCCATGAAGGGGTATGCGGAGCTCACCAATCAGCACATAAGATGAAGTGGATGATCAGAAACAACGGGTACTATTGGCCTACGATCCTCGAAGACTGTTTCAAATATTATAAGGGTTGTCAGGAGTGTCAAAAGTTTGGAAATGTCCAACGTGCACCCGCGTCGGCCATGAATCCCATCATCAAACCATGGTCGTTCAGAGGGTGGGGAATAGACCTTATCGGCCAAATTTATCCACCATCGAGCAAGGGGCACAAGTTTATTCTGGTTGCTACTGATTACTTCACCAAATGGGTGGAGGCAATCCCACTAAGGACTGTGACTTCGGCTATCATGGCCGATTTCGTAAGGGATCATATCGTCTACCGATTCGGTATCCCTCAAACTATAACAACCGATCAAGGAACAATGTTCACATCGGGGGAATTTGAGGAATTTACGACCGATATGGGCATCAAATTGTTAAATTCTTCTCCGTATTACGCTCAAGCCAATGGTCAAGCAGAATCTTCCAACAAAGGAATAATCAAGCTGATCAAAAGGAAGATTGAAGAATACCCGAAGAAGTGGCACCTATGTTTGACCGAAGCCGTGTGGGCATACAGAATGGCCTGTCATGGGTCCACCAAGTTATCTCCCTATCAGTTGGTATACGGTCATGATGCAGTACTGCCATGGGAGTCAAGGGCAGGATCAAGGCGCATTTCACTTCAGGACCAGTTGTCAGCCGATGATTACTCATCTCTGATGAAGGGAGAACTTGATGATTTGGCCGGCCAACGGCTAAGGGCTCTGATATGTATCGAAGAGAATAAAAAGAGAGTGGCCAGGTGGTACGATAAAAAGGTCAAAGTCAAGCAGTTCTTCCCCGGAGACCTGGTATGGAAATTGGTACTACCGATCGGATCGAAAGATCCTAAATTCGGCAAATGGTCTCCTACCTGGGAAGGGCCGTATAGAATCGGCAGATGTGCTCCAGGAAATGCCTATATTTTGGAAACCATAGAAGGAGAAGAATTTACTAGAGCTCTAAATGGAAGATACTTAAAAAGATACTACCCTAGTATATGGGTCGGTACGTGAGAAATTGACCGTGACACAATCACACATAGCCGAAACAAATCGGTTCAAACACATAGCCGATACAGATCGGTTTAAACACATTATCGACCGGGACGGCCGAGTACATTCATTCGGTACGGGCGACAGATTACATGGCCGACAAAACATTAAGTCGCCCTTAGAACAAAAATACAAAAAAAAACAAACTAACTGTTCTTCTTCTGGGATGCCTTCCCATTTCGCTCCAGCTTAGCTTGAAGGCGCGCAGCCTCTGCCGCGGCAAGAATGACGGGCCGAGGAAGCAGGCGAGCCCTATCGGTGGAAGACCGTTGGCCGCCGTTCCTCTCCATGTAGTCCAGGATCGTACAGGCCGCCGAGGTGACGTCATCCCCAGGAACGTCACGATGACGACCCCTTATGGTTGGAGATCGGCGAAGGCTTTCATTTACCACGGCATCCAAAACTACACGAGCCTCTGCGGTAATGTGGTCTTGGAGCTCCTTCTGATGGGCCAGAATCAGAGCCTTGTCCTCCGGGGTCAAAGGGTCTTCGGAATGGATGCACTCGATGGCACGCACAAGCTCCGGACCAAGGCGTTGGGGCTGAAACAAAGAAGGGATAAGGTGACACATTCATTTTCTAAGATCTAAGAGGAAAAGGTGGAGCGTCACCTGATCAACAGAAGAGGATGACGACGAGGCCATGACAAAGTAGTCGCGCCGATGAGAGGAAGAGGAAAGGCGAAATGGGAGCCAGATCGATGCTATCGGGAGGAGGCGCCGAGGTCGATATTTATGGGGGAAAATACATGGAAATCTGATGAGGCCACGTCCCATCGGTAATAAGGGAGGCAGTAAATAGAAGGCATCGCGAAGGGTCGGTCAAAGAAGGCAGTAAATGTTCGTACAAAGCGGTCAGTGTTTTACAGGTTACCCAAAAGGGTATCGATAGCCGTGATGGCCCGACGCCGAATCTGATCGGCAGAGTCAAGAACCCGTTGGTCTTCTTCTGCCGATCCAGGGACCTCCGATGCGTTGCGGTGGAGTCTCAGAGCCTCTTGAGCAAAACGCTGCCTCTCCCGTGTCAAATCGGCAATAGCAGAGGGTAAATCTTGAAGTCTGTTCTCTTCGGCGCTGATTGCCTTGGTCACTTGCTCCATCTCTTTAGCAAGTTCCGCCCTCCGTCTTTTGAGGCGATCTATTTCACTAATGATCGCCGGGCGTGAATCTTCTAGGACATGGATACGCCGATTCGCTTCTTGAGCCTGACGCTTAAAAGAATTTTCATCCTCACGAATCTTGGCCAGTTTCGCGCGATCGGCCATATGACGAAGGGCCCTAAAGACGGGAATCCTCATGGACTCAATAAAGGCCGCCGGTGCCAAGGCCTCTTCCGCTTCCTCTGGTACTCGTCCGCTGACGTCACTGAATAGCTGCCGAATCGGCGAAGCATCTTCCACCAATCGGCCGATGTCCCCTTGCAGGAGGGATCGGATCTTGGTAAGTTTAGCTCGGACGTCGTCAGGAACGGAGCTTAGAGCGACTTGACGGGACGCGACTTCCTCATCATCAGAAAAAGCAACCGCAAAGGAGAAAAGGCTGTTGTTGGGGGAGTCTTGTTCCTAAGAAGATAAGGAAAATGGGTGAATCGGCGTGGAATCAGAGCAAATCGGCTGGGTGAAAGCTGGTTATGAATTTACCATTTTAAAACGAATTTCTTCATACTGCGCTGGTAAAGCCGTTGTGTCTGGCTCAGTGGTCTGTGCCATGGGTTCATCAGATGAAGAGGACTCCACAATAATCGGCGCGGAGCTCGGGCCAACCCCCTGGGAAGAAATCGGTTGTCGGGAAGTGCTCGGTGTGCCGATAGCCTGCGTTAAAAATCGGTTAAGTACGTTGCACGGATACCCGAAGGAAGTCCGTAAGATAAGTACTGTACCTCAATGGACGAGGACAAGGGGGCGTGGGCGTCCGGTCGAATTGTCGCCGATTGTGGTATTTCCGTAACGGTGCTCTAGGAAATACAGAGTTAAGAAAAAGTTAATATTTAAATAACGATCGGAGATGGTAAAATTCGGACTTACCTGCATGGCTTCCAACAATAATGACGCAGCAGCCACTCCGGTTTGTATGACGGTTTGAGTATCAGCACTTTGTGTAGCCTGGGGTGGTGCAGTCAAGATTTCTGCCGATACAAGCACAGGAGGGTCCACCGATTCCGTACGAGCCCGAACTCGGCGACTGGTTTTCTTGACGGCCTTCTTATGAACCTTCTTCGATCGGCCAGCAATCGTGTCAACTGACGGAGCGTCGTAGCCGATAAGAGGATAAGTGGTGTACGGGTAGCTCTCCATTAGCCGACCGCTGCGGCTGTGCGTTGGAGGGGCTTGATTCTCGGCCTAAAGAAACAATGAAATCATTAGTGCTCAGTTATGTTGAAAAGAATAAAATCAGTAATCAGAAATAGCTCGGCGTTGGGATCAATGTTGGCCGGATCTAGAAGGTTGCAGTATGCCGATGCTGAGTTGCAGAATAAAAACTGCTTCCATTCGGCCCACCAAAGTTTGAACGGCTGGATGGCAAATGGATATAATAGCCAGTCATTCAAATTAATCGTACTGGAGTCCGGAATTCGGTCTCGCAGCCGACAATAATCCAGGCCAGTTGTAAGTGCTTCTCTGAACTTAATTCGGCCAGCAAAATACACCCGTATCGGCAATTGACCCATGCCGAATTGTCGTGCGGCAGTAGACGGGTTGTAGAATTCGTATGTAGGGGCATCTTTCCCCGAAAAGAAGTTGGCCGGTAAGAGTCCTGGTTTGATCAGTTCTTCATAAAGGTCTTCATCAAACCGGCCAGAAGTAGAATCGAAGCAGGAGGGGAGCTCGAAAACTGGAATGTCTCGCTGGTATGGAAACCAAATAGTTGCGTCCTCATTAAATCCATTATAAAAGCACCGAAAGTACTCGGATACCTTTGTAGTGGAATACGTGCAACCTGGAAAAGCTGACGCTGCTTCACCATAAGACATGCATCGGCGACGCTCGGTAGGGTCCTCCGCCGATTCGATATTGGGGAACATCATACGGTCCACTGGTTGCCGGGTGATTCTGTTCATATAAAGGTTCAACCATAGATTGACAAACCACCAAGGCCCACCTCGGTTGCCGATTGGTTCTCCCTTGGAAAGTTTTGTGCCGATTTGATGGAGCATATGGTACACGGCACCCAGAAGATGTTTCCCGAGAGGAATATGGCTTCCTCTAGACAATGCTTCAGCTAAAGATTGGGTGTTGGTTGTTGGGCCGGCGGCTCTTCCACAGAAAAGGTGTTTTTCTAGCCACATCATCAGGAAAGTGGTGTGTTCCCTGTTCTCAACAGTACCGGTCTTCTTGTTACTACTGATAAAGCCCTTCCAGCCGCCGATTCCTCTTGTGTCCAGCCGATGCGACGGTATGGTCAAAAGTTGGAAAGGTTTGTCAGGGGAAGATATGTCCAGGCCGGTCAAGAGGACCACATCGGCCAGAGTGGGGGTCATAGGACCGTGTCCAAATAAGAACGCATTAAGTGCGTCAGACCAGAAATAGGAAGCCGCCATCACTAACGGCTCGTTCTTCTCCATTTGAGACAGAGAGAGGTTGATACATTGGCCGATTTTGAGCTCGTCCCACGAGACGCTCCTTGATGCAGCCACCCGTTGGTACCATTCTCTCCAACCTGGGGTTTCATTCGGCCAAGATCTAAAAGTGCTTGCCCATTGATCTAAGTTCATATCGGATCGTTTGAAAGGTATCCGGTTAGTTTCCAAATCTATAAGATCCGCTGGATCTGGGTCTCCCATAGGGCCAAGGCAAACAAGGCCAGGACTGTCCGTTAGATGAATAGTAATTCTATGTCTAACCGCCTAAAAAGGAAAAGGGGCATAGGAATGTAAGGAGTAGATCTAAGATAAATACATTGCCGATAGGGGAAGGATTCGGTATTTACCTCCGGAATAAAGTTCTGGGTAATCGGTGTGGTCGCCGATGCGGACGCAGATGATGGGGCTGTGATGGGGACCGCCATTGGGATTTTTGATGAAGCTCTTTCATCTGCAGATGAAGTGACGGCCGTCGCTACCACTGCTGGAGGCACTATCCCTGGAGCATCGTGTGTGGGGGAATTGCCGGAAGGAGTCGCCATTGAAGGGAAAAGGGGAAGAAGTAACAGGAGCTGGAACTAGAAGACTTCGATGGCAAGGGAGAGTTGGAGAAAGAAGGATGCGCGCGCGTTGGAAAAAGAGACGTGAGCTTGAAGATGAGCTGCGGTGAAATGCTATTTATAGGGTGCCTGAAGAGAGGGTAAAGATGGAATTTTCACCGCGCCGGCGCGTCGAGATTTTTCGGGGTAGTGGCTGTCGTGGGCGCCCGTTTCAAAAAATTGCAATGATCAGCCGGGAGACCGCGAAACGGAAGGATATTTTCACTGCGGCCGTTTTGGAGGGGAGGTTATAAAAATTTCGAAGTAAAAGACTGTGTTTTACTCCGAAACTGGGGGGCATGTGTTGACGCCGGATTTCGTCACCAGTAGAATCGGCGTCAAGAAGAAAAGAAATCGGAGAAGTACAGTTGGGAGTCGGTCAAATGGTGCTATAATGAGGAATCGGCTGGCAGCTTTTGCTTCGCTTCGGGGAGAATACGCCAGACTCCCAATCGGCAATCCTTTGCCGATGAGAAATCGGCCGACCAGGAGGATGGACTAATTGGGCCTGTATGGGCTTGGAAAGATGGAAGGATAAAGTGGAGGTCAGCCCACGAAGCGTGGGGTAACTAGTTTGGCACGGTTTGTGCTTGTAGATATTTGTTTTCTGTTTGAATTAGAGATAGAGTTCTAGTCGGTTAGGAAGTTATCTGTACGGGGCTATAAATAGCTACCTTTGTAAATCTGTAGACAACAATCAATCAATACAACAAGTTACTTTCTTCTTCGTACTTACTTTCGAGCAGGCGACTTCGCCATTACTTTTTCTCTTCACGAGTTCGTGCGGGTTGGCAGGGCTGCATCATCTCGATCTCCGGCCGATTCTGTAAGTTCCGTTTATCGAGTAATATCTAAGCTTTAACTTCCGGCGCATCGCTGTTGTTTCGTTTAGATTTATTCACCAGTTATCGATATTAACTAGATTAATAGGTTTTTACCTGTTTTCTTAGTTTTTATCACCAGTTATCCCGCTAGGAATCGGTAGTATCGGCTTTCATTACTTTCTGTTGTTAGATCCATTCGTCGCCGATTAGATCTTTTCCTAGTGGTGTTAGTACAAGCTTTGTACCGATTACTTTAGTATTTTTCTGTCTACAAGGCTACGGGGATCGTGCTGTCTTATAGCCGATTTCATTATCACGGTAAATCGGCTGATTTGTCGATAAGCTCTCTCGATCGGAAATTTAGCCGATCGAAGTTTCTGAATTTGACACGTGTTCTTCCTTGCCAATCAACAGGTCAGATTGGCTGGCACGCCGCGCGAACCGCACCAGGGCATTCACCCGAACAGGAGCTAAGCAGATTCTCCCGGGTCGTGTGTCGGCCGTTGGGATTCGGTTGACCGATTTCTAACGCCAACAGGGGGCGACACTCTTCTTGGAAGCTATCCCTGGGATCATCTTCTTGAATCGCTCGGTGGCTTTGTCGCGCAGTTGCCAACTAGAGTTGTGCATCTTCTTGCGGTCAGCCATGGTGGGAAGGGAAGCGGAGCAGAGAGAGCGAGGTGCGCATGCAGGATTGTGATGGGATGTGTTGGGGGAGATAGGTGGGCATTGAAAAGGGGCGGAGATGAAGGAGCCATTCAATTATGGAAGCGTACTCAGGAAGCGGGAGTCCACGCCTTCAGTTATGTAGGCTAGATATCACTGACGTGTGGGCCTTGTAGCAATTGGGCCCACTCCGCAGTGACCCCTTGTATTAACATTTTATCATTTGCTTCACTATTTACTTACTCTACAATGAACGGACCTTTTTCAAATGTGTCCAACGTACCAGGGGCTTATGAATATGCAAGTTGGAATCTTTTATGGTCGAATGTGTATCATATAGGTGTATCATATATATGGCATATCATATAGGTGTATCATGTTAAATGTCACACCTGCTTTGCCTTGAGGTGATTTCATGTGGGAGCTAAGACAATGTTTCGGTGCAAATTGGTAATCGATCCCCTCAAGGACATGATTTATCACACAAACCATTGAGGTACTTGTTCTTTTTGCAGCGTGGCATCTTTACCAAGGTTTGGGTTCATGACACCAAGATACACTTACCTGGATTGTTCGAACGGACATGGTAGTACTAGTGTTTGATCTAGCGTCATGTTTGAGACTACTTCTTCAGAAGTAGCCTCATCATCACAAAGCACCGCGTCGTTAGCCTTTTTGAGACAGACAAAAGTGATAAAAAAGATGACAAGTTAAAATCCATCAGCTACGAGTACACAGCTACATACCTTGGTACCCTGAGACTTCTCAGGAGGAGAAGTCAAAGCAGACTTGGTAGCAGACTTCTTGCGGACCACTCAGCATTTCTTCATGGGAAGGGAGGGCTCGACCTCTGACTCTTCGACAACAGATTCTTCTTCTGATTGCGCCAGATAGCCAGCAAGAACTCGAGACTACAAAAACAAGTCGATATTCAAAACAAATATCCCAAAAGTTCAAAAAGTACAAGTCAAGTGAAAGGCCATACCACTTCTGGCTCATACCAAGCATCATACTAACGAAGAGCTGAAGGAATAACTGGTACCCCTTGATAGTTCCTGAAGAACTTGGCCAGCAACGCCTCCACATCATCATCCGATATATCCTCAGCGGACATACGCGATGGATCATTAAATCCTGAGTACTCACCCCCCGAGTGAGCCCGTTTCTGAAGAGGCTGAACCCTTCTCTTGAGAAAACTGGCCGCCACATTAATCCCAGTCAGACCAAGTACTTTCAACTTGGTAATCTGGTGCAGCAAATGGTTGAGTTCTGGGGTATCTTCAGGTTCGCTCACCCAATTCTCTACGTGCTTTGGTGCGTGCCCAGTAACCACTGGCAAGCGAGGATTATGGTTCCCAATATGAAACAACCTATTTTTCCAGTCCCCATGGGAGTTAGTCAAATTATAGTCAATGTACGCGCCCGAGCTCCTGAGTTGGAACACGGCGCCTCCAAAGACCTCCGTCCTAAGTGCACTAGGCTGAGGTTTACAGTGAAACAATTTCCTAAACAGTTCAAGACTAGGTGGAACTCCCAAGTAAACTTCGCAAATATGCACAAAAATTGACATATGCAGTACACCATTGGGGTTCAAGTGTACAAGTTGAAGCTTGTAGTACTCGAGGATACCTCTAAAGAAGTCGGAGGTCGGCGCTGCCAACCCCCTCTCCACAAAGTGTGCAAGCATCATCATTTCATTCGAATGTTCCTCGAACTGCCACGCATTCGCAAAAGCAGGGCGCCACTTGAGTACTTCCTTCGACTGCAAAAGCTTGGCGTCAATAACCGCCTGAACAGCCTCCTCCTTCATCACAGAATGCTGCCATGTCGCTCCGGGCGGCGGTGGCGCAGTTTGATTCGTTGGCCCCACCTTTGGCGTCGGCAACACCAGCTCCTTCCCTTTCTTGGACTTCACCTTGCCCACCGCTGGAGCCTTGCCTTGAGCCTTCTCGGGTTTTTCCCCATCTTCTTGGTGCGCATCCGCCAGCTTCACCCGCAGCAAAATGCACTCAACCTCAAATCTCTCTCAGAGGAGCAGCAATGGCGGCAGCGACACTAGACAATCATGGCGGAGGAAAATAGGAACAGAAAAGTGGAGGAAGAAGAGAAACAGATCTGCTACAGTGGGGCGTAAACCTAACCGAAAGGGGGCCCTCCAGTTATATCTCCACCACCTCTAGATTCCAAGCGTCAGTTACACAACGGAAAGGTTTTAAAAAGATTAATTGCCTTAAACACCCAATGGCTACTCTTTTCAACGGGTCTTGACCACTTCAACGACAAAAATCGCCTAAGTGCTTGGGGGCTGCGGATACCATACCCGTTGGTCAGAATTTTTTTTTCAGATTACCAAGAGTAAAACAGCCAAGAAGCAGGATTGACCCTAAGCCTGACTCTCCGACTCAACCTAAGGCTCGGGGGCTACTCCATATGGAGTGCGATTGTCATCGCACTACCATATAAAAAATTCTCGAAACAGAAGCAACTCAAAGGAGCAAGAAGAGTACCTTCCAATCACGCGGCAGTACTCGAGCACTTTGGACTGCAACCTCAAAAGAACTACTTAGATAATGCCCACAATACTCAAGACTAAGGCGCATGACTACAAAGTACTCAGAGGCTTGTTAGGCATGCACCCCAGGCCCACGAGTAGACCTTGGACGGCCCACTAAGGGACGTACTCGGATGCGATCAGGACAAGGGGATAGGCGTATCCCACTCGGACTGGTCAAGTATGTATATGGAAAACTACTCGAGCCATAACCGAGTAGAACTCTGTAATTATACTCGACTAGGACTCAAACTTGTAACCCTGACCTCCCGTGTATATGAGGGCGGCAGGGACCCTCCTCAAACAGAACAACACCAAGTGCATCTAAGATCAATACAAACAAACACACAGGACATAGGGTATTACGCGATCTAGCGACCCGAACCTGTCTAAATCGTGTTTCTTGCGTCACCATTGATTCCTTGATTCTCTACGGCCCTTACTGCACAAAAGACCACCTAGGGTACCCCCTAGGCGGGTTGTCGGTCTAAAACACCGACACCCACCGCACAAAAGATCACCTTGGGTGCTCCCTAGGCGGGTTGCCGCTCTAAAACACCAACAGGCCCTAACCTCCTCATGTCCTTCGTGTGCTGGGGGATGATGGCTTTGTGCAATTCTCGCTTGTGTTCTTCGCGTTCTTATTTTCTCCCTTTCCTCCCTCTCACATTTTTGGTTGATTCATGATTTCTGGGAGTTCTTGAGTCAAACCGGTCTTATGGAAATGAACTAGGACGTGAGTTGAACTTTTTCACCAAAGGGATTTGATTGAAACCTCATGAGTTCATAGATCGGGGCGATTCAATTTCTAGGGTTGAAAGAGTGATAATCTTCACAAGATTTGGAATTCCCATTGTTTGACATATCTTTTTGAGGAGGTCTTTTGGGAATAGGTTTGGTATGTTGTTGTGATGCTATGGTTCAAATTTCATGATTTTTGGAGGTCGTTTGTTTGAGTTTTGGATTTTTTTTTCTCTCCTCACGAAGGCTGATTTTTGTGCTGTCGGAAGTTCCGGCAGAGGATCGGAAGTTCCGATACAGGGTCAGAAGTGCTAACACAATATCGGAAGTTCCAAAGGGTTAATTGCTGAAAACCAGTAAACCTCTGTCGGTAGTTTCCCGGTACCTCTGATAAGTGTCGGAAGTTCCGAAAAAGTATCGGAAGTTCCGACAAAGGTATTTTTTGTTCTGTTTTTGCCTCAAGCTTTTGAGATTGCTTCCGGTTGCTTCTTGAGAGTCTCGTTGTGTTTTTTGGTTGTAACATAGACACCCAGCCACCTTGTTTGCTCGTGGATCTCTCTTCTTCCGCTTTGTTGGATTTGGGGTTCTTATTTGGCAGAGGCCTAAGTGTTCGAAAGAAATTTTTGAGGCTCCCATTCACCTCCCTCTGGTCGCCTTTTTGGTCCTTCAATTGTTATCAGAGCCGGTTAAGGTTTCTCCATACCCTAATCAGTTTCAACCTATTATGGTGACCTCTGAGCATTCTTCCTCGACTGCTGCACCCTACTTTGATGGCTCTGACTATCGGTATTGGAAAACTCGCATGAGAGCCCATCCAAAATAGTAGAGGAACAGGGGTTTGGGAAATGACTCCGGATGTGACTTATGTGATTCCTGCTACTCGCTTGACTCAAGAAGAAAGAGATAAATATCACACCAATAACAAGGCAGTGGATATCTTGTTTGCGAGTCTGTACCGTGCTGAGTTTGACCGTGTCAAGGATCTATCTCTTGCTCATGAGATTTGGTCCAGACTTCAGAGTTTCCATGAGGGAAATAGTCAGGTGAAGGCAAGACTCTTTGAGACTTACAGGCGTGAGTATGAGAACTTTGTTCATTTGCTTGGAGAGTCTGCCGATGCTTTGTTTCAGCGCTTTCTTGCTATTGTGAACAAGATGAAAGCAAACATCACCGTCTTACCCTACACTGATCATCATAGAGCTTTAAAGCTCCTGCATGCTTTGGATCACGAGGTGTTGGGTACGAAGGTTGATGCTATCATGGAGTCACCCAATTATGAAACGCTTTCCACTGATGAACTCTTTGCCAAGTTGAAATCCACGGAGGTTGACAAGAGGCTCCGAGCAAAACAAGGAGGCCCTACTGATCCAAATAGTATGGCTCTCATGTCTGGCTCTGGATAGCCTATGTCTTTGGGGAACTCTTCTTCTATCTCGTTTGCCTTGTCTTCCTTGGTTTCTATTTCAGAGGAGCAGTTGGAGGTTCTTGACGATGATGAGCTCGCCTTGATCACATGGCGGTTCAAGCGCTTCAACGACAACCGCAAGAACAGGCAAAGGAACAACATCACCTGCTTTGACTATAGCAAGCCAGAGCACTTCACCACCGACTGCCCCGACAAGAACAAATCCAAGAGCGGGTATGACTACAACAAACACAAGAACAAGGAAGGCACCAAGAAGAAGAAGAAGTACACCGATCGTGATAAGGAGTACCACAAGAAGGCCAAAGCATGTGCCTTCATCGCCTCTCTCAGCAACGTCGACTCTGACACTGACGATCACACCAACTCAAGCTCAAGTGAGGAGGATGACGATCGCAAGGAGAAGAAGAAGGATTGCAAGAACTTCAACAGCCTTTGCTTCTACTCCGGTAAAAACCATGATGGAAACTGTGTCAGGGCCCTCAACACCGATAATAAGAAGGATGAAAAAGAAAGCGACTCCGACATAGAAACAGAGGTAAAGCCTACTCCAGAACAACTTGCCTTAGAAGTAGAAGAATTGAATGATTGCCTATTCAATCAAGATAAGTTAATTAAGAAGGCCGCTTGTGAACGAGTTGAGCTTAAGGCTAAGTTGGAGAGTGCTTTGACTGAGATAGATATGCTTAAATCTGCTCCTACTATTTTTGATGTTGTTGAGTGTGATGAATGTGTTGTTCATATGGCTAGTCTTGCATCTTTACAATCTAAGCATGCTTTGTTGGTAGATGAATTGGATTTGACTAGGTCTGCTTTAGATGAGGTCAAGACTAGTCCTGTTTGGCTTGGTGTATGTAAGTCTTACCCTGCTTTGCAAGTTCAGTTGGATGATGCAGGTGCTAAGCTTAGTGCTTTAGAGAAGTCTGAGTTCATTGCTAGATCTAAACTTCCTTAATGCACTGATTGTCCTGAATTCAAGCTTAATTTGCAACATGCTGAGGATGAAAACTCTTACTTGTGCATTGTTCTTAGTTGGGTGTCAAGTAGGGAACCTCAGCTAGCCATGATGATTCAGGAGTTCAAAAGGGCTGATGGTTTTGGGCTTGGGTCTGTTATTAAGGGTTGTCATTTTAATGGGTTGCAGAAGTTCTTTTATGGGTTGTGTGAGAAGGTGGGTCAAAACAGTGGTGAGAGAAAGAAACCAAGCTACAACCAGTGTGAGCCACCAGCTGACTACACCCCTCGAGAGTCACCCACACAAAATAGAGAGCAACCCAATCCAGCTTGTGAGCAAAACTTGTCTGAGTGTGTTAGAGACAGAGTATTCTTTGAGACACCACCCAAAGCACCCAAGAAAGCCATTTGGGTGGAAAAGCCAAACCATCTTAAGAACAAGCTTGACACACTTCCAGAAATTGCTCCTAAGCGTCCCCCTCCAAAACCCAAAGCCAATCCACAACCTAAAGCAAATCCTCAACACAATGCAAATCCATAGCCAAAATAGCCAGTTCGCTTTCATTGTGAGTTTTGCTAGAAGTCGGGTCACCTTGAGGAGTTTTTCTTTCGCAAGAAGAAAGCTTTGAGGTGTGAGTGTGCATGGGGAAACAAGGACATGTACCACCCTTCTCATGGTGTACATGCGCTTAGAGCAACTCCTCCTCGTCGTTGTGTGGATCGTGTGCATTCAGCTTCTTCTCGTGGTTTCGCCAAGCATGCTCCTCGTTATGATCAATATGACTTAGGACAGCATGGCCCTGGCTTTGAGTCTCAGCAGTACAATGGACCACGTTTTCTCCCTCGTGGTGGCCATAGTCCTCTAGTTAGACAAGATATGGTTGATTTTGCTAACCCCACTCTTGAGTAAATGGTTCAACATTGGTATTCCACTTGTTTTACTAACCCCAATGTTGAGACATTTGCTCATCCTTGGTCTCCCTTTGTTTGAGCAGGTCAGAGGCTTGGAGAACACGTGGCTCATTGACTCCGGTTGTTCTCATCATATGACCGGTGATCATAGAAGTTCTCCAGCCTCACCCCGGTGATGATCAGGGAGTACATCACTTTCGGGGATAATAGCAAGGGTAAGGTATTGTTTGAGGGTGCCAACAAGGTGAGTGAGAATTTCATGCTCAAGCGAGTTGCTCTTGTTGACTCTCTCGGGTTCAATTTTCTCTCAGTTTCGCAACTCCTTGATGATGGCTTTGAGGTTCGTTTCAAGCATGGCGCTTCACGAATCCTAGACTCTCGAGGCGATCTTGTGTGTATGATCATCCCCGAGGGTCAAGTGTTTTGAGTGGATTTCTCTAAGTCATTTGGTCTCTCTTGGTGTCTAGTGGCTGGTTTGTCTTGTGAGCTTTGGAAGTGGCATAGAAGATTGGATCATTTGAGCTTTGATTTGCTTTCCCGTTTGAGTGCTCTTGACCTTATTCGAGGTTTGCCCAACCTAAAATTTGAGAAAGATCTTGTTTGTGCTCCATGTCGTCATGGCAAAATGGTTGCCGCTTCTCACCCACCTGTGAACCAGGTGATGACTAAGCATCCAGGGGAGTTATTATACATGGATACAGTTGGTCCAGCTCGTGTTTGCTTAGTTGGTGGGAAGTAGTATGTGCATGTGATCGTTGATGATTTTTCGAGGTATTCACGGGTTTTCTTCATGGAATCTAAGGATGAGGTATTTCGTTTTGTTCAAGATTTGATCTTGAGGTTGAGAAATGAGCGACCTAAAGATTCCATGAGAGCTATCCATAGTGATAATGGCACAGAATTCAAGAACATTCATTTTAAAGCCTTTTGTAATGATCTTGATCTTGAACACCAGTTCTCATCTCTGTATGTCCCTCTTCAGAATGGTATTGTTGAAAGGAAGAATCGGACCCTTTGTGAAATAGCTAGGACGATGCTTGATGAGCATAGGACTCCTAGAAAATATTGGATTGAAGCTGTCAACACTGCTTGCTATGTTTCCAATCGAATTTTCTTGCGAGCTTTCATGAAGAAAACTTCTTATGAGTTGATACATCGACGTTCCCCCAAAGTGAGTCGCCTGAGAGTGTTTGGCTGCAAGTGTTTCATTCTCAAGGAAGAGAATTCGGACAAGTTTGAGTCTCATTCCACGGATGGCATTTTTCTTGGATATGCTTCTGATAGTCGTGCTTATCGTGTGCTTAACCTTGAAACTAACCGGATCGTGGAAACTTGTGAGATTAATTTTGATGAAACTTTGCCTTGCACAACTTCTATCTTTGAAGCTGCAGGTGAACATGAGATAGGACAGGGCATCTTTGAGGAAGAGGACGAGCGAGGTGCTAATGGTGATGAAGAAGATGATGAGATTGACCGTGCTCCAGCTGCCACACCTGTAACTTCTACTTTGACTACGAGAGTTGATGGCCCTACCACTACTTCCACTACTTCAAGCCATCAACCTGTACCACAACAAGATGATGAAGAAGAAGACCAGAGTGAGACAGTTGTTGTTGAGGAGGAGGCAACTTTAGAGCGAGCGGCTCCATGACATGTTCAGTGCAACCATCCTCCACAACAGATGATTGGTAACTTGCATGAGCATACCACTAGGCACAGCTCTAGGCAGATTTCACACTTTGCACATTCTGCATTTGTTGTCTCTTTTGAGCCTCGGGATATTGGACATGCTTTATCTGATTCTAACTGGGTCAATGCGATGCATGAGGAGTTAGAAAACTTTTAGAGAATAGGGTTTGGGTTTTAGTTGAACCACCTCCAAACTGCCACCCCATAGGAACAAAATGGTTTTCAAAAACAAACAGGGTGAAAATGAGTTGGTTGTGAGAAACAAAGCGAGGTTGGTTGCCCAAGGTTTTAGCCAAAAAGAGGGAATAGATTATGAGGAAATCTTTGCCCATGTTGCCCGTTTGGAAGCGATTAAAATTCTTCTAGCCTTTTCTGTGGCTAAAGGTTTTAAGCTCTTCCAAATGGATGTGAAAAGTGCCTTCCTAAATGGTTTTATTGAGGAAGTGTATGTAAGACAACACCCTAGTTTTGAGAGTCCTAAGTATCCTAACCGTGTTTTCAAACTCCAGAAAGCTTTATATGGCCTAAAACAAGCACCCCGAGCGTGGTATGCTAGGTTGAAATCCTTTTTGTTTGGGAATGGGTTTGAAATGGGATCAGTTGATAAAACTCTCTTTCTCCTCAGGCAAGGAAATGACTTACTAGTTATTCAGATTCACGTTAATGATATAATCTTTGGTGCCAAATTTGCAGATGACATGAGCAGGGAGTTTGAGATGTCCATGATGGGTGGGCTAACCTTCTTCCTCGGGTTACAAATCAAGTAAAGTAGGGAAGGAACCTTCGTCCACCAAGGGAAGTACATGAAGGACGTGCTGAGGAAGTTTGACATGGCTGAGGCCAAGCCACTGTCCACACCCATGGTGATGACAATAGCACTGGGTTCGGATGAAGACAGTACCGGAGCATGATCAGCTCCCTCTTGTGCCTGACGGTGATGAGGCCGGACATACACTTCGTAGTGTGTCTATGCGCTTGTTTTCAAGCTTCACCAAGGACATCTCACCATCAAGCAGTGAAGAGAATTATGAAGTATCTCTGTTTCACACCCAAATTTGGTTTGTGGTATTCTGCCTCCTCAACACTCACTCTCCGCGGATACTCCGATGCGGATTTTGCTAGGTGTCGCTTGGATCGCAAGTCCACCTCTAGCACTTGCTAGTTTCTTGGTTCATCTTTGGTCTCTTGGTCTTCTCACAAACAATCTAGTGCTGCTCAGTCTACCACTGAAGCCAAGTATGTTGTTGCTGCTAGTTGTTGTTCTCAGCTGCTTTGGATGATTTTCACTTTGAGAGACTTTGGTTTGGACTTTACTCGTGTACCCCTTCTTTGTGACAGCACGAGTGCCATTAGCGTAGCCAAGAATCCTATTCTCTACTAAAAAACCAAACACATTGATGTGAGATATCACTTTCTAAGAGATCATGTTGAGAAAGGAGACATTGACCTTGGCTATGTTGCTACCCAAAACTAGGTTGCTAATATCTTCACCAAAACCCTAGATTAAGCCATATTTGCTTGTTTGCGGGGGGAGTTGGGTGTTTGCTTTCCTTTCTGAGTTGGGTTTTGATGCTTCTCTTGTATGATATCTGTATAGTTTAGCATCTTTGTAGGATGCTAGTTTGGCTTTCATTTGTATCATACTACATCTGTATCATGTTGCATTTGTATTATATTACACTAGTTGAGCTTCTTTGATATGCCCTGACTACTATCTTATGCTGCTTGTGAGCTAATGCCTTGGTTGGTTATGGTTGATGCAATGTGCAGTTATGCTCTTGATGATATTATATACATGTTGAGATAACTATTTTTGAAATCCAATGTTAAATCCTACTTTATTAACTTTCTTATCACCCATGAGTAGATGCTTAGTTTTGGTTTGCCCTTGTTTGAATGCTGGTTCCATATTTCGCTTATAGTTGGAATTCATGCTTTTTTCAATTGGGTCAAAGATCTAGGTATCATTGTAGATGTTTAGCCCATGATGCACAACCCCTTGGGGAAGCATGGCTTCTTTGTGCCGCAAAGGCACTTCATGTATTTTGCTATGTGTGAATAATGAAAAGAAAAATGCTGAAAAGCAAAAAATTCATCAATTCACCAAGTCTTTATGCTTAACTGTCCATACTCTTGCTTGCTTAGTTGTTACAAGTTATCTACCAAAAGAAGTAGGCACATGGTTTCAACAAGCTTCACATGACCTGTGATGCATATATGGGTGTTTACAATGATGTCTTGTTGAGAACGTGTCTTCCCTGTATAAGCTCTTGATGGACTAGTTTGTTCTTTCTTGGGTGATTCTTAACTAGGTGCTTGCTCATGTGGTGATCATTTTATACATTGCTAAAACCTGACATCTACTTCACCTCCTGGCTGTATCATCTTGTTGGTGATGCTCTAGCTCTTTCTGCTCCACCAAGTGTTTTCTCTCTTGTAGTCTTTGAGAGTATTCTGTGGTATATCTAAGAAGCTTGATAGATTCTGCATTTCATGCATCCATTTTATGCTCTCATGCTCATCTTGATGGTTGCATTGTCAACAAGGGGGAGATTTTTGAAAATGCACAAATTCTTGCAAATTGTTGCCTTGTTTGGGTTTAACAAGGGGGAGAACTTTGCTTTTGCATGCCTTGATTTCAAGGGGAGTCATTTGTTTAGGGGGATCCTGATTTCAGGGGGAGTCGATTCTTTGTGCGCTTTGTCATGCTCTTGTGCTCTTTTTCCGGTTGCATTGAGCTGTTGTACCTCTTATTGAGAAACTGCATTTGGATTTTCATGTGATTGGTGTTGAGCCTGTTTTCTGCCTCTTCTTGAGGGATCACATGATTTTATCTCAGTCGTGTACAGATGTTGCCCTTATCTTAGGGGACTGAGATTTTCTATTTTGAGTTTCTTTTTTCTTTTTCAAATACTATTAATTTGTGGTGTGTTGTCAATGCACTCGTCGAGGGGGAGATTGAGGACCAATGGTGGTCACCCTTAGATGATGAGTGATTGACAACGTATTGTTGGTTTGATGTTGCTCTTGGCTTCTGATATGCAGGTGTTGGATGTGGTGTGGCGGCCGATAGCATGCGGTGAAGGTTAAGTGAAAGGTTCATGCTGATGGACCAAGGATGGTGAAGGATGAACGCGAGTAGGCTTGGACTGATGGACCCAAGGAGTCCAGGCGGAGTCATGGGTGGTCCACATGGTGCACGGAATGGCAAGAGAACATGACGGTGATGGAGACGGTGTCGGTCGAGTCAGGCGGGATGGAGGCAAGTCAAGTAAGCAGCCTGGGAGCTGGGAGCGAAAAAGTTGGAGGCGTCAAAGGCTTGGTGGAGACCGGACACGCATCAACATCGACGAGGTCACATGGCGGCCAAGCAAAGATGGACGGTTTGGGTGGTTTGGGCCTCAAAACCACCGCGCAGGCAGGTTTGCCGGTTTGGGCCTCAATACCGGGGGCGAGCTCGGTGAGGCCGGAGCTTCGAGAAGGAGGACACATGGCATCATCGCGAAGCTTGCATCGAGGCAAAGCAAAGTCGTGAAGGTGGCATGTCCGTCCGATGAGCGCATAAAAACTTGGACCATAATGCTCCTGCATGGGTAGTTATCCTAGTAGTAGCTGTAGGGGTAGTTTAGTAACTAGTTTGAGACTATAAATTGGGATGGGGGGATGGTTGTTTCAGCACCTCTCTAAGCACTTCATCTATCTAGGGTTTTACTAGTTCATTAGTCTAGTCTCTCTCTCTCTAGTTTATCTTTCTAGAGGTTCTCAGATGTTTTGAGAACCGAATTCATGTATTGAACCAAGTTTTTGCTGCGGGAATGGAGGCCCTAACCTCCTCGTGTCCTCCATGTGTTGGGGGATGATTGCTTTGTGCAATTCTCACTTGTCTTCTTCGCGTTCTTGTTCTCTCCCTTTCCTCCCTCTCACGTTTGTGGTCAATTTGTGATTTTTGGGAGTTCTTGAGTCAAACTGGTCTTTTGGAAATGAACTAGGACGTGAGTTGAACCTTTTCACCAAAGGGATTTGATTGAAACCTCACGAGTTCATAGATTGGGGCGATTCAATTTCTAGGGTTGAAAGAGTGGTGTTCTTCAATAGATTTGGAATTCCCATTGTTTGACAAATCTATTTGCGGAGATCTTTTGGCAATAGCTTTGGTATGTTGTTGTGATGCTATGGTTCAAATTTCATGATTTTTTGAGGTCGTTTGATTGAGTTTCGAATTTTTCTTCTCTTCACAAAGGCTGATTTTTGTGCTGTCGGAAGTTCTGACAAAGGGTCGGAAGTTCCGACACAGTATCGGAAGTTCTGAAGGGTTAATTGCTGAAAACTCATAAACCTTTGTCAGGAGTTTCCCGGTACCTCCGATAAGTGTCAGAAGTTCCAAAACAGTGTCAGAAGTTCCGACAAAGGTATTTTGTGTTCTGTTTTCACCTCAAGCTTTTGAGTTTGCTTTCGGTTGCTTCTCGAGGGTCCCGCTGTGTCTTTTGGTTGTAACCATAGACACCTAGCCACCTTGTTGGCTTTTGGATCTCTCTTCTTCTGCTTTCTTGGATTTGGGGTTTGAATTTGGTAGAGGCCTAAGTGTTCGAAAGAAATATTTGAGGCTCCCATTCACCCCCCCTCTAGTCGCCTTTTCGGTCCTTCAAAATGACTGGCACGCCTTATACCACTCGCGAGCCGATTTGGAGCCTACAATGAAGTTAAGCAGATCTACCAAGTTGTCCATGTTGTTCAACGTAGAAGCCTGAGGTCCAGATTTTGCGTCAACACGCTATTGGCACGCTCGGTGGGACAAATAATCAAAAAACATCATTAGTGTTCGTCATTGCCTCAACTTCAACCAGATGGCCGACGAACTTGGTGATGGTCAAGCCAACCCCATGAACCCAAGAAGTTCACTCCCATTGAGATTACCCTAGATAGTCTTAATGAGAAACAAAGGAAGGAAGTTGAAGATGCCAGGGATCGATATGTGGCAGCATGCTAAGAATCATTCAGTCCAAACCGCAACAAAGCTCACCAGAAGCATCCTCTCCCAATGCCAATGCTGCCCCCTAGAGATGAGAATGTGGCGATTGAAGAAGACGATGATGAGCTACAATCTAAAGTCACTACAATGGTCAAGAACACTCTGATTACTCCAACTAGGGTATTGGCTTATGAGATTCAAAAGATGATCCAGCAAGTTGCGAATCATTACGTCAGCAAGTATTCACACAAATGGTATATAGCTAACACATCTCACTACGGTGGTGGTGAACTAGGTTCATCTTCTGGGTAGCCGACATGATAGCCTACGGTCAGTCGAACTATGGGTCAGCTGATTAATCAATAGGTATTAGGGTCAATTCCTATAGAACTGCCCACTCTCAACCGACACCACCAAGACAACCATATTTCATAACTAATGGTAATAGAGTCTTCGTTACTCGTCAGCCTCAAGCTGTAGATGGATCCATGCTTTCAATTTCCCTACATTCGCAGCAAGGGAATGATAGAGTAATGAAGATTGGGCTGCAAAGATTGCTGAAGTGATGAAGAATCAGTTTGTCTTGAAACCAAGGCAACAGGCTTACATGTACCTATGCCCATATCCTGGATGGTTTGATCAGGTCTCAATGCTGCATTGGTACCGTGTTCCTAACTTTACCAAATTCTCTAGGGAGGACAACATAGATGCACTTAAAGTACAGATGTTTCCATTATCCCTAACAGGTCCCGCCTTCACATGGTTTTCAACATTGGCACCCAATTCCATTAATAGTTGGGAATATTTGGAGATGATGTTCCATAAGCATTACTATGTGGAGGCTCAGGAGATGAAGCTGACCGATCTTATAATGATGAAGCAGAGAAACGAAGAGCTAGTGACTGCGTTTGTCCAAAGGTTTAGAGAAGTGTGCAACAAGTACTATAACATGTACTTAACTGATGGACACTTAGTGGAATTGGCTAATCAAAGGCTGCTAGACTCTACTAAGGAAAAGTTTGCTCCTCAGGATTTAGACAGTCTAGCGCATCTGGTGCATAAGGTTTCGGTTCATGAGAGCCGATTCTAGAGTTCACGCAGGAATAAGTATGTGGTCTCCAAGTTCAATCCATATGATTCATCTAATGAAGAGTATGATGCAAATGGGGAAGTTAGCATTGTAGAGTGGGTAAAGAGCAAGAAGCCAATTGCGTGTCCATGGGTCAAAACTAATACAGAAACATACAACTTTGATATCACCAAAGCTGACAAAATCTTTGACTTGCTATTACAAGAAGGGCCGATGAAGTTGCCTCCGGGTCACAAGATACCGTCGGCTGAAGAGCTCAAAAAGAGGAAATATTGCAAGTTTCATAACTTTGTCAAGCATCATACCAATAATTGCAAGACTTTCCATCAACAAATTCAAATGGCTATTGAGCAAGGAAGACTTAAAGTTGATGACTGTTGACGCCGGATTTTGACACGTGTTTAGATTGGCGTCAAAGGGTAGGAAGGCGGCCGATTCAGCAACCAAGAAGCTACAGTTGGGAATCAGCCGATTACAGCTATAGTGTTTCAGCCGATTGGCTGAGGAAGTCAATGAAGACTGGCCGATTGGGAGCCAGAACGGCTTGGCCGATATGGGTCGAAAGTGGGCTAGGATGATGATTAGCCGAAGATGGAGATTGGCCCGTGGGAAAATAATAACCAACTCCATGTTGGGATACGAGGTAGGCTACACTAGTGCAATACAAAAATTCTACCGCGTATAACCAGGAAGAACTGCCGTATAAGGATCACGGGATTACCACTCGACGCACTACTGGTGCGGAAGATGTAGATATGCGTCGATGCAGTGAAGACGATCACGTAGTCGTACGTAGTCGATCACGTCCAGCAGCTCCTCAGCAGCTCGTCCACGTGCAGCAAGATCGCCTCCGGTGCCGCGGCTCGTCGTCGGCTCGTCGTGGCTCGTTAGTGGCTCGTCGGCAGCTCGTCCAAGTGCTGCAGGCGCAACACCTCCAAGGTATCCACACGTGCAGGGAGGAAGCATCGCAAGCCGGACTGCTAGATCCGCGAGTTGCAACAGGCGAGGGCGTGGGAGGCGCGGCAGGTGTGTTTCGCCAAAAAGGTGTAAACCCTAGGGTGCCTCCACCCCTCTATTTATAGAGGTTCCTAACGGGCCTCTGGATCCGAGGCCCATTAGTACTTCTAAACCTAATCCAACTCGGATCTGATCCGAATTGGGCTTCCAGCCCCTTAAGTGTGTGACCCTATGGGTTCGGATACGTATAGACATGGCCCGAGTACTCCTACTCGGCCCAATAGTCGGTAGCGGCCTCTAGCAAGACGTGCCAACTCCTATACACACACGAAGATCATATCAGACGAACCATCACAACATAATATACATGCTATTCCCTTTGCCTCACGATATTTGGTCTAGCTTCAAGCCGACCGCTCTTTCTCGATCCTGTGATTCGGAATCCCTTTGTAGGTTAACTCTTAACCGTACGTAGCATGGCCATGCATTTTCGGATCCGATCACTCGAGGGGCCCAAAGATATCACACTCAATCAGAGAGGGGCAAATCCCATCTTGATTGACCATGTCTCATAGCATGCTTCTTGACAAACCCGAAAGCTACCTTTATAACACCCTGTTACGGCGTAGCGTTTGATAGCCCCTAAGTAGGTCGATCCACATCTAGAATACATGCGACAATCTCAGGTCGAAGGACAAAGCGTATATGTTGTTTTAAAGAGAGAACTACTTCTCGTGTTGGGTCAGTCCTAACACATGTCTTCTCATGTGTCTACATTATTAGTTCAACATCTCCATGTCTATGACTTGTGAAACATAGTCATCAACTAATACATGTGCTAGTCTAATATTCATGTGTGTCCTCACATGAACTCCGACTAGGGACAACTTTTAGAATAACCATACAAGTAAAGAGTTTCACATACAATTCACAGAATTGCAAATCAATTCAAGTAGCCTTTAATGGATATTCAATGAACACAATATACAAATCATGGATACAAATGGAATATCATCATCTCTATGATTGCCTCTAGGGCATACCTCCAACAGTCTCCCACTTGCACTAGAGTCAATCTAGAAGGTACCTAATACCCATAGCTCTTACATGCGCATCATGCTTAGCCTGCAGGAGTTGTTTTGTCAACGGATCAGAAATGTTCAGATCCATGTGTATTTTGCATATCTTGATCTCACCCCGGTTAACGAAGTCTCGAATGAGATGAAATCGCCGCATTACGTGTTTGTTCTTCTGGTGGTTCCTTGGCTCCTTTGCTTGCGCAATTGCCCCATTGTTATCACAGTAGAGATTCAATGGGCTGGACGCATTCGGGAACACACCAAGCTCAATGAGGAAATTCCTTATCCAAACACCTTCCTTCACGGCTTCCGAAGCCGCGATGTACTCGGCTTCTGTCGTAGAATCGGCCACCGTCTCCTGCTTGGAACTCTTCCAACTAACAGCACCACCATTTAGCGTGAACACAAATCCTGATTGTGACTTTGAATCATCTCTGTCGGTTTGGAAACTAGCATCGGTGTAACCTGTTACAACGACCTCCTCCTCACCTCCATAGACGAGGAACATATCTTTAGTCCTTCTCAAGTACTTAAGAATAATTTTCATCGTTGTCCAGTGACTCTCACCTGGATCAGATTGGTGTCTGCTTGTCATACTTAGCGCATATGAAACATCTGGGCGAGTACTTATCATTGCATACATGATAGATCCAATAGCCGAGGCATATGGCACTCTACTCATGCGATCCCGCTCATCAGCAGTCGAAGAACACTGAGTCTTGCTGAGATGTATGCCATGTGACATAGGCAAGAACCCTTTCTTTGCCTCTTCCATGCTGAACCGCTTCAACACTTTGTCGATGTAAGTATCTTGGCTTAAACCTATAAGCCTTCTCGATCTATCTCTATAGATCTTAATGCCCAGAATATATGCCGCTTCCCCTAAGTCCTTCATTGAAAAACTATTTTTCAGTGAAGTCTTTACGGACTCAAGCATAGGAATGTTGTTTCCAATCAGTAATATGTCATCCACATATAAGATTAGAAATACTACAGAGCTCCCACTAACCTTCTTGTAAACACAAGACTCTTCTTCGTTCTTGGTGAAGTCAAACCCTTTGACCACTTCATCAAAACGAATGTTCCAACTCCTAGATGCTTGCTTCAATCCATAAATGGATCTCTGAAGCTTGCATACCTTTCCAGCATTTTTCGGATCGACAAAACCCTCGTGCTGTATCATATACACGTCCTCAGCTAGGTTACCATTCAGGAAAGCTGTCTTGACATCCATCTGCCATATCTCATAATCGAAATATGCAGCTATAGCTAGAATAATCCAAATGGACTTAAGCATTACTACGGGCGAGAAGGTCTCATCGTAGTCAACTCCTTGAACTTGTCGAAAACCTTTTGCGACAAGTCATGCTTTATAGATGTGAACATTTCCATCCATGTCCTTTTTCTTCTTATAGATCCACTTGCACTCTATGGCTTTAACACCATCAGGCGGGTCAACCAAGTTCCAAACTTGATTGTCTCCCATGGACTCTATTTCGGATTGCATGCCATTCTGCCATTTTTCGGAGTCTGGGTCCATCATTGCTTCTGCATATATCGCAGGCTCATCATTGTCCAACAATAATATTTCCCGCATTTCGCGGAGCCTTGCCGACCTTCGTGGTTGTGGCGGTGCTTCTCTTGCCATGGGTATCTCAACTTGTTCTGCTACGTTAGCATCACTCATTGATTCTTGCCCGATCGGCTCATCTTGAACTTCTTCAAGATGCACTGTCTTTCCACTCTTTTCTCCTTTGAGAAACTCTTTCTCTAGGAAAACCCCATTCCGAGCGACAAATACTTTGCCTTCTGATCGGTTGTAGAAATAATATCTCAAAGCTTCCTTTGGATATCCCACGAAAATGCACTTATCCGACTTGGGTGTGATCTTGTCCGACTGAAGTCGCTTGACAAACACTTCACATCCCCAAATCTTTAGAAAAGACAAACTAGGAACCTTTCCAGTCCATATCTCATATGGTGTCTTAACTACGGATTTAGATGGTACCCTATTAAGTGTGAAAGCTGCTGTTTCTAGAGCGTATCCCCAAAATGACAACGGTAGGTCCGACTGGCTCATCATTGATCGAACCATGTCTAACAAAGTTCGATTACGTCGCTCGGACACACCGTTTCTCTGAGGTGTTCCAGGCGGCGTAAGTTGTGGAACAATTCCGCAACTCTTTAGATGATTGCTAAACTCGTGGCTCAAATACTCGCCTCCACGATCAGATCGTAAGGCCTTAATTTTCTTGCCACGCTGATTTTCAACTTCATTCTGAAATTCCTTGAACTTTTCAAAGGTTTCAGACTTGTGCCTCATTAAGTAGACATAGCCATATCTACTAAAATCATCATTGAAAGTTATGAAGTATTGGAATCCTCCTCTAGCCGTCGTGCTCATTAGTGATCACTATGTACGAGTTCCAACAAGTCTACTGCTCTCTCAGGAAATCCTATGAAAGGCGTCTTGGTCATCTTGCCTAGCAAGCAAGCCTCACATGTCTCGTATGATTCAAAATCAAACGAAGTTAGAAGTCCATCAGAATGGAGCTTCTTCATGCGCTTTTCACTTATATGACCCAAACGACAATGCCACAAGTAGGTAGGACTCAAATCATTAGGCCGAGGCCTTTTAGCACTTACATTATAGACAGGTGAACCATCAAGATTTAAAACAAATAATCCATTCACAATGGGTGCAAAAGCCATAAACATATTATTCTTAGAGATCAGACAACCATTGTTTTCACTTGCAAATGAATAACCATCCTTCATCAAGCATGAAGGAGACAAAATGTTTCAACTTAAACTAGGAACAAAATAACAATTATTCAACTTCATAATAAATCCTGACGGGAGGTGGAGTTGCATTGTCCCGACGGTCAACGCAGCAACTCTTGCATTATTGCCCACGCGGAAATCAACTTCTCCTCTTTCCACGCTTCTACTTCTTATCATTCCCTGCATCGAATTGCAAATATGAGCAACCGATCCGGTATCAAATACCCAAGAATTAATAATTGTACAGCAAGAAATATGTTGTCTATAACATTAACAACAAGCGTACCTGAGGTAGAAGTACTCTTACTTCCGCCATTCTTCAACGAAGCCAGGTACTGCTTGCAGTTTCTCTTCCAGTGACCAAGTTCATGACAGTAAAAGCACTCTTTGTCTGGAGCAAGTCCAGGTCCAGCTTTAACCTTGGGCGCTGGGTTTGGCTTGGACGTTCCAGCCTTGCCCTTCTTCTTCCAAGAATTGTCCTTCTTCTTAAAGCTAGGCTTGTTCTGTATAGCCATCACATGGCTGGTACTAGCGCTTTTCTTGATGTCTACCTCTGCTGTCTTGAGCATACCACACAGTTCATTCAAACCCTTCTCCGTCCCATGCATATGGTAGTTCGAGATGAAGTTCCCATAGCTAGGCGGAAGAGAAGAAAGAATGAAGTCAGTGGCCAACTCTTTGCCCATTCGAAAGCCCAGCTTCTCCAATCGCTGAGTGTAACCAACCATCTTGATTACATGTGGTCCTACTGCTGCGCCTTCTGCTAACTTGCACTCCAGAAAGGCTTTGGACACATTGAACCTTTTGGTCCTAGCCTGTGTCTGGAACATGTCCTTGAGCGCCACGATCATATCGTGTGCCTCATGATTTGTTTCGAACTGCATCTGCAGCTCGGGTTCCATGCAAGCAAGCATAAGGCAGCTTACCTCAAGATTAGCATCAAATGCCTTCTTGTAAGCAGCCTTAACGGCAGCAGATGCATCATCAGCAGGTACTGGTGGTAGTGGGGTGTCTAGAACATCTTCCTTTTTATCGGCCCTGAGAACAATTCTCAGGTTACGGATCCAATCCGAGTAGTTTGTTCCATTCAACTTGTCCTTCTCAAGGACCGAACGCAAAACAAACGATGTGGTGGTGTTGCTAGGTGCCATTTAATCTACAACAAAAGTAATGCAAAATACACTAAGACAAACGTATCCATGATAGAGAAAATTACATTAAACTATTTTAACAGAATCTACTCCCACTAAAATCAATATCCCTCTATTGAAACTTAGTGATTCAGGATCCACAACTAACAAGTCCACTAGTGAGCTTTAGCATCACCGCTAGCAAACGAGGTAGATCGGTAAGCAACTTTTGCTAATCATATCACATATGACTCCTGTTGTTGGGTGACATCTCTATGTCTCGGCGCCCAACCTTTATGCCCCAAGGTCCTTAACCGTTAAGATAACCTTGTTAAGCAAACCAACCCTTATGCGTGTAAGTGTCCGACACAAACCCGTCTAGTCAAGGAAAACACATATGGCTCCTGCCGTGTTGCCGTACGCGCGACACGCAGGTCACGAATGAGTTACACACATGCATCACATACACAAGGGGGCCATACTGATCACAAGATACATACAAACATCCTGCAAAACAGAGTTAGGCGTCCTAACGTTCCAAACTTCGGAGGCCCGAAACTCCATCTTCCAAGCCGAATTTGGGAAATCTAATTTTGCCGAAAACGGCGAAGCGGTTGAATTTCATGTGTAACTTTTTCTTTAGATCAATTTTCATATAAAATTCGCCCCAATCCGAGATCGTACCGAAAAGTTACGGCTGATTTACCGAAGCATACGCAAACGGCAAAAATCCCGACGCCGGCAGTAGATCTCATCTACTGTTGCACATCTAATGCGCCTGGCGTATGACCCTGGATTTCGATTCGACCAATCATATTGATCTTCGCTCACTGCAACTGGATTTACGTGTATCACTTAACTCTGATGGCGGAAACCGACCGGTAGGAGTATGTCGTTACACTACCATTGCAGCAAGGGCACGAAACCAGGGCATAGATCAAACGGAAAACTCGCATATCTCCATATGCACACATCCCGAATCCAAAACTAAGCAGCTACGACTCTGATACCACTGTTGGGATACGAGGTAGGCTACACTAGCGCAATACAAAAATTCTACCGCGTATAACCAGGAAGAACTGCCGTATAAGGATCACGGGATTACCACTCGACGCACTACTGGTGCGGAAGATGTAGATATGCGTCGATGCAGTGAAGATGATCACGTAGTCGTACGTAGTCAATCACATCCAGCAGCTCCTCAGCAGCTCGTCCACGTGCAGCAAGATCGCCTTCGGTGCCGCGGCTCGTCGTCGGCTCGTCGTGGCTCGTCGGTGGCTCATCGGCGGCTCGTCCAAGTGCTGCAGGCGCAACATCTCCAAGGTATCCACACGTGCAGAGAGGAAGCGTCGCAAGCCGGACTGCTAGATCCGCGAGTTGCAACAGGCGAGGGCGTGGGAGGCGCGGCAGGTGTGTTTCGCCAAAAAGGTGTAAACCCTAGGGTGCCCCCACCCCTCTATTTATAGAGGTTCCTAACGGGCCTTTGGATCCGAGGCCCATTAGTACTTCTAAACCTAATCCAACTCGGATCTGATCCGAATTGGGCTTCCAGCCCCTTAAGTGTGTGACCCTATGGGTTCGGATACGTATAGACATGGCCCGAGTACTCCTACTCGGCCCAATAGTCGGTAGCGGCCTCTAGCAAGACGTGCCAACTCCTATACGCACACGAAGATCATATCAGACGAACCATCACAACATAATATACATGCTATTCCCTTTGCCTCACGATATTTGGTCTAGCTTCAAGCCGACCGCTCTTTCTCGATCCTGTGATTCGGAATCCCTTTGTAGGTTAACTCTTAACCGTACGTAGCATGGCCATGCATTTTCGGATCCGATCACTCGAGGGGCCCAGAGATATCACTCTCAATCAGAGAGGGGCAAATCCCATCTTGATTGACCATGTCTCATAGCATGCTTCTTGACAAACCCAAAAGCTACCTTTATAACTACCCTGTTACGGCGTAGCGTTTTATAGCCCCTAAGTAGGTCGATCCACATCTAGAATACATGCGACAATCTCAGGTCTAAGGACAAAGCGTATATGTTGTTTTAAAGAGAGAACTACTTCTCGTGTTGGGTCAGTCCTAACACATGTCTCCTCATGTGTCTACATTATTAGTTCAACATCTCCATGTCCATGACTTGTGAAACAAAGTCATCAACTAATACATGTGCTAGTCTAATATTCATGTGTGTCCTCACATGAACTCCGACTAGGGACAACTTTTAGAATAACCATACAAGTAAAGAGTTTCACATACAATTCACATAATTGCAAATCAATTCAAGTAGCCTTTAATGGATATTCAATGAACACAATATACAAATCATGGATACAAATGGAATATCATCATCTCTATGATTGCCTCTAGGGCATACCTCCAACACTCCAATGCAGGTTGTGTTCATTTGTAAATACTTGTTATCTTTAAATTAGAGATAGATCCTAGTCGGTTAGGAAATAAGTTGTAACAGGGTATAAATAGCTGCCTCGTAAGGCTTGTAAGGAACAACATATCAATCAACAAAACAAATCTACTTTTTCCTTGCACTTTACTTTCAAGTCCGTGACTTCGCCAAACCCTTTTCTTTTCATGAGTTCGTACAAGTTGGCAGGACTGCATCAACATGACCTCTGGCCAATTTGTAAGTTCTGCTTATCGAGTAATATCTAAGCTTTAACTTCGGGCGCATCGCTGTTGTTCCGTTTAGATTTATTCACCAGTTATCAATATTAACTAGAATTATAGGTTTTACCTATTGTTTTAGTTTTATCACCAATTATCCAACTTTTTATCAATATTCTTTATTTATTATCATATAGCCAATTAGATCTGTTCTAAGTGTTGCTTTCGTAGCATTGTTTAGGTTACTCTAGTAGTTTCTTTACAATTGTTACATGATCATTGGCTACTCTATAGCCAGTCATCTCCACAGTAATTCGGCCGATTCGTTGATACACGCTTCGAAATAGATCGGAACTCTAGCCGATCGAAACCCTGGAATTTAACGCTTTTCTTTCCTTGTTAATCAACAGGTCAGATTGACTAGCACACCACGCGAACCACACCAGGGCGATAACCCGAACAGGAGCTAAGCAGATTCTCTTAGGTCGTGTGTCTGACGCCGAGAGTCATCGGCCAATTTTTAGCGTCAAGAATGACTCCAAGAAGCCAATGAAGGTCGACAAGCATTCATTTCCAGCCATCAATATGGTGGAACTTGCATCAGTTGATAAGAAAGATGAATCAAGACTCCGTTCAATTTTGCTTATGTCAAAGTGGGCAAATGAATCTGGCGCAGTAGACCCAAGGGTGCAAGTATCGGTTGATGAGTTCGAAAAGAGAGTGAGTTGGGCTCAGGAAGTTAAGGAAGCTGAAGCCAGCCGATCTCCTGGGAAACCCAAGGTGACCTCCAAGATGCTGATCAACAAATATCGTCATAGATGGGAGGCTAATTAATACAGGAGGATGACAACAGAAGCAAATTCGAGTCACATTGGAACTGTCCTTTCTTCCAGTACTATTGGAATGAGAAGCTTAGGTTGCCATCAGCTATTGATTGTCCAGAGTGCAGTTCACAATATCAAGGCTATCATGAGTCCAAAAGATAGTGCCGATCGATGCATGAACGTTTGGAGTATCAAACAACCAGACACCGTTAGGCAGTTGAGGAATCTGATGAAGAAAAAGAGGTTCAATTTGTGCATGATAGGTTGAGTTATCCTCCAAGGTTCAAATATTTGGTCAATGACGAAACCAAGGAAGAGTATAATAAGCAACAAGAGAAGTTGATTCTTGGAGAACGTTGGTGTCTAGAAGGCTTGACCAAGACTCAGAGAAGAAGGGTTCAATGCTTGTGCTGCAAGGAGCAGCACTAGGAGTGGCGTGTCAAGCAATTAGACAAAGGCCTTAGGAATCAGCTGAAATTAATATGGTTTTTATATTGTCTACTCAGTTTGCAATCTATCATAGCAAAGAAAAAGAGGTTGCACAGTTGGTCCTACCGACCCAGCAAGCTGTATTTGGGAAACTAGAGGTGGAAAATCATCAAAATTTGAAGCCTTGATATATGAAAGGACATGTTGATGACCGGCTGATGTCCAAGATGCTAGCTGATGGTGCTGCTGCTGTCAACATTATGCCATACGTTACTTACCGCAAACTTGGCAAGACTCTAGAAGATTTGATTAAGACTAACATGGTCCTAAAAGACTTTGAGGGGAAGAGGTCAGAAGCCAAAAGAGTCTTGAACGTCGAACTGATGATTCGTAGCAAAACTTTGCTTACTGCCTTTTTCATCATCGATGGTAAAGGTTCATACAATATTCTCTTGGGTCGCGACTGGATTCATGCAAATTGTTGTATTCCATCCATGATGCATCAGCTCTAATTCAGTGGGATGGAGATATGGTGGAAATCGTGTCGACTGATGAAACTGCTATCATCGCTGCAGCCAATGTTCCTTTTTGGGAGTGTGACAAAGTGCACTGCTTGTCTAGAAGAATCTTGGAGGAAGATGAATTCATGGATGCTGCAAGTTTCTTGTTCCAGACGGGTCAAGCAGATGATGAGGAAGCATAGGTAAAAATGTGCCCGTTGGCTGACTCATTAAGTGATAATATTCATAGGCAATAAGTCAGAGATGACAGTAGGTAAGATGAGCAGCTCATTGCCTTAGATAGCCGATATCTGTTGATACCGCCTTTAGCGCAAAAAATTATAAACAAATGTGTTTTCATTTGGAATGGGAAGTATTGCCAATACAAATTGCATCATAAGTTTTGTTGTGCGAACTTTTCCATACTAATGGATTACAAAAGCCAAAGATTGTGTTCATTAACTCAAGACATCCGATATCTTGGGATATCACCTTTAGAATAAAAAATACAAAGAAAATACAAGAGGAATCGCAAGTTTGATGAGGGGTGATCTCCTTCTGGCCCAGCATCTCTGAGAAGCTCACTGAAGATAATAATGGAGGTACATCATGAGGATTCTTCTCGCATCGTGACCTCCTAGCTTCACAAAGAGGCTGTGGAGGGAAGGAGCATCCTAATCTATTTCATGAGAATTCTTCTAGCATCTAGTAGTCATGGATCTACTATGAGCTTCAAATATTATGAGCTTCCAGCCTACAAGACCTATTCTTTGAGTCATTGTTCTTGGTGATGAAAGTGCTAACACCGATGGCTTATATATAGCAAGATTGCTGGAGTACAGCCAAGGCAGAACAGAGAACTTGTGAGTTATAATGGCAGAAATCTTTCAGCTTTCACGGATTGCAAGAGAAACAATGTTCTCATGGAGTTTGGCCTGGCCTAGAGTGGTAAAAGATGATTCATTGTGATAGGTCAAGAAAAGTAAAGATGGCATTGAAGGGTGCTTTCAAGGGGTAAAATAATTGGGCACAAATTGAGGACAGAGATTAAAGCAAAATTAATTGTTCTTTACAAGACCTTTTCAATGGCCTCTACTGTGCGCAGGCGAATCTGGTCAACATCAGCTATCAACTACATGTATTTTTTATCAGAGCCTGGGATATCATTAACTTGCCGATGTTGGCGATGTACTTGGTTGATGAAGTCGGCCAGTTCTTTCTTCTTCTCCTAGATGGCAATAGGATAACATTGAGCCGGCCTTGAGCTTCTGCTATTGTTTTGTTCACACGGTCAAGTTCAAGCATCAGCTGGTCTCTTTCAGTCTCCAAGGCCTTTAGACTTCGTGCATCTGAGGAGAGAGAGGTGTCAAGGTTGTTAATGTCTTCTTCAACTCTTTGGCCTTCAACTTGACAGAGTCCAATTTAGCACAAACCTAACGATTAGCTTGCCTATCAGCTATACGCTTTATGGCTCCTTGGACTTGAAAATAGCATGATTCAATGAAGGCTGCTAGAGTCAATAATGTGATCGTCAGTTAAATGAGTCTTGATCTTCCTGAATAACCTTTGGATCGGCTCAGCATATTCTAGCAAGATGGAACTATAGAATTGCCAATAGGCGATCCTTGGTGTCTGGACGGTTCTTCATTGAATGGCTTGTGCCAGTATCCTCCTCATCTATGAATTCTTCTATGTTGAATGAGAAGAGATATGACATTGAGGGATTGGTAGCCTGAGAATGAAATGGGTTAGATGGAGAATCAAATATTTCAACAGGTGCATATAATTTGCATACCTAAATAGGGATTGGTTGTCGTTGGATGCCACGTTCAGGATCTTCCTCGTCGACTATGATTCTGGGGGATTGCGGAGCGATGAAGGTGTTTCTGGCTGATTAATCCTTTCTTCAGCCAATGGTTTGTCCTGCAAGTAAATATGGATTAGAATATGTGCTAGAGAAGCACTGGATTGCATGGACTAAGATATTACCAAGGGGATCGCTTGGATCGATGATTGTTGTTGGCTCGGCATAGGTGGATCTTTCGGGGTTTCTATGTTCAATGGAGGAGGATGCCGATGCTAACACCGGTGTTCCCATTAATAGCTGGTTGAAAGAATTCATTAGTACAAAACAAGGAGAAATTCATAAGCAGAGTAATTACTATACCATGAGACCACTCTTTTCAACTGAAGGTGTGTTTTTCTTGAGCTGCTGAATCTTCTGGAGCTCCATCAGCTGCAAGCTCTTGGATATCGGGGAATGGTGAATTTTCTTGCTATAGTTGATCAAGATTTAGGGTGTTAGCAAAAATAGGGGATAAATGGACAAAAATGAAGTGACTATTCTACCTCTAAAGCCGATGGGGAACCAAATGGTGAGTTAGTAGCCTTCTTCTTTTTCTTCTTGCTTAGTAGCTTGGATGCTGGCTTGCGCTTGCCTATTGCATAAACTTTTGGTGGATCAGACACTTGGAGGGCATCATCTACTAGAATTGGCTCTGAAGTAGGAGGACCATTAGCATTCAATTTGCCACTCAAGCTTACAAGAGGAGCGTCATCTTCGTTTTCATAAATGAAGGATATGAATTATTACAAGTTAAGGGAAAAGAAGAGAAATAGGGTGATAAGTCAAGAAATTACCTCTCCATCAGATGGTTCATAATTAGGATGGAGCCTTTTGTAGTAATGTGCTACCGCCCGGTTCATCAGGTGGTTCTTCCATTCATTCCACCATCGATCAAAGGATTCAGATGATACTTCAAGACCAGCCCAATCTGGCAAGTGAAACAAAGGCACTTATGAGATCAAGGTAGTTAGGTTTTTATATTCTAAGCTGGTGGTGATCATATCTCTCGGTTTTACTTTTTCAACAAAAAATAGGCTGATTGGGACTTGACTGAATCCCATCTGACAAGCAAATACTAAAGGATGATAAAACTCATAAGAAGGTTTATGAGAATGGCCATTAGCGAATTCAAGCTAGTTGGGAGAATGCAAGGGGATACAACCGATTTTGAAGCCATTGTAAGTAGATCGGATGGACCAACTTTTGGGAAAATGGAGTCTGGCTGGTTGGTGAATTCATATGCACACCATACTATGTCATCCCCCTTAAAACCACAATAAAAGGTTCTGAAGAATTGGGATGTCTTTGGTGATGATAGAGAGCAACCTGCAATACTTGATGATGCTTCTTCATAAGACTCACATTGTCACCGGGATTCTTCTTCTCCTTCAGCGAAATTATTGGGGAAAGTGCAGGAAGCAAGATTTATTACTTGACCCCTAGCCATGTAAATGGTGAGCCAGAGCTGGATGAACCACCATGGGCCCCGAGCACCGATAACTTCACCAGCTCGCATCTTGACTGATGTTTGATGCAGCAAACGATATACAGACCCAAGCAAGAATGCAGTCCACTAGGGGGTTACCCAAGTGGTTGATTTGTAGGCAGGAAGGATTGTGAGATCAAGAACTTGAATGTAATTATGAGAACATGAAGGTCTAGACAGGTTCAGACCTCCGGAGAGTAATACCCTATGTTCTATGTTTTGCTGGTTGGTACTGCTTTGCACGGCTATGAAGAATAGATCGGATGTCCTCGGGAGGTGCCCTTGGCCATTTTATGTATGTTGATAACCTAGGGTTACAAGTCAGTTTGAATCTAATCTAGTCAGTTGTTACATGAAAAGAAACCCAAGTCGGATTACAACACGTTGGGAGCCCTAGCCGAACTCTATCTTTTGCCTTCTTCATCAAGTCTGGCCGATCCATTAGTGGTCGGGTGGACCTTCCATGAGAGTACCTGGGTTTCTATAACCGTCAAGCCCTGAGTGGTGTGCAGTTGAACACAGCCCGACACGAATGTCGAGTTGGATAAGCTTCACCCGAGTGCTTTCATCAGCTGGTTGCCGAGAAGCTGCGCAGTGCTCCAAGAAAAATCCTTGATCTTAGTCTTTTTCTTGTGAAACGCCATGGACGCACATCAAGTGATATCCTACGCCCAGCCTCCGAGCCCCCGAGCACAAGGACTAGCAGAGCTACGGAGGCATGCCGACCTGAAGTAGGTGCCCAGCCCCCGAGCACGAGGACTGGCGAAGCTACGGAGGCACACCGAGTCACCTCCTATACCCATCCTCCAAGCCTAGCAGGTCGGCCTGATGGCAGGAGGCACGCCGAGTCTGATAGGAACCTGCTAGGGTTGGTTCCTGATCTTTCGATGAGAGGGTGTGGGATAACTCGATTGGTGGATAGAGATGATGTTCACGGCCCGACTACAACCTTCCAAGGATGCCGCGCCTTAGCAACCGAGACACCACATCCAATGGTTGCCGCAATCTTGTGGAGCGTGCCACTCGGGCCCTAGGTCACTCATCCAGCAAGCAATCGAAGAACTAGCGAGAACAAGTATAACAAGTACTAAATTTACTAGATGTAGTTGAAGGTTTCAAACTCATTCTAAATAATGGTGGGGTTCTGAAGATAAGAAGATGGGCGGCTGATCCTATTGGGATACGAGGTAGGCCACGCTAGCGCAAAACAAAAATTTTCTACCGTGTAAACTAGGAAAACTGCCGTATATGGATCACGGGATTACCACTCAACTCACTCGTGCGAAAGATGTAGAATCGCGTCGGGGCAGCGAAGTCGATCAGCATAGTCGAACATGTAGTCGATCACGTAGACGTCGAGCAGCTCCTCAGCAGCTCGTCCACATGCAGCAAGGTCGTCCTCATGCCGCGGCTCGTCGTCGGCTCATCGTGGTTCATCATGGCTCGTCGGTGGCTCGTCCAAGTGCTGCAGGTGCAACACCTTGAAGGTATCCACACGTGTAGGGAGGAAGCATTGCAAGCTGTGTTGGGATACGAGGTAGGCTACACTAGCGCAAATCAAAATTTTCTACCGCGTATAACCAGGAAGAACTGCCGTATAAGGATCACGGGATTACCACTCGACGCACTACTGGTGCGGAAGATGTAGATTTGCGTCGATGCAGTGAAGACGATCACGTAGTCGTACGTAGTCGATCAACGTAGTCGTACGTAGTCGATCACGTCCAGCAGCTCCTCAGCAGCTCGTCTACGTGCACAGCAAGACCGCCTCTGGTACCGTGGCTCGTCGTCGGCTCGTCGCGGCTCGTCGGCGGCTCGTCGAAGTGCTGCAGGCGCAACACCTCCAAGGTATCCACACGTGCAGGGAGGAAGCGTCGCAAGCCGGATTGCTAGATCCGCGAGTTGCAACAGGCGAGGGCGTGGGAGGCGCGGCAAGTGTATTCAGCCAAAAAGTGTGAAACCCTAGGGCGCCCCCACCCCTCTATTTATAGGGGTTCCTGATGGGCCTCTGGATCCGAGGCCCATTAGTACTCCTAAACCTAATCCAACTCGGATCAGATCCGAATTGGGCTTCCAGCCCCTTAAGTGTGTGACCCTATGGGTTCGGATACGTATAGACATGGTCCGAGTACTCCTACTCGGCCCAATAGTCGGTAGCGGCCTCTAGCAAGACGTGCCAACTCCTATACGCATACGAAGATCATATCAGACGAACCATCACAACATAATATACATGCTATTCCCTTTGCCTCACGATATTTGGTCTAGCTTCAAGCCGACCGCTCTTTCTCGATCCTATGATTCGGAATCCCTTTGTAGGTTAACTCTTAACCGTACGTAGCATGGCCATGCATTTTCTGATCCGATCACTCGAGGGGCCCAGAGATATCACTCTCAATCAGAGAGGGGCAAATCCCATCTTGATTGACCATGTCTCATAGCATGCTTCTTGACAAACCCGAAAGCTACCTTTATAACTACCCTGTTACGGCGTAGCGTTTGATAGCCCCTAAGTAGGTCAATCCACATCTAGAATACATGCGACAATCTCAGGTCTAAGGACAAAGCGTATATGTTGTTTAAAGAGAGAACTACTTCTCGTGTTGGGTCAGTCCTAACACATGTCTCCACATGTGTCCACATTATTAGTTCAACATCTCCATGTCCATGACTTGTGAAACATAGTCATCAACTAATACATGTGCTAGTCTAATATTCATGTGTGTCCTCACATGAACTCCGACTAGGGACAACTTTAGAATAACCATACAAGTAAAGAGTTTCACATACAATTCACATAATTGCAAATCAATTCAAGTAGCCTTTAATGGATATTCAATGAACACAGTATACAAATCATGGATACAAATGGAATATCATCATCTCTATGATTGCCTCTAGGGCATACCTCCAACAGTCTCCCACTTGCACTAGAGTCAATCTAGAAGGTACCTAATACCCATAGCTCTTACATGCGCATCATGCTTAGCCTGCGGGAGTGGTTTTGTCAACGGATCAGAAATGTTCAGATCCGTGTGTATTTTGCATATCTTGATCTCACCCCGGTTAACGAAGTCTCGAATGAGATGAAATCGCCGCATTACGTGTTTGTTCTTCTGGTGGTTCCTTGGCTCCTTTGCTTGCGCAATTGCCCCATTATTATCACAGTAGAGATTCAATGGGCTGGACGCATTCGGGAACACACCAAGCTCAATGAGGAAATTCCTTATCCAAACACCTTCCTTCGCGGCTTCCGAAGCCGCGATGTACTCGGCTTCTGTCGTAGAATCGGCCACCGTCTCCTGCTTGGAACTCTTCCAACTAACCGCACCACCATTTAGCGTGAACACAAATCCTGATTGTGACTTTGAATCATCTCTGTCGGTTTGGAAACTAGCATCGGTGTAACCTGTTACAACGAGCTCCTCCTGACCTCCATAGACGAGGAACATATCTTTAGTCCTTCTCAAGTACTTAAGAATGTTTTTCACCGCTGTCCAGTGACTCTCACCTGGATCAGATTGGTGTCTGCTTGTCATACTTAGCGCATATGAAACATCTGGGCGAGTACTTATCATTGCATACATGATAGATCCAATAGCCGAGGCATATGGCACTCTACTCATGCGATCCCGCTCATCAGCAGTCGAAGGACACTGAGTCTTGCTGAGATGTATGCCATGTGACATAGGCAAGAACCCTTTCTTTGCCTCTTCCATGCTGAACCGCTTCAACACTTTGTCAATATAAGTATCTTGGCTCAAACCTATAAGCCTTCTCGATCTATCTCTATAGATCTTAATGCCCAGAATATATGCCGCTTCCCCTAAGTCCTTCATCGAAAAACTATTTTTCAGTGAAGTCTTTACGGACTCAAGCATAGGAATGTTATTTCCAATCAGTAATATGTCATCCAAATATAAGATTAGAAATACTACAGAGCTCCCACTAACCTTCTTGTAAACACAAGACTCTTCTTCGTTCTTGGTGAAGTCAAACCCTTTGACCACTTCATCAAAACGAATGTTCCAACTCCTAGATGCTTGCTTCAATCCATAAATGGATCTCTGAAGCTTGCATACCTTTCCAGCATTTTTCGGATCGACAAAACCCTCGGGCTGTATCATATACACGTCCTCAGCTAGGTTTCCATTCAGGAAAGCTGTCTTGACATCCATCTGCCATATCTCATAATCGAAATATGCAGCTATAGCTAGAATAATCCGAATGGACTTAAGCATCACTACGGGCGAGAAGGTCTCGTCGTAGTCAACTCCTTGAACTTGTCGAAAACCTTTCGCGACAAGTCGTGCTTTATAGATGTGAACATTTCCATCCATGTCCTTTTTCTTCTTATAGATCCACTTGCACTCTATGGCTTTAACACCATCAGGCGGGTCAACCAAGTTCCAAACTTGATTGTCTCCCATGGACTCTATTTCGGATTGCATGGCACTCTGCCATTTTTCGGAGTCTGGGTCCATCATTGCTTCTGCATATGTCGCAGGCTCATCATTGTCCAACAATAATATTTCCCGCATTTCGCGGAGCCTTGCCGACCTTCGTGGTTGTGGCGGTGCTTCTCTTGCCATGGGTATCTCAACTTGTTCTGCTACGTTAGCATCACTCATTGATTCTTGCCCGATTGGCTCATCTTGAACTTCTTCAAGATGCACTGTCTTTCCACTCTTTTCTCCTTTGAGAAACTCTTTCTCTAGGAAAACCCCGTTCCGAGCGACAAACACTTTGCCTTCTGATCGGTTGTAGAAATAATATCCCAAAGTTTCCTTTGGATATCCCACGAAAATGCACTTATCCGACTTGGGTGTGATCTTGTCCGACTGAAGTCGCTTGACAAACACTTCACATCCCCAAATCTTTAGAAAAGACAAACTAGGAACCTTTCCAGTCCACATCTCATATGGTGTCTTAACTACGGATTTAGATGGTACCCTATTAAGTGTGAAAGCTGCTGTTTCTAGAGCATATCCCCAAAATGACAACGGTAGGTCCGACTGGCTCATCATTGATCGAACCATGTCTAACAAAGTTCGATTACGTCGCTCGGACACACCGTTTCTCTGAGGTGTTCCAGGCGGCGTAAGTTGTGGAACAATTCCGCAACTCTTTAGATGATTGCTAAACTCGTGGCTCAAATACTCGCCTCCACGATCAGATCGTAAGGCCTTAATTTTCTTGCCACGCTGATTTTCAACTTCATTCTGAAATTCCTTGAACTTTTCAAAGGTTTCAGACTTGTGCCTCATCAAGTAGACATAGCCATATCTACTAAAATCATCAGTGAAAGTTATGAAGTATTGGAATCCTCCTCTAGCCGTCGTGCTCATTGGTCCGCATACATCACTATGTACGAGTTCCAACAAGTCTACTGCTCTTTCAGGAAATCCTGTGAAAGGCGTCTTGGTCATCTTGCCTAGCAAGCAAGCCTCACATGTCTCGTATGATTCAAAATCAAACGAAGTTAGAAGTCCATCAGAATGGAGCTTCTTCATGCGCTTATCACTTATGTGACCCAAACGACAATGCCACAAGTATGTAGGACTCAAATCATTAGGCCGAGGCCTTTTAGCACTTACATTACAGACAGGTGAACCATCAAGATTTAAAACAAATAATCCATTCACAATGGGTGCAAAAGCCATAAACATATTATTCTTAGAGATCACACAACCATTGTTTTCACTCGCAAATGAATAACCATCCTTCATCAAACATGAAGGAGATAAAATGTTTCGACTTAAACTAGGAACAAAATAACAATTATTCAACTCCATAATAAATCCTGACGGGAGGTGGAGTTGCATCGTCCCGACGGTCAAAGCAGCAACTCTTGCATTATTGCCCACGCGGAAATCAACTTCTCCTCTTTCCACGCTTCTACTTCTTATCATTCCCTGCATCGAATTGCAAATATGAGCAACCGATCCGGTATCAAATACCCAAGAATTAATAACTGTATCAGCGAGAAATATGTTGTCTATAACATAAACAACAAGCGTACCTGAGGTAGAAGTACTCTTACTTCCGCCGTTCTTCAACGAAGCTAGGTACTGCTTGCAGTTTCTCTTCCAGTGACCAAGTTCATGACAGTAAAAGCACTCTTTATCTGGAGCAGGTCCAGGTCCAGCTTTAACCTTGGGCGGTGGGTTTGGCTTGGACGTTCCAGCCTTGCCCTTCTTCTTCCAAGAATTGCCCTTCTTCTTAAAGCTGGGCTTGTTCTGTATCGCCATCACATGGCTGGTACTAGCGCTTTTCTTTATGTCAGCCTCTGCTGTTTTAAGCATGCCACACAGCTCATTCAGACCCTTCTCCGTCCCATGCATATGGTAGTTCGAGATGAAGTTCCCATAGCTAGGAGGAAGAGACGAAAGAATGAAATCAGTGGCCAACTCTTGGCCCAGTGGGAAGCCTAGCTTCTCCAACCGTTGAGTGTAACCAACCATCTTGATTACGTGTGGTCCTACTGCTGCGCCTTCTGCTAGCTTGCTCTCAACAAAGGCTTTAGACACATTGAACCTTTCAGTCCTGGCCTGTGTTTGGAACATGTCTCTAAGCGCCACGATCATATCGTGCGCCTCATGGTTTGTTTCGAACTGCATCTGCAGCTCGGGTTCCATGCAAGCAAGCATAAGGCAGCTTACTTCGAGGTTAGCATCACATGCTTTCTTGTAAGCATTCTTAGCAGCGGCGGGTGCATCCTCAGCAGGTTCTTCTGGTAGTGGGTTGTCTAGAACATCTTCCTTTTTCTCAGCCCTGAGAACAATTCTCAGGTTGCGGATCCAATCCGAGTAGTTTGTTCCATTCAACTTGTCCTTCTCAAGGACCGAACGCAAAGCAAAAGATGTGGTGGTGTTGCTAGGTGCCATTTAATCTACAACAAAAGTAATGCAAAATACACTAAGACAAACGTATCCATGATAGAGCAAATTACATTAAACTATTTTAATAGAATCTACTCCCACTAAAATCAATATCCCTCTATTGAAACTTAGTGATTCAGGATCCACAACTAACAAGTCTACTAGTGAGCTTTAGCATCACCGCTAGCAAACGAGGTAGGTCGGTAAGCAACTTTTGCTAATCATATCACATATGACTCCTGTTGTTGGGTGACATCTCTATGTCTCGGCGCCCAACCTTTATGCCCCAAGGTCCTTAACCGTTAAGATAACCTTGTTAAGTAAACCAACCCTTATGCGTGTAAGTGTCCGACACAAACCCGTCTAGTCAAGGAAAACTAGTGGCACCCTAATTTCATAGACCCACCACTAATTGTACAAGACATGGGACGGCGCAAGTTTTAGTTGGGAGGGCATACTAACTTAAACTTTGTGAGGGATCGTTCTACTTCTAACATCACAGCATGCAGAAAGTAAAACATAAAACAGAATAGCATTCACACAGTTGTGACACAGTATGGCCCGTTTTTCTTATGGTGATCTCCATCTCCATAGAACCTGTTCACCATGGTGATCTCCATCTCCATGTTCCATGTGCGCCATCCTCCTGGTGATGAGTCCTCCAAGAACTAGAGCATGCTATTACGCCTAATAGCTAGTAAAGAATCTAGTAATGAAGATTACATAGTTGCTTGGATCATCACAGATTGGTACGCAGACCATTAATTACAATAAAGTGACAACACATATGGCTCCTGCCGTGTTGCCGTACGCGCGACACGCAGGTCACGAATTAGTTACACACATGCATCACATACACAAGGGGGCCATACTGATCACAAGATATATACATACATCCTGCAAAAGAGAGTTAGGCGTCCTAACGTTCCAAACTTGGGAGGCCCGAAACTCCATCTTCCAAGCCGAATTTGGCAAATCTAATTTCGCCGAAAACGGCAAAGCGGTTGAAATTCACGTGTAACTTTTTCTGTAGATCAATTTTCGTATAGAAATCGCCCCGATCCGAGATCGTACCGAAAAGTTACGGCTGATTTACCGAAGCATGCGCATACGGCAAAATCCCGACCCCGGCAGTAGATCACATCTACTATTGCACATCTAATGCGCCTGGCGTATGACCCTGGATCTCGATTTGACCAATCATATTGATCTTCCCTCACTGCAACTGGATTTACGTGTATCACTTAACTCCGATGGCAGAAACCGACCGGTAGGAGTATGTCGTTACACTACCATTGCAGCAAGGGCACGAAATCAGGACATAGATCAAACAGAGAACTCGCATATCTCCATATGCATACATCCCGAATCCAAAACTAAGCAGCTAAGGCTCTGATACCACTGTTGGGATACGAGGTAGGCTACACTAGCGCAAATCAAAATTTTCTACCGCGTATAACCAGGAAGAACTGCCGTATAAGGATCACGGGATTACCACTCGACGCACTACTGGTGCGGAAGATGTAGATTTGCGTCGATGCAGTGAAGACGATCACGTAGTCGTACGTAGTCGATCAACGTAGTCGTACGTAGTCGATCACGTCCAGCAGCTCCTCAGCAGCTCGTCTACGTGCACAGCAAGACCGCCTCTGGTACCGTGGCTCGTCGTCGGCTCGTCGCGGCTCGTCGGCGGCTCGTCGAAGTGCTGCAGGCGCAACACCTCCAAGGTATCCACACGTGCAGGGAGGAAGCGTCGCAAGCCGGATTGCTAGATCCGCGAGTTGCAACAGGCGAGGGCGTGGGAGGCGCGGCAAGTGTATTCAGCCAAAAAGTGTGAAACCCTAGGGCGCCCCCACCCCTCTATTTATAGGGGTTCCTGATGGGCCTCTGGATCCGAGGCCCATTAGTACTCCTAAACCTAATCCAACTCGGATCAGATCCGAATTGGGCTTCCAGCCCCTTAAGTGTGTGACCCTATGGGTTCGGATACGTATAGACATGGTCCGAGTACTCCTACTCGGCCCAATAGTCGGTAGCGGCCTCTAGCAAGACGTGCCAACTCCTATACGCATACGAAGATCATATCAGACGAACCATCACAACATAATATACATGCTATTCCCTTTGCCTCACGATATTTGGTCTAGCTTCAAGCCGACCGCTCTTTCTCGATCCTATGATTCGGAATCCCTTTGTAGGTTAACTCTTAACCGTACGTAGCATGGCCATGCATTTTCTGATCCGATCACTCGAGGGGCCCAGAGATATCACTCTCAATCAGAGAGGGGCAAATCCCATCTTGATTGACCATGTCTCATAGCATGCTTCTTGACAAACCCGAAAGCTACCTTTATAACTACCCTGTTACGGCGTAGCGTTTGATAGCCCCTAAGTAGGTCAATCCACATCTAGAATACATGCGACAATCTCAGGTCTAAGGACAAAGCGTATATGTTGTTTAAAGAGAGAACTACTTCTCGTGTTGGGTCAGTCCTAACACATGTCTCCACATGTGTCCACATTATTAGTTCAACATCTCCATGTCCATGACTTGTGAAACATAGTCATCAACTAATACATGTGCTAGTCTAATATTCATGTGTGTCCTCACATGAACTCCGACTAGGGACAACTTTAGAATAACCATACAAGTAAAGAGTTTCACATACAATTCACATAATTGCAAATCAATTCAAGTAGCCTTTAATGGATATTCAATGAACACAGTATACAAATCATGGATACAAATGGAATATCATCATCTCTATGATTGCCTCTAGGGCATACCTCCAACAAGCTGGACTGCTAGGTCCGCGAGTTGCAACAGGGCGAAGGCGTGGGAGGTGGGGCAGATGTGTTTTCAGCCAAAGGGATGAAAACCCTAAAGCGCCCCACCCCTCTATTTATAGAGGTTCCTGACGGGCCTCTGGGTCCAAGGCCCATTAGTACTTCTAAACCTGATCCAACTCGGATCATATCTGAATTGGGCTTCCGGCCCCTTAAGTGTGTGACCCCATGGGTTCGAATACGTATAGACATGGCTTGAGTACTCCTACTCGGCCTAATAGTCAGTAACAGCCTCTAGCAAGACATGCCAACTCCTATATGTACACAAAGATCATATCAGACAAACCATCACAACATTATGTACATGCTATTCCCTTTGCCTCACGATATTTGGTCTAGCTTCAAGCCGATCGCTCTTTCTCAATCCTGTGATTCGGAATCCCTTTGTAGGTTAACTCTTAACCGTACGTAGCATGGCCATGCATTTCTGGAAACGATCAGTCGAGGGGCCCAGAGATATCACTCTCAATCAGAGAGGGGCAAATCCCATCTTGATTGACCATGCCTCACAGTATGCTTCCTGACAAACCCAAAAACTATCTTTTTAACTACCCTATTACGGTGTAGCATTTGATAGCCCCTAATTAAGTCGATTCACATCTTGAGTACATGCGACAATCTCAAGTCTAAGGACAAAGCGTACTTGTGGTGTAAAGAGAGAACTACTTCTCACGTTTGGTCAGTCCTAGCACATGTCTCGACATACACCTACATTATCAGTTTGACATCTCCATGTCCATGACTTGTGAAACATAGTCATCAACTAATACATGTACTAGTCTAATATTCATGTGTGTCCACACAAGAACTCCGACTAGGGACAACTTTTAAATAACCGTATAAGTAAAGAGTTCCACATACAATTCACATAATTGCAAATCAATTCAAGTAGCCTTTAATGGATATTCAATGAACACGATATAAATCATGGATACAAATGGAATATCATCATCTCTATGATTGCCTCTAGGGCATACCTCTAACAATCTTCCACTGGTACTAGAGTCAATCTAGAATATATCTAATACCCATAGCTCTTATGTGCGCATCATGCTTAGACTGCGGGAGAGGCTTTGTCAATGGATCAAAAATATTCAAATCCATCTGTATTTTGCATATCTTGATCTCACCCCGATTAACGAAGTCTCTAATGAGATGAAATCGCCACATAACGTGTTTGTTCTTCTGGTGATTCCTTGGCTCCTTTGCTTGCGCAATTGCCCCATTGTTATCACAGTAGAGATTCAATGGGTGGATGCATTTCGGAACACACCAAGCTCAATAAGGAAATTCCTTATCCAAACACCCTCCTTCGCAGATTCCGAAGCCGCGATGTACTCGGCTTCTGTCGTAGAATCGGCCAACGTCTCCTGCTTGGAACTCTTCCAACTAACAGCACCACCATTTAGTGTGAACACAAATCCTGATTGTGACTTTAAATCATCTCTGTCGGTTTGGAAACTAGCATCAGTGTAACCTGTTACAACGAGCTCCTCCTCACCTCCATAGACGAGGAACATATCTTTAGTCCTTCTTAAGTACTTAAGAATGTTTTTCACCGCTGTCCATTGACTGTCACCCAGATCAGACTGGTGTCTGCTTGTCATACTTAGCGCATATGAAACATCTGGGTGAGTACTTATCATTGCATACATGATAGATCCAGTAGCCGAGGCATATGGCACTCTACTCATGCGATCCTGCTCATCAGCAGTCGAAGGACACTGAGTCTTGCTGAGATGTATGCCATGTGACATAGGTAGGAACCCTTTCTTCACCTCTTCCATGATGAATCGCTTCAACACTTTGTCAATGTAAGTATCTTGGTTTAATCCTATAAGCCTTCTCAATCAATCTCTATAGATCTTAATGCCCAGAATATATGCCACTTCCCCTAAATCCTTCATCGAAAAACTATTTTTTAGTGAAGTCTTTACGGACTCAAGCATAGGAATGTTATTTCCAATCAGCAATATGTCATCCACACATAAGATTAGAAATACTATAGAGCTTCTACTAACCTTCTTGTAAACACAAGACTCTTCTTCATTCTTGGTAAAGCCAAACCCTTTGACCACTTCATAAAAACAAATGTTCCAACTCCTAGATGATTGCTTCAATCCATAAATGGATCTCTGAAGCTTGCATACCTTTCCAGCATTTTTCGGATCGACAAAACCCTTGGGTTGTATCATATACACGTCCTCAGTTAGGTTTCCATTCAGGAAAGCTGTCTTAACATCCATCTGCCATATCTCATAATCGAAATATGCAGCTATATCTAGAAAAATCTGAATGGACTTAAGCATAGTCAACTCCTTGAACTTTTGAAAACCTTTTGTGACAAGTCATGCTTTATAGTTGTGAACATTTCCATCCATGTGCTTTTTCTTCTTATAGATCCACTTACACTCTATGGCTTTAACACCATCAGGTGGGTCAACCAAGTTCCAAACTTGATTGTCTCCCATGGACTCTATTTTGGATTGCATGGCACTCTGCCATTTTTCGGAGTCTGGGTCCATCATTGCTTCTGCATATGTCGCAGGCTCAACAATAATATTTCCCGCATTTCACAGAGCCTTGCCGACCTTCGTGGTTGTGGCGGTGCTTCTCTTGCCATGGGTGTCTCAACTTGTTCTGCTACGTTAGCATCACTCGTTGATTCTTGCCCGATCGGCTCATCTCGAACTTCTTCAAGATGCACTGTCTTTTCACTCTTTTCTCCTTTGAGAAACTCTTTCTCTAGGAAAATCCCGTTCCGAGCGACAAACACTTTGCCCTCTGATCGGTTGTAGAAATAATATCCTAAAGTTTCCTTTGGATATCTCACGAAAATGCACTTATCCGACTTGGGTGTGATCTTGTCCGACTGAAGTCGCTTGACAAACACTTCACATCCCCAAATCTTTAGAAAAGACAAACTGAGAATCTTTCCAGTCCACATCTCATATAGTGTCTTAACTATGGATTTAGACGGTACCCTATTAAGTGTGAAAGCTGTTGTTTCTAGAGCGTATCCCCAAAATGATAATTGTAGGTCCGACTAGCTAATCATTGATCGAACCATGTCTAACAAAGTTCGATTACATCGCTCGGATACACCATTTCTCTGAGGTGTTCCACACGGCATAAGTTGTGGAACAATTCCGCAACTCTTCAGATGATTGCTAAATTGTGGCTCAAATACTCGCCTCCACGATCAGATAGCAAGGCCTTAATTTTCTTGCCACGCTGATTTTCAACTTCATTCTGAAATTCCTTGAACTTTTTAAAGGTTTCAGACTTGTGCCTCATCAAGTATACATAGCCATATCTACTAAAATCATCAGTAAAAGTTATGAAGTATTGGTACCCTCCTCTAGCTGTCGTGCTCATTGGTCCGCATACATCGGTATGTACAAGTCCCAATAAGTCTAATGCTCTCTCAGAAAAACCTGTGAAAGGTGCCTTGGTCATCTTGCCTAGTAAGCAAGCCTCATATGTCTCGTATGATTCAAAATCAAACGAACTTAAAAGTCCATCAGTATGGAGCTTCTTCATGCGTTTCTCACTTATATGACCCAAACGACAATGCCACATGTAGGTAGTACTCAAATCATTAGGCCGAGGCCTTTTAGCATTTATGTTACAGACAGGTGTGCCATCAAGATTTAAAACAAACAATCCATTCACAATGGGTGCAAAAGCCATAAACATATCATTCTTAGAGATCACACAACCATTGTTTTCACTCGCAAATGAATAACCATCCTTCATCAAACATGAAGGAGACATAATGTTTTGACTTAAACTAGGAACAAAATAACAATTATTCAATTCCATAATAAATCCCGACGGGAGGTGGAGTTGCATCGTCCCGACGGTCAACGCAGCAAGTCTTGCATTATTGCCCACGCGGAAATCAAGTTCTCCCTTTTCAACGCTTCTACTTCTTATCATTCTCTGCATCGAATTACAAATATGGGCAACCGATCCGGTATCAAATACCCAAGAATTAATAATTGTATCAGCAAGAAATATGTTGTCTATAACATTAGCAACAAGCGTACCTTAGGTGTAAGTACTCTTACTTCCGCCATTCTTCAATGAAGCTAGATACTGCTCGCAATTTTTCTTCCAGTGACCAAGTTCGTGACAATAAAAGTACTCTTTGTCTGGAGCAGGTCTAGGTCCAGCTTTAACCTTGGGCGCTGGGTTTGGCTTGGCAATCTTGCCCTTCTTCTTCCAAGAATTGCCCTTCTTCTTAAAGCTAGGCTTGTTCTGTATAGCCATCACATGGCTACTACTAGCGCTTTTCTTAATGTCAGCCTCTACTATTTTAAGCATGCCACACAGTTCATTCAGACCCTTCTCTGTCCCATGCATATGGTAGTTCGAGATGAAGTTTCCATAGCTAGAGGAAGAGATGAAAGAATGAAATCAGTGGCCAACTCTTGGCCCAGTGGGAAGCCTAGCTTCTCCAACCATTGAGTGTAACCAACCATCTTGATTACGTGTGGTCCTACTGCTGTGCTTTCTACTAGCTTGCTCTCCACAAAGGCTTTAGACACATTGAACCTTTCAGTCCTAGCCTGTGTTTGGAACATGTCTTTAAGCACCACGATCATATCATGCGCCTCATGGTTTGTTTCGAACTGCATTTGCAGCTCGGGTTCCATGCAAGCAAGCATAAGGCCGCTTACTTCGAGGTTAACATCACATGCTTTCTTGTAAGCATTCTTAACAGTAGCAGGTGCATCATTAGTAGGTTCTTCTGGTAATGGGTTGTCTAGAACATCTTCCTTTTTCTCAGCCCTGAGAACTATTCTCAAGTTACGAATCCAATCCGAGTAATTTGTTCCATTCAACTTGTCCTTCTCAAGGACCGAACGCAAAGCAAACGATGTGGTGTTGCTAGGTGCCATTTAATCTACAACAAAAGTAATGCAAAATACTAAGACAAATGTATCCATGACAGAGTAAATCACATTAAACTATTTAACAGAATCTGCTCCCACTAAAATCAATATCCCTCTATTGGTACTTAGTGATTCAGGACCCACAACTAACAAGTCAACTAGTGAGCTTTAGAATCACCGCTAGCAGGCGAGGTAGATTGATAAGAAACTCCTTGCTAATCATATCACATATGACTCCTGTTGTTGGGTGATATCTCCATGTCTCGGCACCCAACCTTTATGCCCCAACGTCCTTAACCGCTAAGATAACCTTGTTAAGCAAACCAACCCTTATGCGTGTAAGTGTCCGACACAAACCCATCTAGTCAAGGAAAACTAGTGGCACCCTAATTTCATAGACCCACCACCAATTGTACAAGACATGGGATGGTGCAAGTTTTAGTTGGGAGGGCATACAAACTTGAACTTTGCGAGGGATCGTTCTACTTCTAACATCACATTATGCAGGAAGTAAAACATAAAGAATAACATGCACACAGTTGTGACACAGTATGGCCAGTTTTCTTATGGTGATCTCCATCTCCATAGAACCTTTTCACCATGGTGATCTCCATCTCCATGTTCTATGTATGCCATCCTCCTAGTGATGAGTCCTCCAAGAACTAGAACATGCTATTACGCCTAATAGCTAGTAATGAAGATTACATAATTGCTTGGATCATCACAGATTGGTACGCAGACCATTAAATACATTAAGGTGACAACACATATGGCTCTAGCCGTGTTGCTGTACACGCGACACGCAGGTCATGAATGAGTTACACACATGCATCACATACACAAGGGGCCATACCGATCACAAAATCATAGCATCCTGCAAAATAGAGTTAGGCGTTCTAACGTTCCAAACTTCAGAGGCTCGAAACTCCATCTTCCAAGCCAAATTTAGGAAATCTAATTTCACCGAAAATGGAAAATCATTCAATTTTCTGTGTAACTTTTTCTGTAGATTAATTTTCATATAAAATTCGCTTTGATCCGAGATCGTACCGAAAAGTTACGCCTGTTTTACCGAAGCACACGCATATGGCGAAATTTTGACCCGGTAGTAGATCCAATCTACTATTGCACATCTGATGTAGCTGGCGTATGAACCTAGATTTCGATTCGACCAATCACATTGATCTTCGCTCACTACAACTGGCATTACATGTATCACTTAACTCCGATGGCGGAAATCCGACCGGTAGGAGTATGTCGTTACATGACCATTGCAGCAAGAACACGAAACCAGCTCATAGATCAATCTGAAAATTTTCTCCATATGCACACATCCCGAATCCATAACAAAACAGCTACGGCTCTAATACCACTGTTGGGATACAAGGTAGACTACGCTAGTGCAAAATAAAAATTTTCTACCATGTAAACCAGGAAAACTGCCGTATATGGATCATGGGATTACCACTCGACGCACTGGTGCGGAAGATGTAGAATCGCGCCGGGGCAGCGAAGTCAATCAGCGTAGTTGAACATGTAGTTGATCACATCGACATCGAGCAGCTCCTCAACAGCTCGTCCACATGCAGCAAGGTCATCCTCGTGCCGCGGCTCGTTGTCAGCTCGTCGTGGCTCGGCGGCGGCTCGTCAAAGTGCTGCAAGTGCAACACCTCCAAGGTATCCACATGTGCAGGGAGGAAGCGTCGCAAGCTGGACTGCTAGGTCCACGAGTTGCAACAGGGCGAGGGCGTGCGAGGCACGACAGATGTGTTTTCAGCCAAAGGGATGAAAACCCTAGGGCGCCCCACCCCTCTATTTATAGAGGTTCCTGACGGGACCTCTAGGTCCGAGGCCCATTAGTAATTCTAAACCTGATCCAACTCGGATCATATCCGAATTGGGCTTCCAGCCCCTTAAGTATGTGACCCTATGGGTTCGAATACATATAGACATGGCACGAGTACTCCTACTCAGCCCAATAGTTGGTAGCGGCCTCTAGCAAGATGTGCCAACTCCTATACGTACACGAAGATCATATCAGAAGAACCGTCACAACATTATGTACATGCTATTCCCTTTGCCTCACAATATTTGGTCTAGCTTCAAGCTGACCGCTCTTTCTCGATCCTGTGATTCGGAATCCCTTTGTAGGTTAACTCTTAACCGTACGTAGCATGGCAATGCATTTTCGGATCCGATCACTCGAGGGGCCCAGAGATATCACTCTCAATCAGAGAGGGGCAAATCCCATCTTGATTGACCATGCCTCACAGCATGCTTCCTGACAAACCTGAAAGCTACCTTTTTAACTACCCTATTACGGTGTAGCATTTGATAGCCCCTAAGTAAGTCGATCCACATCTTGAGTACATGCGACAATCTCAGGTCTAAGGACAAAGCGTACTTGTTGTGTAAAGAGAGAACTACTTTTCACGTTGGGTCAATCCTAGCACATGTCTCTACATACGCCTACATTATCAGTTTGACATCTCCATGTCCATCACTTGTGAAACATAGTCATCAACTAATACATGTACTGTCTAATATTCATGTGTGTCCACACAGGAACTACGACTGGGGACAACTTTTAGAATAACCATACAAGTAAAGAGTTCCACATACAATTCACATAATTGCAAATCAATTCAAGTAGCCTTTAATGGATATTCAATGAACACAATATAAATCATGGATACAAATGGAATATCATCATCTTTATGATTGCCTCTAGGGCATACCTCCAACAGATCCAGCACGCGCGCTTACAAGCAAGAAGCAAAACCTAAACTTAATTTAAACAAAACCCAACTGTTCTTGGTGGCAGCTAAGGAATATATGAAGGTGTGAGGATGACCACCAAGGTTTTGGGGTTGTGCTCCAACCCTAGGACACATCCCTAATGAACCCGACTTGATACATGGCCCATTAGGTAAAAATAAGGTGACGCAACACCTTTGAATGAAAAACCACTCGGTAGTAATTCGGTCATTGCGGCCGCCTCATAACAGATATGGACTTGGGTCTGGATCCATACGAAAATAGACTTCAATAAGATTCTATGAAATACTTGAACACCCCAATCTGAGTCCGTATGCAACTGTGGTGACCATCACAAGTTGGTGCTGTCGTGCAGTCTGAATCTAGCCTGCGCGAATCCTTTTCCATTTTGGTCCTCTCCCTGATTCCTAATCAAAACAATAGTGCATGTGTCTCCATGGTCTAAATATGATTGATAGGAACTGAAGAATGAACTCACTTGATGATTAAGTTGATGAGCACGGGCGCGAGTAATAGGACCAGAAACTGGTACTTGTGTTGATGGTGATGTCCTCATCATCCTCCCCTTCTTGCATTTGAGTCGTCCTTGACTCAAGCTTCTTTTCTTCTCCCGAATATGGTTTCAAATATGCAATGTTAAATGTGGGACTAACTCCAAAATCTGTAGGCAGATCGAGCTTATATGCATTATCATTAATTTTCTTTAACACTTAAATGGTCCATCAGCCCTAGGCATCAATTTAGACTTTCTCAAATCAGGAAACCTATCCTTTCTCAAGTACAACCAAACAAAATCTCCAGGTTCAAAAATTAGGTCCTTTCTACCTTTATCACTAGCATACTTAATTATATTTATCATTCATACACTCTATGTTTTCTTTAGTTGTTTCATGCAGTTTTATCATCAATTCAGCATGCTTAGTAGCATCAAAATTTAGTTTTTCAGAAGATGGCAAAGGCATCAAATCAATAGGAGCACGAGGTAAGAAACCATAAACAATCTGAAATGAGCATACTTTGTAGTAGAATGCCGCGAATAATTATAAGCAAATTCAATATGAGGCAAACAATCTTCCCACATCTTAATGTTCTTCTTCAAAACAACCCTTAACATAGTAGACAAAGTTCTATCTACAACTTCAAATTGACCATCAGTTTGGGGATGATATGTAGTAGAAAATAAAATCTTAGTTCCCAATTTTTTTGCCCACAAAGTCTTCCAAAAATGACTAAGAAATTTAGCATCATGATCAGAAACAATCGTGTTGGGCACACCATGCAAACGAACAATTTCTCAAAAGAACAAATCAACAATATGAGTAGCATCATCAGTTTTATGACATGGTACGAAATGTGCCACCTTAGAAAATTATTCAACAACCACAAACACACTATCACGTCCTTTCCTAGTCCTAGGCAATCCCAACACAAAATCCATAGAAATATCTTCTCAAGGAGCACTAGGAACATGTAGAGGTAAATACAAATCGTGTGGATTTAACTGGGACTTAGCCTTTTGATATGTTGTGCAACGAGCACAAATCTCTCCACATCTCATCTCATCTTTGGCCAAAAGCAATGACCAGCAAGTATGTCCTCCATTTTCTTTACTCCAAAATGCCCCATCAAGCAACCTCCATGCAATTCCTACAGCAACAACAAATAGATGGAGCTAGCTGGAATGTATAGCTTGTTAGCTCTGAACACAAACCCATCACTAACGATGAATTTGTTCCATTCTTTCCCATCTTTACAATGCAGCGACACATCTTTAAAATCAGCATCATGAACATATTGGTTTTTCATTGTTTCTAATCCAAAGATTTTGTAATCAAGTTGATTTAACAAGGTATATCTCCTAGACAAAGCATCAGCAATAATATTCTCTTTCCCTTTCTTGTGCTTAATGACATAAGGAAAATATTCAATAAATTCAACCCACTTAGCATGTCTATGATTCAATTTTCCTTGACTACGAATATGCTTCAAAGGTTCATGACCAGAATAAATAACAAATTCTTTAGGCCACAAGTAATGCTGCCATATTTCTAATGTGAGAACTAGAGCATAGAATTCTTTATCATAAGTAGAATAATTCAAAATAGGCCTTCTCAATTTTTCACTAGGCAACAGGTTTGCCTTCTTGTAACAAAACACCACCCAATCCAATTCCATTAGCATCACATTCAAGCTCAAAAGTCTTATTAAAATCAGGAAGTTGGAGGAGGGGTGCATGTGTCAACTTATCTTTCAGCATGTTGAAGGAGTTCTCTTGTACTTTGCCCTAACTAAAAGGCAATCCCTTCTTTATAAGCTCATTCAAAGGTGGAGCAATAGTGCTGAAGTTCTTCACAAAATGGCAATAAAAACCAGCAAGTCCTAGGAAACTCCACACCTATGTAATAGTCTTTGGTACATGCCATCTCTGTATAGCTTCTACCTTGGCTTAATCAACCTCAATTCCCTGTGGAGTCACAACATAGCCAAGAATAGACACTCGATCGGTGCAAAAGGTGCACTTCTCAAGGTTACCAAATAAACATGCATCTCGTAAAGCATTAAAAACAACACATAAGTGATCAAGATCTTCATCCATAGATTTGCTGTAAATCAATATGTCATCAAAATAGACTACAATGAATTTTCCAATGAAAGCATGCAAAAACTCATTCATTAATCTCATGAAAGTGCTAGGTGCATTAGTTAACCCAAAAGGTATGACTAACCACTCATATGAACCAAATTTAGTTTTGAATGCAGTTTTCCATTCATATCCAAATTTCATACAAATCTGGTGGTACCCACTACGCAAATCAACTTTGGAAAACACAACAACACCACTTAGTTCATCAAGCATATCATCCAAACATGGAATAGGGTGTCTATATCGAATGGTGATATTATTAATAGTTCTACAATCAACATACATACGCCATGTTTCATCTTTCTTAGGCACTAAAATAACCGGAAACCACTAGGACTAAGAGACTCACGCACATAACCTTTGTTGAGTAGTTCTTGCGCTTGTCGCTGAGTTTCCTTAGTTTCTTCCGGATTTGTCCTGTATGGCGCACGGTTTGGCAAAGATGCACTAGGAATAAGATCAACTTTGTGCTCAATCCCTCGTATTGGTGGCAGCCCCGCTGGTATCTCACTTGGAAAATCATCCGAATACTCCTGCAAAATATTAGCAACAGTAGGGGGGCAAAGAATGTTGCATATCGTGAATTGAAATCAAAACATCCTTGCATACCAAAGCATAGGGAACAGAAGTGGAAGCAACCAATTCATTAATATCATATTTAGTAGCAAGCAAGCAATGCCCTTTCAATCTTATCTCATCTTTCCTACTACTAACAGATTTAGCATTTTTATCGCTCTTAGTTTTAGTTTTTGTAGCTTTAACAACATCCTCACGCACAATAGATTCAGGAGACATAGGAAGCAAAACAATTTTCTTATCATCGTGTATGAGAGAATACTAATTTGACCTACCATGATGCATACAATCTGTATCAAATTACCATTCAAACTCGCATAGAGAAACTCGATGAGAGCCCCTACCTGGCACGCCAGCTGTCGGTGTTTTAGACCGGCAACCTGCCTAGGGGGTACCCCAGGTGGTCTTTTGTGCGGTAAGGGTCGTCGAGAATCAAGGAGTCGATGGTGACGCAAGGGACATGATTTAGACAGGTTCGGGCTGCTAGATCATGTAATACCCTACGTCATGTGAGTTGATTGTATTGAACTTGGGTGTGTTGATGGAGTTGTTTTTGAGGGGGTCCCTGCCCTCCCTTATATAATCGGGAGAGCAGGGTTACAAGTTTGAATCCTAGTCGGGTACGATTACAAAGTTCTACTCGGTGTAGACCGAGTAGTTTCCATATGCACACCTAACTAGTCCGAGTGGGATACGCTTCTTGCCGCGTAGCCCCCTAGTCTTGATTCTGTTCGAGTACGCCCCTTAGTGGGCTGCACAAGGCCTACTCGTGGGCCTGGGATGTATGCTCGACACTGCGCGCCCGCCTAGCTCCGCCGCCGCGCGCGCCTCTATCCGACCATCAAGCCGCTTCTTCTGGCTGGCACGTGCGAAGAGTTGGGGATGACCTTCATCCCCGCAGATGCGCCGCTGGACGTCGCGGGCCTGATGACAAGCCCCGTCCGTGTGTATTTTGCATATCTTGATCTCACCCCGGTTAACGAAGTCTCGAATGAGATGAAATCGCCGCATTACGTGTTTGTTCTTCTGGTGGTTCCTTGGCTCCTTTGCTTGAACAATTGCCCCATTGTTATCACAGTAGAGATTCAATGGGCTGGACGCATTCGGGAACACACCAAGCTCAATGAGAAAATTCCTTATCCAAACACCCTCCTTCGCGGCTTCCGAAGCCGCGATGTACTCGGCTTCTGTCGTAGAATCGGCCACCGTCTCCTGCTTGGAAATCTTCCAACTAACAGCATCACCATTTAGCGTGAACATAAATCCTGATTGCGACTTTGAATCATCTCTGTCGGTTTGGAAACTAGCATCGGTGTAACCTGTTACAACGAGCTCCTCCTCACCTCCATAGACGAGGAACATATCTTTAGTCCTTCTCAAGTACTTAAGAATGTTTTTCACCGCTGTCCAGTGACTCTGACCTGGATCAGACTGGTGTCTGCTTGTCATACTTACCGCATATGAAACATCTGGGCGATTACTTATCATTGCATACATGATAGATCCAATAGCCGAGGCATATTGCACTCTACTAATGCGATCCCACTCATCAGCAGTCGAAGGACACTGAGTCTTGCTGAGATGTATGCCATGTGACATAGGCAAGAACCCTTTCTTTGCCTCTTCCATGCTGAACTGCTTCAACACTTTGTCAATGTAAGTATCTTGGCTAATCCTATAAGCCTTCTCGATCTATCTCTATGGATCTTAATGCCTAGAATATATGCCACTTCCCCTAAGTCCTTCATCGAAAAACTATTTTTCAGTGAAGTCTTTACGGACTCAAGCATAGAAATGTTATTTCCAATCAGCAATATGTTATCCACATATAAGATTAGAAATACTACAAAGCTCCCACTAACCTTCTTGTAAACACAAGACTCTTCTTCGTTCTTGGTGAAGTCAAACCCTTTGACCACTTCATCAAAACGAATGTTCCAACTCCTAGATGCTTGCTTCAATCCATAAATGGATCTCTGAAGCTTGCATACCTTTCCAGCATTTTTCGGATCAACAAAACCCTCGAGCTATATCATATACACGTCCTCAGCTAGGTTTCCATTCAGGAAAGCTATCTTGACATCCATCTGTCATATCTTATAATCGAAATATGCAGCTATAGCTAGAATAATCCGAATGGACTTAAGCATCACTACGGGCGAGAAGGTCTCGTCGTAGTCAACTCCTTGAACTTGTCAAAAACATTTTGCAACAAGTCGTGCTATATAGATGTGAACATTTCCATCCATGTCCTTTTTCTTCTTATAGATCCACTTGCACTCTATGGCTTTAACACCATCAGGCGGGTCAACCAAGTTCCAAACTTGATTGTCTCACATGCACTCTATTTCGGATTGCCTGGCACTCTGCCATTTTTCGAAGTCTAGGTCCATCATTGCTTCTGCATATGTCACAGGCTCATCATTGTCCAACAATAATATTTCCCGCATTTCACGGAGCCTTGCCGACCTTTGTGGTTGTAGCGGTGCCATGGGTATCTCAATTTGTTCTGCTACGTTAGCATCACTCATTGATTCTTACCCAATCGACTCATCTTGAACTTCTTCAAGATGCACTGTCTTTCCACTCTTTTCTCCTTTGAGAAACTCTTTCTCTAGGAAAACCTCGTTCCGAACAACAAACACTTTGCCCTCTGATCGGTTGTAGAAATAATATCCCAAAGTTTCCTTTAGATATCCCACGAAAATGCACTTATCTGACTTGGGTGTGATCTTGTCCGACTGAAGTCACTTGACAAATACTTCACATCCCCAAATCTTTAGAAAAGACAAACTGGGAACTTTTCCAGTCCACATCTCATATGGTGTCTTAACTACGGATTTAGATGGTACACTAATAAGTGTGAAAGTTGCTGTTTCTAGAGCGTATCCCCAAAATGAAAACGGTAGGTCCGACTGGCTCATCATTGATCGAACCATGTCTAACAAGGTTCGATTACGTCGCTCGGATACACCGTTTCTCTGAGGTATTCCGGGCAGCGTAAGTTGGGGAACAATTCCGCAACTCTTTAGATGATTGCTAAACTCGTGGCTCAAATACTCGCCTCCACGATCAGATCGTAAGGCCTTAATTTTCTTGCCACGCTGATTTTCAACTTCATTCTGAAATTCCTTGAACTTTTCAAAGGTTTCAGACTTGTGCCTCATCAAGTAGACATAGCCATATCTACTAAAATCATCAGTGAAAGTTATGAAGTATTGAAATCCTCCTCTAGCCGTCGTGCTTATTGGTCCGCATACATCGCTATGTACGAGTTTCAACAAGTCTACTGCTCTCTCAGAAAATCCTGTGAAAGGCGTCTTGGTCATCTTGCCTAGCAAGCAAGCCTCACATGTCTCGTATGATTCAAAATCAAATGAAGTTAGAAGTCCATCAGAATGGAGCTTCTTCATGCGCTTTTCATTTATATGACCCAAACGACAATGCCATAAGTAGGTAGGACTCAAATCATTAGGCCGAGGCCTTTTAGCACTTACGTTACAGACAAGTTAACCATCAAGATTTAAAACAAATAATCCATTCACAATGGGTGCAAAAGCCATAAACATATCATTCTAGAGATCACACAACCATTCTTTTCACTCGCAAATGAATATCCATCCTTCATCAAGCATGAAGGAGACAAAATGTTTCGACTTAAACTAGGAATGAAATAACAATTATTCAACTCCATAATAAATCCTGACGGGAGGTGGAGTTGCATCGTCCCGACGGTCAACGCAGCAACTTCTCCTCTTTCCACGCTTCTACTTCTTATCATTCCCTGCATCGAACTGCAAATATGAGCAACCGATCCGATATCAAATACCCAAGAATTAATAATTGTATCAGCGAGAAAAATGTTGTCTATAACATTAACAACAAGCGTACCTGAGGTAGAAGTACTCTTACTTCTGCCATTCTTCAATGAAACTAGGTACTGCTTGCAGTTTCTCTTCCAGTGACCAGGTTCGTGACAATAAAAGCACTCTTTATCTGGAGCAGGTCCAGCTTTAGTCTTGGGCGCTGGGTTTGGCTTGGACACTCCAGCCTTACCCTTCTTCTTCCTTCTTCTTTCAAGAATTGCCCTTCTTCTTGAAGGTAGGCTTGTTCTGTATAGCCATCACATGGCTGCTATTAGCGCTTTTGTTAATGTCAACTTCTGCTGTCTTGAGCATACCACACAGTTCATTGAGACCCTTCTCCGTCCCATGCATATGGTAGTTCAAGATAAAGTTCCCATAGCTAGGCGAAAGAGATGAAAGAATGAAGTCAGTGGCCAACTCTTTGCCCATTGCGAAGCCTCCAGCTTCTCCAATCGCTGAGTGTAACCAATCATCTTGATTACATGTGGTCCTACTGCTGCGCCTTTAGCTAGCTTGCACTCCATAAACGCTTTGGACACATTGAACCTTTCAGTCCTAGCCTGTGTCTGGACATGTCCTTGAGCGCCACGATCATATCGTGTGTCTCATGATTTGTTTCGAACTGCATCTGCAGCTCGGGTTCCATGCAAGCAAGCATAAGACAGCTTACCTCAAGATTAGCATCAAATGCCTTCTTGTAAGCAGCCTTAATGGCAGCGGATGCATCATCAGCAGGTACTTGTGGTAGTGGGGTGTCTAGAACTTCTTCCTTTTTATCGGCCCTGAGAACAATTCTCAGGTTACGAATCCAATCTGAGTAGTTTGTTCCATTCAACTTGTCCTTCTCAAGGACCAAACGCAAAGTAAACGGTGTGGTGTTGCTAGGTGCCATTTAATCTAAAACAAAAGTAATGCAAAATACACTAAGACAAACGTATCCATGATAGAGCAAATCACATTAAACTATTTAACAGAATCTACTCCAACTAAAATCAATATCCCTCTATTGATACTTAGTGATTCAGGATCCACAACTAACAAGTCTACTAGTGAGTTTTAGCATCACCGCTAGCAAACAAGGTAGATCGGTAAGCAACTTCTTGCTAATCATATCACATATGACTTTTGTTATCGGGTGACATCTCCATGTCTCGGCGCCCAACCTTTATGCCCTAAGGTCCTTAACCGTTAAGATAACCTTGTTAAGTAAACCAACCCTTATGCGTGTAAGTATCCGACACAAACCCATCTAGTCAAGGAAATTAGTGGCACCTTAATATCATAGACCCACCACTAATTGTACAAGACATGGGACAGTACAAGTTTTAGTTGGGAGGGCATACTAACTTAAACTTTGTGAGAGATCGTTCTACTTCTAACATCACAGCATGCAGAAAGTAAAACATAAACAGAATAGCATTCACACAGTTGTGACACAGTATGGCCCGTTTTCTTATGGTGATCTCCATCTCCACAGAACCTGTTCACCATGGTGATCTCCATCTCCATGTTCCATGTGCGCCATCCTCCTGGTGATGAGTCCTCCAAGAACTAGAACATGCTATTATGCCTAATAGCTAGTAAAGAAGCTAGTAATGAAGATTACATAGTTGCTTGGATCATCACAGATAGATACGCAGACCATTAAATACATTGAGGTGACAACACATATGGATCCTGCCGTGTTGCCGTACGCGCGACACGCAGATCACGAATGAGTTACACACATGCATCACATACACAAAGGGGCCATACTGATCACAAGATACATACATCCTTCAAAATAGAGTTAAGCGTCCTAACGTTCCAAACTTTGGAGACCCTAAACTCCATCTTCCAAGCTAAATTTGGGAAATCTAATTTCGCCAAAAAAGACAAAGCCATTAAATTTCATGTGTAACTTTTTCTGTAGATCAATTTTCATATAAAATTCGCCCCGATCCGAGATCGTACCAAAAAGTTACGGCTAATTTACCGAAGCATACGCACACGGCAAAATTCCGACCCCAGCAGTAGATCCCATCTACTATTGCACATCTCATGCGCCTGGCGTATGAACTTGGATTTCGATTCGACCAATCACATTAATCTTCGCTCACTGCAACTGGAATTACGTGTATCACTTAACTCCAAAGGCGGAAACCCAACCGGTAGGATTATGTCGTTACACTACCATAGCAGTAAGAACACGAAACCAGGACATAGATCAAATTGAAAACTCGTATATCTCCATATGCACACATCCCAAATCCAAAACTAAACAGCTACGGTTCTGATACCACTGTTGGGATACGAGGTAGGCTACACTAGCGCAAATAAAAAATTTCTACCGCGTAAACCAGGAAAACTGTTGTATAAGGATCATGGGATTACCACTCGACGCACTGATGCGGAAGATGTAGATTCACGTCGATGAAGCGAAGTCGATCAGCGTAGTCGTACGTAGTCGATCAAGTCGACGTCCAGTAGCTCGTCCACGTGCACCAAGATCGCCCTCGTGCCGCGGCTCGTTGTCGGCTCGTCGGCGGCTCGTCGTGGCTCGTCGGCGGCTCGTCGTGGCTCGGCGGCGGCTCGTCCAAGTGCTGCAGGGGCAACACCTCCAAGGTATCCACACGTGCAGGGAGGAAGCATCGCAAGCCGGACTACTAGATCTGTGAGTTGTAACACGCGAGGGTGTGGGAGGCGCAGCAGATGTGTTTCGCCAAAAGGTGTAAACCCTAGGGCGCCCCCACCCCTCTATTTATAGAGGTTCCTAACTAGCCTCCAGGTCCGAGGCCTATTAGTACT